>NC_136057.1:1199731673-1200331673 GCF_964261635.1 Lissotriton helveticus | reverse complement strand
TAGACCGATTCCAGAAACGAGGATATCCTCAAGAATCCTTGGAAAAAGCAACGGTTCGCTGTCAGAAGATTGCACGTAAAGACTTACTACAGGTCAAACCCAAAAAAGAAAACACTCGTATGGTGGTGGTGTCCAAATATACGACCATCAGCAACCAATTCAAGAGAATAATCACCAAACACTGGCCTCTTTTGAGCACAGAACCAGATTTTCAAGGAGCGTTTTCACAATCACCCATCTTTGCATATACACGAGGACGGAACATCAAAGAGATCTTGACTAAATCAAATGATCAACAACAACCAGAGACATACAAAGGACTTTTACCGTGCTACAACTGCAGCAATTGCCATAACATCATACCAGGAAATCACACCAACCATCCAATGAAAGGCCATAGAGTCAAACTCAAGGTTAATGCCACCTGCAATTCAGCCAACGTCATTTACATGTTGAAATGTCCATGTGGCTTCTGCTACATAGGACATACTGAGAGGAAAATTCGAACACGCATCTTGGAACACAAGAGTAACATTCGTACCAACAACATTAAATCTTCGGTGGCAGCACATTTGAATGAGAGACACCACACAGTGGCACAATTGAAATTTCTGATTTTGGAACAGATCAAACCTACAAGAAACAACAAAAACACACTGTTGAAACGAGAGAACTTCTGGATCCGGTATATGGCCACGATGCAACCGAACGGACTCAACGACAGGATGGAATTTCTATGTTATTTGTAATGACATTCCACGTTAACATATATTAATTGCTATGCTATGTTCATTCATTTGTTGTACATGTGCATCTACTGGGGAATTTATGTTGTTCACATCCCCTCACCATCGCACTACTATTGATTCATCACGGTGCACACACACCACTCCAAGATGGCGGCCGCGCACACCAGCTGCCTCTTAGCCCCTTTTCCATGTTTTGTTCACCACGCGTAGTTAAACCATTTTCCCACACCTGGGTTCATCTGATCTCGCGGTTCACACGGAGGCACAGACAAGTCGCGACACCACTCGAAGTCCAGTAAGTACCTCTTTGGAGGACCCGTTTAAACAGTAAAGGCCCGGCACTATAGAGAACACAGAGCACTGAAAGCACGTTTTTTGTTGTAGGTTTCAAGGTCGTAAATGTCGAATTATATTCGTGAGTACAATGCACCTCATTTAAGCGGTTCAGGTGGTTTTGACTCACAGCACTAATCCATTAGCATCGAGCACTAGTAATCACGGAGAACCCTACCTTTCAAGCAGCATAACGTTAAGCGCATTAACTTCACGACGATTTCCCCACCTATCACCAACAATACGATCTTGAGTTGGACACTCGCATGTACACTGCGTAAGGCATAACAGCGTCACCACCTAACCTGGCATGGCGTTCTTTTTTCCTTGTCATTAAAAGTATAGCACTGATTGGTACCCCACTTTCTTTACTCGTAGAGTAATCCCCTGATGAAGGGCTGCCGTAAAGCCCGAAATGCATTGGGATGATTGAAAAATGAATATACTTTGAGACTGTTGACATCATGAGGACACAGATGTTTGGATAACAACCATGAATAAAATGAGTTGAAAGAAGAAACTGAAAAAAAGCATAAATAAAGAAAATCTTTGAATTCACAAGTATGGCGATAAATTGATTTAATTTTGAACAATCATTCAGACTTTTCAGTCTCCAAAGCAGTGCACGGAGGAGTCTTCCCCTCGGATAGGGGGAGCTTTGAATTAGTCGTTTTGAGTATTAACGCTGTGAGGTTCAGACAGCGATTCCACCGGAAGCACGCTGATCAATTAAAGTTCTGGACAACCAGAGTACACCATAGCGGTGCGAGTCTCACCCATAACTTTTGAGCTTGGCCTCCTCAGCCATATCAAGGATTTTTGTCAAGGGGCCCAGGACATCTAAGAGGTTGTCCTGACAAGCCCTTCATGAATGATCAATCCCCTTCTTGGGATCCCGGATGAATTTCTGGAGAAAAGTCGCCATGTGTGGGTAAATCTCGGGTGTAAGGGCGACTTTGCTCCCCAAAGAAGGTCGGGGTCACTCTGCCCGGAGACAATTGCGTGCCTCCTTCTCCAATGGTTTGTGGATGCGCAAGGCTACATACTCCGCCACCTTATCAGCAGGAGCCAAGTCGGATGAATGCGGATGACCAATCTCGTCGGGGTCAAACATATCAGAGGCAGGGAGTGGAGGAGCAGGAACGGGTTGGGAGGGACCTGGCTCCGCGTCTTTAGAGCCTGCAAGGTCGCCAGCAGGAGGAAGAAGGTCCACAGGAGGTACCTGAGGCTGGGTTACCAGAAAAGCTCTTTTGAGGCGGTCAAAGGCGCAAGAATCCACACCCCCATCGCAAGTTTGTTTGGCTGGGGGAGGGGAAGGGTCTGGAGCCGGTACTTGTGAAGCCTGTTGCAAGGCAGGCACAGTTGGTATCGCGGAAAGACGCGCAAGAGCCTGATCAATTTTTTGCATGAGCCGCTCTTCAAGGGGGGACATGACCTCCCCCACCGCCCTATAAATTGACTGGTCAACGGAATCGTAAAAGTCATCATCCCACTGGAGGTCGGACAGGGCGTTGTCCCCATACGTGGTACTCCTCATCATCATAGCTATACTCCATTTTGACCCTGATATGATAATGCACAAAAACACGAGGAGTAGATGCCCAAAGAAAAGCCTGGTCAGGCTGCAGCAGTTTTAAATAGGCTATGTGTCCACCAAGATAACAATGCCAGACTCGCAATATAGCTGTGGAAAACCCCCTGGGCACTCCGTGTCTGGTGTAGTAAAACAGTGCAGCAAAAACAGACTGGCCTGGGCTAAGAGCCCACAAACGCGAAATCACGCTAGAAATTGCTCTCACGAGCATGTTATAACCAATACTGACTCCGCAGAAGTGCCCTACAGAGCGTGGAAGCAGATCGTTAGAAAATGCTGAGAAATTATCGCGCTAGAATACAACCACAGAGGCATATTGCCTCAGGCCAGAGCTCGCAGTATGGGTGCCGCACCAACCCTAAAGGGTTCGAATGTGCGCGCCCAAACAAAGAGCCGTCCACGCCCCCTGTCGGCGGGAAACTGTGAGCACACCAGACAGCCACGTAGGGGCGGGAATGCTCTCGTGGCTCCTGACAGGGAACGCAGCACTCGTCCCTCAGGTGAAGCGCAACACAGACGCGGAAAAGAAAAACCCGCCGAAGCAGGAAACCAAGCGAAAGCTTTACCCGATAGAGAAAGGGCAAGAACAACGCGCCCCAGCGCACAAAAATACAATCGAACACCGTGTGAACACTGGACACACCAAAATAAAAGTCAGTGAAAACCAGTAACAAAGGAAGCACCTATAAGCATAACAAAGCACCACAGCGCGCACAATTGCAATTGAACACTGTTTAAACACCGTAAATACCAAACAACAGTCAGTGAAAACCAGTAACAAAGGAAAGCACTTATCTCGGCTGCGCAGCAGCAAAGAAAGAGGAGGAAGGGACACTGAGAGCAGACTATGTTGGGACTGCTGTATCCTGAATGGATAATGATGGACTATCATGATTGGTCATTTTTTTGTTGTTGACTACTGCTTTCCCTAATGTTTATGGAAAAGGTAGTATTGTGTTGTTCTAAGGCTGCTGTAATAATAAAGCGAAGAGAGAAGGCATAATCCTCACCTCCAGTCCTGACATAGAATTGTATTCGATAAAAGGGGTTCCTTGTCTAAAGCTGTTAATTGTAGAAAACTGCTTTTTGCAAAAGTAATCGGTGCGTTAATAAACTTTACAAGGAAACTGGGAAAGTGCCCTATTGATGACCTGCTGGTAATTTATAAAGCTAAATTTGTCTCAGTCCCTCTGTATGGAGCTGGTATCTGGGGACATGTTAACGTGGAGTCAATCCAGCAAGTCGAGAACCAGTTCCTGAGGTATCTCTTAGCTGTGCCAAATAGTACAGCTATGTATACCTGTCACACTGAGTTGGGACTGCCGTACCTGTCCGACCTTATCAAAGTCCAGCAGATCTTGTTGTGGCATAGGGTGTGGAAAGGTGCGACTACTGGCCTCAACCGGGACATTATAGAGGGGTGCCTGAACCTTCATCAGGCAAAACGTATTCTCTGGCTTGCCTACATTCAAAATATTATGCAGGATCTAGATCAATCTGCATTTTTTGATAATCCTGAGACTCTGCCCTGTCTAACGAGAAGGGACTTGAAGGCATTATGTTTAAATCATCTAGAGTCAATCAGGCTATCCTCTAATATTCTGAAAACTTCAGTTCGGGCCAATCAATTGCTTCTGATTAAGGCGGGGATACAACCGTATTTATTATTTACCTATGGTAATTATGATGGTTATTATTGACACGTTTACGCCTAGGCAATTTTCATAATCTAGTTATCTTTCCCCAGACAAATGATTGGTCACGTTCTCTTTGCCCGTGCCCTTGTGCCCTTGTGCCCTTGTGATGACACTGCAGCACAGTCAACAATCCACATGATATTATTCTGCAAATTTTATACCTCACTCAGAAAAAGGTGGATTTTGCCTCATTTGAAACTGCAAGGCTTGAGACTCTGTCGACCTGCTTTCATTAAGTTGTTGTTTCTGGATGATGAAGTTGTTACTGACCACATCGCAAAATATCTGAAAGGGGTGGTCAGAACCAGGAAAGCAATGCAAGGCCCGACTTAATTTAAACTGATTACTAGTTTACTTCTGCTAGGGTTGCACACTGACGTGAGGCTATGGTATTGATTGTAACATTTTAATTTATGCTACTCCAATCGATCAGTTGGTAATTTTTAATCAGCTGTTATTGCATTTTAAAATTTTATATTGTTGTATGTATGTTGTTTTTTTAATGTGTTTTGTGCTTTTATGATAATATATATTTTAATTGAATAAAGCGTACCTTGACCTGACTTGACTTGAGTAGCTGGTAAAGAGACTGCCATTCCAACAGAAGAAGGTGTTTGTAGGGTTACACAGCAGAACAGATAGAAGGCGTGTTAGCATTAATCCTATGTTCACTGTAGTAGTGTGCTCTTTACCTCACACTTTTCTTATATGCTTGAGGCTACTTCAGCTTGTGGTGTCTGGTGCTGAGCAGGCCTTCAACAATATAAATCGCCTGGAGCATGTGAAAAATGTGCTAATTCATGTTGGGAATAAGGTGCATGCTTATGTCTTGCACACATGTTAATGCGGCTCATGCTGTACAATGTAAATTCAATATTATTTTATTCATCTTTATATTTATTATGATGCTATAGTACTTCGCTATAATAGGCAAGGTAACAGTGCTTCCACAATGAGTTAAAGCCCAGTCAAAAAATCTTTGAACACCTACTGGTTACTTATGCACACACAAATGTTAGATTCCACTTAGATAACCCGGATCCTGACTAATCTTCCACACGTACTTTACTTCTAAATTTACACCTTCATAAGTAAGAGTAAGCATGGAAGTAGTTATATCAGAGTGTCTCTTTTATTGTTACAGATTTCCACAAGTAACCTGGTAAACCTTTGTGCAGGCCTGCAACGAGTCCAGATGTATATTTACTACTTTCTTTGAGAACTGTGGGGCATATTAGCAAGAACCTCGTTAAAATTATCGCCGTTTTAGCGGCAGGAAACTGCCACTAAAACGGCGATATTGGGCTTGCTAATATGCGTTATCGAATTGCAATAGAAGCCCAGGTTAGATGTGCAGGACACTAATTTTCGTTTCACTGCAAGCATTCCTAACACAGGTGCTTCAAAAGGCATTGCAGAGGTCTGGTCCGGGACCAGGGTTCAGTACCCGCCTCGGCGGGTCTTGGGCTCACTTTCCTCGGACCTGATAATTCTCGCCTCGGTGCCTATTCTAATCATGGGTCCCACTCTACAACTCTGGGCAATAGCTGGCTTAATCTCCACAACGGCCCCAACAGCGCTGGGATGCCTGGCTTCACCTTGGGGTGTCCAGGAGTGGACATTTCACAGGGAAAAGCCAGGAAGGGTTCCTAAGCGGTATACGGACAGCCCCGGGACACTTCCGTTGGAGGTAGCTGTGCGCTTTACAAATGCTGGCATTTACATTTACATCTAACCTGGGCTTCTATTGGAATTCTATAACGCATATTAGTAAGCCCATTATCGCTGTTTTCGCAGCAGTTTCCTGCCGCTAAAACGGCGATAATTTTAGCGAGTTTCTTGCTAATATGCCCCTAAATTGATTATTTTAGCTTTTGGTGATGTAAAGTTTTGCAGTATCATTTTGTACGTGAAACCCATACTGCAGTTCCACTAAATAGTTTAGTTGCAGGTCTTTGCTAGTAGATCTGCTCTTGGGATTCCATAACGATTAACACGATTTGCCCAGTGCAAAGTTTAGCAGTTGTCTTTAGTTCTCGTGCTCATGGTTGTATGCTGTCATGCAGTCACTGACCAGGTTTCAGGGATATTAATTCCAACAAAATCCAAGCGTCAAGCAGTTCATGTAATAAGACATATTTATCCAGACCAGAAGCTGCTTATATTGTTGCTTTAACGGGGGAAGGGGAGAAGGGAGAGAGGCACAGGGCTTCTCTCAGTCACAGGAATCTATTCTCTGCTGAAAAACATTTAAGCCAAATGGCAGTTGGGGACATTCACCCTACATATATATGCTACATATATATGAAGGTTCCTTATAACAGATTGCGGGGTAATATTATTCTGCCTTTTTATTATGAGCCATTCCACGCCGCCTCATTTTTCAGGACAGGTAATAATAGCTGAGCACAACGTGTGGAAGATGAAAAATATTTGGTGCGGGGGTTGACCTTTACACTAAACATTGAATAACGAGAGCACAGATGAGGTTGATTTGAAAAAAGTGGCTGGGAGGTGGCTATTGGACAAGCATACTGGGAAATGAGTGCAGCAGAAGAAATTCCGCGGCGAAAGAATGTATCATCTTTTGACACCAATTTTGAGCAAACTGTGCCCAAGACAATTTGTATTGTAATACGGGATCACAAATGCTGTTTTTCTGCAGCCATGAGAACTAATGCAGAATTTATGGCATAGCTTACTGTACACATTAAATATGATGCAGAGACCAACCAGCTCCTGCAAAGATAGGGATACCCTATAACAAGGAGGCTCCACAGGGCCAAAGGCATTTGCTTATCTGGGAGGTGGCCAGACTTGGTGAAATGTATAATCCTCGCTCTAAATTCTTGCACGGTGTCCCATGACTTCTTGTTATAATTTCTGAACTTAGTCAAATTCAGGCTCCACTGCATTGCCAAAATGTAATTTCTAGTAACTGATTTTATACCAAATCAAACTACAAAAGCAATGGAACTCTGCATATGATTGAGGTTAAAGGCCTATGCGACAGGACAGAGAGTAATGGAGTAGTATTGAAATGGGAATCCCCACCCCAAGGCGGGATCGGTGGAGAGGTGAGACAAATATGACCTGTATTGATTCAGTATTTGTTTTAAATGTAGAACTTTGTAGAATGAAAATCGGTTTTATAGCCAAAGTTCAGTACCCAATAGTTACAATTTTTATAAAGCCAGAAGACAATGGAGGAGTGAAGAGAACCCTTCAAAGCCATTATTAAGCTGCACAAGGACAGTCATGCTGACATCAGATTGAAGAGTTTTACTGGCTCCCCTTGCTAACCTGTACCACCTACAAGACCAGCTGCATAGTCAACCAAGCAATCAGGACCCCTGCTAATCTGGAAGAACCTCACCAGCTCACGCTCATCAACTCCAGCATCTTCGGTACACTCTCAACCATCAAACTAAAGTGGATTTATTGGATTTTGAAAATATTTTTGTAGCTGTCAGGACCATCTCTGCCCATCTAAAATTTAGGAAATACATCAAGGCAACCCTCTTTAAAGTACACAACATCACAAAACAATAAATAGTCCCCTTTTCTCACAGAACTGAGCACCGCCCACTTTGATTTACTTTCTGATTGTGTCACAGGGCTCAACTGCCTTTTAACTAGGTTCAGACTTTGCAATTATAAAAATCCATAGATTGTAAAATGTATAGAAGTACAACAGTTTTAGTAAACCGTGTTTTAACACAATTGTATTTTTGGAGCCATTCTGCTAAAGGCTATAGTTCAAATATCCCTGGAAAAGAACAGATGTATTGATAATTATAATTTACAATGCACATACTAGTTGGCAACTCTCAATGTATAATTCATAGAAGATATATAATTTCACAATGCGATAAAATCCTGTTCATTAATTTATTGTTACAAAGGGTATTCGACATTAGAAATTGATTAGCTTCATTAGTTTCCTGTTGTAAATTGTTATACATAATCAGTGACATTACACTATCCCATCTGCATGAAGTGCCACAGATTTGTAGCAGAAAAAGAAATGATGGCTAGAGTACAGGGTAGCTATCTGAGGGCTCTTTGATACCAATCATCATGTTAAAATCACTATTCCCAGATGTGTTCAAAAGCAGGGGCTTATTTGCTCATTGATCATCAGTCTTGACCAAAGAAAGAAGGTAAGTAAAATCATAATTGAGTGCCATAATTACCAACTATAGAAGACTTACACAGTCAAATTAGGGAAAATGTTCTCTTTCTTAAACTTGCCCATGTTCTCTTTTTACTTGTAGACCAAGTACAAGACTTCTTGGCAGAGGCGACGGTGAGTCAATGTTAAATAAGAAACAGAAAACTCAACAGTAAAGAAATAAAATAAGTAATGTTCTGGCTTATTCATTGAATTAAAAGTAATTGAATTCATTTAAGTGGGAGGTAAAAGCAATTTAATTCCTGTGAACAAATAAAAGGATACATTTCTGGGAGACAGGAATCAGATGTATAGGCATCGTTGTACCGACTAACGCAGGAGTTGGAAAAAGGACTATGCCGCACTTGTCTCTCTGGGTGAAATGTGCAAATAATTAAAATAACAGCGCGCTGTGGCCCTGAAAAGTAACTATTCCTTTAGAATGCAAGCACTGGTATTGGGCTTAGAGAGGAATGTAAATGATGATGAATTGAGTGAAAACCTGACTGGGAATAAGTTGAATATGATACTTATGACATCCATATCTGAGAATATGTGTTTTAAACATCATGATATAGAACTGTATTATCTTTGCTAGCAGGTGGCACAACGGGCTGCCAGCACATTCTCCAAAACAGTAGTGAAACTTAGGGGCATATTTACAATGCCCAGGCAGGACAAACATGCTGCTGGAGTGCCACTTTCGTAAAGGTCCAGAGGCACAGTGTGCCGGCACATGGCACATATTTGCAAGCCCCTTGCCCCACTGGAGCGTCACTTTGTTTGACGCTCATGTGGGGAAGTTTACTGGCCTATGTTTTTGTCATGGCATTGTAAATATGGCCCCCTTTACTGCTTTACTCTGCATGAAAGGGGCTTTCCATGGGTGTTGCTGGTTGTGTTCCCATGCATTCTTTTGCATTTGTAAATCTGCGAAAGCATCCGATTCTAACGCCTTCCCAGGGACGCATAGAAGTGGTGTGGCGTGGAGAAATATCTTTATTTCTCCTTGTGTTTTCATCTTTCTTTGGGTGCTGCATTCTGCAGCACACACGAAAGCAGGAAAACCTCATCAATTAATGCTTTTGAGCAGGAAGGTGTCCCTCCCTGCGCTTAAACAATCATCCCTGTAACACAGGCACCCTTCCACAATGGTGCAAGGGTGCCTGCATTGGTGCTAGGCAACTTATTGTGCACCAGTGCAAAGGAAAGCACAGGGATGCGTTGTATTGGTTTAAATTTGATACATCCCTGAACCTTCCTGATGATGCAACTTAGCACAGCAAGATGACTTGCAGCGCCTCGCTGTGTCATTGTCTTGTAAATATGCCCCCATATTTACAAGACCATACAAAGCCACTCTGCATGGCTTTTCATGGCCCTGTAAATATGGAGTAAGGCAATGCCTTAATCTGTGTGGAAGCAGCATTTCATGGGTGCTGCTGTGGGTATTCCCTTGCAACACACATGTCTTTTTACACTGCCCCAGATTTACCACATAGCTTAAATTTGGGGCAGTACCAAAACTAACACCTTAACAAAGCCGGCCTAATGAGGAGAAATGTTTACATTTCCCCTTGTTTTGTCCTCTTTCTGCAGCACACAAAACGAGGAAAACACCTCCTTTGATTGTTTTTGTGCAGGAAGGACGCGCTGGGACTCGCTGCCGGCTGCACCTTTTTAACTGTATGTTTATTTTGTTTGAACTTCTTTCCACTGAGTTAGAGCGGCTTGCCGGGGGGAATTCATTTTTAACTTTCCTTACCTTGCCCATTGCCTGTAGACTCCCCGGTCCACCACGAGCGTTGCTCGATTGATGTGGAGGGAGCCTACAGGGCTGCAGACCATCTTCACTTTCCACACACTTCCGGGAGGAGGAGGTCAGCGTTCTAGCGCTCGGACCTTCCTCCCCTTAAAACCGGATGCTGGGGCATTGCGCGTTGGACGCGCTGGGACTCGCTGCCGGCTGCACCTTTTTAACTGTATGTTTATTTTGTTTGAACTTCTTTCCGCTGAGTTAGAGCGGCTTGCCGGAGGGAATTCATTTTTAACTTTCCTTACCTTGCCCATTACCTGTAGACTCCCCGGTCCACCACGAGCGTTGCTCGATTGATGTGGAGGGAGCCTACAAGGCTGCAGACCATCTTCACTTCCCACACACATCCGGGAGGAGGAGGTCAGCGTTCTAGCGCTCGGACCTTCCTCCCCTTAAAACCAGATGCCGGGGACAACGCGCAGCAGACACGCGCAGCTGGCGCGCCCAAGCCCGTTTGCGCCAGTCCACGCCCGGCCGGGACCAGGGGCCACTCACTCTGCCCAAATCGCCCCTACCCACGTTTACTCATCCGGGGCGCTTCATTCCCTGTGGGGTCATGAGCCCATTGCTAAACACCTTCGTGTTGTCCTCGAGGACAATGGAATATTGCAACCCACAAACCCCCCCCCCCGCCTCGGAAGGGCCCTGCCACCGCCACGTCCCACTCCAACCCCCCTCTGATTGTCATAGCACAGAGCTTGACCACCTGACTATCTGGTACTTAAATACCCGCTCGCTGGTCAAACACCAGGTGGAGATTTTCTACCTTTTAGAAACTGTCAAACCATCCATACTGTTGTTGTCTGAAACATGGCTTACACCGGAGTCTACTCCTGACATCCTGGCGGCCATCCCGGATGGCTACTATATCCTCCAGGCTAACCGGCCTCAGGGAAAAGCTGGGGGTGGAGTTGCTGCCATTATTTCCCACTCTTATAAAGTTAGCTCCATTATTATGTCCCCTATTCCATCGGCTGATTTAGTACTTTTTACACTTGATTCGGACATTCTCCCCCTCACATTTGCTCTTTTTTATCGCCCTCCCGGCCAGTCACCGGGTTTTCTTAAGTCATTCAGTAGCATGGTGGCCGAGCTGGCGATTAATCATGCCAAAATCCTCATTATTGGGCATTTTAATTATTGGCCCAATGCGCTGCATGAAAGTGCCCCCTCTAAGGAGTTCACAGACTTACTAACTGGACTTAATTTCTTTCAGCATGTTAACATTGCTACCCACGTAAAGGGTCACATATTGGATCAGGTCTGGTCTCTAAATCAGGATGTCTCTAATTTACAGATCTCTCCATGTGCCTGGTCGGATCATGCCCAGGCCGATAACATCCACGCTTTGCTTACCTTTGTCCCCCTGAAAAAACTTAAAAACAAATGACCTCACAATGCCCAGTTATGGTTCACTCAGGACCTGAAAGACATGAAGCTTGTGCCCCGCCAAACTGAGCGCAAGTGGCGTTCAGACTACTGCTCTCTTAAGAAGCTCACTTTTCTTGCCGC
Source organism: Lissotriton helveticus (assembly GCF_964261635.1). Taxonomy (NCBI): domain Eukaryota; kingdom Metazoa; phylum Chordata; class Amphibia; order Caudata; family Salamandridae; genus Lissotriton; species Lissotriton helveticus. Next base: position 1,200,319,798 of record NC_136057.1, on the reverse strand, counting down.
TTTAAAAGATTATAAATTAGCCATTCTTGGGGCCAAAACTAAGCATTTTTTTGATAAAATCCTTAATTCTTCCAATAAATCAAAAGACATCTTTTCCATAGTTAACGAACTCACCAAACCGGACCGCATCACCATCATGCCTTCCTCTTCTCAATCTCTTTGCGACTCCCTCAGCAGCTATTTCGTGGACAAGATAGTCATAATTTAAACAAGTATCCCCAAGCCCGACCCCAGCTTTAACCCAGGCTGTACACTGGTTAACCCTGCTTCTTTTCTTAATTTCCCTCCGATTACTCAAGAGACGTTCCCTTCCCTTCTCTGTAAAGTTCGGTCTGGTTCACCTCTGGACAGTTGCCCTGCCCATATCAGCCGTAAGATTTTTCTCAACCTCCCTGATGTACCTATTTCTCTCCTTAACCATTCCCTTTGCTCTGGGGTAGTCCCTAAACCATTCAAATCAGCAGTCGTTGCTCCTATCCTCAAAAAACCTGGGGTGGACCCAGCTGTCTTAAGCAACTTTCGCCCTATATCCCTGCTCCCTTTCTTAGGCAAACTTTTGGAGACCCATGTCACCACCTGCCTTGGTTCCTTTGTGGAAAGTTCTCTGTTCCTGGATTCTCATCAGGCTGGTTTTAGACCCCAGCATTCCACAGAATCTATTGTCGTGGCTGTCCACGACGAACTTAGAAAAAGGGCAGATCAGAAAATTTCGCAGGCCCTGGTGCTCCTGGATTTGTTGGACACCGTCGACCACGCCATCCTTCTCGAACGGGTCGAGAACGCCGGCATCCGGGGCACCCCGCTAAGGTGGCTTGCCTCATTTCTACAAGATCGAAAGCAGGCGGTACGCCTTACTACCTTTATGTCTGAAGCTAAGCCCCTCACCTGTGGGGTCCCCCTGGGCTCTTCCCTTTCCCCGCTGCTCTTTAATCTTTACATTCGTCCCCTCATCTCTGAACTGCAGAAATTGCTGGTGGTCATCTTTAACTACATAGATGACCTCCAGCCTATTTTTGACATCGAGAATGTTCAGTCTACCATGACGTACATTAGCAGTTGGATGAACGCTAACCAGCTCAAACTCAATCCTGACAAGACTGAGCTGGTTCTCACCGGGCCCCCTGGAAACCCCTGGAACTCTAATTTTTGGCCTCACTTGCTGGGCAGTGCACCTAGCCCGGTCAGCTCTGTCAAAAGCCTCGGAGTTACCATCAGTAGGGATCTTTCTATGAGACCTCAAATCAAATCAGTGATGTCGGCATGCTTTTTCCACCTTCGCCGCATCAGGAAAATTAGCAGATTCCTTACCCATGATGCCCTAGTCCAAGTCACGCTGGGCTTAGTGATCTCTCGGACTGACTATGTCGATTCGCTGTATATCGGTATCCCCGCCTACCAATCCCATCAACTCCAGCTTATTCAAAACCAGGCAGCGAGACTCATCTTTGGACAACCCAAGTCCAGTTCCGCCAAGCCCCTCTTGAGGAGCCTGTACTGGCTCCCGGTAGTCCAGCGCAGCCTCTTCAAAGTGGGCTGCTTGATCCACCAGGCCTTCTCCCAACAAGGCTCAGCCTTTATCGCCTCCTGCCTTCATCGTTGCATTCCCTCACGAGTCCTCTGTTCCTCAGGCTCTAACTTATTGTCCACCTGCTCTTTCAAACGCAAAAAATTTGGAGGACTAAGATTTGCCTCACAAGCTCCCCGTTTCTGGAATGCTCTTCCTCCTGACCTTCATTTCTCCCCCTCCTATCCTTTATTTAGGAAAGCTCTGAAAACTTGGCTATTCTCCCAAGCCTACAAATAATGTCTCTTCCTCGTAGGCCTGTCCCTAGCTCGTCCTGAAAGCGCCAAGAAACCGTTGGTGAACGTGCGCTGTATAAATTCCTTTATCATTCATTCATTCATTCAAGGTGTCCCTTCCTGTACGAAAACAATCAATTGCCAACAATGCCAAGAACACAGACAACCTTGCACCATGGTGCAAGGGTGCCTTCATTGGTGCTTGGCTGCAGTTTTTGCTCTGGCATTGGCAGAAAGAACAGGAATGCACTGCATGTTGTAGATACAGTGCATTCCTTCCCTTTCCTTTTGACGTAGGGCAGTGCTGCTAGAAGGTTTGCGGCACTGCCCTACACCAACTTATTTTAATTATACTCCTTAATATTTCCAACATTCAGTTACAGGGCATCCATTACAAAGTATTCGGTGTCCTGTCAACATAGCTCGTGACTACTCATAGAAAGATAAAGTTATACTATTGTTGGAGGAGCCCCACCCAGCTCCACTTTCAGAGGCACACTCCCAGGACCTGTGCCCCTAGCTCACATAATGTCGGATGGGCCATACTGTTTAGGATTGTCTTACATGATACAATGTTATTCTTGATCCAAGTGTCATGCACACAGCATGGAAGAACTGGGCAAAAAGAAATTCAAAATGCCTCTGATGCACTGCAGAAAATTGCCAGCAAATCCCTGGCACTATTTTTGGGGGTTTTTCATTAGAAAATAAAAAGATTGTCAACTGGCCTGCCTTCTTGCCAAGGCACGGTGTAGCAGCTGGCTTTGTTATTTACCAGAACTATTTTGGTGGGGTCACATTTGGTAGAAAAACTCCACTCAGCCAACATGAAAGTTGAAATAACTTTTTTCATAGCTGGTGCCTGTGCCACCACAGTCACTTGATGTCTGGCTCACTAAACTCATAATGAGTCACTAGGAGACAATCCTAGGATCTGATTTCATGTGTTCAGGAGCAACGCAATATCTGAACACAGGTAGAAATATAAATTTCATTAGTAGTGCATGTACCTTATTAACATAGATAACCTCATACCCTTGTGCTCCTTCCCTGGAACCGTAATGAGTGTGTGTGCATGGTAGATGAGAGCATAAACAATATAGAGCATATACTTAAAGCAATAAATTAAACCAATTTCTTGCACTATATGACCCATATGATCAGCATCATATGCAGCACTGTAAATGCACACTTTTAAAGTTTTGCTTCTAAGCTATGTATAAGATCAAAGGAGTTTAAGTTAGTTCTCCATCAGTTTTTCAGCTGTCCTGATGTATACCTCACATTCTCACTATTAATGGACAAAGTATACTAAATCTCAGATTGAACAGAATTCAAGCGGGAGAGCATATTGAATACATCAGAAGGACAGAACTAAAAGAGGCAACGATATTGGAAACCAAAATAAGGGTATCAGGGATGCTAGAATAAAATAGAACACTGCATCTGTGAAGAAATACTGGAAAGTGTGCAGAGATGAACTGATGAGTTATGAGATCAAGTTCTGTGGAAAACTGAACAACAGTGGGATGAAAAATACTGAAACAAGCAGCAATTATTTTGTGATCTGACATCTCAGGTATATAAAAAATCAGCTTCTGAGATTTTTTGACTTTTGGGAAAGATAGCTTCACTCCTCGCCTACATAAGCACCCTTCACTATTCAAAAGATATCACATTGAGGTAATTGTCGGGCACTTGTCAAACACAACCCTGTGCTTGGTCTGCATTGCGGCGCCTGATGCTGAGGTCTACATGCCAGCTTTACTCAAGTTCTGGTGAGTAAACAACTTTTTTATCCTTTGGCAGCTCTTTGTGTGCTCTTTATCTTCACCACTTTTTAATTGTAATGTTATCTTGCAATTTGTGATCATCAATAGCTGTCGTTTGAAAACCTGGTAGTATCTGCCTTCAGCATTAATGCTTCGTATTACGCACAATTGTATATTGTGTAGCAGCTCAATACTATTATGTACAGTCTGACCAGCACGTTCTCACACACCAATATGTAGATTTATTTGCAATGCTTTCATTGTTTTTATCTTCTTTGCAGCACTGGAGTTGCTTTGACACCACATACATTAAGCGTCAGTTCTGTACTTCGACTGCAACACATGTAGCATGCACCAGCAGTTAGCTTGCACCATGACAAACTCTCTGGGAGAGTACTGTTGATCTTTGGGTTACTTATCCCTAACTCATCCCCAGCCTGGGTACCCACCAATGACAAAATCACACACAGACCTTAGTATTACACGTCTTTATTTGTCTGTGTGTAAATGCAAATTCAACATTCTATACTAGCCTTCATTGCATTCCGCTCTAACTCTTATGTCACAGTTCTATGGAGTCCATCAGAACCCAAAGGGGTTCCATAATTTCTAACTTGTAAGACACTATATATATGGCCCTATTATAAGTACGGCTTTCCCAGACCGCCGTACCCACGGTCAAACTGCCGTCTCCGCAGCAGCTCAATCACCCGATCACGGCAATGGTGGTTGGACTGCCACAAGACTGCCGCCCCCTCTAGGATCTTGGATCATGTGGGGTTGGCGGTAGGGAAAGCAGTGATTAATGGTGGCGGTGCTGATGCCGGCACCTCCGTGTTGATCATGACCTGCATATCTGTCAAACTTTTCACGGCGGGGCCTCACCATGAAAAGGTTGGCAGCAAGGCAGGGAAGGGGCCCCAAACAAGGCCCCAGGGCGATTTTGGACAGGGGGGACATGATGTGCCCACCTCTGCTTGCAATGTCTTGTCTGCCCAGGTGCAATACACAACATGGTGCCTGGCACACAGTACACCCGTCAAGTGGTGGTGCCACAGCGGCGGCATGTCCTGCAAGCTCTATATGAGCCAAAGCATGCTACTGCTGTGGCACCGCAGTCGCAACACCTCCAGCCTGGCAGTAAAATTGCCAGTGGCGGTCGGGATGCCACCAGCTTGGTGCCATTCTCCCGACCACCACAGCGGCAGTCTGGAGTTCCGACTGCCAAAGTCCAAATCGGGCCCTTAGTAATCTAGACCTATGTTTGCTAGAGAAGCAGAATATAAATCACTCATCTGCAAATAAAATAATATGACACATCTGTAGGCAAATACATAAACTGTGTTTTCCTTAACTTCTCATGTCACCTTGCACTGTTTTTCAAAAACACTATATATTAGGAGGCACTATAATGAAGTATCAACAATGTGTGTTCAGGAGGGAAATTCAATGTTTGGAACAAAAAATACACAACGCTGGAACAAAAAATGCACAATGTATGCAAAATGAAAATAAAATCGCATTTATGAAAATAGCTCTCTAAAAGAGTGTTTTACGTGTTGTTTCATCAGCAGTGTTACAGAAGGTTAAAAAATAGGGGTGAATAATTGTGCCAAATTCAGATTGTTCTGGTGGTTTATTGAACAACGTTTTTGCATCAGTTGTTTGGTGACAATTCGCCACAGGCGCCAAGTAAGAATGTTACTTTCCATGTTATTTGGTGTTTTTGTAATATATCTTAAGGTGCACAGTTCGTCCAGGATTCAGTACAGACCTCTAGCATCTGCCGGTATATTAGCCAGATCAGCGGCATAACCTGTATCAGAAGATCTTTATTAGCATCATTGAGCACTGTATGCCGCTGGAGACTCCTGGGAAATTACAGCAAGTGTGATTACAGTAATACATTATATTTAGATTGGGCTTTTATTGAGAGGGATTGAACTCAGAAAGAGCACATTGAACATATTTCTTATTTTCAAAATGGATGCCTCGGATACGCTCATGCCACATTTTTTAAAACGTAAAATTCAGGCGTTTGGGCGTCATCTTATTAAATCCATTGAGGAGGTGCTGAAGATGGCTCCTGTCTTCCAAAGGAATGTGTCAACGATGCACAGCCCTCGTTTTGTAAGATTGTTGCTTTTATTGAACTATTAGAGCTAGAGCTATAAAAAATAGAATGATTCATATCTTTGAAGCAATTTATCATTGAACGAGGTCTTGAACCGCCATTGAAGTGGAGCCTTCTCAGGAGATGCCCTTTTCCCCCAAAGTGCTTACTCACTCATCTAGCACAAATGGTATGTTTGTGGAAATAATTTACCAAGGCTGTGAAAAATGAGCCGTGAATGATGCTGAGCTCTGTCACTGTATTATATAAATTGCAGGAAATGCTTCACTCGCGCCACCATTTGATAAATGATACATTTGAAATGAGCGTGTACAGAAAAGAAGTATAATGTGCTATTTAGATGCTATTTTATACCTTACTTCTCTGCCTTATCTAAACGCTGTATGCAATAGGTGTTACTATTACCCAATTTAATATTACTCAATTTACTGACCTTGAGCTCCTTACTGGGATTATGTTTAACCCGTGGCCTACTGATTACTGCAAAAGTCTGCACTCAGGTTTTAACTTAATGAGTACTGTTATCAGGTTACAAATAGGTTTTATAAAAGGTTCACCTGTGTGTACAAGGTTAGTTATTTTAAAGGTCACCAATATACAGGGGTGTCAGAGAAAACTAGTCAAAGAACTTTAAATGGAACTCATTCATGATGCTGTTGCCATGGAAATCTGGTGTGGACCCCCACCCCATTCACCGGACCTACATTAAGATGCCCAGTGTAAAAGGCATAAAACTGATGTTTTTATTACTAAACTTGCCCTGTGAGGTTGAAGATACATCAATTATTGCTAGAGCAGTCGACCTCGAAGTTGGGGAACTGGGTTCGAGTCTCGGCAACGACGCTACAACATCCTGTGATTCTTGGCAAATTACTTAGTGGCATATTACCAAGCAATAGCGATAATTATCGCTATTGCTTGGTTAGAGAGAAAATTTTACCACTGCGCTGCGGCGATTTTTACCGCAGATAAACCTTGGTATTACCAAGGTTTATCGCAAATGCGATAAAAAACGGCCGCAATGCATGAATATCGCTGAAAAGTTAGCGATATTCATGCATTACCGAGCTAATGCTCTTAGCCATGTTATCCACCTCCCATTGGATAACATGGCTAAGAACTGCTCAGGGCAGGTGTTAGCTTTTGGAGATATTCGCGCTTAGCGCGAATATCTCCAAAAGTTGGTAATAGGAGATAGCAATGTTAGCGACTGTTTCCAGTCGCTAACATCTTGGCACGCCCACTTTGCATGTCATTAGTGATAAATATCACTGACATGCAAAGTGGGGCCCAAGATGGTCGCTATCTCCTACTAGCTGTCGCTAACTGGTGTTAGCGACAGCTAGGTAATAGGGAGATAATTTTATCTCCGCTTTCTTGCCTTTTAAAGCCAAAAAAGCGGAGATAAACCCCCTTGATAATATGCCCCTTAATCTCCCCGTGCCTAACAAAAATGAATGTGTCCTTCTGTAACAAAACTGGTGCTCATGTAAAGTGTTCTGATACCCGATTTCTCGGGTCTAGTTTTCGCAATATAAAACTCTAAAGGGCATATTATCAAGAACAGGCAATAAAATTCTCGCTGCTTTATCGGCAGAAAACTGCCACTAAAGCGGCGATAATGGGCTTGATAATATGCCCTTGTGATTTACCATAGCAGCCCAGGTTAACACCAGAACCTGGACTGCCATAGGAATTCACAAGGACATATTATCAAGTCCATTATCGCCGCTTTAGCGGCAGTTTCCTGCCGATAAAGCGGCGATAATGTTATCGCCTGTTCTTGATAATATGCCCCCAGATTCTGTTTGAGCAGAATTTGTACAATGGAAAAAAGAAGCACGATTTCAAAAAGACAATTATAGCACTTTGCCATTGTCAACAATATTCAGAGTAAATTACAAGTCAACAATAGTGCAAGTGTTCATTAATAGAAAAGGCTAGAGGAAGCTATCATCACAAATCGATCAAAATAACAAGAAGTGAATTAAAATCATACTATAATGCAGGACATCTAAAATCATCTAGGGTCCTAATTCATTACTAAAGTTACTTAAGAATACAGTAAAGTGCATAGACAGGCAGAAAAACATAGTATCAAAATACCAATAATCCTCATAAGCATATAAATGAATGCATTACTAAAGTGCAAGACGTGCCAAAAGAAAAATAGAAAAAGAAAGAGAAGCATAGTCATCATTTATAAGGTTGACTAATCAACAATAGTATAATATTAGAAAGATAGTATGGCCCTACCCTTCGACTTAAAGCACAAGGCTTAAGCAAGATTCCCCTAAGGGGGGCCAGAACTATCCCGAACCACAGAGCCCAATCTTTCAAATGAATCAAGATACTGCCAAGAGGTATTAAATCTCTTTAAACTGTGGTATAATAAAGATCAGGCAACAGTGAAGACAATTGACAAGAACCTCTGCCCTGCTTTGCTATTGTTGCTGATTCACTGTGCTTAAAAAGGCCTCATGATCGAGCTTAAAACAGAAAATCGCTGATGCCCAAAAAGGTACTAACATGTAACATGTATAAAAGGTATGAAGCCACACCCCTTCACCCTGATACAGCAAAAACAGCTATTATCAAGTGAAGGTAACATTTTCTTAAGGACTACTGGAGTTTAATAAGCAATCCAAAGATATAGGAAGGGCATCCTTTTAAAGTTTAACTTTTAAACCTCGTGTGGCCTAATGCTGATATAGTCTTCCAATCCTCCACCAAAAGACGACAATGTGTTTGTTAGAACTGGGGGTCTCTAGTTGGCTTAGGTAGGTCCCTTAGGCCAAATAGGGACCCTTGCTTCTAAGTCAGGGAAAGGAAGGACACCTTCTCAGATAGCCCCTGCTCACAACCTCTGTGTCTTGGCATGTGCACTCAGGCTTATCTCCAAGGCAAATGTGTAAAGTATTTGCTACCAAGCTCTCAGAAACCCAAAGATGACACCACAAATGGACCTCCCACGAGTTCCATAAAAAAGCAAGAATATGTTTATAGAAAAAGATATACGATGGGACCACACAATAAAAATCCAACACTTGCGTATTTGTAATATTTCACCTGTGGGGGTTATTTGCCCAGCCAGCCCTTGTAGGTTCTTGCAGTATTAATGAGCAATTCTCCATGATCCAATGCAGTTCTAATGCAATGCTATTCAGTTCGTAATGCAAGAATCAGGCACTTCGTAATGTCAAAATAATGCAGTTCGTTATGCAATTATCAGACAGTTCGTCATGCCAAAACAATGCAATTCAGAATGCAACAATCAGGCAGTTTGTTATGCACAAATAATGCAAAGCGTAATGCAACAATCAGGCAGTCCGTTATGCAGAAATAATGCAATGTGTAATGCAACAATCAGGCAGTTCGTAATACCAAACTGACATAATGCGTAATGCAACAATCCGGTAGTTTGTTATGCAGAAATAATGCAATGCGTAATGCAACAATCAGGCAGTTGGTAATACCGAAATGATGTAATGCATCATGAAACAATCAGGTAGTTCGTAATACCAAAATAATGTACTCCGGCACTGATCACGGTGCTCGGGACGGCCTCTAATCCCCTCCTGCTGACTCGCGGTCAGCTACCGCCACAATATGCCCCCAACATGGGTATGTTGTAAAACCAAGCGTAGCTCCACACTCCAGCCTCGGTACTGCCACTCCTCGACAAGTAGGGGCCTCGATATGAGCTTGAGTGGAGAATGGGAAAAGCCAAGAGCGTTCCTCTCTGAGCCCATCCCCCCCAGGCGGTGACACATGCACGCTTGCTGAGTGTTACCTGGGGGTACGACCTCGCTCTCCTCTCCTCGCGACTTGGGCCTCTGATGCGACTTCGTTGACGTGGGCAGTGGAACTTGGGCTTCCCCAGCGACAGAGATGGTTCGAGGTACATCCTTGACAAAGGCAGGCTGGGGCCTGCGGCTTAGTTCCTCTGGGGATGCCGGTCCGGGCCGATGGCAATGACGAAGATCTCAGGCTGCAACAGGGCACACACACACACCGTAGCTGGGACCCACTTTAGCTCCGGGTGTGCATGGTCACAGGCCAATCCTCACAAAAGTCTCAGGCTGCACGAAGCACACGCACCAAGCGCCGCTGAGACTCCCTTGAGTTCCGGGTGCACACGATCACAGGGCAATTCTCATGAAGGTCTCAGGCTGCACAAAACACACACACACAGCGTCGCTGAGACTCAATTGGATTCCTGGTGCCCACGATCACAGGATGATCCTCAGGAAGGTCTAAGGCTGCACAAAGCACATGCACACAGCGTCATTGAGACTCACTTGGATTCCTGGTGCCCATGATCACAGGGCAATTTTTATGAGGGTCTCAGGCTGTAAAAAGCACATGCACACAGCGTCGCTGAGACACACCTGGAAACCTTTGTGTTCCTGAGTTTCCACAACAGGGAGCCAGCTCTACTCTGGCCCTTGGGCACACGTTACTTCAGGTCACAGCACACAGCAAAGTCCTTTCAAGCAGGGGGGGCACAGCACACAGCAAAGTCCCTTTAGTCTCGCCTTGGTTAAATCAACAAACTGCCGGCCAGCCCCAGAACACACACCAAGGGTCAGTCCTTTTCTTCAGTCTCTTCAGCTGTTTCTTCCTTGGCAGAGGTTCCTCTTGACCACAAAGTAGATTCAATCCTTTACAGTCTTGAACAGTTCCATTCCAAAATCCAGGGGATTGAGCTCTCATAGTTATTTCCCGAAATGTCTTTGAAGTCTTTTTGTTCAGGGGGGCACGGACCCTTGTCCAAACCAGTTCTGGGTGTATCCCTGCAAGTGACACCTTCTTCCTATGATAGTGGAGGTCTGGATCCTTAATCACAATGGAGCCATTGTTTTATGGCAGCAGCTTAGGCCTTTTCACCTCCAGGGGCTACTCCTCCACCCTACACTCCAGATGTAGGTCAGCCTGTTGCTGTCTCACCTCCTTCCCTGGGTTAAGATATTCTCTAGAGCCTATCACATTCAAAACCAGACAGTCAATCCACAGCCAGGCAGAGACACCGAGAAATGTTAAACACAAAAACCTAGCCCCTTCTAAAAGAGTGGTTTCTAAACACACAATGCAAAAACCACCTTCACAAAAAGATGTGTTATTAAATTGTGAGTTCAGGCACACTAAACTTCACCTCTCCATCTTAAGCCTATGGGAAGATAGGCTGGAAACTTAAAACACAGTGTCCCCGATTCTGTCCTATGGGCAAGATGGCCTTTCAACAGTGAAAAACAAAATGAAAAGTTTTTCACTGTTAGAACATGGTACACACCTCAGTACATGTCCTACCTTCACATACACTGCACCCTGCCCAGGTGGGTATCATGGACCTACCATAGGAGTGTCTGATGTGCATAGAAAGGAAAGGGTAAGGCCTGGCAAATTTGTGCACTTGTCAGGATAACAAGGCAGTTTAACAAACTGCGCACAGGCGCTGCAGTGGCAGGCCTGAGTTCTCTCTTAAGGCTACCGGTGTGGGTGGCACAACTAGTGCTGCAGGTCCACTAGTAGCATTTGCATTACCAGCCCTGGCACCCATAGTGCACTTTACTAGGGACTTTACTAGTAAAACAAATAAACCAATTATGGACATCCAATTAACATAACATTTTATACAGGGAGCACTTGCACTTTGACACTGATCAGCAGTGGCAAAGTGCCCAGTGCATCTAAGTTGGCAACACCATGTCATATAAAAGGTCTAGGGGGGAGGCAAAAAGTTTAGGGAACTTTAGCCAAAAAGAACCAAGTCCAACAGTGTTGATAAACAAATTGTATCTAGAATATTTTTGATCATATTTTGTTGTGCACCTCGATAACATATTAGTCATTAACAATGCCCTACACCAACCATCTTAGACCAAATAAATGTACATGATACAGGATGAATATTGAAACTGGGATCAAAATGATGAGCCCTAAAAAGGATCTGATCTGATGAAAGCCCCAAAAAGCTGCATCCAGTACTCACCACACCGAGCAGAAGTATCTTGCCATGTCATACATTTACCTGAAGTAAAAAATACCCAACCTCTCTAAATCCAGCTTAATTCTAGAGTCTAATTGGGCAGGAGGAATTAGCAAATCGAGATACCCATATTCCTGGAGTGTAAGAAGCATACAGTGTGAAGAAATATGATTGGAATGATATAAAGCAAAAAGTCTAACACTTAAATCCAGCAAAACCTTATATCTGATCTTTTTCAGGAATATATGAACCTTAATAAAAAAACAAGTAGTTGAGTTCCTGCATCCTGGAACATTTTATCCTAAAATAAATAATCCAATTGTACCTGTGCCATCCAGGACTTTTGCTCACAAATCAAAAAGGGCTGTCTTATAATACATTTGAAGATGAGGAAGGGCCAAACCGCCCTGTTCAGTGTCCAGTTGAAGATTGGAGTATTTAACCCTGGGTACTTTTCTGTTCCCGCTAAACTGCCTGACGAGTAAATCCATATCAGAAAAATAGCTACTGTTCACTTTGATAGGAACTTTCAAAAAAAGAAACAAAAGCAAAGGGAGAATAGACGGTTTTATAAAGGCCACTCTGCCCACCAGCACCAGAGAAAGCAATGTCCATCTATCGAATAGTCCCTTTATGTTGTAGAACGTGTGGAGATAATGTAGTTAAAAAAGCTTTGAATACTCATCAGTAATGAATACTCCAAGTAATCGAATTGGGCTCTGGGCTCTGACCTGTGGATGCAATAATAAGAGTATCAATTGGAGAATTAAAAAGAAGAACCTCAGATTTTGTTGAATTAAACGTATAACTCCCCATGCCTTTAAAATGATCGAATTTGTCTAGGGACTGCTGAATATTATCGTTCCCCGGCTTCAAATAGTGAATAAAATAATATTCAAACATTTTCAGCTTATACATACCAGGGAGAGGAGCCTCAATAGTCAGGGTGGCCCTGACATTAACTGTAAGATGCTCAATAAAGAACATGGACAAAATAGGAGAAAGGGAGCACCCCTGATGTGTCTCCTTGTTTACAGCCACTGTTCCTGCTAACTGGGAGTTGACAAATCTTTGGTGTAGCTCCACAATATAAATTTGAGAACCTTGTAACAAAGTGGGGATGAAAGCCAGATTGCTCTAGACCAAAAAAACATGCATCCCAGTTAACCAGATCAAATGCTTTTTCATCATCAACCATGATAACTACCATGCCTGTCTGGTAACTGAGAAATAATTGATTGCCTGGATTAGGAAGCTGCCATGAACCAACCTGCCACAAAACCTGACTTATCCCATTGCATTAGAGCCTGAGTGACAGGAGTAATACAGAAGGCCCATAATTTCATAAGTAGCTTGTAGTCAGCATTAAGCAAAGTAATATGCCTGTGTGAATTGACATCTTTAGGATTCTTGCCCTGTTTTAGAAAACTGACAATGGTTGAGTTCTTAAAATAGGATAAGACTTCAGCTCTCCTTTAACAAAATTGAATAAATCAGTCAGAAAGGGTAGTAATTAGATAGCAAACATTTTATAAAATTCGTCTGGGAAGCAGTCATTACCACCGACCTTCCCATTTGACTTGTAGCCAAAGAATCCTTAACATCAGCGACCAAAATAGTGGCCATACATTTCTCAGCCTGAGAATCTAATAGATTGGAACTACTGACATATACTTGACTGTGACGTTAATTGGCTTGTTTCTTAAATGTCCTCACAAAGCTAAACAATGGTTCGTGAAACATGATCTTGATCCAAGACTAAATTTCCCAAAGCGGGATTCTGCAATTCCCCAACAATTGTGGCCTCCGGTCTGACCCGAGTTTACCAATCCAAATAGCTCCCAATCTGTTTGCTTTCCTTATATAATTACTGGTGAAATTCATTGGAACTACTAATTTGATCCAAAATTAGTCCGTCAGGGTTGGTTAGCCTTTTCAGGGCCGATAAATATCTATTTGTCTCTGATACTTGATCTACTGCTGATAGCAGGCAAGCAATTCTTTTTATCTACGCTCTTATATTAATAATCTGACCCCTACCAGTGGCCTTAAAAGCTTCCCACACAGAAACCAATAAAGCATTATGCCTATTCGAAAGGAAACATTCATGAATACATTGCTCCATCTCTGTGAGCCATTCTTGATTTGATAATAGCAACTCCTCCAGCTGCCACCTGGTCCTATCACTCTTAGTTGTATCAAATTCTATTAGAACTGAAACTAATGAATGTTCAGAAAAATAATTGGCCCAAATATCAGAACCCGCCCTTTTAATTGAATGAAAGAGTAAAAGAAAATCAATACAGGAGGCAGTATGATACCGGTGTGTAAAGCAGGTGTACTGAGAAATACCAGGCTGGTCAGCCCTCCATGGGTCAATTAGATGAAAATTACTCTTACGCATGTCGATAATCTTTTTAGTTCAAGGCTTTAATTGTTTTTCAGATTTATTAGACGTATCCCAACCAAGCTCCTGAATAAAATTGGATTTCCGCCTAAAATTATCAGCCCCACCGCTCCCATTGAAATCTTATAAATCTGCAGCAAAGGTTCTGTTGAGAAGGGGCTCACTTCTTACGTTGTCCTATTTTCACAATAACACTTCTGCTGTGACCTTTTGCACATATTAGCGTGCACAATAAGGTTGGATTAGTTTCTCTGAAACTTCTTTATTAACACATCTATCTTTGCACAACGTTATCACGATTCCTCGAACATCATGCACAAGGCCTTCTACGCACTATGTACAAATATCATTCTATCTTTACCCATGGGGCGACAGGGCTATCAACATATCCATAACATCATTAAGCTTATTATAGCTTGCTTAGCCTCCACACCGGCCCCAACAGCGCTAAGGATGCCTGGCTTCACCCTGGGGGTGCCCAGGAGTGGACACTTCACAGGGAAAGCCAGGAGGGGTTCCACAGAGGTATGAGTATCAGCGCCAGGAAGCCGAATAGGCGACACCACAAGGTGACCGTCTGGTGACAGTGCGCTCTATAAGTACCATGACATTTACATTTACATTAATGTATAACACATCACAAGGCTGCTTTCTATTATAAATAAAGAGCATCCCAATAGATTGGCAGAGGAGGGACTTCAGCTGACACCGAGGGTCCCTGCATGCTGACGTGATCATGCAGTGGTCTGACATCTCGTGAGGGGTGGCCAGTTAATGACCAAGAAGGGTCCTTTATTCTCTCCCTCCAGGTAATGGGGTTTCGTCGCCCCTTGGGGGGATTCTTGGCTTCACACCTACACACACACTCTAGGCACATTCAGAGTAGGCATTGTAGAGCGATGCATGTTTACTGCCTTGTTTATATGCCTGCATATATACACTGTTTTAGCACCATGGTAGAACTGTCTCTACTATTTACGCTTTTGGTGCTTGTAATCAATTTCATCTGCTTCTGTCTTTTGATTAATGCAGCACATATATTCTACACAAAAATTATGTTGGTTCAATAAATATGTTGAAAAATGTCCCACTGTGTGTTCTCTGTATTTTTCTCTGAGCACTAGTAAGCATGAGTGACTGTGCGAAAGGTCCTGATCTGTTATCACAATCCCTGACGGGTCAGGGTTGAATTCAATCAGGGAATTTTAAAGCACGCTACTCACCGTGAGGGTCTCAAGGTGTGGAAGGGGTGCAGCTCTGGGTCAGCCAAAAAGCCAGGTCTTGAGGTTCTTCCTGAGATTTGCAGAGTAGGGGAGCGTCTGATGTTGACTAGGAGCTCGTTCCAGGCCTTGGTTTAAAGGATGCTGGAGTTTGTGCTAGGGTGAGGTTGGCGGAGCAGAGGTTTCTTTTGGGTACATAGAAAGAGACTCTTTCATTGAGGTATTTGGGTCTGATGTGGAGGGATTTGTAGGCGTGGGTGAGGAGCTTGAAGGTTACTCTCTTCTTGACGGGGAGCCAGTGGAGGTCTCGCAGGTGTTGGGTCATGTGCTCGCGTTGTGGGGTGCCGAGGACGAGTCTGGCCACGGTGTTCTGGATGGTCTGAAGTTTGATTAGCAGGGATTTGTTGATTCTGGCAATAAAGGGCAATTCTGTAGTCCAGTCTGCTAGTCATGAGTGCGAGGACAACGGTCTTCCTGGCTTCGGGGGGGATCCATTTGAAGGACTTGGGGAGGATGTGGAGGGAGTTGATGCAGGTCAAGCCAACAGCGTTATACTGGCGAGTCAATGTGAGGGAGGAGTCGAGAATGAAGCTGAGGTTTTGGGCGTGATCCATGGGGGTAGGTGGGTTTCCGAGGGCGGAGGGCCACCAGGTGTTGAGTCAGGCAGTGGGGGAGGGTCGGAGGACGAGGACCTCTTCTCCGATTTGAGATTTAGGCAGTTGCTGCTCATCCAGGCTGCAACATCTGTCATTGCTTCCTGGAAGCTGAGTCCAGTGTCTCTGGGGTTCTTCGTGAGGGAGAGTATGAGCGGGATATCATCAGCGTAGGTTACTATGCTGAGTCTATGCTGTCTGACGATGGTGGCGAGGGGGATCATGTAGACATTAAAAAATTGTGGGCGATGATCCTTGGGGTACTCCACAGTTGATCTTCGTGGGTTTGGATAAGAAGGGTGGGAGTTTGATCCTTTGGGTTCTGCCGGTGAGAAAGGAGCAGATCCAGTCGAGGGTGGTTTCCTGTCTGCCAGAGTTGTGGAGTCTGGCTGTGAGAGTGCAGTGGGAGATAGTGATGAAGGCTGTAGAGAGGTCTAGCAGGATGAGGGCCACGGCGGGGGTTTAGTGGCTTCCAGAAACCATTTACGTCCTGGTAAGGTTAGGGGGGCTTAATCAATCAATCATGTGTTTTTTGACAGTGCAGTTATTCACCCAAAGGGTCTCAAGGCGTTGAGGGGAGCAGAGGAAGGCAAGCTGCTCTTGAATGTTCATGGTGCTTTGTCGAAAAGCCAGGTCTTAAGTTCCTTCAAGAACTTGGGGAGTGATGGTGTTTGACAGAGGTGGAGAGGGAGGGAGTTTCATGCTTTGGCAGTGAGGAGGGAGAAGGCATGTCCTCCTGTTCTCGTCTTCTTGATGCGTGGTACCGTCGCAAGGGAGAGCTGGGCTGAATGGAGGGATCTTCAGGTGCGTGGGACGAGAGGCGGTGGTTCATGTAGGTGGGTCTGGTGTTATAGTGGACTTTGTGGGCATGGGTGAGTAGCTTGAAGGTGACTCTCTTCTGAATTGGAAGCCAGTGTGATGTTCGTAGGTTTTAGCTGATGTCACAGTGGTGCGGTAGGACAAGGACAAGTATGGCGATGGCGTTCTGGAGGTTCTGGAGTTTGCGGGTGAGGTTATCGTTGATCCCGGCATAGAGTGCGTTGCCATATTCTAGTCTGATAATGATGAGGGTGTGGATGTCAGTTTTTCTGTGTTCAAGGGGAATCCAATTGAAGGTCTTTCGGAGTAAGAGGAGGGTGTGGTAGCAGGAAGAGGTGACTGAGTTGATCTGGCGGTCTATTTTAAGTTCCGAGTCCAGGATGAGTCAGAGGTTACGTGCGTGGTCCATGGGGGTGGGGGGTCCCGAGGGTGGGGGGCCACCAAGTGTCATTCCAGGCATTGGAGTGTGGGTCCATGATGAGTACTTCGGTTTTGTCTGTGTTGAGTTGAATGCAGCTGTTCTTCAGCCACCTGGTAGTTGCTTCCATTCCTTCTTGGAAGTTGTGTTTGGAGATGTTGGGTTTGTTGGATAGGGAGAGGATCTGTTGGGTGTTGTCAGCGTACAAAACAATGTTGAGTTTGTGTGATCTGACAATGGATGTGAGCGGTGGCATGTAGACCTTCTACAGGGTTGGGCTGACGGAGGATCCTTGGGGAAGTCTGCTGGTGATTGGTGCGGGTTCAGAGAGGAAAGGAGGGAGTCTGACTTGTCGCGTTCTGCCAGATAGGAATGAACGGATCCAGTCGAGGGCCTTGTTCCGGATTACTGCGTCGTGGAGTCTGCAGACTAGGGTATGATGAGAAACTGTGTCGAAGGCCACGGAGAGGTCTAGGATGACAAGGGCCACAGTCTCTCCTCTGTCAAGGAAGGAGCAGATGTAGTCTGTCGCAGCGAGAAGGGCTATTTCCATGCTGTGGTTCTTCCTGAAGCCTGATTGGGAGGAGTCGAGGATATTGTTTTCTTCTATGAAGGAGGCGAGTTAAAAGTTGACGGCTGTTTCCATTACTTTAGGCGGAAACGGGAGTAGGGAGATCGGTCTGAAGTTCGTGAGGTCAGTGGGGTCAGCCGAGGCTTTTATCAGGAGATGGTATATCTCATCGTGTTTCCAGTTGTCTGGGAAGGAGGAGGCCTTAAAGGAGTGTTTGATGATTCGCTGGAGCACGGGGGTGATGATGTGTGTGGCTTAGTGGTAGATGTTGTGGGGCAGGGGTCCATGGGGGCCCCGGAGTGGGTGGTCTTCATAGTCTTTATGGTGTCTTATGCTGAGGGCAGTCCAGCTGTCTAGTGTCAGCTGCGTGAGGTGGGGGCGATGGGTGAGGGTCCCTCATCGACGTTGTTGTCATCGGTGTTGTCGTAGATGGTCTTGATTTTGTGGTGGAAGAAGGCACTGAGTCTGTCACAGAGGTCCTGGGAGAGTGGGATGTCTGTAATCTCGCTGTTGGGTTGGGCGAACTCTTTGATGATGGGGAAAAGTTCCTTGCTGTTGTGTGCGTGTGTGGGTGGAAATTCTGCCCTGGAGAGCTTTTCTTCTTCAGTGTCTGATGAGTTTGTGGTGGTGGCTGATTTGAAGCTGTCGAAGTCTACTCTGGTTTTCGAGTTCCTCCATTGCTTCTTGAGGCATCTGCATGTTTGTCTAGATTCTCTCAGTTTGGTGGAGTCAGTGAGCTGGTCTTCAGGGATCTTGTTCCAGTTCCTACGCTGGAGCTGGTGAGGACGTTTGCAGATGATGTTAGTTTTCAAGGTGAAATGGATGCAACAATGGTTGGTCCATCGGAGTTTGGAGGTGTGGCTGAAGGTGATGGAGTTTCCTGCTGTTAAGATGGGGCCAAGGGTGTTTCCAGCTGAGTGTTGTGGTTCTGGAACGATCTGTTTGAGTCCGATGTTGTGGAGGTTGTCCAGGAGAGAGGTGGATTTGGGGTCTTGGAGGTTGTCGAGGTGGAAGTTGAGGTCACCCAGCAAGGTGTAGTCGGTGGAGGTGATGGCTTGCGGGGTGATGATGTTGGTGATGGAGTCAGAGAAAGGTGCGCGGGGCCAAAGGGGTCTGTAGATGACCTTCAGCCAAAGCCATCTATGCTGTGGGTCTCTTATTGTATCGCTAAGATCTCAACCCACCCCTCAGCCCCAAAAAATCGCAACTCCTCTTACTGCCAGACCAACTGAGGCAAACAAGGCATAGGAATACTGCCTTGGAATGTGGACCTTTGGAAGTTGACCTTAAGATGGGTCTCTTGTAAAAATAAAACTTCCGGGGAGAAAGAGCCCAGCTATCAGATCAAAGCACCATATTTACATCTATTAGATATCCCATTATCACCTTATGACCCATTTCAGTGATAATTTATATCCAAAAAATACATTGCTGGACCCCTCAATCTTAACACTAAGAATATTATTGCAAAACTTCTTATTTTTGAAATATATGCCAAACGCCAAATTGCACTGCAGAGCTCCGACCTTAACAGTTGACTGAACTTCTCAACTCTCACACTTAAAAACTTCCCATAACTCTGCTCATTTTTTGTATATGTGCCAACCTCCAACCCCACACCCCACCCTGAAGACCCCCATGTGCCCCAGCAAGAAGGTGAAACAAAAACATGAAAAAAATCTCAATCTCAGTGAGAGAGGAAGTGCCCACCATCCCTCCCACAGTGTGCTTAGCTATCCTGAGGGCCATGACACTGCACCCTTGTGGACAAACATCATCCCCCACCCCAACACTTTTTTAACATTGCAATGACAGCAGAAAACTTAAAAACATCCTTGTTACAATGCAAACACAGGTAGATCGTTTTATCAATATGCATTAATAATATCTATTATGACATATTATGGTAGGACTTATCAGAGATCTGCTGCAGAATCTCCTGTGCTTATGAAACATTACAGAATAAGTGAAACTGTCCCTTTACTAAGGGTGGGCGTAGTTCAGGAAGTAGCGCTACGCGAAGTGCACTTCGCACTACGTGAACTTCACGTAGCACTACGCGAGCTGCATAGTAGCATGTTCGCACTGTGCAAGATGCGTTTTCAATGATTGCACAGTGCGGACAAGCATCCGGCACTGTGCAAGCATTGAAAACGGCATCTTGCACAGTGCGAGCTGTACTTTTCTGCTGCTCGAGTAGATTATTACTCGAGCGGCAGCTTTCTCAACGCGAACCGGTAGTTTCTCATTGAGAGCGGTCGCGAGCATGCGCAACCACTCACAATGAGAAACCTGACCTCGTCGCGTTGAGAATCTCGACGGGATGTCATTTTGCTTGCTCGCGGTCGCGAACATGACGTTCAGGACCGCGAACAAGCAAAAAATGACCGCTGCACTACGCTACGCTGCACTACGCATGCTCACACTGTGCTACGTGCAGCTCGCGTAGTGCGAAGTTGCGAAAACTTCGCAAACTCCGCGAGCGTAGCGTAGTGCTTCGCCCAGGGTTACCCTTTACCAAAACCTTCAATTTAGATTGTCGTGCAATTGTTGCTTGAGCACCCTGAGCTTTAAACAAATAAAGCATTTGCCAAAATCTTCTTGAAGTCTGTCTGTAGACATATTAGGAAAAAATCGCCACAGGGGTACTTCGAGGGTAGAAAACTACTTCTGCTTGATTGCCTTTGTTAACACCTGTTCTTTAATTTGATAGTCCCCCAAATTAACCAAAATGGTACCTGGTAATTTTGTGCTGGGAGAACGCAGCACTGGCACAAGATGAGCTCTAGTTAATGTCAAGTCACCAGAGTGCTCCTGCAGGACAGGAGTTCTCATGAATGTATTGACCCACTGAAGAACTTGTTGACCATCACATTCTTCAGGAACTCTACTGTAAATTAACCTGATGTGAATGATTTTCAAGTTCCTTATTTTCCAACCAGAACTTTTGTTTGTGGACCTGGTCAACCCCTGCATCGTAATGACTTGATCCTCCAACTTCGAAATTCTAGACTCTGCCTCATTCAGCCTCTGTGGGATTTGGGCAAGTAGCTTCCAAATTTTTATCGTTGTGTAGTGCAATCGCGTTTGCCTCCCCTGCATCAAAAATCTCAGAGTGCTCGGGCGCAATCAAATTATCATCACAATTCACTATAATGTTAGCCATTGTTAGCTCCCTTCACAGCAAAGAAGTATGATTTGTATGTGCTGCTGCCTGTCATATTCACTTTTACACCCTCTGTGCGAGGACTGAAGCAGCCAAATTTGCAAAAGCGTCAGGTGCCTTCAGATGGTTTCTCATATTCAAAAGAAACCAGCAATAACTGCAATTTGAAACAACCAATAGGCCAACAGAAACCCCAGGGGGCAGTGCCGCCAAGAACCTGAACCAGCGACCCCCAACTTGGTGGACAATCTATTGCCTCCTAACACAGAACTGAGCAGAGAGCACTTATTGCTGTAGCGAAAAACCCAGCGGTTCACTCCCTTCCCCAACCGAACTCCGACGGTTCCCCTCTCTTCCTCGTGCGTCTGTGAAAGGCAGCAAAGCCCGAGCTGCCAATGGCCCCCTGGGCCTCTTTCGATGGCCACTGGAAGCTGGAAACAAAAATAAAGCTGTTACGTCGGGCAGCTAAAACTACCATGCAAGATTATCAGTTCTGGACTCAGGGTGCATCAAATACAGAGCTTTTGTGATCCAAGTCCGGCTAGAACCAAGGTGCAGGGAGAGGAAACAGCAGCCATCCCACTACCCGCTTCACGTCCATGAAGTACAGAGCAGAGTAGCAGCGTGGGTTCATTGCGGTGAAGGGGAGTGGCCGCAAGTTCTCAACAGCAGAGCAAGTGGGATCTGCCCGGTACTGCATCCCCGACAGATAGAGGTGCAGCAGCCTCTTTGAATTATTTTTCTTTAAAAAAACGAAAAACTCAAAATGGTGATATTCAAGCCGGATTGCCCACCCGAATGTTGCTCATCATCAATTTCCCTGTTAAATGCAGAAAACGACTACGTGCAAAGTTCTTCGCATTCCACCTGTCAAAGATAATTGAGCCACTAGTAAACAAACAAGACATATCGTCAGGCAGGTTTACAAAGCACTTGCTCTGGTGGACAAACTACTGGGTTCACTGCCACTTTTCCTAGTTGTTGTCAAAAAAGCTTACAGCTCATTGGAGTGGATATGCCTATTCCTCTTCCTGGAAAAACATAATTTTGGCCCCCCATTTCTGTTGATATATAAGACTGCTATATAGCGATTAAAATAGTATGGATGAGGTTTGTGAGAGCCACCTCAGATACATTCCAGGTGCCCTGAGGCACCAGAAAGGGATGCTTCTGTTGCCTCTGGTATTTGATATCACGATTGAGCCACTAGCAGAATGGCTTGAAGTAGATGCCCGGAACAGGAGTTTTGACTGGGCATCAAGAACTGAGGGCAGATTAGTGTGGTACACAAATGATGATCCGTAGTCCAGGTGTAGTTGTAGATAACTCTTTATTGACAGGATAGGTAGGTGGCAAGATAGTAGGAGATAAGTAAGTAAGAAGAAACCCCACCAGGAGCGAGCTACCAGCTCCTCAGCCTGAGATGACTAACTGACAATCTAGCTCCAGAAAGGCACTCAAACATTCTATGATGTCACAAGACATTCTGATGAAGTGGTAGAGAGAGAAGAGACATAGAAGTCATTTACCACACATCCTCCTTCGATATAGAACAACAGCAAGAAAGCAGTTAAGACCAAGCGCAAGAATTCAGAAGAAACTGTAGGCACAAAAGCAAGGCAAAGAAATACCTTGGAAAGCAAGAAACCAAAGTGTGGAAACAAAACAAAAGAAACAAGACAGGCATGTAGAGAGAAACAGATAAGATGAACAAATGGTCATGGTCAAAAACACAAGAATGCTAATTACATTATTACATGCCCATCCACCCTCCTTAGTAAAACAAGGTAACGACCCTGGTAGGCCGAAGAGGGTATGAAAACAACATGATGAAGTGTGTGCAGATGGAAGCAAGCACAATGAGGATGTACACCAAGAAAGGGAAAATGGCAAGAAGCAGTGAGGCTACAAAGCACATCCCAAAAGAAAAAGTACACCTTGTAGTGAAAATAACAAGAAGAACAAACACCCTTCAAGAATGGTATGCCTTGCAATAAAGACTAGTGCATGACGTGCACCAACAAGCTCCCCTCCAAGAGTACACCTAGAAAACCTTAAACTTGTGGAAAAACAACTCCCCAAAGTAGTCACAACCTAACAACCTCCCTAATAAAAGGGTACACCTTCCAAGACAACGCAAAAATCGTGTGACGCAACTTCGCCAAAGGGTGGCGCTGACCACGCACACCGCCACACCAAAGGAAACTAACCCTGTGACAACCTCCCCTAATAAAAGGGTACACCTCAGAAACAACGTAAAAATAAGTGTGACGCGACTTCGCCAAAGGGTGGCGCTGACCACGCACACCGCCACACCAGGGGATACTAACCCACGACAACACAAAAATCGTGTGACGCAACCTCGCCAAAGGGTGCCGCTGACCACGCACACCGCCACACCAAAGGAAACTAACCCTTTGACAACCTCCCCTAATAAAAGGGTACACCTTGCAGGACAACGCAAAAATCGTGTGACGCAAATTCGCCAAAGGGTGGCGCTGACCACGCACACCGCCACACCAAAGGAAACTAACCCTTTGACAACCTCCCCTAATAAAAGGGTACACCTCAGAAACAACGTAAAAATATGTGTGACGCGACTTTGTGGCGTTGACCACGCACACCGCCACACCAGGGGATACTAACCCTTTGAAACCTCCCCTCTAAGGGTTCACCAAGAAGACAACACAAAATAATCAGCGACCCAAAACACAAATACAAAATTACTGTCCGACACACAAAGAGCGTGTGTGTCGCTGATGCAAACTTCATGCATTACTCGAAATAGCCTTAAAATATGAAAGCGTGTGATACACTGTTGGTGTGTGTATCACCGAATGAAATGCTCAATAAAACAGTTCGAAAATTGTTTCAGACTGGTTCCAAAACCTGGATACTAATGTGGTTCTTATTAACATTCACACGAGCAGCGTGTATATTTCGCTGAAGTAAAGATTGTGTGCTGTTGTTGTTTCTCTTCTTTTTACAACAATTCCAAAGGACAGATGCGCCGTGTAAACTGGAGTCCGCTGCTGAGGAGACCGATTGGCGTTGTAGTTTAGGTGAAGACTGATTAGATGAGGAGGTTACTATGGTAACCAAAATGGCTTCCTTCGTGACGTGTGCGCAGTGAAGAACAGAGATTGGTAGAAGTCACGTAACCAAGCGTGCGACCTCAACAGGAAAGAAAGAGTCACGTAGTAACACTTGATTGGAGGCTTGAGCCTTCCACCAACACCCTTACACATTCCACAACATCATCAGAAGGTCAGAGAAGAGCAGGGAGTGCAGAACGGATGAGAACAAAAATGCCGTTGGAGATAAATGAGCGGTCTCGCGACTTTCACACCAAACAGGTAAACAACAGTCAACTTTGGAGTGTTTGAAAAAAAAATGATATTCTTGCAGACAGTATAACAGTCACTGCAAAATAAATCGCCGTTCACTCCGGTTATAATTAAATAGGCTGCTCATTCACTCCAAATTTTCGCCCAACTTCAGGGATCAAAACTGTTGTGAAGCAGTGAAATACCTCGCGACTATCAAACCAAGCAGGTAGTGTACAAACAGCATAATAAATTTCGTGACACTTCACTCAGGATAGGAGATGCCGATGAGTTAAAATACCCAAATCTTCCGCACAGTCACTTTTTAATAATAAAGATTTAATCTCTCACCACCTTGTAGTCAGTTGCCTTACGTCTTCATTGATGCTGACAACAATCGTTTGAGTGGGAGAAATATCAACCTCAAATTCGCCATGTGTTGGGGTGTTCGAAAGTTGGCAGTTAAACTGTCATTACCGTGTGGCGCCATGTTGAGCACAAAAGTAGACAAAGAAAAATGCCTCAAAACCCAGGTTAAACATGTTTTTCCATAGATGCATGTCAGGTCACTGAGGATACTACAGATAGTGGTGGCTGTTGTGAGGGAGTACTGCTTGCGCCGGGGCACATTGATGAAACGTGCCCACACTGTGGGAGTACACAGCTGTCTCACCAGTCCCACAGTAATTGTAGCGAGGGCGAACTGTCAAGGTGCAAAAGTAACAGAGACGCAGCAGGGTGATCAGGCCAGCTGGGTCTCACTCGCCTTTATGGCTGGAGGCAGACAATCTCCAGATGATAGCAAGATGGCAGTAGGCTCCTTCACAAAACCAACACCCAGGGTACAGGCTGTCCAAGATGAAAAGGACACTGGTGGGGTTTACTGGGTGTTTCTCAGATTTTAGCATAACATCAACTTACTCCTGTTTTAACTTTAACTGGGTCCCAGAACAGTCCTTGGTTTCCTTGAAGCTGAGTTTCAATCCTCTTTCCTTGCAGCGTAGGTTATTCCAAGAAACGTCGCCAAACTGTGGTACACAAATGATGATCCGTAGTCCAGGTGTAGTTGTAGATAACTCTTTATTGACAGGATAGGTAGGAGGCAAGATAGTAGGAGATAAGTAAGTAAGAAGAAACCCCACCAGGAGCGAGCTACCAGCTCCTCAGCCTGAGATGACTAATTGACAATCTAGCTCCAGAAAGGCACTCAAACATTCTATGATGTCACAAGACATTCTGATGAAGTGGTAGAGAGGGAAGAGACATAGAAGTCATTTACCACAATTAGCACTCTAGGCAGATTATGTGCTAGTGTTCCTGAGAGATTTGGAGTGGTCCGGTCCGCGTTCATTACAGAGCTTCCAAATATTTGGCCATCTCTCATGACCTCGCCTAAATAAAACTAAATCATCCTTATTTTTTGGTCGGTGACTCTGTTTGGTGACCTTTGTTTCGACCTGGATTGAGCATGCAATATTATAGTGGTTACAGATGGATTTACATATCTGCGAGAATATGTAACACAGGAGAGCTTGGGTGAATTTTCAGCCACATCTCACCAGTCTATAAGAATACATTATACTATGCTTAGCTCTCCCATTGAATATCAGCATTCTTTGAAACAGTCAACGTGCCACATCTGCAATATCAGACACAAGACTTTCCATAGTGGAATGCCACGCATTTCTTTTCTCCTAAAGATTCATTCAATGCTTAGGGACTTCCTGTTCAATAACTGGGTGGCTAGAATCACTTTACATAAGTACATTAAATCCACATACCGGGACATAAGGTATTTTTCCCTGCATTTGACTTATGCTCTGTACAATGTTTCATGCCTTTGCAGGGGGGAAATATTCATATTTAGTTTTTCTTTAATGATGTATATTGTGAGAAGCTGGCCTGGTATATGATGTCCACTTATGTAAGTGCCAAAAAACAGTGATGGGCCTTGACTCGAACTCAGTCAGGCTGAGTCAAATACTATATGGAACAAAACGTTTGCCAGAACTGAGAGAGACTCCTACAAAATCTTCAACTAAACCTTTATGAACAAAACATAAACGTTTGCTTTATCATTTGCAACATCTAATGATATATTCAAATTGTTCGTTTTTGTATATTTTTGAAAACACTATATTCTTTGTGCATAGTATCCATACAAGATATAAACAACAACTTATCTATACAAATATGTACAAAATATACACAACATTTACAACTAACACATTTGACCTGAACCACATACACACCTCTCCCAAACTTCAGACACTCATAATATACAGTGGTCCCAATGTACACAACCAAATACAAAAACAAAAAAAATAAAACAAACTGTCATGAAAATTAAAAAATCTTTTGTCTTTTTTTCAAAATGAATAAAGCTGAACTTTTTCTTTTATAACACCCAACAAATACACAGTCTGTGTGACCTGGGACCAGAATCACACAAGGTATTTTTAAAAATATGTACTTATTATATAATACTCTCTAAAATGTTTAGATATCTCCTATCCGGAGATAAACATAGTGCATACAATACGTTGCAAAGAAATACAGTAAATAGCACAGAATACACTGTGGACCCCGGGGGGGGGGGGTAACAATATACTAAGAGAGTGGTATAATAACCACGACTTAGGTCAAGACAATGTCAAGAGGACTTAGAAGTGCTGGGGACCCAAGGACCCACCCAAGGTGAGTGACTTGGAACACCATGGAGAGCGTGTGCAGTGTGGGAATATGACTGTGTGCTCCGTACAAGTCTACGTGTAAGTCGCGGTTCGATTTTTAAAGATTAAGGACCTTTCCCAGCGGAACCTGAAGAAACCCAGTGGAAGATAGAAGTTTGGAGAGCTACCCCACCCGTGGATATCCTAGTACCCACGTTACCTACAGCAGGGAAGCCGGGTGCATACATGTGAAGTGGTGTCGGAAACCGCTCTCAAACCCAATGGAAGACTTCAGGAAAGTGGTGCTGCCGAAGAGGGAGAAAGTGTCCGGTGGAATCTGAAGGTGGATTCTAGTTAAGAGGTACCTGCAAGCAGAGGCGACAGAGTCTATGTCACTCAGGAGTGACCAGGAGACTTTAAAGGCGAATACCCTCTGATGCCTGGCTTTGCAGAGGACTTGACAGTGACCCTGACTCTGCAGCTTTTAGGACCAGGCAATACTAAGGCGGACCAGACATGAGCTGTCCCACTAAGGATGTCGAGTGCTGAGGGGTCTGTGTCTGGCGGGAGCACCAATAAGCCTCGCCAAGTGTAACCAATGCAGGGGCTGGAGAAGGAGCAATGTTGGGACCAGCAAGGTCCAGGGAACTCACCAGAAGCAGAGGAGTCAGGGCAGGCCCCAAGCAATCAGGGGAGCCCACGAGAAACAAAGGTGACCCTCAAATGGACCCACAGGCAGAAGGCACTGGATTCCTGAGAGGACCACAAGCAGTTCACAAAAAGATGCAGGCCACGATGCACACGATGCACACGATGCACACGATGCACACGATGCGGTGTGGCCCAAGATTCTGGTCACTGAAGATGCTTGAGGTGGTGGCTATTTGGAGCCCGAAAAGCTTCTTGGAAAGAAGTCAACAAGCCTTTGCAACTGCAAGTTGACGCATTGCACAGGGGTTCGGTTATTGCAACCCCCACAAGGGATACTGGCATTAAGCTTGGTGAGAGGGCAGGGCAGACCTCTGAAGCTATGGAGAACCACCACCAGTGTTGCAGAACCTAACTGAGTCTGGAGGTGCTCAGGATCAGCAGACCAGTCGACTTTTAGCAGTGCCTACAAATGCAGGGGAGGGACACCTTCACTCCAAGGGAAATTCCTTCAGGTGTTCTTGATTTCCACAGGCCATGGAAGGTTCCTGTTGGTGCACAGGCACAGACAATGCAGCAGACTGGAAGGGAGGTGAAGTCGGGCCCAAACAATGTCCAGCGAAGTCCAGAGTGCCCAGACGGTAGAAGAAGAAGTGGTGTCTGGTCTGATTCTTATCCCACGACAAATCTAGAGACCTACACCCAGGTTAGCCCTTAAGTACCCTAAGGAAAGAGTTGGAATGATTCAGGGGACCCTCCCAGGGGAGGGTCTGGACAGGGGGTGGTTACTCCCATGTCCTTTGTCTAGTTTCATGCCAGAGCGGGAGACAACAGCTTTCAGGACTGGTTTCAACTGGACTATGCACGGGGACACCAAATGTGCCCCTCATGCAGACTTAGTGGTGCTGACAAGCACACCCACCGGGTCCCAATACACTAAATCCTGTCTGGGAGTATTCCTATTGTTCTGCCTTACCCTGCTCGCGCTTGGCTCAGCAGCAGGAGGGCAGAAATGTGTTTCTGGTTGGCAGCAACCATTTTGTGTTGTCTGGGTCTAGAAGGTTGGCACCGGGAATACTGAGAGCCTAACAGAGGGATCTTCCAGTGCTTGGAGTCATACCTCCCACACCGTTTATGGTGTGGGGTATGTGTGCAACATGTTTGATACCAAACATGATAGGATTCGTTGCAGACAGTTTTGAATGGTCATCACATAATCACGCAGTGCCCCTCCATATGGTATATGGCTGCTTCACTGATAACCAGGGAGAATGGACTCGGTAGGTTGAAGGGGTATCCTGCTCATGAAGGGGCACCCTCTCACTGAGAACCAAGCACCCTGCCTTCAGGATTGCAATGGCCTGCTATAGGGGTGACTTTTTGGTTTTAAGTACTGTGGCCCAAGATATAGGAAACCTATATCTTTAGTATGTGGTGCTAACACTAGCTCACACAGGCTGCAATGGCAGGCCTGTAGTTCCATTTTGAATGGTCCCCCATGGGTGACAGAATGCATGCTTCAGGCCATGGGGGACCTCTGGGGTACCTATGCCCTGGGTTCCTTAGTACCATATACTAAGGACTATCCCAATATCCAATCTGGGATGTACCTAAGTACTGAGCATAACAATTTAGGGAGAAAGCAGATTGACTGGGGTCCTGATTAGCAGGATCCCAGTAAGACTAGTTAATTACAGCTTACAGCTTAGCACCAGGCAAAAGATGGGGGTAACCATAGTAGCACGTCCTGCTTTCCTACACAACCCCCTCAAACGTAAGGAGATGAGACTAACCTTGCCCAGGTGAGTCTTCATTTTCTAAGTGAAAATATCTGGAGAGTCCATCTGTATTGGCATGGTTACTCCCGGGTCTATGTTTCACTGTATGGTTCATCCCCTGTAGGGAAATGGACCACCTCAAACATTTTGGGGTCTTCATCTTTCATCCGTTTAAGCCATAAGAGGGGCTTATGGTCTGTCTGAACAATCAAGTGAGTGCCAAACAAGTATGGCCTCAAAGTTTTCAGGGCCCAGACTACTGCAAAGGCCTCCCTCTCTATAGCTGACCAACATTTCTCTCTGGGGGTCAACCTTCTGCTGATAAAAGCTACAGGTTGATCCTGGCCCTCTTCATTAAGTTGTGACAACAAAGCCCCAACCCCCCGTTTAGATGCATCTGTCTGTACAATGAAAGTTTAACAGTAGTCAGGACTTTGCAGAATGGAAGCAGTGCACATGACCTGCTTGAGATCATCAAATGCCTTCTGACAGCTTACTGTCCACTGAATTGTCTTGGCCATTTTTTAGAGGTCAGATCATTCAGGGGAGTCTCCATGGACCCATATCCCTTCACAAATCTTCTGTAATACCCAGTCAGGCCCAAGAAAACTCCTGAGTCTGGTTAGTTGGAGCAACCCATTCCACTATGGTCTAGATTGTGCTCTGTAGTGGTTTAACCTGGACTCTACATACCAGGTGGCCCAAGTTCATAACTTTGCTCTGCCCTATCCGGCACTCAGAAGCCTTGATAGTGAGGCCTGCTTTCTGCAGAGCCACCAAAACATTCTTGAGGTGGACCAGGTGATCCTCCCAGGTGGAGATAAAGACAGCAGTGTCATCTAGATATGCTGCAACATAGGCTTCCAGGCCTGTTAGAACTTTGTTCACCAACCTCTTGAATGTGGCATGTGCATTCTTCAAACTATAAGGCATCACAATAAACTGATAATGCCCACTAGGGGGTTAAAAAGGCTGTTTTTGGGTTGGCATCCCCAGCTAGTCTGATTTGCCAGTAACCAGCAGTTAGGTCAAATCTACTTAGAAACTTGACTGAGGCCAAAGTATCAATAAGTTCATCTGCCCTAGGAATTGGATGAGCATCCATCCTAGTGACTGCATTAAGACCTCTGTAGTCTACACAAAACGTCATCTCTGTTTTTCCACCCTTGGTGTGAGGTTTAGGTACAAGGACTACGGGATTAGCCCAAGGGCTATCCGAGGGCTCAATTACTCCCAACTCCAGCATCTTATGGACCTCTGTCCTGATGATATCTCTGACATGGTCAGGCTGTCTGCAGATTTTATTCTTAAAAGGTACACTTTCACCTGTGTCCACTTCATGAGGACACCAGGTGGTTTGACTGGGTGTCAAAGAACATATGCCTGTATTGATTGAGGACTTTCCTGCAATCAATCTGCTGTTGATCAGTGAGGCTGCCTGCCAAGGCCACTCCATCAACTGATCCATCATCAGGATTCTGAGAGAGGAGATCAGGGAGAGGGTCACTCTGTTCCACCTGTCCCTCATCAGTTGCCATGAGAAAGCCCATGTCAGCCCTGCCAACAAAAGGTTTTAGCCAGTTCCCATGAAGTACTGGGGACTTTTGGGAGTGCCAAGGTCTACAAAATAGGTGACCTCACCTATTTGTTCAAGTATAGTGTGGGGTCCACTCCATTTGTCCTAGAGAGCTGCTGGGGCCACAGATAATATCACACCCACACTTTCTGATTTGGCTGATAAACAGTCTGGACAGCCTTTTAGTCATGCCAAGCTTTTTGAAGTTCTTAGCTGGCTCCCAGGTTTTTACTGATCTTCTTCATGTACTCAGCCACGTGGGAGCACAGGCCATGTACCCAACCCTCTTCTCTGGGACATCTTTGTAAGCAAAGAGAAGGAAGGGTAGTAGGCATCCCATTTTCACCTAAGCTTTTCTGGGAGGCCTATGATCATACCCTTTAGGGTCTTGTTGAATCTTTCAACTAGCCTATTACATTGAGGATGGTAGTGTGGTGAATTTGTAATCCACTCCACACTCTTTCCACATTGCAGTTATGTAACTTGACATGAAGTTTTGTACCTCTGTCAGTTAAGACCCCCTTAGGGAAGCCCACTCTGGTAAAACAACTTCCTAATAGGGCCCTTGCCACCACTGGAGTTGTAGTAGACCTAAGGGGAATAGCTTCTGGGTATCTAGTGGCTGGTCCACCACCACTAGAATATAACTGTGCCCAGTGGCTGTTGGAGGGTTCATGGGACCAATGATATCAATTCCAACCCTCTCAAAGGTAACCCCAACCATTGCAAGTGGAATTAAGGAGGCCTTTGTGATGCCACCTGACTTACCACTGGCTTGGTAAGTGGCACGCACAGGAGCAACACAACTCTTTAGTGTCCTCAGACATGTGGGGCCAGTGAAAGTGCAGGACAAGCCTGTCCCAAGTCTTGCTTTGCCCTAAGTGTCCTGCCAGTGGAATCTCATGTGCAAGGGTGAGTAGGAAACCTCTAAACTTCTGGGGTATTAACAACCTCCTCGTGGCACGAGCCTTGGTGTCTCCACCCTCTGAGTAAAGAAGTCCTGCATCCCAGTAGATCCTATGGGACCTACTGATATTCCCTGCAGCCTCAGCAGCAGCTTGCTGCCTGAGGAGTGCAAGAGAGGGGCAGGTGTGTTGCTCTGAACTCAAATCCGCTCTAGAAGGGCCCACTGCCCCCAAGAACTCAACCTTAGCAGGCTCAAGTTCATCTGGGGCAGTACCTTCATAGAGGCTAATACCATCTCCCTCAAGAGATTGATCCTCACTCTGAGTCTGGGGAAAGGCACAACCTTACTCCTCTGCTATTCTCTTGAAAGGCACCTGGTCCATTGCTCAAGGATCCAGGGCCTGTTCAGTGGAAAGTTGTTTTGCTTGTGACCTGGTCATAGGAAACACACTTGCAGTGATGCCCAACATTTCTGCATGAGTCCTGACCTCTACTTCAGCCCAGGCTGAAGTTTCCAAATCATTGCCCAATAAACAATCTACAGGTAGGGCTGAATATACCACAACCTTTTAAGGTCCAGTTACCCTACCACAGCTGAGATTCACACCTGCCAAGGAATGACCAGTCCTGACATTGCTAGCATTGGTCACTTGGTACACTTGTCCAAGTAAAAGTTGGTCAGGAGGCACAAAATCGTCTATAACCATACTGACACTGGCACCTGTGTCCCTGTTGGCCATGGCCTCTTTTCCATTTATCAAAGGCAGTTGTCTGTACTTGTCTAGGTTAGTGGGACTTACCAGTAAGGTGACACGATCCATGCCACCATCATAGACTAATGCAAAAAGAACAATTGATGGACATAATGCAGAACAATGTCATACATTCACCCCAGTACAGAGATCTGGACCTAAATCCATTGTTCTTTTGCTCACCATGCCATGCAGGTTTGGACTCAGCCATATGCAAATAAGTCTTACAGCCTGCACCTAATGGGAACAGCCAGCCCACACTGCCAGACCAGGTCCTCCCTGGACTGAAAACAAGCATCCTAGGCCCGATGTCGAGCTTTCAGCCCTCATCAGCCAGGAAAACTTGACTCCAGTGGCATGGAGACGACAGGACCCATGTCTGGGCATACTTGTCCCACTCGGGGTGACAAATGCAAAAAGAACAATTGATGGACGAAATGCAGAACAATGTCATACATTCACGCCAGTACAGCGATCTGGGCCTAAATCCATCATGCTTTTTGCTCACCATGCCATTTCAGTTTGGATCCAGCTCCATCCATCATCTCCTTGTGTTTGGTTTGTTTGCCCTAAGTTGGCAGGGTATGCCAAGACGTGGGTCCATTGTTCACTTTGCCACTGGATTAAAGCTAGCCTGGCTGATGAAGGGCGTTTCCCAGAAACCGGTCCCAGGATGCTCCTTTCTGGTTCAGACAAGACTTGGTTTGGAAGTTCGGGCTGGACTGTTCCCATGAGGCACAGGGTCAAGACTGATTTGCATATAGCTGGGTCTGAACTGAGGTGGAGAAGTGAGCTAAATAATGATGATGAATTCAACCCACATCTGTGACTGGGGGTGAGTGTCTGAAAAGTTTCAGTGCTCTGTCCATCATTTCCTTGTGTTTACTTTGTTTGCCCTAAGTTTGCAGGGTATGCCCAGACAGGGGTCCCTTGTTCACTTTGCCACTGGATTCAAGCTAACCTGGCTGATGAAGGCTGTTACCCATAAACTGGTCCCAGGATGCTTATTTCTGGTACAGGGAAGACCTGGCTTGGCAGTTTGGGCAGGACTGTTCCCCTGAGGCACAGGGTCAAGACTGATTTGCATATAGCTGGGTCTGAACTGAAGTGGCGAAGTGAGCTAAATAATGATGATGGATTCAACCCAGATTTGTGACTGGGGGTTAGTGTCTGAAAGGTTTCAGCACTTCGTTTATCATCTCCTTATGTTTGCTTTGTTCTCCCTAGGTTGACAGGGTATGCCCAGACGTGGGTTACTTGTTCACTTTGCCACTGAATTCAAGCTAGCCTGGCTGATGAAGGCTGTTACCTAGAAACTGGTCCCAGGATGCTTATTTCTGGTTCAGGGAAGACCTGGCTTGACAGTTTGGGCTGGATTGTTCCCATGAGGCACAGGGTCAAGACTGATTTGCATATAGGTGGGTCTGAACTGAGGTGGCGAAGTGAGCTCAATAATGATGATGGATTCAACCCAGATTTGTGACTGGGCGTTAGTGTCCGAAAGGTTTCAGCACTCCGTTTAACATCGCCTTATGTTTGCTTTGTTCACCCTAAGTTGACAGGTATGCCCAGACGTGGGTTACTTGTTCACTTTGCCACTGGATTCAAGCTAGCCTGGCTGATGAAGGCTGTTACCCAGAAACTGGTCCCAAGATGCTTATTTCTGGTTCTGCGAAGACCTGGCTTGGCAGTTTGGGCTGGACTGTTCCCATGAGGCACAGGGTCAAGACTGATTTGCATATAGCGGGGTCTGAACTGAGGTGGCGAAGTGAGCTAAAGAATGAGGATGGATTCAACCCAGATCTGTGACTGGGGGTGAGTGTCTGTAAGGGTTCAGCACACCCTAAGTTGAAAGGGTATGCCCAGACGTGGGTCCCTTGTTCACTTTGCCACTGGATTCAAGCTAGCCTGGCTGATGAAGGGTGTTACCCAGAAACCGGTCCCAGGATGCTTGTTTCCGGGTCAGAGAAGAACTGGTTTGGCAATTCGGGCTGGACTGTTCCCATGAGGCACAGGGTCAAGACTAATTTGCATATAGCTGGGTCTGAACTGAGGTGGCGAAGTGAGCTAAAGAATGTTGATAGATTCAACCCAGATCTGTGACTGGGGGTGAGTGTCTGAAAAGTTCCAGCGCTCCGTCCATCATCTCCTTGTATTTGCTTTGTTCACACTAAGTTGACAGGGTATGCCCAGATTTGGGTCCCTTGTTCACTTTGCCACTGGATTCAAGCTAGCCTGGCTGATGAAGGGTGTTACCTAGAAACGGGTCCCAGGATGCTTGTTTCAGGTTCAGGGAAGACCTGTCTCGGCAGTTCAGGCTGAACTCTTCCCATGAAGCACAGGGTCAAGACTGATTTGCATTTAGCTGGGTCTGAACTGAGGTGGCTAAGTGAGCTAAAGAATGATGATGGATTCGAGCCAGATCGGCGACTGGGGGTGAGAGTCTGCAAAGTTTCAGCGCTCCGTTCATCATCTCCTTGTGTTTGCTTTATTACAGACTAAAACAGCCTGAGCTGGAGTTCTGACTAAGTTAGAACCCACCTCAGAATCCACTAATCCCTTGTTTTGTGTACCACCACGTGTACCTGTGCTAGGGGGAGCAGTTGCCTTAGAGGCAGTGGTAGTAGAAATATCCTTGGCTTTTGGACATTCACCATCCTTTGTACAAAAGGATTTCACCCTAAAAAAGTAACATCAAGGTTTCTTCTTGACTTTCTTGGATATTTGTGACTCCCCCCAGATGCAGGTTTTTGGGGCCCTTGGGAAGACTCTTTCTTATCTTTGCCCTTGTCCTACCCTTATTCTGGGACTTTGAAGAACCATGTTTCTTCTGGTCACCACCATTGCTCTGATTCTTCTGCTTCACCCTGGTTCTGACCCATTTGTCTGCTTTCTTTCCAATTCTTGTGGAGTGGGCATATCAGAATCCACCAGGTACTGGTGCACAAGCTGGTTCTGACAAATATTAAGGATCTGCTCCCTCATAATCAAATTGTACAATCCTAAGTAGTCATGCACTTTGCTGCCATGCAACCAACCTTCCAGAACCTTCATGGCACAATCCACAAAATCTACTCAGTCCAAGGTCTGTGCTTTCTGGGTGTTTCTGAACTTAATCCTGTATTGCTCAGTAGTTAAACCAACCCCATCAATGAGAGCACTCTTCAAAACTGAGTAATTATCAGCATCTTCTTCTCTAACAGTGAGGAGCGTATCTCTACCTTTGTCAGCAAAGGAGAGCCACATGATAGGGGCCCACTGCTCTTGGGGGACCTTTTGAATGTTACAGGCCCTTTCTAAA
The DNA here is from genome assembly GCF_964261635.1 of Lissotriton helveticus. Lineage (NCBI taxonomy): Eukaryota > Metazoa > Chordata > Amphibia > Caudata > Salamandridae > Lissotriton > Lissotriton helveticus. The sequence goes on along the minus strand of NC_136057.1, from coordinate 1,200,283,890 downwards.
GCAGTTATCCATTTGTGGATGGCATCCCCAACATGGTAGGGAGGGACTATCTTGCTCAGGTTCCTATAGCCATGAGAAGTTTCTCTAAGAACACTGTTGCTGCCACCATAGGACTCCAGTCTCAATTTCTTCCTAGCCCTCTGGATTTCCAGGGAATCGTTGTGCAGGGCCAACTGCTCTTCCTTAAGCCTGAGCCTAGCTTTCTGAAGTACATGAAGTTGGTATTCCCTATTAAATGCATGGTCCTCCTTACTAGAGAAGGAGGTCCCTACTGACTGTCCTGAGGCATTGGCTTCTGCAGAGGAGGATCTAGTCCTCCTTGGTCTACTCTGTACTATCCCAGCAGGGACAGAGGGGACACCCTCTTGTCCACCCACAGAGTCCTCCTGGAGATCTAAGTTGTCCAGGTGGGAGTCATCAGGTTACACCTGTTCAGGGTTAGATTTTAGGTCGAAGAATGGTCTCTCTCCTGGCCCGCACTGCCCACCTACTCTGTCCTGTTCATCTGACCCACTGGCTTTTCTTAGGTCACCTAACAGTACACCTCTAGGAGGCTTTGAGTGTTGGCACTTTTCCCTGCCTTCAGCTTCCTAGATGCACACAGGGCTTTTGATTCTTGGAACGCAAGGTCACTCTATCTAGTAGGCAGAGAGCCACTGGCATCACCTTTAGGAGACATACTAAGTGAAGTGTGGTGTTGCACCTACCTAACCTAGTGGGAACTCAACTCTCTGAGGTTGAAGGACCCTTGGCTTACCCAACCCTAAGTTTAGTAGTACTTACTATTTTAAGCTTGTATTATATGTGCCTAGTATTAATTATGGTTTTTAAATTAATCAACACAAAGATTTATCTGGTAAAACAATGCAGGGTTGAATCCCAACCGCTGCACACTAATGTGAGAAGCTGGCCTGGTATATATTTATTATTTATTTATTTGGAGATTTTATATAGCGCTGGCAGGACCCAGAAGTAGCAGAGCGCTCTACATCGGTAAGAAGGTGGTCACGATATAAAACAATCATTCAACAGTATGGAAATCCAGCAAACATGTTAACAAACTATAAACAGCTTGAATTTACATAAATCAAATAAACCAATAGAAAGAGTGGGGTCTATATGAACAAGTAAAACATGGAAGTGAGAGATTAGGATTTTGTGTGGTGGTATGGGAAGGGGGAAGGCATGAAGGGTAGCAGGGGGTAGGAGGTTAGACGTGAGACAGGGAGGAGGGAAGCAGAGTGGAAACATTTGGTAGGAGGGTGTGGGAAGGACTATGAGAGGGAGAGGAAGAGAGCAGAGGGTAAGGGAGAAAGCTGAGCCAGTGGAATATAGCAAAGATGTGTATGAGCAAAGGTAAGGGTGAGGTAGAGTCGTATGCAGGTTCAAAGTGGGATCAGGGGGTGTGGTGAATGCGGAGTGAGTTTTAGAGGAGCTGTCAGGAGTGAGTTGGGAGAGGTTGGGATCCGAGTTGAAAGGAAGGATTGCTCTATCTTTGCCATTTTATCCAAGAAGAAGTGACAAATTTCTTCACATCTAGTAATCGAGGCCAGTGGTATTGGAGGTGCGGAGGAGGTTTGATTACGAACAATGTTGAACAGTTCTCCTTGTCTATTTTTGGCCCGGTCGAGTTGAGTTCGGAAAAAGGATGGCTTTTCATTAAAAGTGTGTTTCTTGTATGTCGATCTGGCTAATCTGAGGAGTACCAGATGTGAGGGAGAGGGATGTTGTCTACATGTTCTTTCCGTTAGTCTGATTATATGTCTTTCTTTGTTTAGCTCTGGTTAAACCATGATTTGGAAGGAATATTTCTTACATTTTTTAGTTTCAGCTGGGCCAATTGGCCTAAGGTATCCGTGACTGCGTTATTAAAGTGTTCAGTAAGCTCATTTGCGTTTTGTGAGGGAGGAATGTGGGGAAGTTGAGCATAAAGTTTAGACTCGAGTAGAGCAAGGGGGATAAGATTTAGATTTCTGATCCATTTCTTGAGTTTAATAATATTAGTGGGGGGTGCCTCGATAGCTATGGTGAACAGTATAAGGTGGTGGTCAGACCAATCGATGGGGACCATATTGGACAGGAAGGCCAGATCCTTATTGGTAATTATAGTGTCCAGGATGGTTCCTTTGGTGTGGGTTGGGGACTGACATAGTTGTTTGAGGTCATTGATCTCTAGAAGATTGGTGAGGAGGGTGATTGAGGGATCATCAGTATTGTTCCAATGGAGGTTGAGATCTCCAAGGAGGAGATTTTTAGACTTGGATATTGAGGATTATGTCAGAAGGTTGGATAACTCATCAACAAAGGGATGAGGATCTCCTGGAGGGTGATAGATTTTATGTAGGCGAATTGGGTGGGAACCTTCTACTTTATAATTCCGCTTCAAGATATTCCTAGGTGGAGTGTTCAGAATTGTTAACAAGGGAGAGCTGAATTTTGTCTTTGAAGATGATGGCTAAGCCACCACCTATTCTGTCAGGTCTGTCTTTTCTAATAGTAGAATATCCAGGAGGAGAGAGTAGGTCAAGTATAATATCCCCTTATGTAAGTAAGCACATTGCGCCAGTCCAGATAACCCTCATAGTGATTTGCGAGGTCTTAAACAACCTTAGAAAGCTCTCTAAGTGGTAGCTGTGGAGAGCAGCTTTCAGGCTTAGTCCAGAAGGAGTGTAAAGCAGCTTGTTTTAACCAGAATCCAATATTATTGTATAGTTTAAATGAACAAAGAATCACTTAAGGCAGGGGTCTTCAAACTGTGGGGCGCGACCCCCAGGGGGGCCGTGGAGTGAGGCAAAGGGGGTCGCGCCTTCACAGTGTCACTTTTGCCCTGGCCTCCAGGGCTTCAGCCCCCCTCCTCCCCCATCCTGTGTCACAGCCCGGGCTGCTGCAGTGCAGCTCGCGCTCCTGGGGCCTCGGCTGGGCAGTGTCTGGAGTCTTCTCTCCGGCCCGAGTTTTTCACAGGTCTTTAAAGACCATTAGCATATTTACATGCCTTTGTTAACTGATTACCAAAGCTTAGTTTTTTATGGTTCCAGTACCCCCTGGGCCCCCACTCTGCCTATTCCTTATATTTGTATTTTTACACTTACTGCTGTAGTGTGAAAAGAAATATAAAGTTGGGTTGCAAAAAAGAAACATGCCTGCTATGTGTTGTTTAAAGATCCTGCAGAGACCTGCTCTTGACACTAAATTGAGTTATAAATAAAAAAGTATGTATTAATTAGTTATGTGACTTTTCTGTCTTTATTCTCTTTAATTATTAGTCATGGATCATTGAGGCATCCCTAGAACACAATTAAAAGAAAGTGCTTTCTATTTATATTTGCTGTTCTAAGTATTCACAGATAAGTGCAAAAAATACAGCTGTAGGTGACTGCTTATTTCTGAGCCATCAAAATAATGAGCTGGTAACCCTAATCATTAGACTGGAAGTTTGTTGCAGGATCAGCACATTATTTATTTCCTCCACCCTCTAACCCTGATTAATGCCATTATAGCAATAGTTTAACTTATATCTGAAACCCTACGCTTCAAGTTTTTGGGAATGCACCGTGCTTTCAGACTACTCACGTCTCATTCTCGACTTCACTTTCATGTTCACCCTGCACTCCCATCAATCCCAATGCACTCACACTGATCACCATGCACTCATAGTGATCACCATGCACTCATAGCGATCACCATGCACTCACACTGATCACCATGCACTCACACTGATCACCATGCACTCACAGCAATCACAATGCACTCACACTGATCACCATGCACTCACACCATTCACCCGCTCACCCTGCACTCACACTGATCATAATGCACTCACACTGATCACCATGCACTCACACTGATCACCATGCACTCACAACATTCACCCACTCACCCTGCACTCACAGTGATCATAATGTACTCACAGTGATCACAATGCACTCACACTGATCACCACGCACTCACAACATTCACCCGCTCACCCTGCTCTCACAGTGATCACTCGGCACTAAAAATTTGCTTGCATTGTTCACTCTGTCACACGAGCACACTTCTCACCCTGCACTCATGTGACACTTCACTCACCTGTCCCCCCTTACTGCTCAATCTGTAGCTCACTCAAACAAGGCCATCACTAACAATGCACTAATTCGTCCCACTTTGCACTTACAGCCGAACCCAAATTCATATGGTGACCTCACTCACCCTGCAGTCACTCCTTTTACCCTACTCTCACACTGTTGCATTGCTCACTGTGCAGTCACACGGGCACTCTTGTCACCCACACAGTGCAGAAGGTTAAAGTGCCTGGTACAAAGAAGATGTACTATGCACATCACAGAACTGAGTGTGAGTAAAATATGAGTAGCGCTATAAAAAAATTAAATTTTGTCAGACAGGTGTCATAGAGAGATGAGGTGTATTGTTGGTGAGTGGTAGTGAGGGAATTCATGGAGAAGGTGGAAAGACTGTTGCACCGTGTGCGACCAGTGCTTGGACAAGCCCTGGCAGGGAGTTTTAACCCCCCACCCCCGAAGTTCGGGTCTGGTGGATCACCTGCTTCTGCCTATTATTTACATTTGTAGTGCGCTACTGTTACCAAAAGATGTCCTGGGGCTAATAACCATCTGCCTGCAATTTTAGAGAGGGATTCGGGGTTGGGAGAGGAGAGGAGAGGGATGGAAGGAAGGGGGTGAGAGGAAAGGGGCATGGGTAAACTGCTTAACTCTGCACAAGACCGCCACGGTTTGAATGCACCCTTGCTGCTCCCGGCCATGGCCAGGTGAGCTTCTAATGTGGCAGCGCGTATTCCTGTGGATTGGGAGGCCCTTCACAGAGGTTGACTAGACATCTTTCTGATGTTAATTGCTGTATTTTGGTTATAAACTGGTACTGATGGGGTGAATTCTTTCCTCAGTATTACTGTGTTTAAAAAAATTCTAAATAATAAAGCAATGCTACCCCAAAATACGCAGCATCACAGAACATTATTTACATTTTCTACTCACAATTTAGTCAAGCCTGTCGCATAATTTGGTCCTCAGCTTCCTCATAACGTAGAGGTTTAGAATTTTTTTGTCAGGAGGGGGTCCTTACGCTTGAAAATGTTGACAGGGGGGTCTCGGCATCCAAAAGTTTGAAGACCTCTGACTTAAGGTATTTATAAAAATATGTATTTATTGTATAATACTCTCTAACATGTTTAGATATTTCCTACCAGGAGATAAACATAAAGCATACAACACTCCGCAAAGAAATACAGTAAATAGCACAGAATGCACAGTGGACCCCAGGGGGGGACCAAACCATATACTAAGAAAGTGGTATAGGAACCATGACGCGCGTCAAGACAATGTCGAGAGGATGTAGAAGTGCTGTGGACCAAAGGAACCACCCAAGATGAGTGACTAGGAACCGCACGGAGAGCATTTGCAGTGTGGGAACTTGACTGCGTGCTCCGTGCAAGTCTACGTGTAAGTCGCAGTTCGATTTTTAAAGATTAAGGACCCTTCCCAGTGGACCCTGAAGAAACCCTGTGGAAGACAGAAGGTTGAAGAGCCACCCCACCCGTGGATACCCTAGTACCCACATTGCCTACACCAGGGAAGCCGGGTGCATACGTGTGAAGTGGTGTTGAAAACTGCTGTTGAACCCAACGGAGGACTTCAGAAAAGTGCCGCTGCCAAAGAGGGAGAAAGAGCTTGGTGGAATCCGAAGGTGGATTCTAGGTGACAGATACATGCAAGCAGAGGGGAAAGAGTCGATGTCACTCAGGAGTGAACAGGAGTCTTGGAAGACGAATACCCTTCGATGTCGAGTGTTGCAGGGGAGTTGACGATGACCTTGACTCTGCAGCTGTGAGGACCAGGCAATGCTGAGAAGGACCAGAAGCTGTGCATGAGCTGTCCCACTAAGGATGTTAAGTGCTGACTTGTCGGTGTCCGGCGGGAGCACCATAGACTGTGGTCCTGATTAGCAGGATCCCCGTCAGACTTGTCAATAATAGCTTAGCACCGGGCAAAAAGTGGGGGTGACCGTAGAAGCAGATCCTAATTTTCTACATATATGAAAAGGGGGAGATTTGTGGAGTTATGCTGTGATGTGGGGGATGGTGCTGTTGGAATGGGGAGATGTGTAGATTCTAAGCTGGTTGTCATGTTGGATTCTGCTTGAATCTGGTGGATTTTACTGTTGGTGTACTTTGAACTGAAGATAAGGAGAAGAGAAAAGTAACAAGGATTGTGTCTGGTTACTATACCTGGGATGGAAGAACAGGCTTACTAAAAATATGCCACTGTGGGCCGAGAGACAGCTCCTTTAAGTATCCCAATTCAATAATTCTTCCAGTGGGATATCATTGGTACCTCCAGAAGGGGTGACATTATGGGTGGGACAACCCTACATCCTTTTCATTCTCACAGACAGAATTTGAAGTTCAATGTAGCTAGAGTTTTCAGATATCTGTAACTTCCTCATGCACATTTCAGAACTAGCAAATCTCCCAGATTTTAGCCCACTGGGGCAAAATTACTGATGGAGAAACTCTAGAAACACAATATCTCTCAAATCTACAGATCAGTGGTCAACAACACCCCAACTCCTTTGCGTGCCTGCGTGAGGCTTGGGATATAGATTTGGGTCTACTGACACACATGATTGGAGAGAGTCATGGTCCTCTCCAGGGTAGGCCACTATTGCATCATGATTAAGACTAATCGAATATTTCACACAATATATGTTGTAGAAAAGAAGGCTGGTGGCTACACTGCTGCTACCTCTGGTACTGATAACATAATGGAGATCTGACCACACAGTGTGCAGCTGTGGGGTGATTGCCTCCTTTTTGGAGGGGTGCTTGCCACTCTGTTGAGGGTGCTGGGGAGGCAAATCCTTTGGATGACTCTCTTGCATATAAATGAGCAGAATAACTGTAACAGATATAAGATGGCTTTCTTATGTATTGGTCTTCTGGTCAACAAGGGAGACATTTTCCGAAGCTGGAAAGATCTGGGCCCCTTATCTCTGGCGGCCTGGTAAAAAGGGCTGCATCACTGCATAGGCCTGAAAAGTTCAAGTTAAAATGTCATGGAGATCTCCATGTAAACACCAGAAAATATGGGGAGCCTTGGCCCAATACAGATGCATCATTCTGGTACCTTGTACTCAAGGGTCATGGTTCCTGGAAGGACACATCTGGATCTTTTCTGTCATAGAATGATCTACACTATACGCCTATATAAGGAGTGATGGTGGACTGATCATAAATGTGAAGTTCTTATGATGTTATGAATTGCTTTGAATAGTGAGCTAATGATGTTAAATGTCTTGTTTATTTATTGTTACAAAATTTAATAAAATGTGTTATAAAAAGAGAAAAATCATTTAAAGTGACTCCTAAAGAGTTGGAAGTTTCACACACCATACAGACCTAGTATCTAATTTATCTCGAAGGGGACATTCCTTAAATTTATTACAAGTTATGGACTAAGCTATAGTTATATATTTTCAAACTAAAATATTTTGTTCTGACTATGTAGTTTGAATGTCATTACTGCTGGGAATTTTATAAGAAAAAAGACTCCTATAAACATAGTACATTATAATTAGGCGCTCGTCTTTCAAGTCATCAATTTTTCAAAGGCAAAATGATGACATAATGTGTAACAATAAAATTATTGTGCAAATCTTCATATGGGTTTAAGGCCATAGTACAGAGAACAAAAATATTGTAATACACAAATAAAGCAAAAACACAAACACATAAAACCAAATTATCATGTTTACATACTGTGTCTATACACAAAAGAAATATCATGACAAACAGATTGTGGACAAGAATATGACCCAAAACAGGTAAAGATATCAACTTTTCTATAGATATACTTATTTAAATTAATGTAAATGTTAAAGTTTAAAATGATACCATTAAAAATAGATTAATATCGTATTTAAAATGTTAAAAAAAGAATACATACTCTAAAAATGGTACTATTTTTTTTTTATTGCATCAAAATTATCATTAATAGTAAAAATATCTATTTATATTACCTACTGGTGGTCACCAGTAGGTAGTTATAGTTAGGACCTGATTTCTATTAAAAAGCTGTTTTTGAGAAAAGGATTAAAATAAATATTACCAATAACTTTGGCACCGTTTGACAAATCTTGGTGAAGTTTTCCAAACTATCGGGGCAGTTACTTCAGGTGCAGTCTTGAAAATGACGGGGTGATCCGTCAAGGAGCGGCCGAAAAAACAGGGCATATCAAAACGCTTTTTCTCCATGTTAATTTTCATAGCAAACTTTAGACACAGCTACAGCCCGGCCTGCTGAATAGAATTACACCAAATTTGGCAGAAAGGTAGCTCTTGGTTCAGAAAGCACCCTTATTGTTAAATTATCTAAATCCATTCAGTAGTTGCTGGAAATTAAAAGCAAATCCCAGGTATATATCTAGGGATGCAAAATATCTGCGAACCCTCACGATCTCGTTCCTAAGATCTGATTGGCTGCCAACACTTCAAACCAGGAAGTGTTGGGAGCCATCTTGTGATTTGATAGAACATAGGTCACAAGAAAAAACACCCCCAGGGCCAAAAAAAGCATTTATATTTAAAACTTGTGGTCGAGAGTCACGGAGAGTCTGCGAATCCGGCTGAAAAAGTTTGAAAAACTATGCACAGTCTGTTGCGCTTCATTTAGGCCCCAGGGTGGACCAGGTCCTGAGGGCAATAAAAAATAGTGGTGGGGGCCCAACACTGGCCGCCGCAACTGCAGGGACTGCCACCTTCCCAGAGCTATATTAACTTATAGAGCGTGTGAGGGCTCCAGCCCTTACATACAGCCTGGGAACTGCCACCATCCTGTGGCTAATATAGTAAAATGTGGGGGGCCATGTGCCAGCCCGCTGCCCTGGTACCATTGAACATGCTCTTGCTTTCATGAAGAGGAGCAGAATTGCTTTTGGGCAGAGGGAGATGCATGTTTTCAGCTTCCTCTGTCCAAATGCAATGCCGGTTCCCGCCGGAGGCGGGGAGATGGCAGGGACCGATGAGAACTTGATGCTCCCCCCACGGTCCCCAACATGATGGCCATGACCTGAGGGATGTGGTCCCTGGGCAATATTAGCCTGGAGAAGGGTGCCGCGCTGGCCCCCTCCCCATTTAAAAAAAGAAAAAATTGTTGACGGGTCGGGTTCTTGGGGGCCGATATAGGCCTGGGGAGGGGGCTGCACAGCCCCCCTCCCATGTAAATAAAAAATCAAGGCCTGGCTCCAGGGGATGGGGTAGTTGGGGCTGAAAATGTCACAGGTGGGAGCCCTCTCCCTTTGTACATAAAAAAAAAAATCGCCCTGAGAAACGGGGTCCCCGGTGCCAAACTCAAACAGGGGGGCCAAGCGGCCACCCTTTATAAATACATTGTTTTAAAAAAGGATCAGGCCCCGAGGATGGGGTCCCCAGGGCCCAAAATGGTCTAGGTAACCTTCTTCCTAAAAAATATAGTTTTTTGAAGCTGCATCTCATGAGAGGCCCGCCCCCTTTCTCCACTACTTTTCAAATGTGCCACCTGGCATGCTCTGGTTGGGGGCATTAGGTCCCCTTGGCTGCTTGTCTGATAAGGATCCTCAGGGGCCAAGAAGACCTCCTGTTACCACCAGTAAACCACGCAGTGGGATTGCTGAGAGGTGGTCAGAGGCCACGCTCTTTTTCCACCACTCAGTAATGCTTATGACCTCATATATTACATCATTACATCACTCATGACATACTTAGTGACTATAACGTCCCTGTAACCTTTGTTTATTTCATTGAACATATAATATATAAAGATATATAAAAGTAATTCATTTTAGAAACAATTAAAAAACATAAAAATGAGAAAAGGATTAAAATAAATATTACCATACCAAACTAACAACATTAGGGAAAGTGCTGGAATTTGCAGAGATCAGATGCATTATTCCTGCTCCAATCATAGCAACATGAGGGAAAGTGATAAACAATTCAAGGGTCCATGTTAGTATGCCAAGTCCAACGAAAGCAAAAGCAGGCAAAAGTAGGCAAAGTGTGAGTCTTTGAAGGTGTTAGATTTACTATTTTCACTCCAATCTAAGCAACAGTAAGGAAAGTCTTAGGGCCTGATTATAAGTTTTGTAATCTATAAGCGGGCAGCTGGGCAAGCGCCCTGCTCCAAAACTATCAAAGTCGACCACCAGCTGCCCTCCCTATTAGGAGTTTTGATCCTGGTCTGGTGGGCGGTCCTTTGGTGGTCCCATGGGGGTGCCTATTAGTAAATAACCACAATGAGAGCACCAAAGCCCATCCCCACACAGCATGGGCTGTGAAGTCCATGCCATGCAGGAACAGGGAGGCACAATATGTGCCCCCTGCATGCATCCCTAGCCTTGAGTCAACAGGGGGCCCTGTACGTACCCCTTTGTTTCCTCACTGCCACCCTTTTCATGGTGGGCTCACTGCCATGAAAAGGGTGGATGTGAGGAAACTCTGCTTGGTGGTGCCACAGTGGCGCCACTAGCATATTGCAGTCTTGCATCGCTGCAACAACGCCGAGGGATAATGGATCTCTGGCGGTTGCAGCCATCCTTTGCCGGTCTGACCACCAAACTCATGAAAGGGTGGTCGGACCTCCGGTGCGGCAGCATCCGCTTTGCCACCATGGCTACGACGGTCCATCGGACCACAGTAGTCATATTCAGGCCATTAGACTTTGGAGGGGTCAGACTTACTATTCTCATCCCAGTTTATTTTTTTAAATAACGCGTTTAAATATAGACATTTTAAAATATCAAACTCTTTAGAATAATAAACAGATTCATTACATATAATGCAAAAATACAATTGCATAAATTAAATACAAATGCTATATTACAAATAAAAACTATCTTTAAAATAATTTATGTTAAAATACTTCCACCCTATAATTACATGGAATAAAAAAAAATAGAACAAATAAAACAGTATTAATATTACGTTAGCAAATAATTAAAAACCTTAAGCATTTTAAAATTCATAAACATAAAAGTATTCATCACAATTTAGAAAGAAAAATAAATCCATCAAACAATTAGATGAATACAAATAATTAAAATAACAATTAATTAATTTACATTACTATCAATCACATAAATATATTAAATTAAAAAATGTTAAAATAAAAACAATAATTGACATACCAAAACCCTTCCCTATCTAATCCCTTATACACCCAATAACTTGCTGCTAAATTTAGAATTTCTGCTCAAGTGTAAAAAAGACATTTCCTATTAAATAATGTTCAAATTATATTATAACAAATTGAACACGAGTATTATAACAATTCCAATAATTTACAATACTAAAATATGTGAAACGCATTAAACTAATTTAAAAAACGATATCATTTACCAGTATATGTAATAATTAATATTTTAAATACCTAAGCAACTGTATCTTACCTCCGATAGTAAGTTCCACAATAATCATGACATCACAGTATTCTGGCCATGATATTTGTGATCCGGGCTTCTATTGATTCCATATTTCAGTCAAACACTGTTTATGCAGTATGTTCTGTGTGGTGAAAGGGCACAACTTGAAATGAGAATGAGAATAAGAGGCAACATAGTGCCATAACAGCAACAATGCAGAATACATTCCATGCAGCCACTTCAACTAAAAATAGCATAACAGCAGGTTCATATGAATGGAGTGTTTTGGGGGGGTTTTATGTAGCATTTGTGCTGCAATAGCACAGTTAAAAGTTGGAAAGAGAGCCATCATTCTCCTGGGTTAGTTGTCAGTAGGGCATTGCACATTCTAACCAGTAGGTTCGTAGACGTAGCCCCAATTTCATGTGTAATGTATTTTAGTAGAGTACATGCCAGTACAATCCCATATATCAAGATAGGATAAAGAAACTTTCTTCATTTGACACTGCAGATGTTACCACTACATTGCACATGAGAAATTGCATTCACATGAGGAGATGGAATTAGCATGAAAGATTTATAAAGCATGATGGAATGTTTCTAATACAAAATGTCGATATTTGAAATGATCTCCAATACTCCCTTCAACAAAGGTTTCATGGCAGTTCACTCAATTTAAAGATTATGTCGCTTAGTCCTCCTTCTTTTAGGACAATGCCAACACAAAAGACGTTCCATTAATTTAGCAAGAGACTACATAAGTAGGACATTTGACCTCTGCCTGCCACATGTTGGCATATGACCTCTGGGGAAGAGTGTAGAGCTTAGAATGAATCATCAGGATAGTTTAGGAAACAAGAGTTATTGAAAGGGGTCCTACTGGCCTAAATTTCTTTCACAAGGGAATAAATCCAACAGATGCAGACGACACTAAGGGGCCCATTATGATGCCGGGCGGATTGCCCCTGCCAGGCTGGCGGTAGCCACCGCCAGCCTGGCGGGGGCAATCCGCCCGACATTTATATGGTGAGGGGACCTCGGCGGACGGAAAGACCGTCCGCCGCTTTTCTGCCCCGGTCGCCTTGCGGCCGGGGCGGAAAAGGAATAATATGGTGGCGGTGTCTGTCAGACACCGCCAGCCATATTATGATGGGCATTTTTCAATGCCTTTCCATGGCGGCAATGCCGCCACGGAAAGGCATGCTGTCTTCACTTTGGGGGCCCCCTCCGGGCCCCCAAAGTGAAGGAGGGGTGGGGGGTGCACACATTTGCATATACAATGCGGTAGGCACCGCACGGTGCCTGCCACATTGTGTATGCAATGCATACATGCATTTATGGCATTGTTGCAGGCGGTGCAGAGAACACCGCCCGTCACAATGTTATAAATGAAGGATGCGGCCGCCACTGTGGCGGCCGCATCCTAATACCACCCACGGGACCCCTGCCCTTATGGTGGGCGGTCCCTAGTCCCGATAGGATGGCGGGCGAACTAAGTCCGCCGTCATCCTAATGACCCCCTAAGTTGTTGAATATGTATAGCATGTTACTTTGCCATATTTTATTTTTTATACTATTTAGCATTCTTTACATAAATCCATTTTTTAATAATTATTACAAAACATATATATTGTAATTTCTTCTTTTCATAAACTGAACTGTTCATTTTTCAATTATAACACTTTGCAAATGTATTTATAAATTTATAATACTCAATCTTCAAAACATCACACCTCCATTTGACCTCCTATGTCACATTCTCCCCTAGCATCCCACTCACACTACACACCATACACTCAATATACACCAATCCGGCAAAACAGCAAGACGTTTAAATACACCAGTGGGATCTCTATAATTCTCCCTTCCTGGTGTAATGAGACCGGACTGGACATCTAGACAGTCGACACACATTTCAGTGGTATTTCATATCATGTTACCACCTTCTTCAAGACCGAATTATGATTAGATATGTGTTTAACATAACAGGAGTGCATAAGAAGTAATTATCTCTTGTATATTCAAAAGAAAGTGATTCACTATCCCCTAAGGCTCTGGCAAAGAAAAAATGTCAGTGTCTCGAGGGGCCTTCTTCACATAGCTGTTAGAAAAATCCTTCACTAAAGGTTCCACTGTGGTACTTCGCCGGCTGGGAAGGGTGCCTCTCTCTTGAAACTCTGCTCACATATGCAGCAAAGATGAGTAATTCTACTCAAGGCAACAATCCTCTCTTGGCTTTATATGATGTTTTCCACAATTATAGACACACAATCTAAATGCCCGTAGTTTCTATTGGACACATTCAATTTCAGGATCTCCCTGACCTTGCTCCACTAGCAGGCTCCTGTCTTCACTTAAGTCCACCATCAACCGCAAACGTGCATGCTTGCAGAGTAAGGGTGGCCCTGGTGTATATTATAGCTTGGGAAACAAAACATGGAAACGGGGCTTAGGTTTCAGGTTGAGTAATATTTTTGGGAATGTCTAGTGCATTTTAAAGAATTATGCTAACAACCTGGCAGAATATATTATGAGTAGATAAGGTGGATTGTGGTAAAATGTCAGTTAACTTGTTTGAGCCTCCTATCATAAAGATGCCTGTAGAGGTGCAATCCTTTCCCAAAAATTATTTAATCCAAAATAAGAATTTGGTAGGTGTTGCATCAAACATTAATTGAACTCTCTTTAAGGCTTGGTTGGAAAGGAGGAAGTGAGCACTTAAGGTCAAGAGTTGACAGTGATGCTTACATTCTAAAAGCTTCCTGTTGGTGTGCTAAAACTTTATGATACATTTCTAAGTCTTGCAAGTTAAGTCCAGTTCTTGCTCTGAAACGAGTATTCTAAGGGCAATACATGATCTATTCATAAAAACCCAGTGATCACTGACTTATTAGATTTAGATTTTTGAGACAAGCAAAAAAGGATGTTATTTCTTTAAGTGTTCTTGTGATGGCTGTAAAGCCCTACCCCACCCAGATATATTCAAAGACTCATGCCACACACGGAGCTTGGTATAACACATCTTTAGTCCTCATTGTGTACCCATTAACTGAACACTCTACATCATGAATTCTATCACCCACACCCAAGCACTTACGTCATTATTCTACACAGTCTCTCAGGGACGCAAAGGGTCCCATCATCTCCAACTCACACAACACTGGATCTCTCCCTTTGTTAAATAAAACATACAAATAATACATATATGAATTACAACACTTCAATAAGTCATTTCGGGGCTCAAATCAATTGCCCAGATCTTGTCATGTGAGTTTGCCGAGATACAGGAGAAGTGTCAATGACTGCCACTGGTGACAGAGACATTGGTACAGTTGTTGGACTCTCCAGGGTCTCAAATGGATAAGTCTCATGCGTGACATCTGGATCTGGTGAATATATAAAGCAGGTGCTTGAATTGTGAAGAATCTCATGCAATGAACTTTCCAGAACGGTGAGCAGTCACCATATGTCCTTTACTAGTCCCAACCCTCAGTGGGTCAGCATCAAAAGGAGCAACAGACTTGTGTTTCCATTTCTGCCTGAAATAGTTTCCTCTTTTGAAAACGATGCCCCGAGCACAGCAGTGTATACCTTCATTTTGCATTTGTGAGACAAATCAGTAGTGCAAGGTTTAGCAGTTTCAATAGATCCCTCAGTGGTCCATTGTGACAACTTGGTTCCTATGGCTGGTCTTTAACCAGTGGTAGAATGGGAAGTTGACCTGCATGCACGAAGTGTAGACTGAAGAACTGATTTGATATCAAGCTTTCCCAATGCTGCAACCTGAACAGGATTTTTGAGGGTGCTCGTAAATCTCTCGACTACACCATTCTCCTGGCATATGATACACTTGTGTAAGAACTTTATCATGTTCCTTTGTGTGCCCCAAAAACTAGTATGTCACCCCTCTAATTGGAAGCATTTGTGACTGGCTGTATTATGCAACTAATGACATCCTGAAAGAGTTCTGCAGCTAATGACACACCGAAACATAGCCTTTTATATCTAAATTAAACAATATGAGTTAAAAAGGTAGTAATTTACCTGCAATTTTCTTCTAGTTTGAGTTGGTGATACACTTTGTTCGTTAGAAGGTTGAAAAAGAGTTTAGCTCCAATCGGCTGTGAAATCATGTCAGCAGTGAGTGGACCTATGTTCTCCCTCCCTGTCCTTCTTCTGCACTACCACTATGGGTAATTCCCATGTTGTTGAACCAGTGGATCGCTCAATGATGTGGTGCTGTAATAGTGTTTCAAGTTCTTTCTCAACAGTCTTTTGTAAATGAAATGTAATTCAACAATGTCGTTGAGCAACAAGAAGGATGTTGTCATTTATGTGATGTTGCATTTTTATGTTCATGAGTTTTCCTAGTTCATGAAACAAGGATGAAACATTATACGCTATATAATGATAGACACTGACTTTGTAGTTTACAGAATTCAACCCAAGCCAGCAGCAGTACTGAAACTGAGTAAACATGCACTTGATGAAGTACCTTGCAGGACATCAATTGGTGCTCGTAGTTTCATCTTTTTAAGCTTCACAGATGCTATGAATGAACCTTGACTTTGCAGTGGTGTTGAAGCAGCCACCGTATATACCGTGGTTAGCAACGGGGTTAAACGGGGCCCTGGAGACAGTTCATCAACATTTTCCACTGGCATAATGTTTATCGATGCACCACTGTCTATGATAAAAGTTATGGAGCACCCATTCACTTTCGGAGTGATTTTGGGACAGTGTCCAATTAAAGTGATATGTGCCTCCAAAACCTGGAACTCCTTACCCATCCACAACAAATCAATGAATACTCTGCTCCCATTCAGGAAAGCTCTCAAAACATGGCTTTTTATGTCCCAATGAGCATTCATGTTAGGTTTAAGTTGAGCTAGCGTCAAGAGACCTTCGGGTATATCTGCGCTTCAGAAATAAATATAATATAACATAATTAATCACTTTCACTTGTCGACCTAGCTTTGACCGACATTCTTCCTTACAGGAAGCTAATACTATATGTGCACGTTTTCCACGGCCAACACTGGCATCACACACCTAGCTTCCTCACTTTCTTTTGGCATGTGTTGAACTTGGTGTTTAGCACTTCTTTGGTTTGACAGTACGTTACTTAACCACTGGGCAGTATTTTTTTGATCACTTCTTTTACTCCTTCACCGGCTAAATTCTTCCGATATTTGATGAACATTTTGGTATTAAATTCTTCTAGTGCATCAATCAAATCATCGTACATTTAAATCCAGGTAGTCCATCTATTGCAGACATTCTGCTTTTAGGCAGTGGTTTTAGAAATGCAGCAGCATCATAACCTGTGGAACTTTCTGCTTGCCAGAGTGGAGCTCGCTCTGGCAGAGCTGGCTGTCTGGTTGGACCGGCACCTTTGTCAAGCACTAGCTGCATGCTAACATTTGGGTCATCACGCCCTCTCTTTAGTTGTTAGCCACTGTCTTCTCCTTTGGCAGTGAGTAGTGGCTTTGTTTCTTGCATGGGCTCTTCACCCTTCTCACCTCTTGGTATTGTATCTGGTTTCTGATGCCTTTAGAGTTTCTCGGCTCTCACTGCCTTTCTCACTTTTCTGTACCTGGTTGTTGTTGCCTTTAGAGTTGTCATACTGTATGAATGACATCTCTCTGTTAAGCTGTGGAGCAGTATCTCTTGTCTTGACTTCACCAGCAAATTTCTAGCTAATGACAAACAAGCTTTTCGTAAGGCCTTGCTGGAGTGCCACTTTGACTACACATATGCTAACCGTCGATTTTCATTTCGACTGAAGCACATGTGACACACAAGAGCAGTTTGATGGACCACGACAAACTCTCCCGGAGAGCAATTGCAGATCTTTGGATTGCAGGGTTTATGTAATCTCATCACCAGTTGTAGCGTCCTCCCCAGTCGGGGTACATGCAAAGGATCATGTCACACACCGAGCTTGGTATTACAAATCTTTATTCCTCAGCGTGTAACCGTTAACTGAATATTCTACATCATGATTTCTATCACCCACACCTAAGCACTTAGGTCAATGTTCTATGGAGTCTGTTGGGGAATAAAAGAGTCCTATCATCTCTAACTCACACAACATCACAATATCAACTACATGCTCAGAACCTCAGACCTTAAATTTCTATTATCTGATATGCCATAGGATCATCTTGGGTCTAGTAAATGTGTTGTCAGCACCTACCCTATCTCTTGCTCTAAACCTTCCTTGACCCATTCTCCATGCCCTGGACCTGGTCGCACTGATATCGCAGGAGGAAGCATGTGTTGGTGATATGCAAAATTGAGCAGAAACAGCATGTGGAACTCTGGGACATGGCTATATACATTTTCCTGTATTAAAGGACACTGAAAAGACAGCTGCTGCCTTGGCATTGCACTACTCTGCATCCTCTCTGTTGATAGCTGTTAATTCTCATAGGTGAGATGCATAGCATTTCTATATGTTTGTTTCTTGGTGCTCAGCCAACTCTTCATTGAAGTGAAGTGTTCAAGATTCTATTAAGGCCCTTGTGGTATTTTCCCGTGTAGGGAAATGCCATTCATTTGGGTATTTTTATTCCAGAAGATACTATTTTTTGTTTTGCACGACTGTGCTGTTACCAATGACCTCCTAGGCTTCTTATGTAATCCTTTTTCGTCATAGTATTTAAGGAACTGTCATAGTCCTATTTGAATTCTTTAATGTTTAAAAAGACAATTTTTTCTGGGCAAGTACAACTAGTGTTTTGTGGTATTAGGACAGTGTTCCTTCCTGGTTCTTTCTAATTTTATCTCATTCTTCTCGTCGTCGAAAGCTGAGAACACAGTATATATATCAGGACATCTCTTATTAAGGGGAACTCTGTACCTGGGAGAGACTTACAGACCTAGATAGCCTATACTTTCCCCCTTTTCCTTTTAGAACGTGGAATTTTGTACATCTCCAATCTGTTCCAGCCCATGCAGTCTAATTCCATACTATCTTTCAAGCATCCACATAATTCTACGTCACCTCTTTCAACAGTCATAACTTGCTCCAGGAGAACACACAGGGTTTCTAAAACTTCTTTCTAGGACAGTTGTGTGTTTGGTTGTTGTAGACACATCTTTGGTTCCTGTCTCTTCCTGTTTCCTCCACTTTAGTAAGGTCAGATCCTAAAATGCATTGTATTTTTATTGACTTGAATCTGGCAAGAAAATATCAATTTCAATAAATATTTACAAAAAAAGTGTTTACATCATAACCCCTTCCTTTACACCAATGATGTAAACATTTTGCTTTCTATTATAATTATGAGGTCGAACAAAATGTTGTTTACTATTGGATTAACAACTTCAGTCTTTACTACGGTTTTTGAAATGTAATTCATATGCATATTTCATTGCAATCTGTGTAACCTCTGCAAAATATTGTAATTTTTGCATATGTTTGCTCCATGATATCATTAAGGAGTTGTAGCTCCACTATTATAATGTTCATGACTTATTTTCAGCATCAGGAGGATTAGGTGAGGCAGGTGGTTACAAGCAGTCCTCTTGATATATTGTAATAGTACCAGGTGGTGGTCTTTGGTCCTTCTTCTCCAAGATTCTCTTGGATTGTGCAAGCTGTCTTGTCTTAAAAAGGGATATCAAGGATTCCCTGAGTGGCTCTCGTGCCACAGAGCAGTTTGTGTCAGTGATGTTAAATTTATGGAGGGTATTCTTTTCTTGATACAAGTGTTTGCATGTTCACTTTGCTGGATGTGAAGTAGACCAGGTAAAAAGATCTGTGAATGAGTGAAACCTAGAAAGATCTTACTGAATTTCCTTACTTATACCTTAAAAGAAAAAATCCTCAATCTCGCACTGAAGGCGAATTCACTAAAGGCCCCATACTTCTCTTTTGAGGTTTGGTCCGATCTCTCCAAAACTACCCTAGACAGACAATGGGAGCTTGGCTTGAAAATGGAAAAGTTTAGGGCTGTTGGGGCAACAGTGCAGATGAGGTTCCCAGCCTTCTTGAGGGTTATGTATAATAATAAAATACACAACATCCACTCCCCTCTGGAAGCTGACAAATTAATTGCATCTATCATCGAACACTCACGGGGGGGGGTTCTAGCTATAAAGGGATCACACCCCATGCTTCATCTTCTGAATTTTATCTGCCCCATCTATGGAGCCTGAGGTTGCACGGGCCAAAGAGGTAGACCTCCCCATGTAATAAACACAGCAATTTTTCCTTTCTTGGGGGGGTCAGACGGGCACTTGTAAATGTACCTTTGAAATGGAGTAAGAAAAATCAAAGATCAAATATATTATAAGTACAAATAAAAATGAACTAAAAAGCTAAAAAATGAAACAAAAATGAAACAAATTTAGATTTGTTCGTAAATCGAAGAGTTTCAAAAAAACTGGTAATTAAAAAGATATAAAAAGGAGGGTAGAACATAAATTAAAATATATAAAACAAATAAAAAATTTTTTTTTTTTTACTTTGCTCTTAATAGGCTTGCCTTTTAGCCGGTGCCAGTAAATAGCATAGGTGAGGCGGAGGGGAAGGGAAGTCAAAGGACGCAAACCTGGCTATCTATCTAGCCAGTGTAATGAGGGAGGGTTTTTTAGGGGAGGAGGGAGGGGTGAGGCGGTACAGAGGGGGGGTGTGAAAGTTAAAAAGTCCTTGTAAACCTGTTCTCGTTAATCTCGTCTTGAGAAAGTTCTCCAAACTTCATCTGAGTCAAGTCTGCCTGGTCAAGGGATTTCGCTTCATACATCCAAGTGGTGTCAGTCCTTCTGGTGGGGGGATGAGTGACAGTAGGAAAGGGCTATGACCGCGGTCCAATTTTTATCCTGGAATGTTAATGGCTTGCGTGTGAGGGGAAGTAGACACAGAATCTTACAGTATTTGAGAGTTTCCCCCGCGCAGGTCATCATCATTCAGGATACACATTTGCTTAAACATGAAGTAAATGAAATGTTGAAAAAGCAGAGGTGGGTGGATAAATTCGTTTGCACAAATCACAATGCCAGCATTTGAGGGATCCTTATCATTTTTAAGAGGGCAGCTAAGGCACAGATTGTGGACCAAGATGAAGACCTCAGTGGGAGATGGCTCCTGATTAGAATAGTCCTAGATGGCCACCCATATACCTTAGTGGGCTACTATGGCCCGAACCAAGACGACGTATCCTTTCTAAACAAGATTCAGAGCTTGTTAATTACCTACCAAGATCCGGTAGTCTGGGCCGGAGACTTCAATATAGTCTTAAACCCTAGGCTTGATAAGTCCCCGAATTCCAGAACCATGTCGCATTCCAAATCTAGGCGCACTCTTCTATCAATAATGTCAACTCTAGGTTTAGCTGATGTATGGAGGGAGAGGGCGGGCAATACTCCGGGGGTCTCTTTCCAAAACTTTAAATACAACCACAAGTCGAGGATCGACTATGCCCTCTTTAGCTATAATCTTAGAGAGGCATTGAAGGAGTTGGTATACCATCCCTCCCACCTTTCAGATCACTCAGCTATCCTTTTTATCCTAACACACTCCCAACAGATCAGACACACCTCTTGATCCTTCGATCGGACGATCCTGCTTGAAGAGGATGGGAAAAGCTTCTTGTTAGCGGAGTCTACTTCCTTCTTGGAAATTAATTTGAACTCGGCGAGCATAGTAACGGTGTGGGAAGCTCTTAAGACCTACTTAAGAGGGTGTATAACCAACAGAGCCTCACACAGAGGGAAGGTATATAGGGAGGCAATTAAAAACTTAGAGCAGGAACTGCGTACTATAGATCAGAGGTGTGGGCCTGCGGGAGGATCTGCAGAAGATTGTGAGAATTGGGCCAAACTGAAAAAAAACCTGGAAACTGTACTACAGGAGAGGGTTGCAAAGAGGTGGGAGGCGAGCAAACTCTCAAATTTTGAATACGGAGAGGCAGCCGGTAAGGTCCTTGCCTGGAAGATAAAATCACACCTAGCCAAAAAATATATTAGGGAAATTAAAAGGGAATGGGAGTTAACAGCTAGGACTTCCAACTCGGATATTGGAAGCGCCTTTCAGGAATTCTTCCAGACCATCTATAAGGAGGAGATTACGGACGACCCCATGGTTAGGGATTCCTGGTTAGGAAAGGTTCAATTGCCTACTCTTACAAAGGATCAGTGTGAACTTCTCGATAGGTAAATTTCGGAAGCAGAAGTTAGTAAAATTATCTGGCAGTTGAAGCGAGGCAAAGCTGCAGGCCCGGACGGTTTACCAGGGGAGTTGTACCGGGTATTAGGTCCGGCTATAGTTCCAGCACTGACTGCCCTCTTTAATGGTATTTTCTAAATGGCTTGGAGCCACCTGACTCATGGAGCGAGGTGAATATTGTGCTAATCCCTAAGCCTGGCAAAGACTCGACTGATTGTGGGTCCTATCGGCCGATCTCGCTTTTAAATAGCGACTATAAGATCTTTGCAGCCATTCTGTCGGCACGATTGGGGAGCGCAGATCGGCTCAATCATCCACCATGATCAGAAGGGTTTTATAAGGGGGTGTCAATTGGCAGACCTAACTTACGATCTGGTTGGGGCCATAGATATCGCCTCTACTTTTTCTCTCCCTTTGCCACGCTCACTCTGGATGCCACTAAAGCATTCGATAGGGTCAATTGGCCCTATCTGGCAGCAGTAATGAGAAAGTTTCTGTTTGGGCCCAATTTTTGTCGAACCATCGATTTCCTGTACAGGGACCCCAGGGCTAAACTGTTGGTCAATGGTACCCTCACTCACAGAGCCCTTTAAAATCATGAGGGGAACCAGGCAGGGCTGCCCGCTTTCCCCCTCCTCTTTAATATGTACATTGAACCCTTTGCGCAAATCTTGAGAGAGGAGCATAACATCCCCTCTTTTGAGTTTGGAGGATGGGTAAAGCGGGTAGGACTTTATGCAGATGACATCATTATCTATACGTCTGACCCAGTGCAAGCTTTTCCCATAGTTGTTAATAGGGCGGAAGAATTCGGGCGGGTCTCGGGGTACGAGGTCAACGTAGGGAAAACTGAGATAATGATGTGGAACATCTGTAACACACAGTTGGCAGTAACCTCATCAATGCGTTATCTGGGAATTAGGATCACTCAAGAAATCGGTAATGTTGCAAAGATTAATCTGGAAAGGGTCCTCCGTGAATGCCGGTCGCTTCTAAAATCTTGGACTTTCCTCCCATTGACCATTCTAGGGAGAATACCTTTAATAAAAATGTCCATTCTTCCCAAGTTCACGTTTATTTTCAACACCATCCCATTAGCCTTCGACTCCAAGCAACTCCAAAAATGCCAACAGGAAATTAACTCATTTGTCTGGAATAACAAGGCTACCAGACTGGCTTGGAAGAAATTGAGAAGGAGGAGAGAAAAGGAAGGGCTTGCCCTACCAGATCTACAGTACTATGCATGGGCGTTTCAAATGTCGCATTCTAGGATGTTGTTGAAACCCCCGTCAAGGTCTTCCATTGGGAAAATGTACAAGGCCATGCTGATTGGGGCGGACCTACCACTCGATGGTTTTTTATTTAAATTTGGGGAGCAGAAGTTCTTCAAAAAGGTGAGGTTAAAGATCCTACACTCATTGGCCAAAACTTGGGTGCTGATAAAGGCAAGAATTGGTTTGGCCTACTTCTCAAATCTCGCTCCAATTTAGGATTCCCCGGGGCTTCCCCCCTGTTTTGGGGACAGCCTTGCGGTACCACTAAGAGAGGCAGGGATCCTAGGATGGGGTGAACTGCTAGCAGGAGGCGCATTGGTAGAATGGGAAGAGCTATATGAGAGAGTGGGCCCTGCATTGTCTAGGTTCAAATATATACAGCTCGTCAGCTGGTATAGAGAGTTGATCAGGAAAAAGGCCCATTTGGGGAGGAGTAGCAACTTGGAATACCAGCTGGTAGAAAGGCAACCGGGGGGCAAAGAAGTAGCCTTTTGGTATTGGACCATGTTGGAGGAGGTGGATGGGGAGTTTACCCTCCCTGATGAGCAGTGGGCAGGTGACATGGGCCTTCAGTGCGAGAACTTGTGGGTAAGATCGTTCACTCTTCTGTACAAAAGCTTTAAGCCCGCATGGTTAAGGCGGAATCACCTGTTCACGGTCCATCGAGCTTACCTATCCCCGCAAAGGCTATCCAAATTCCAACCAGGAAAATGCTGTAATAAATGTAACCTCCCCGGCGCCTCAGATATCCATATGTTTATGGAGTGCCCCCCAATTAAGCTATTTTGGGACGAGATAAAAGTCACCTTGGACTCGATTCTTAAAACATCATTATCTCTCACACTACCTCTAATCATTTTTGGGCTGGACGACAATGTTACTGGACAGGCAAAGGTCTTCTTGTTCTATGCAATTCTTCTTGCGAGACGGCATATTTGTAAATATTGGGTCGACTCTAAGGCACCATCACACGCTGGCTGGCTGATGTCCCTTTATGATACATCAAAGGTGGATCTGGCCAGATCCTGCAGTAATCGTAACCTCACCTTTTGGAATTTGTTGGTTCAGTGGAGGTAACTTTTGTGCTATCATCCCCGTTTTTTTTTTTTTTTTTTCCTGGGTCCGATGATTATGCCTATATACTCCATGGTCCAATGTGGTGGTCCCGTTCGAAAGCAATTGGTCCTACAGGCTTAACTAGTCCCGATGGAGTTGTAGAGGGGATTGGCAGGCCGCCTAACATCTTTCCCTCCTCGATCATTCCAGAAAGTGTCTCCCGCCAGTCCGGTCTTTATGTCTTGGCTACAATAAGGATTATAATCTTACCTTTGGCCTATCGACATGTATGGTGGTTGGCGTCCTTTTCTTGGAATCGAGGTCAGGCAAATGAGGACAAAAAATAAATAAAATAAAATAAAATGTTGTTTACTATTGGATTAACAACTTCAGTCTTTACTACGGTTTTTCAAATGTAATTCATATGCATATTTCATTGCAATCTGTGTAACCTCTGCAAAATATTGTAATTTTTGCATAGGTTTGCTCCATGATATCATTAAGGAGTTGTAGCTCCACTATTATAATGTTCATGACTTATTTTCAGCATTAGGAGGATTAGGTGAGGCAGGTGGTTACAAGCAGTCCTCTTGATATATTGTAATAGTACCAGGTGGTGGTCTTTGGTCCTTCTTCTCCAAGATTCTCTTGGATTGTGCAAGCTGTCTTGTCTCAAAAAGGGATATCAAGGATTCCCTGAGTGGCTCTGGTGCCACAGAGCAGATTGTGTCAGTGATGTTAAATTTATGGAGGGTATTCTTTTCTTGATACAAGTGTTTGCGTGTTCACTTTGCTGGACGTGAAGAAGACCAGGTAAAAAGATCTGTGAATGTGTTTATTGGAGGGCATTGATTCCATCTATAGTTAAGCTGAAGTTATATATTAATAAGACCAAGTTGAAACCTTGCCTGCATTAATGAATAGGAGAGGTCCTGATGGGCAGGTTGATGTGACAACATCTTCTGTATGTAGTAACTAATGCCTTTACGGACGTGGGCCAACCATTGCATTATAGTGCTCAGGTTTACAGTTAGTTGCCACTGATCTTAGGGGTATATGCACACGAATGTGTGCTAAACATCACCAAAAAATGCTAACGCAACTTTACACATTGCAGCTTATCACAGGAAAGTAAGCCTGTGTCAACCTGGAATTCACAACAAGGCGGTACCATGCGATAGTCTGCCAAAACCGCAGCCAATGTCTGCGATATAACCACCTCGACGGAGATAAACACACAAACCACAACACAAAAAAAATGCGATGAGCACATTCGTGATGAGGAAAGCAGGGATAAGCACCGCCAGGCCTGCGACACACACGGCTGGTGGGAATAAGCACAACAAAAGCCTGAATAAGAAAGACAAACCAAACAGAAAACAAAGCCAAGCACAATGGAGGCAACCCGAGCCAGTATACAAGCCCACAAGCCCCATTGGCAACAAAACATTGTACATGGCAGGCCATCTTGGACAAGGTGAATGCAGCCTTAGAGCGGAGGACGATAAAGGTAGAAAACCAGAACATTCGGAATGATACAAAACGCACAACCTGAAACACACCAACAACAAGAAGGCAGCAATGCACACTGGAGGTGGGAGTCCAGCGCCACACCAGGAGCAGGATGACATGGGGGAAATGGTGTCCACCACATCAGTCTGGAGATAGTGGAAGGACTCTGGGACTGGAAACTGCCCAAAACAACAGACACAACAGCAACAGGGAGAAGAACCAGCAGGGACTGAGGGGATAGGGGGAGATGGGCACAATGGCACACATGCAAAATTAAGCACAGCACAACTGCAGACAAACCATGCCCAAGAGTAACAACACCAACCAAGAGCACAAGTCACACAACTCGGCAATATCACACCACTGAACACGCACGGAAGGGAAAACTACACTGCCTGAAAGGGAAAAGGGTGAGCCAAATCAGAGCTGAAGGGACATCTCACACACACATAGGAAGCAGAACACCCCAATATTTGAACACAATGTGGTACAAACACCCACATTTGCACAACCGAAAACAGGACACAAGTACACCCGCTTGTGGCCGGTAAACAGCTATGCGCATCTGGCAAAGCACGAAACAGGGACATGATAATGCATAAGTACAAACCCACAGTCCTGATGGGGTAGCAATGCACACATGGCAGGGAGCCAGAGAGTCTGTGACTCACACAATGGCGCATACTAATCAAGACACAACACAGTTGGAGACAAGTGAAAGTGCTGAAACTTTATCAACAAGTGTTTGCCAGTACGTCCAAGAAGAAGTACCACGATATGCAGACCAATGCAGCAGCATACCTGAATGAGGAACGTAGGAAAGCACCCATGTCCACTCCGGGGGAGTCCATCACCAACACAAGAAAGTGCCAATCCGCGTTGGTTGTCCTCACCTGGATCATGAGTCCAGGCCAATGCAACCATATCCATTGTCATCTTGGGACATGTGACCAGATTCCCAACATGCAATCAGGCATCGGGACATGGGCAATGGGTCACATCCGGTTATGGCTGCAGGCACCTTGTCACTCATACATGAACGCGAATGCAGCAGCGTAGGCCAACATCTCCAATGAGCTATCGTTGTCCACCACATCTGACATGTTGTCGACGTAATCCATCAGGTGAACCGGACAAATGTGCTGACTCCAACCACTGGACCCAATGTGCACCAAAGCCCAATCACGTAGTGGCTCAAGATTCTCACTGTACACGACGACTCGTAAAATCTCCCCGGTCCAGTTTCCAGCCTGCATGCCAAACATCCATGCATGCCATAAACGGGCATCACGGTGACACTCCTGGTTGTGGGCCAACAGGGGGTGCACACACACATCGAAATCCAGGTAAGCTACCATTACGTTGGAGAGGCAGACATCCATGGACCACTCGAATATGCACAAGCGACAATGCAGCACATGTTGAACGCAGGTGATGTCCGCAAGGCGAAAGCTCAGCCGGTAACTGATCCGCAGCACTGCCAACGGCAGTGCCCCCAGTACATGCAGAAGACATGCATGGTACAGGTCCACGAAACTGGAGTTGAGCATGTGTCCGGGATGGTCTGCCATTGCGTCAGTGGCTCTGTTTGAAGCGGCACTGGATTATCCTGTGCCAGTCCTGTGGATGAAATGGCAAAACTCAGTGCAATGAGCAGTGTCTGTGTGAAATGAGTGCAGGCCTGGGTTGGGGTGGGAGTACGTGTGAAGGCCGTTTCAGGCATGCTAATTATGACCAAGGATTTCTGTGTGAGGTATGTGTACACGTTGGTCTCACGTCGGGGAGTGCGTAGTGTGGGAGTCACAAGCAAATGCTATTGTATCTCTCAGTGGGTGCTGGCCACATGCAAGTTCCTGCTCAGAGCTGCAGATGTGCTACTGCTTGATAGTTCAGACAAAACACCTTTCATCCCTACAGTAACTTCACCATCTGCATGCATACAGGAGATGTACAGAGGCCTGTCGTGGGTCTGGTGGGATGTCTGCGACCCTGGGAATCATGGATGATATGCCCAGCACGTGGCACATGAGCGGCCTCACTGTGTGTTACGTTGCCACACAGCTGCTCCTCCCTCCCACAAGCCCCCACACTTGTGTGTGCTACACGGTTGCATCACATGCACTCCTACGGCACACCATTGTAATGCCTGTCCGCTCATGTCCAGCGGCATGCCAACAACACCGTGTCGCTGGCCTTTGAAGGTGTGCGGCCACGTGAGTGTAGACCAATGGTCCGGACAGGGCGGAGACAGCCCATGGCTGGCTGTGATAGCGTTGCAAATGAGGCCAGGCAACTGATTCATGCATCTGCAAGACTGATACACATAACACTTGGCATGCATGTGTCAAGACCCCCAGCGGTTGTGCGCTCCTAAATGTCCCTGTCTGTGCGGGACTGACCTCCTGGTGCATGCTACATTGCAACCTTGACTACTGTGGCCCTGGTGGCGACTACACCCCAACACAGAGACACACATACTGCACTTCCTGCCCAAGGCCAGGTCCGAGCCATGCCCCTGCTCCCCCTGCTGAATCACCACACCCCTGCGCTGACCTGACGTACGCTAGACCAGCACACACTGCTTGTGCATGCAGGGGGGTGCGTGTGAAGCTACATGTCCAGGGTCACTGCCAACCCTGAGGTGACATGGTAACGTTCACTGAAGACAGCACACTGTGATATTGCAGGGCCCGTGTCCATCATGCTGACACAATGTTCACACGGACACACTTGCTCAGATGGTGGGAATGGTTACGGGCACGTGCGCTCGGCCACATTTATTAGCAGGCACACATACCGAGTGACACCTATGTTGGATGTGTTTGGGGTGTGTGTACACCAGCCGGCAAGGGCTGCCTGGTGCAGTCAGATTTCAACAACAGTGTACATCGTAAAGGACACAACCATTCAACCATAAAGGCCCCATGACTTGTGCTGCACAGAGTTAGTGGCACCGGATGCATAGAGTCCAGCAGGGGCCTACCGCCACATGCCGCTGATTTGTGGGGCATCTGGGCAGGGTCACGAGTGCAGAGCAGGTTTCCGTAGATGACCAAGAAACTTGTTGCGGAGTGTCTCGTGGACAGTGGAAGGTGTACCCCCAGGGCATGATGCAGAGGGCAGGACCACGCTGAAACAGTCACCATGGTAGAGATGAACGGAACAGGCACATGTCGGACACCAAGTCTGGTCCAGCCAGATGAAGATGCAGAAAACCACCAGGCCATGGACTCAGATGCCACCAAGGTCCAACCAGACAGTTCCCATGACTCATTGCGCACAGAGTTAGTGGCACCAGTGCTGTTAGGGGATGCTGCCTGCGATGAGGCGTGTCCAATGGTGTGGACTCCTCCACATCTTACCCAAGACAGTTCCACATGTGTGACCTATTGGAACGAAGTGTAGGCCTGAGGCAGTGGTCAGCACGGGCCATTCAGAGAATGTCGCTGGCTTAGGTTGGATTGCCCCACGGGCCTGCGTAGTTCAGGTTTAGTGGCACAACTGGACGCGGACTTGAGGTGAGCAGGGTTGATGGCACCAGGTCAGTTGTTGATAGTGTTCGATCACCTCCGTGACTCTGATCCGGATTCCTCTTACTCCTCTCCGTGCGTTCACTGGTGTGGACTATCCCATTCATGATTCGCGACTAAGTACTGGATGTGGGACCTACTGGTCTGCAGGGTAGGCCTGAGCCCTCATCCACATGTTGCCAGGTTGCGTTGAACAGGGTTTGTCGCACCACATGGTGCAGGCTGGATTTGAACAGGGTTAGTGGCACCACGTGTCGCTGGCAGGCGTTGAACAGGGAAAGCAGCACCGCGTGTCGCAGGCCTGGGATATGGAAATATGCCTCACTAATTGAAGGGAGTCTTGTGCTGCGGCCGCTGACATGGACTTGGGGTCACTGCCATTCAAGATTCAGGACACAGTTCCACATGTAGAATCTACTGGGCCGAAGAGGACGTGGGTGGAGTATGTCAATGAAAAAGAAGTAATGTGGGCCAGCGTCGGGGGGGCAGCGATGGTCTGCAGAGGCTGCAGAGGTTGCTGGACTGGTGCTTGGAGCTTGCCCCGGCACGTGGTGAGCCCTCTTTGACACACACCGGTGTAGGCAGGTGAGCGTAGCCTTGTTGGTGTGCTGGGGCTGGCATGACGGGTCTGAGGACCAGCGGCCTGGGGTGCAGCATGCGCACAGGGAAGCAGGCCCTGCCGTGCTTGGCTCAGGACTAATGGCATGCTGAGAGGCGCCACTCTGGCAGACGTGTTGTCCATTCCAAATGAGAACCATGACCAGTGTGACTGGCTTTTTGTTAACACCCCTACGCAGGCCTGGCATACGCAGGTCCAACCCACTATGCACGCGCATGCTGGGGGGACGTAACATGCGACATTTCCACGTTCTGCCTGTGTGGACATGGTAGCGTCCACTGGCCACTACACTCCATGCACCAGCAGTAGATCTCCACAGAGTCATTTCCGTGGTTTGCACTCTGGTCTGTCCGGCACCTCCACACCACACCTGGCATTGGGTAGGTTCACATTCCTCAGTCACTTGCCGCTCACGTACATGCCTGCTCCATGCCTCTCCCCACTTCTTTCTATTGTGTGTCTGTGGTGCCATGCCGTAGCTGGGCTGTGGACATGGCAAGGCCGGATTCCCAATTGAGTTGTTTTGTCATGTCTGGTCGGTTGGCATGTTGTGTGTCATGTTGAACGTAGTTGTGCTGTGTGCCCATTGGCAGTGTCATGGGTTGCAAAACTGTTGGCTGGGGGTGTGTGGTGTGTTTATTTTGGACTTACCCACGGGAACTGCATTTCCATGTGTGCCATCCTGGAAACGCTGGGTGATGATGAACTGTCGGGAGATGTGAGTATCATGCACTCTGCCTGGGGAGTTGGCCACAACATTTTTGAGGAGTCCCTGGTGGTTCACTATTACCTGCACATTCATGGTATGCATGTGCTTTCTGTTGTGGTAGTTGTGTGCAGTGTGGGCGGGGGGCACGAGTGGTACATGTGTGCAGTTGATTGTACCTGACATGTGAGGGAATCCAGCTATGGCATAGGGGCCTTGCTTGGTCTCCAGCTGCTCCTGCGCGTTTTGGGTGACGTGGGGGTGCTGGGGTACCAGGCTGATGTTGGCATCCAGGACAGGTGTGATGACCTTGGATGGGGCTGGCTGTGTGACTCCTCCGACTCTGGCAGTTGTAGGATGGATTGTACCAGAGGCCGGCATGTGCTGTGCAGCCGGCAGCTTTGTCTGCGGAGGGATGTGGGTTATCCACTCGGATGGGACAGTCAGCAAGTGGGGGATGTGGGTCAGGATGCGTAGGATGGTTGTCCTTTTGGGCCGGTGGTGGGAAATGTGCTCCACTGGCGTTGGGTCTGGGCGGCAGGTGCATTTCAGGTGGGTCTGCTGTCTTTGTGTACGCTGCCTCTGTGGTGTTCCTGGGGAAGGGGGGGCCGGACGGTTCCTGGGGGTGGTGGTGGGTCTGGGGTTGTTGCTGTGAGTGTTGTGGCGATCATGGGTATCTGTGTTGCATGATCATTGTCTCCATGGCATCTGTGGGTCTTCAGGTGTGGCTCTTGGCTGGGCTCCCTTTTATGCTGCAGGCAGTCGTCCTGCTTAACACCAGCAAAAGGCAGGTGTTAATTCCCTGCTGCTACCACGGTTTATCACCTGTTTTTGGTTCGCATCGCAGATCTGGCAGTTCGTTGTGAAAGTGGCTTTGTGGTTTTTTCATGTGTTCTTGCACGGGAACGCCTACTATGCATCTCATTAGGGTTAGTTGGTGGTATCCACCGTGGAGATACATTTTGGGGCAGTTATCGCTGGAATACTGGTCTACAGTTTGCACCATCTTGTGAATGGTGTGTTAAATCTATCTCCACTTTTGATGCGTTAAGGTGGAGATAATTCGGAGATAAGTCCTTGTGAATATCCCCCTTAGAGTTTGAGTTTTGAAGGTCCCCATTACATCACGGCTTCACTGTCAGCTTCGGGAGAACACATAGGTAGCTTTTTTGTGGGGAGAGTGTACATAGCAGCTCTCAGACATTTGGAAAGAGATGGTTGTGAGTTGAATCACCCTTCCTTGCAGTCCATCTTTGTTCATGACCACTCATGAGAGCTAGCTGGCAGGACTGAAAACAATGACATTTATCCCTCAGAATTTGTGTAGTCACCTGCCATGCCCTCTAACAATTTGAAATCCACTGTGTGAGCTAGGAAAAAATTTCCAGATTGCAAATCTTTAGTGCTAATTTCTATTAAAGCATGGGTATATGAAAGGCAAAATTGAAGTTTTTTTTACAAGGTGGCTATCTTGTATCCACACATATGCTCTTATAAAACGACAATTTTGGAACCAAGAAGTGCAAAAAGAGAGTGTTAGTTCAGCACACAAGTGATTCATTTTATGTTCGAGAGTTTGTCGTTTTCTAAACCAAAGTCATGTTTGTTCAATGTGTGACTGGCAAACTTTAATTGCATTCACAAGAAAAGTTAGACATTTTTCAACTCATAATACAGTGAATAATTCAATGCAAATATGCGACATAAAATATGTTTTCCGTAAGAATTACAATAGCGTTACCTTGTCTATTTGACATAATCTATGTTTCGGAGGAAACTACAAGTCACAACTGAGCTAGAGCAAATGAGCTTAAATAAAAAAGAATTTGAAAAAAAAACCTAAACGTGAAAACCAACTAAAATATAAAATCAAATGCCTGGAGGCGTGCCACAAAAGATAATCGATCAATGTATGTGAATTGTCCCGGAGCCTGCCAGTTATGTACCTCGATTTACCGGAATCCACAAATAAATTCCCAGCAGCTTTTTTCCCCTTTGATTAATGTCCTTCTCTACAGATTAGATTATGTTACAGTAGCACCACGGAAATATTCCAAGACACAACTCCCATAAAATTCAAGTAAGATGCAAAACAGGTGTGTGGAAAGCCAATCATAGGGTTCGCAAATAGCAATCTGCTAATTATTATTCATTAGGCAGGCCTCTGTGAGTGGAGATTTTGAAATGCGACCCATAAGTAGGTTGCACCTCAAAAAACAGCGACTGGTTGCAAATAGTCGGTACGTAATTTGCGAACCCTATTTAGAACCGGTCTTTTTGTACATTTGTCTCTAGGGGGTAGATGTATCAACATACCCCTTTGCGATTTCTAAATAGCGAATTTTAAGGAATCGCTATTTAGAAATCGCAAAATGGGATGCATGTAAGAAATCGGTATTTTTTAGCGATTCCTTAATCTTAATTATTATTTAAGGAATAATTTACTATGCATTCCTATGGGCCAGGAGGCCCATAGGAATGATTGTGAAGTAATTCTCAAATTGCGAATTCACAATTTGCTAATCGCAATTTGAGAATTATTTCAAGGGTGCAGGGGTGTCTCAAAGACACCCTGCTGCACCCCTGAAATGTACATGTGTGTGCATATGGCGCACATACATGCCCTATGGGCATGTGTGTGCGTCATATGCCACCTTTAAAAATGCCAAAGTGTGCTTTTTTGAAAGAATTCGCAAATTAACATCAACTGCAAGTTTGTGGTAATTTGCGATTTCTTAACCAGAATTCGCAATTTAAAAATGCTACATACATAGCATTTAAGGAATCGCAAAATTGCGATTCCTTAAAAGCTATGGCAAAATAAGGAATCGCAAATCTTTGCAATTCCTTAATTTGCGAATTTTTGATGCATTCCAAAACATGCAAAATGACCGTTTGCGATTCGCAAAAGGCTTGATATATCTAGGCCTAGGTATCATAATTGTGCTTTCAAGCTTCGATGTGCAGGGTCTTGACACTTATCACTCGTTTTCACAAGACAAATATTTGTGCAGACAGAGGCAACAATATATATTGAAGTAGATTTTCATACTGTTGCAAGCATGTGTGATTCTTTTTGGTTCCCTTGAAGGAAAATCTGCTGAGCTTACCAAAAAATAAGAACATCAGCAAATAAGATATTATACAAATGGATGTTCTATGCAATGCTATTGTGAAATAAAGATTAAGCGAAGCTGTCTTGAGGACAACAGTCAGGTCTCAGAGTAATCTTTTATTTAACCCAAAAGAGATTGTTCCACAGACTGCTAAGATTTGTGTATTTACATTTAACCTTCCTAACCTTTCACGGAGATTCTCACAACTTGAATGAATTTCACTTCATGCACCAATGGGACCATTGCTTCACTTACTGATGAGGTGCCACACACTCACTGGCACAAGTAATTGTTACATGTCATGGCTCGATGGAACCAGCAAATTGAAGGAAAGCAAGAAATGTGTTTTTCAGTCTTCAATGTTCTGATGGAGAAAGGCATCTCTGTATAAAAAATGAACTTCATAAATATGTAAAAGTCCTAGAAGACTGCTGACATGGAACAATATGAAAGGTCAGGTTTCCTAGAGTATAGATTATATGTAATTGTATATTACATACTATATAGAGAACTTGTGATCATAGCGCCGATATCAGCAACCCTCCCCAGTAAACATGGTTAATAGCTGCTTAGTACATAAGAATTGAAATAAATCAGACAACACATGGTTTGATGGAAAACAGTTTGCTGCAAGTTCATTTCATGAGTGAAATATGCCAGCGTAGTGAGTGAGTTAACTTACCGGAGAACCAAAGGCAGGCAGCAGTGAGTGACTTAAGCTGCCCACCCACCTGATGAGCGAAACAGCACCATGGGCCAATCCATTTGGTGCCACCATTTTTGATTTGGAGAATGTTCTCCCTTAAATCCATGACCACCAGTCCCAGATTATTACTCACAGCTTTTTAGGGGCGGAGTGGACCAGGGCAAGTCCCTGGTCATTCAGGTTTGCAAGCACCCAAATGACTAACTGGGAGCCATTGTTTCTGCTACAAAGACTCCTGGGGTTTGGCATCGAGCACCCCTATGGTGCTCCCTCAGATGGTACCCCTATGTATCAAACTACCTCCGGATCACCCTGTAGCTCCACCAATGCCATAGATGTGCACACCGTCATATCCAGAGCGCCTTCACCATGGCAGGCTCCATAATCTCCTGTAACCCGAAGTTGCCGGTCCTTCTAGCCGGACTAAGTCCATATCCACCTCAAGCAGGTGTACCCTGTCCCTATCGAAGTACCCTGTGATGTTTGCATTAATCAGGCCATTCCTTATTTAACCCACGCCCCTCTGCTCAGGGAACTTGCACATGGCGCTAATTACCCTTCTGCAGGAGTGTTCCATGGCCTCCCCGGACCCGACTCCATGCCCTATCCTGAGCAGGATTTTTTCGGACCACCATATCTCCCCATGACTTGATTTCACCCAAGGTACATTTCACTGCCTTCATCAGCGTCCCAGATGAAGTGATGTCATTGCCACCATCCCCGCTAGTTCCTGCTGCAGTTTCGTGATCAGACAGCACCAATGCATGCAGGGTAAACCCAGCCCTGGTATCCTAATGAAGGAGAATGCCTTAAAGTGTCATAAGTATATTTGCTAATCAGTTATTGTTTGTGGCCAAAACAATTAATGTATCTTTCCCCATTTACCTTCGTTTGTAAGCTTCATCAGTGGACCCCTAGGGAATGCAAAACTGGCAAGAAAACAAACCCATTGGGGAGGATAAGTACTTCTTCTGCAGTGGGGAGAGTAGAGTCTTGTGCAAGATAGTACCATTGCATCACTCGGGCTGGCGCTGGAGGCCAAGCCCTACCTATCCCTGGCAATCTGTTAACATGTCTCCAAGGGTTGCAGCTGTATCATGTCCTTTAATGGCTGCCCAGTGTGCCTCTCCCAAGGATGGGTCTGAAACAGAGGGTATTGCCAGCATCCACAGCAATCTGACCATGGTCTTTTGATGCTGTGCTGCCGTGCTGATGCCCCCACCCTAGAGCAGTTAACCCAGTGCCACAATCCTAATAAAGATATTACGAGAATGCAGACAAATCAAAAAGCTTTGTGATGGTGAAAACGTTGGGTAAAATATAAAAGCAAATTTTACCTGCACTTTCTTAAGTTATGGAAATGCTAAGTGTTTTCTAATAAGCTCTGTCACCAATTGTCCTCCAAACCAGTGTTCCCAAAACCTTGAGAACCATGACCCACTTCCAGGGTGACAAACATCCGCACATCTGGCTATCATGGCCATGAGGCAGGTGATTTCCAACCCTAACCTAGGTATCCTGTGGCACGCGATCTTGTAATGATCCTATTACCTGAAAGGGTATGGTGCATCCCACAGCCAGTCAACTTAATGGTGTGCACAGAAATGGGTATCGTCGCATGTGAGGCCCAAGTTGTTGTAGAAGTCTTCTCCTGCAAATTACACCTGGGCGAGGTAATTGGCTGGCAGTGCTCTATATATGTCCTTTGGAAATGAGCCCTGCTCACACTTCAGGAAGTATATGTGCAATGAAGACCGCACAGTTCACATTTGGGACCCTAAAGTAGGAACCAGGCGAACCAAATGGAGGCCTTTATGCTTGGGCACAAAGACTACATGGCCAGTAGTGTTACCATATGTATCCACAATGAGATTAAACATGATAAAGGCTTTCCTTTATGTGTCAGATCAAGAGCTGGAGTCAGGACAGCGGCGTGTTGATGAGGCTACTAGGATGGAGAAGCTTGTGAAGATAGGAACGTATTTGCCTCGTGTTGGTGTCACTGATTGCCTGGGCCGGAGAATGTGTCCCATTTCAATTGAGCTGCATGAAAATTCAATAATGTGCACATAGTTCCATCTTGTGACACGTCACCGTTGGCTGGGGTAACCCATATGTTACTTGCCCATGGAAATTGTAGAAATGCACGGTATTGATAACAGAAGGGGCCTTTAACCTGACTTTGTGACAGTGTCACATGCATGGCACTTTAACTATATCCGACTCCGAATGGGGGGTAATTCCACCCTTCGTGCAGCCCAGCTATGGCCCTGGTTGTTCATTCATCTAGATTACATTAGTTCAATTTGCTTATCCCGGAATTAATACTGCACCACCAGCATAAAACCTTGGTCTTGCATTCATTTACCTTCCAGTTATCTGGGTATAGTTCCTCCTTGGAGAAGCTAAATAGGTCTTAATTGGCAGCAGGTAAACATGTGCCGGTTAGTTGGTCAAAGCAAGGAACCTCGTTGTTCAGCATTTTATTCCATATTGAGGCTCCAACAAGCATAAAGTGCTTGTTAATGTGATCTGAGCATTAACACAGTGCCAAATGACTTTGTCGTTCTGTCTCGCTGTAAACACCACCAGGCGTTCAAGTTACTCGTTTTATTGTTACTGATCAAGGGACCATAAAAATGAATGTGCCTTTCCGGATTAAAATATGTGGCCTGTCAGTCAAAGGCAGGCCGAAGCAGTGAAGGTTTAAATAAGTGAATGGTATTATCAACTGTTAAGCCTATGTAGAGCCACCGGGACTCCCTGAAGTCCTAAATATATTTTCAGAAGATCGTGTCAGATTAGAAGGAACTCAGCTTGAACGAGGTGAATCAGCTTATATCTTTATAATATACTGCCTTTTTACTGACATCCATTCTGAGCGGTCAGCTACATAGGAGAACGTGCAGGTGCCCCATGTATCGCTTTGTCTAGCAACTGAAATTCTGCACAAATTGTACTAATAGTGTTAGGTTAAGCACAGAGTGGTTGAACATTGGGGGCAATTTATCTGCTCAAGGGTGTCGGTCGCTCTGCACTGAGAGCAACCCACTGCTGAGATCAAAGTATCCTATGGCTAGGTGAACTATTTCGCACAGGCGGTTTCAAGCGCGAGATGGCCAAAATAGAGCCACTTTGCTTCAAAATTCACAGTCTCCTGTCTGGGTGCCATCTGTTGTCATTTATTGGTAGACCACGGCCTAAGGTATAAGGCAGCAAAATCATGCTGCATCAAGAGGATTGAAAGCTGCCCCACAACATAAACCTGATTGCTTGAGGTAAAACTACTCACAGATAACCCCTGCACGGCAGCAAGTCACTTGTGTGAGCCGTTGCGTTCTCCCTGGCCCACAACTATGGTTGCCACCCTTCCAAAAGAAAATACCAGTCGCTTGTTTCAGTTGTAAGATTTTATCAAGGGCCGACCAAGGTACTTAGGTCGAACTTTATATAAAACCGGCCTTGTTCATTCAAAACCTGGCTTTGCTGTCTTTGTCTTATAAATTATGCTTGGTTAACCTTATCTTTCTGTACGCGAAACAAGTTGGTGTCCTCTGTAATGACTGCCACTCCACTGAATCCCCCACAGTCTAACTCAGGGATATTTCTCTAATGTTGATGAAACTATGGCCCTGCGGGGAATGGAGTCCTTGATGAGAACTGGTAAACCAGGGTGATAGTGACCATTCCATCTATGGAATCTAACTGCTGGACTGGGGATTAGCCAGAAACCGGTCCCAGGATGCTTGTTTCCGGTCAGTCCTGGGAAGACATGGCTTGGCAGTTCGTGCTGGACTTTTCCCATGAGGCACAGGGTCAGACTGATTTGCATATGGCCATGTCTGAACTGGGGTGGCGGAGTGAGCTAAAGAATGATGATGGATTAAACCGAGATCAGTTGACTGGGGGTGAGTGCTTGCAATGTTCAACACTCCGTCCCTCATCCCATTTGGTTTTGCTTTGTTCACCCTAAATTGGCAGGGTATGCCCAGACGTGGGTCCCTTGCTCACTTTGCCACTGGATTTAGGCTAGCCTGGCTGATGACGGCTGATTAACCAGAAACCGGTCCCAGGATGCTTGTTTCTGGTCCAGGGAAGACATGGCTTGGCAGTTCGGGCTGGACTGTTCCCATGAGGCACAGGGTCAGACTGGTTTGCATATGGCCATGCCTGAACTAAGGTGGCAGAGTGAGCTAAAGAATGATGATGGATTAAACCCAGATCTTGACTGGGGTGAGTGCTTGCAATATTCAACACTCCGTCCATCATCCCCTTTGGTTTTGCATCTAAAAATGTATCAGATGATGTACGGAAACTATCTTAATGTCCCCCTTTGCCTTTTACTCCCAGATGATTATTTTGTTCTTCATTATCGAATTGTTATTAGCATGTTTTTCAAACTCATTTATTGTTATGCTTACAATGTTAAATAATTTTCATAGTATGTCTGTTACCTTCAATTGTTATACAATTATTTATATTTTGCTCCAATTCCCTCGCCCTTTTTTCCTATTCACTATATGATGCATTTTTTCTTTTATATACAGCCTGATAGGCCTATCATCATATATTTTTTCTTTTTTTAATTCATTTTTACATTGAAAAGATGTTGTTATATCATTTTGCTGCTGTTATCTCGTTTGTTAGCCTTTTAATAAAATCAAACTTAAAAAAAGAAATCTAAAATAGAAGTGGAAGGCTTAATCATAGCACGTGTATTTGTAAAGTGCACGTTCACTCAGGGGTAGCTTGGTGCTGAATAGAAATTGTCTATTATTACCCAATGGTACTCATTTTATCCACCTCAGAAGTTTGAAAGGCTGAGTGGATCTTGTGGGTTTAGAATCTGTGACTATGAAGCGGAACATAGGTTCCTACAGTGGATGCATTAGACCACTAAGCCATCAGATCCGGCAATAGGAAGGTATTGGCTATTCACTCAATCAATCAATCAGAGTACTTGTAGCGCATGCTACTTACCCGTGAGGGTCTCAAGGCCCTGAGCGGAGGGGGGCTGCTGCTACTTCTTGAAGAGCCAGGTCTTGAGGAGTCTTCTGAAGGCGAGTAGGTCTTGGGTCTGCCGTATGTGGGTAGGGAGGGTGTTCCAGGTCTTGGCGCGATGTAGGAGAAGGATTTGCCGCCGGAGGTCGTTCCTTGGATGCGGGGGACCGCGGCGAGGGCGAGGCTGTTGGAGCGGAGATGGCGGATGGGGGTGTAGAAGCTGAGTCTGCTGTTCAGGTAGGCTGGTCCGGCGTTGTGGAGTGCTTTGTGTGTGTGGGTGAGTAGCTTGAAGGTGATCCTCTTGTCGAAGGGGAGCCAGTGTAGGTCTCTCAGGTAGGGGGTGATGTGGCTGAGGCGGGGGACATTGACGATCAGTCAGGTGGAGGCGTTTTGGATGCGTTGTAGTCGTCGTAGGTGTTTGGCTGGGATTCCTGCGTAGAGTGCATTGCCGTAGTCCAGTCTGCTGCTGACGAGGGCCTGTGTCACCGTTCTTCTTGTTTCAGTCGGGATCCACTTGTAGATCCTGTGGAGCATGCGGAGGGTGTTGTAGCAGGAGGAGGAGACGGCGTTGACTTGCTTAGACATGGAGAGGGAGGATTTAAGGATGAATCCTAGGTTGCATGCATGGTCGGTGGGTGTTGGTGCTGATCCCAGTGTGGACGGCCACCAAGAGTCGTCCCAGGCTGAGGGGGTGGGTCCAAGGATGAGTATCTCCGTCTTGTCTGAGTACAGCTTCAGACGGCTGCTCCTCATCCAGTCGGTGACGGCCTTCATTCCCTCGTGGAGGTTGGTTTAGGTGGTGTGTGGGTCCTTGGTGAGGGAGAGTATGAGCTGGGTGTCGTTGGCATAGGAGATGATGTTGAGGACGTGATGGCGGGCCACTTGTGCGAGGGGGGCCATGTAGATTTTGAACAGCGTCGGGCTGAGGGATGAGCCCGGGGGGACGCCACAGATGATGTCGGTGACTTCGGATCAAAAGGGTGGGAGGCGGACACTCTGGGTTCTGCCGGAGAGGAAGGACGTGGTCCAGTCAAGGGCCTTCTCCTGGATTCCGGCTTCTAGGAGGCGTGTCTTTAGAGTGCGATGGCAGACCGTGTCGAAGGCGGCCGACAGGTCCAGGAGGATGAGGGCTGATGTTTCGTCGTTGTCTAGTTGGCGCCTGATGTCATCTGTGCCCGCGATGAGGGCCGTCTCAGTGCTGTGGTTTAGTCTATTCTGTCCTGTAGTCAAATTACTGGACATTATAGATGTCCAATTCATTCAAATGTATCTGATGAAGACATCCAAATCTATAGAGGAACTGAAAAGGTGATTTGGAGCTATTACTGTTTAAAATACCAAATTAGGCTTTGTTGCTGGATTAGTATGGCTCATGCACAGAAACACTATAGAGCTGAGAAATAGCTTATATTTACCAAATTCATAGGGCTTGGAGGGGTTTGCAGATTAAGGTGTTTTGTAACATAATGAAGGAATGGGAAGTTAAAAGCTGTTAACTCTTGACTGACTGTGGGCAATGAGGCTAGTAGCACCCTTCTTAATCTAACCCAGCACACCAAATGTACATTCTCACCATCCTTGCCTTGGCTAGGTTTCGGCTTCCCACATTCACTGAACTTGAACTGGAAGCAAACCACTGTAATTTGTGCCAGAAATTTGAGAATTCTCATTGTATCAGCCAATCCCAACTTCCGTACAGGGTTGTAATCACTGTTAGCACCCCAAGTAGATTGCATGAGCATTCTATTAGCATTTTATCCTTGTGCGCTGTAAACTATTTGAATAAATGTCAAGAATGTATGCTTCTGTTAAAGTATATTTTCTAAGACTAACCACAGAAAAATATATGAATTGAACAGTGCTGAAACAGATGTGCAACAAAGTGTTTTTTGATATCTCAAGGAAGCAGTGAACTGAACGTTCTTAAAATGTCTTGATCTGCTTCAAAGTGCCAGACATGGCCAATGTGGCATTCTTAAATGCCCTTATTTCATTTACGTACGATGATGCATTGCAGTTGCATGCAGTCCCTGCGTCAAGCCGCGATGATTAATGGAAGCTCAGAATTACATTAAAGAAGTGACACAACATATGACAAACAAAATTCTACATTAACATGGCTCATTTTCTGCCACATTTCTGTTCATGCAGCAGAAAATGAGTCACATTCACCTACGTCTGCCTCGCGCGCACGGAAATGGAGATGGCTGCTTATGGATTCCAGGCATACGCTTAGACGCTCAGCCAAGCGATTATGACACCCAATGGCTCTGAATGCATTGTAGGGCTCTTCCTCCTTGTTCATAATTATCATTTTCTATTAAAATGAAAACCAACACAGAAAACAGCTTGTGTCAATGTCAGGCCCGCGATGACAACTAAGCACTAAATTAGGTTTGCTTTCTAGGGTCTCCAATTTATAATTTATGGGTCACTGTACTGTGTATTGCAAGACACTGGCTGCCAAAGATCAAAGATCATCTCATGAATTTAGCTGCATTAACTGACAAATAAAAAATCTCTGATAAGCACTTCATAATGTAAGAAATAATGATAGTGCATTCCTTAGGCATCATATTTTGCTAGCAGTACTTTATTTGCTAAACATAGGCAGTCAAGTGTCTGTTAAATTATTCTCATTGAACATATATTGATTATAGTTATGGAAATTGTGCTAAATAACGTAGTCTCAGATGGACGATGCATTTTACCAGTTGTTAACGGCCCATTGGGTCATTTGTGACCAATAAAATGCATTTTCCTTTAAACAACCCTATTTTGCGAGACAGTAAACTATTAACGACTTGCAAAATATGGTTTGGGAGTCGCTATTAGAAAGGGGCGTGTAAAGGGAGTCCCTTCCTAATACAAAGTCGCAATGGTATGTATGAATGGTTTTCAGCCAGGAATACGGTGACAAAACATTCACAGATTACCACCAA
This sequence comes from Lissotriton helveticus, assembly GCF_964261635.1. Taxonomy (NCBI): domain Eukaryota; kingdom Metazoa; phylum Chordata; class Amphibia; order Caudata; family Salamandridae; genus Lissotriton; species Lissotriton helveticus. Next base: position 1,200,241,845 of record NC_136057.1, on the reverse strand, counting down.
ATTTCAAATGGTGGTAAGCCATTCGCAAATGGGAAGGGGTCCAAGGGACCCCACTGTGAATGGGTGTGCCAACATTTTTCCTTTCATTTATATTTTTGAAATGCATCCCGCTTTCCTTTAAGGAAATTCGGATGCATTTTAAAAACAAACTGCTTCATTTAAAAAGCAGTCACAGACATGGTGGTCTGTTGACCCCAACAGGCCTCCACCCCTGTGATTGCTGGCCATTACCAATGGGTTGTAAATTGCGACCTGCCTCATGAATAATAATGAGGCAGGTCACTTGCAACCCATTTGGGAATTGCAAATAGTGTCTGAGACACCAGGTTTAGTGACTCACAAATTGCAAATGGATAAAAATAGCAATTTGCGAGTCACAAAACATGATGGTCGTACATGTAGCTCTTAGTCATTTCATGCAGTTTTTTTTGGTTTTCTTTGCATATTTCTATGATATCCTAGTTACCAGGTAATCAGTAATGCAGAGTATATATGAACATTTTCAATCTTTTGAATATATTCAGAGCTCTGGTGGGTAAATGTATAATTTTTCTGTGAAAAACTCATATTTTTCTTCAAAGTGTAAAGATGGCTAAGGGGGCAATTACGATGTCGGGCAGATGACAGATGGTCCTGCCCACCTCATTAGGATGTGATCGAATACTGTTCGACATTTCCCTATAGGAGCATGCATTATAGCTGTAAACCGGACGTCATACATTCTCCCATAGGGAAATAGGAGGTATTGTTTATTCCCTGCACCCCTGCCACGGATTGCAGGGATCAACAAGGGGGCACCATAGGTGCCCCTTCGGACACACAAGGCAGCCCTGCTGGGGGCCCCCAAACATGGGTCTCCATGCTGGACAACCCAGCATGAAAACCATGCCGGAAACCGTGCATCATAATCCCAAGGGGTCCTTAAGCCAGTCAGAAGCCAGCCAGAATGACTGGCAGGTTTCAATTCTGACCATCTGATACATAATAAGCCGATCTGAAGATAAACAGACGGCTTTCCGACCTCCTTCGTAATAGGCTTTTAAGAATAGGTTAGATTTTCTTGCAGAGACTTCTGGTGGTTGGAATTACAGTTATCAGTCAGAAACTTCAAAAGTACTTCCACCTTTTAGAAGGTATTTCAAGGGGAGTAACACTCCCATTTACCACCTGTTCTGAACTGGTAATAAATGGGATCAGGGACTTCTCTGCTGGGCAGTGTTGAAGGGAGGTGGGTTGTATTTGTGATGGGTAGGAGCATGCATTGCTGAATAAAGGGGTCGGACAGGGTGGTACAGATGCTTGTGTGGTGTTAGAGCCAAAGACTTAAGTGAGTTTACCGTCTGCAGTATTCAGCTGGCATAATTTGGGCCTGTGTCCAGGGAACTGGAAAAAATGGGTGTAAAACACTTGGGGCCGCATTTATAAGGTTTTGGCGTATGGCAGCGCCACAAGGAATCTTGCTGTGCTGCCCTACGTCAAAACAAAAGGGCAGGAATGTGCTGTATCTATGTAATACAGTGCATTCCTGTCCATTTCCTCAGTGCCGGCACCCAATGGGCTGCCATGCACCAATGCAGGCGCCCTCGCACTATAGTGCAAGGGGGTCTGTGTTGCGGGGTTGATTGGATTTCAGAATCAATCAATTGAGGCAATTTCCTCTTTCAATGTGTGTTGCAGAATGCAGCACACATTGAAAAAGAAAAAAAAAGGAGAAACAAAAACATTTCTCCTTGTTCCGCCTCTCTAATGCCAGCCCTGGGGTGGTGTTAGATTCTGATGCATTCCCAGCTTTACAATTTCTCATAATTCTGGGAATGCTTCAGATTTCATGGGTGCTGCATGGGAACACCCAAAGCAACACCCATGGAATTCCCCTTTCATGCAGTGTTCTGCATGAAAGGGGCACGTATTTACGAGGCTTTTCATGGCCTTGTAAATATGCTGGGGTACATAGCACCACCGGAACCTCAAAAAAGCGATGTTCCAGTGCAGCAAGGAGCCTCATTAATGAGTTCCTTGCCCTTTTGTGAATGGGTGGGGCAGAATTCTACACTTAAAGTCTGCTTGCCTGACTTGTTTTAAAGCTCTTAGAGCAAAGAGAGTAGTACATACCAACTACTATAGAGAAAGAAGTAGACAGGGCAAATGTTAGTAGCCGAATTAAGGGCACATTTAAATCAAGGTTGTGTGCAGCAAATGTTGCTAGAGGCACCAATTTTCATGCAGAAGAGCAAATCAATTTATAAAATCAAAAAGGCCCATTTTGAGAAAAAAAAATCCATTGGCACTGTGCATTGCTACAAACAGTCTACCCAAATTATCCACACATACCATAAAAGCCACATACATTTGTTAGCTAAAGAAAACCAAATATGGTAGGAGAGTGTTGGGAATATGAACATGTCTAAGAAGTAGCTACTGAGAGGAGATCAGCAGAAGACAGCAACAATCATGACCATACTCAGAGACATCTGAAGAGATATAGAGCCACTAAGAGCAACGAACATACACACAATCCCTGGTACAAAACTTGTGTGTGCTTAAATATTGTGCAACTGAATTATTTTGAACAACTATCATAAGGCAAATTGCATCTGGCAGTCTTCAATTTCGCACATCCTCTAGACGGTCACAACTGTAATATGTAGGAGAACATGGCACATGCAAATTGGCCATGGGTCTGTGTCAATGGCATCAACAGAATGACAGGAGTTTTAACCTTCATAATACTTGTGCAAGGGGAAAGTATGCCTTTTTTGGAACCCAATCCTCCTTCAGCTTTCTACATCTAGAGCAGATTCCTATTGTTGCTTGCATTCCGCGGCAGCTCTCAAAATTCCGTTTGCCACTCTGAAGGGCTGGCCTAGAGTACGAGTTACAGGGGTATCCTGAAATATCATTCCGAGGGTAAGAACGGTAACTGTCTTGTGAAATGATCTACAACATAAAGTTACACTAGAGGGAGGAAAGTAAGTTCAAACAATAGAACTGCAGCGGCTGTAATATATATAGTGTACACGGCACTTGCAACACACCTTTAACTAGGTGTTCTGGGCACAAGCAGGAAAAGGGCACCCTTTTGCAGAAAATGTGCTACCCCCAGGGTAGCTAAGAGCTCACATTAATAAAAAGCGGACCGGCTGAGATGGTCTTTCACAGTTCAGCTGTCACCCAGAAGCTGTGTAAAGGGGAAAGCGATGTCCCTGCGATGGGCGCAAAGAGTGACTTCACCACTCATTTAAGATGTTAGTGTATATACCTGTCCTTTAGGAAATATATTTTTAGTATAATTTCTCTGTTTTGTATCAACTGTGGATATTTTGTCATCTCTCTCAATGCTTGAGATCAAGATTGGCTGCAGCTAGTTGTCTTTTTCACTTATTTAGTCATAAATGCAATCTTGGGGTCATTGTGTCCAATTGAGTTGGGTAACAATATACATCTGTTATTCAGTGCCTAGATACCTTTTGGTGAACATAAGCTTTACAAATACACTGTATATTTTATGTGTTAAACAGGCTGTATGACCACAAAAACCCAAGTTGCAATGTACTAAACTATTTGTGAATAAGAAAAGATTATCCAGCTCACAAATTGCCTTCTGCAGGCTCATTCCAAATAGCTAAACTATCAATACTTGGCAAACACAACTTTGGGTGCAAGTAATTGACAGATTGCCAAAACACGACACACTTTGAAAGCTTTTAACTCGCAAATTGTGTCATTCCTTGCAAGCCAAGCATTTAAAAATAAATAAAAAATGGTAGCCGAGAAATTAAAACAGTGTATGACCAGCATCAACTTCTGAAGCAAAGACAACTGTATAAAACTGCATGCAGAAAAAAAGTGAAGTCCTTGTGTTTGGGGCTCACTATTCTATCTGGTCTGACTCATGGTGGGTTGATATTTGAGGGCCTTTACCCACCCTGGTGGAATCGGCTAAAAACCTCAAGGTCATCTTTGACAATTTGTTTAATTTTGACTCACAGGTTAGTCGTACCACTAGTACTTGTTTTTTTCATCATCTGGATGTTGCTTGGATATGAACTTGCCTTAAGGAAATGAAAAGACAAGAGGCATTAGGCAAAACAAGAACAAACTGGTAAAATTAAACTCAGCGCCTGGGAGAGTCTCAACAGAATGCCTCTGAGGAAATTCTCTCGGCATTAGAGTTGTATATTTAACACGTTTGAGCATTTGATAAGGGCACAGATAGCTCTCGACCTCGGGGAGAGCTAGTGTGGGCCTGTGTTTATGTGTCCAGATGTTCGGATGAGGAACGTGTGGTCACTAGGTGTGGTGTGCATGTCATGTCCTGATTGGCTTAGTGCTTCTAGATACATGTGGCATCTAGCTTTGTAGTATTTTGGGGGAGTGCGACCCTTTGGCCAAATGCGTTTTATTCGGGCCAATTGCCATGGACCTCTTTGTGGTGCAACTATCTATCTGTGAGATCGATCAAGGTATTCCCTGGGCGTGTGTTTATATTTGGGTTGAGAGACCCTACCTGTGACTTGTTATTAATTTTTCCCTAGCTAAGTGCATACTACCTAATTTGAGGACTGCATTTTTACAGCAGGAAACCTCTACTTGTAGGAAATCACATAACAGAAGTATAATAATGAAAACTGGCATCAGTGATGTGAATAGGGAGATCCCAAAAAATATATTATGTAACCAGTCCTGCTCGGGGGCACCTCCTTCCTTCTTCATGTTGGCTTGCCGATGATGCAGGTCTGGATGGCATGAGCTAATGTTTCATGGTCCAAATGATTTCCGGCAATAAAAGTACAACATGAAGCACCAATCTTGGCACACACTCCCCTGGCATTAGAGTCATCAAGTCCTACACGTACTTATGTTGCATCACCATAGGGCGGATGGCCCTCAGATCTTTTGGATAGCATTTAGACTTTTGTTGATCATTTGCAGCAGTTACCACGTGGTCATTTGTGACCAGTGGGAGTTGGCTTTTTCTGAACTGCTAAGAACAGTATTAATCCTTCGGCGTTTACTTGGGTCTCTGTAAACAGTCTAAATTATTCTGGAATGTCCTTATACCAAGCCCAGCCAAAGTAATCAACAGTTTTTCATCCTTCGAGTCTGATGCAAAAGTGTTGTTTTCTTCTGTAACGGATGTTGAGACAACTCAGACAGATCTCTGTGTGTGTATGGTCAAGAGGGTCAGAGATCCCACCATTCGGGGATGAGCTGGGTATAAACAAGTTAACTGTATTGTCAAGATACATCCATCACTGTGGCAGTGCCCCAGTGCAGGTCCAGTATGTATAATATCATGTCTCAGCCCTCATTATTACCCAACGGTATGGTTCCTTTGCCTCTGAGACATGAAGAGTACAGTGTAAGTTTTTGTACAATTACGGGTTGCCCCTATCCCTCCAACCATACTTACTTATTGAGCTCTGCAACCCAGATTTCTGGGTACGAGGTGTCTGTGCTAGCATTGGACCTCCTCCCATAGACTAATTTCCCCCACATGCTACATGCTTATATATATATATATATATATATATATATATATATATATATATATATATATATATATATATATATATATATATATATATATATATATATATATATATATATATATTACCTACTGGCGGTCGCCAGTAGGTAGTTATAGTTAGGACCTAGTTTCCATAGGACATCCGCAACATTCTATTGGGAATAACTTTGGCGTTGATGGACAGAATTGGCTGAATGTCTCCAAGAAGATGGCCCTCTCCGCTCCGCTCCTTCCCTGAAAGCTTGGGGGGGATTCGTCAAGAGGGGGCCGAGATAAAAGGGGGTCCCAAAACGTGTTTTCCCCATGTTAATTTCCATGGACTCACTTTTAGCCCGAATGGCTGAATGGATTTCCACCAAAATTGGCAAAATTGTAGGGACTGGTAGCACGATGTGCCTTTGCTATGTCTCAAGATATGTGCTCCAGTGAGTAATTTAGGTTAAAAAAAATATATATATCTATATGCGCGCCCCGGTACGCGCACCGGGGAGCGTACCTGCGCGCAACGTGAGTACGCGAGCGGAGAGCTGATTGGCTCTCGGGTGTCTGTCAACATTCCAAACAGTCCGGAGCGGCCGCCATCTTGTGTCTCGGTAGGATCGAGACACAAGAGGTGGCAAAAACAAAGGGGGAAATGACCAAAAGGTGTCAGGGTAGACCCCCCCTGACCCCCTAGGTTTGATGTGGGGGCCATAAAAGGGCCCCGCGGGGCAACATTTTTTTTTTTTTTTCGATTTCCGTGGGGGGAGCGCCCGGTACGCGCACCGGGGAGTGTACCGGGGAGCGTACCCTGGAGAAAAAAGAATGACAGAGTTATTAAAAAATTTAGCATTTTTTTATAAATTGGAGGTAGTTCTAAAAAGAACTGTTTTTTTTATTCTTTTTGTTGTTTTATATTTTTTTTGTTTTTTTACTTTTTTTGGCTTTTATGAACAATTTTATATTTTTTTGTAATGTTTATGGGGAGAAACAAAAAACAGGGAATTGTAAACGGCTCAACTGGAGCAAAAAAAATCAGGAAAAAAATTAAGGTTTTTTTCTGCAGTTTTGGTTCTCTCCTGCACGGTTGATTAGGTGTATACTTTTCTCGCCATAGGAAATTGTAGTCCCGCAATAGATACAAACAATTTTAAAATCTCCAAACTGGGTTTGGATATTTGGGACCATCTCCCTTGCCTCTGGACCCGATGGAGTGGGTTGTTTGCTTGTTGAGGTGCTGGAAGAAGATTGGGAAGGGTTTCTGGTCAGTTCTCTGACCTCTGCCGCAGAATAGTTGTTGGGATGCCTGCGTTGTATGTGGCGAATCATGGTGTAATTGCCAAAAGAATACTTTTTGGCAGGGTTCCCCTTGGAAAGTTCAGCGCCACAGATCAGACAAGTCACTTTTGGCGCATTGACTTTCTTTAGGCCCCTTGGGAATTAAAAAAACTCCCACACAATGTGCTCTCTCGGTCTATAGGGGGGATTATCTTCAGGCAGGAAGTGCCTTCTCTCCTCCTCCTCCTCCCCCTCCTCCTCCTCTTCTTCTTCACCACCAATGTGGTGTTGTGGTGGTCCTTATGGTGGTGGTGGTGGTGGTGGTGGTGCAGATGCTCCTGCTGCTGCTGCTACTGTAGCCATTTCTTAATGAATAGATACAGGTCTTCCTCACTCAAAGAACAAAGTGAGAATGAGGAAAAAAGGTGGGGGCTTTCATCATTTGGAAAACAAAACTGTTCTGAACCAATGAAAAGTGTTATTTTCAGGTCACATGACCCGGGCATTCATCATTTGGAAGCCACAAGTGTTCTGAACCAATGAAAAGTGTTATTTTCAGGTCACATGACCCTACGCGCTTACGCTACGCACCCCGGGGCGCGCTCCGGGGCGCGCCCGGGGTGATTACGTTGCACGATCATATGCGCTCGGGCGCTTCCGGGTGCGCTTACGCCGTGTGTCATAAGACGCATCACGCGGCTACGCGATACGTCACAATGATGTTTTCGTTCACGGCAATAGCGCTAACGGGACGCTCACCGGTACGCGCAGCGGGGCGCGCCGCAACACTGCACTTACCGGTGCGCTCACCGGTACGCGCACCGTGAGCGCACCAAGGCACAAAAAAAAGGGAAAAATATACATAAAAAAATAGTATTACATAAATATACAACATAAAATTCATTATAAAAAATATTATATTTCATACCTATAGAGATTTGCTATTAAAAAACTATGAAATTCACTGATAAAAACATATGTTTCACACCAGTTATAGTTAGGATTTAGCATTTAAAAAACCTATGAAATTAACTTAAAAAACCATAGGTTTCACACCAGTTATAGTTAGGAATTAGCATTTAAAAAACCTATTAAATTCACTGAAAAAACCATAGGTTTCACACCAGTTATAGTTAGCTGTCATGTCATGAGTGATGTCACTGACCATGTCATGAGTGATGTAATATGTGACGTCATCAGCAGTGCATTGCACGCGCAAGTTATAGTGAGTCCAACTAACTATAACGTGGGAATTTCAATGGTTTTATGCGAGTAAAATTTCCAGCTAACTATAACTTGTGTGAAACCTATGGTTTTTTCAGTGAATTTAATAGGTTTTTTAAATGCTAATTCCTAACTATAACTGGTGTGAAACCTATGGTTTTTTCAGTGAATATATATATATATATCTTTGAGTCCATTTTGGATGTTTATGAATTATATACCATGCATGTAATATGGCTGTTGCCCATCTGTGGGCTTTAACTCGTCTCTTGGAGATTAATGTTATTTAAAACATACACTCCAAGATGTCCGCCACCATTATGTGTATTATATGTATGGTGTAAATCCCCTTTCTATGTCTATGCCTATGTGAATGTGGGAGTAACTTTGCAAGTTTAAAAACATGTCGGGAGTAAACACAGTGCATCACACACTGACGAAGGCAGAACGCCGAAACGCGTCTGTGTGCACCCCCTCGCTAAAATAAAACCTAGCGTGTTGAAACCTCCACCCTCGAGTGCTGTGTTATTCTTCCACGAGTTTGGGAGGATTTTGGAGCGTTATATGTGGCGGCGTCCACGAGCTGCCGACAGCACCCGCCGACGAGTGAGCAGCCGCTTCGTGGAAAAAGGAGCGTTTTGAAGTGCATGGCTGCGCACCGCCTTGTCCAAGTCGGGGACTCGAGCCCGAGAACAGAGTACGGAGGAGTACGCTAAGCTGCTGCAGCCGCCGTTGCTGAGTGTCTCCCGAGGAAGACGTCTCTGGTGAGCACTAATACTGCTTTGAAATCGTTTTTCCCCGTAACTGCATGACAGCAAGCATTGGAATTGTTTGGCCAGGCGACAGAGGGGCGGAGCGCTCAACACGCTGTAACTGCGGGGGGGAAGCACCACTTGCATGCACGAGTCCAGAAGATACACAGCAGGAACTTAAGACTGTGCAGGACTCCTGCATAACTCGACATGTTCTCAGATGCAGAACGACAAGCGGCAGCAAAGGGCATGTTTAAGAGGCAAGAAAGAACGCCCGGTACACATGAGAAACCAACCACGGAAGTGCCCAGTAATCCACTTCTGATGACTTTGCCTAAATTAGAGCGACTCCATGAAAGGGAGATCCGCAAGTGGTGGGAGGCAACGAGTCTAACCAATTACATTGAAGAGGAGAGGGTGCCACGAGGACTGAGGGTCCATACAGTACCCTCCTATGAGAACCCAGACCCGCAACTGCTCACAGACTGGTTCGAACACACTGCCCAATACTGTGAGGGCACATTGAAAATACTCGTAAAATATGCATGGAGCGACAGAGAGCGGGCATTGGCAGATATCGCATCAATTAACAGCGAATTGGATAGCGAAACGGAACCTGGCCTAATGACAACAATTGAACAAATGAAAGAGCAGATGAAAGCTAGGCTAGTGAAATATGAAGCCAAAATAAGACTCCGAAAACAAGAAAAATACGAGAGAGACGCTAACGATTACCATACTGGACGCGTACTCACGTATGCAAAAAAGTTCGACGCTCCACGCAAGGCCCTCCAGAGAAGCCGAAAAGAAGGTGCTGCAACATCAAATGAGATGGGAGAAGTAACATCTGAATCTGATGTAACCGAAAATGAATCGAAAGGCAATCAATCAGACCCGGAAGAACGTAGAACCAACAGAGGGTCGAAGACAGCAGAGAAAAGTAAGAAGACCCCTTTTCAGGAGGAGTACGAAGTAATAAAAAGCTCCTGGCTCCGTGGCGGAAAAAACAAACCTCCGGATGCGAAATCCCAAGCAGCAGAAAAAGAAGGAGAACCAGAAGGGCAGGTGGGGGGAGCAAGAGGCAGAGACAGAGGCGGAGTGCGACCACCTCTCTGGTCAAAACGGAATCGTACCAGCAAGAAATAGTGCCATCTGCAATCAATACCATCAGAGTGAACAACATCATGAATACTCCCCAAATCACGAACACTGGGAATGAAGGAAAATCAAATCTAACAGTGGTCAATCTGACCTCTAGGGAACTCACGACTGAGGAAGAACAAGTCTTAAGCCTCGGACTAACCTTTTGCCCCAACAATGAGTTGGAATACACCCAGACCAAAATAGACTTGTTTCGCTTCACACGCAAGTTAAAATTACATTTAAATTGCGACCACATCTACAAAATAAAGCCAGCCAAGGATCTAGGATAACAGCAACAGATTCCCTCAGCGTCAGGGATCTACGTTCAGTGGAAACACTGGATGACCTAGAATCGGAACGAACCCAGGACCTTGCACAATTAGATATAGCCCAAAGAGCTGAAATGCAAGGTGTTCAACAGGAGAGAGACACAAGCGGATTTAAACTAGTGTCCACCTTCGATCCCCAATCCCCTTGGGACGCAATAGATGTGTTTTCCGAAGCTATGAATGACGATCTATTAAAGTACCGTAAGGCCAACCACCAGAACTCATATCATAACATCACGGAATCACAAAGACAAGCTCTGAAGACTCTAATGACAGACACGGATATAATTGTGAAGCCCTCAGATAAGGGCGGGAATGTGGTTTTAATGACACATGAGAACTACAAACAGGAAGCTCTAAGGCAGCTCTAAGGCAGCTCTCAGATGAGAAATTCTACAACAAATGTACTAATGAGATCTACCAGCAAAGCATCAAGGAATATGATACACTTATTGCTAAGTGGTATGACCGTCATATGCTGAACAGAGATGAACACCTGTTCTTACGTACAAACTGCCCCATGACTCCTACATTTTACCACCTCCCAAAACTACACAAACATCGTGACTGTCCACCTGGCCGCCCAATTATTTCCTCCATTGGGAGCCTCACAGAAAGCATGTCTCGTTTTGTGGACCATACTCTGTTTCCCTTGGTATCTACCCTGGAGTCCTACGTACGAGACACTAAAGACTTCCTGATGAAATTACAGAACTTGGTGTGGGAAGAAGGATATTTGTTGATGGTATTAGACATCACCAGCCTCTACACAATCATTGAACACCATCATGGACTAGAGGCTGTGAAGTTTGCTTTAGAACAACGTCAACTACGCTTTTCGAGACACAATATAATGATTCTCGAATTCGTAGAATTCTGCCTGACCCACAACATTTTTCTGTTTGAGAATCAATTGTATATTCAGAAGTCTGGGACAGCGATGGGTACCTGCTTTGCCCCCAGCTACGCGAACTTGTTCGTGGGCTGGTGGGAGGGGCAGGTACCCAGGAGCTGCAAAATAGGAGGGAAAGAAGGAAAGGTCATCTGTTGGCATCGATATATCGATGACCTTTTCCTAGTGTGGAAAGGTGACTTAGCAACAGCGCATGAATACACCAATGTCCTAAATAGGAATAATATCAATCTACATTTCTCGGGAACAGTAAGTCCGGTGGCAGCGGACTATCTGGATCTCAGGATCTATGTAGAAGAAGGACATCTCCACACAAGACTCTTCAGAAAAGATACTGCTGGCAATTCGACACTCTTTGCCAGCAGTAGCCACCCTCCTCAACTGATCAACAGTATCCCCTACGGGGAACTGTTGAGGCTCCGTAGGAATTGTTCAAAAACATCTGATTTTGAAGCAGCTGCTTCAGAGTGTATATCCCGGTTCAAGGTCAGGGGCTATGGGGAGAAACTACTTAATAACACACTCAGTAGAGTCAGAGGAATAGAGAGACACACCCTCCTGACTAACAATCCTGACCAGGGGAATCGCAGAAGAACACCAGGTGATGACAAGGGTAAATTCAGAGTTATCACTCCCTATTCATCAGGAGCGGAAACATTAAGAGCAATGCTTAGGAAGAATTGGCATATTCTCCTAACAGACAATGTACTAAAAGATGATCTACCAAGCCAGCCACTTTTAACTTTCAGTAAGGCCAGATCAGTAGGCGATATGTTGGTGACCAGCCATCTCGAAAAAGTGCCCCTGAGAAGCAATACCTTAAAGGAGCAAACAGGCTTTTACCCCTGCGGCCGCTGTAAAGCGTGCGCAGGAAGTAAAAGAGTCCTCTCTTATACCATAACTGAGACTGGCAAGAAAATATATATCAACAAATTTATCACCTGCAGCACACAATATGCTGTTTATTGCCTCCAGTGTCCATGTGGCTTGCGCTACATTGGGAGCACAATTAAGGAGATTAAGCTCAGAAACTCGAACATATGAGAGCAATCGACAAAGTGGACCAGGCGTATCCAGTGGCTCGCCACTTTGCGGAGGCCCATAATCGAGATCGGAGCAAGCTCCAGTATTTTGGCCTAGATGTTGTTCCCCACAACATACGTGGTGGTGACCGCCTACGTAGATTAAGAAGACTTGAATCCCGCTATATTATAGACCTCATAACCAAACATCCTAAAGGTCTGAATAGTGGGGAGGAGATGGCCTTTCATCTGGGGAAATAGGTACATGTTAATCTGACAACAACATTAGGTATACATGGTTTTGTGACAACAGCTCATTGAAATAACTGTAATTAGAACTATCTGAGTGTCACTTTCCATGTATTGTCTGAAAGAAATGGATGCAAAAGCTCTTTTAAATGATCTGATTTAAGTCATTTGATTATACCTATGCACTAGAGTCTACTTTATGCCACATGAACCATAGTGTTTGACCTATCCCAATAACTCTTCAGTATGATTTTATAATATGGTTAGAGTTTGGAATTTGTGGAATATTCCTTTGATTGAGTACATGGATTCATTGAAAGTGACTCTCGCAATTCACATTTGTATTTTTATTGTACCTTGGATGAGATCTCATGCGCTGTCTGCTGCGAAGCGTTAGGCATCTTATGATAGGAATCCCACATTGTAGTTATGAGTAACTTCTGATGAAATGTTGTAGAATTAGAAGTCTCAGAAATTGACTGAATGCATGTGACTATTTATCTCTTAAGGGGATATTAGCCGATCCACGGCTGGATGTTCTTTGAGTCCATTTTGGATGTTTATGAATTATATACCATGCATGTAATATGGCTGTTGCCCATCTGTGGGCTTTAACTCGTCTCTTGGAGATTAATGTTATTTAAAACATACACTCCAAGATGTCCGCCACCATTATGTGTATTATATGTATGGTGTAAATCCCCTTTCTATGTCTATGCCTTTGTGAATGTGGGAGTAACTTTGCAAGTTTAAAAACATGTCGGGAGTAAACACAGGGCATCACACACTGACGAAGGCAGAACGCCGAAACGCGTCTGTGTGCACCCCCTCGCTAAAATAAAACCTAGCGTGTTGAAACCTCCACCCTCGAGTGCTGTGTTATTCTTCCACGAGTTTGGGAGGATTTTGGAGCGTTATATATATATATATATATTCACTGAAAAAACCATAGGTTATAGACCATATATAGTTAGGAATTAGCATTTAAAAAACCTTATTTTACTCACACAAAACCATTGAAATTCCATATATAGTTAGTTGCACTAACTATATATCGCGCACCCGCAATCCACTGCTGATGATGTCACATATTACATCATTCATGACATGGTCAGTGACATCACTGATGACATCACTGATGACATCTCAAATGACATCACTGATGACATCACTGATGACAACATCCAGTGACTGTATGTTTCTGTAAAGTTAAAATATGTCTTACATATTGAAGAATGAGTGGATGTATAAGTGTCTGGATGAAGGATTTAGTAGGTGCGTGACTGACTGTATAAGTGAGTGATTAAATGTGTCTCACTGAATGCATGGGTTAGTGACTAAACTGTCTTAATTTGTGCATCATTATGTCTGTTGTGATGTAAACTGCTGCATGTGTTGATCATTAGCTATACGAGAGGCTATATGTGTTATTAATTGGTTGCCCAAGTATTTCTATGGGAGATTGAGTTTGTGTGGGGGTGGCTGGAAGGTGTGTGACTCTGTGCATAGATGTGTGAGCAGTTTATTCACTAGGTGTATGAGTTCAAGAGTGCATGTGGAAACAGCTACATGGGCAGTTGACTGTGTGCATGAGTGTATTGATGAGTGAATGGATATCTCAATGCTACATGTCATAGTAAGTACATATGTAAAACACAGTACATGTGAGAGTTGGCATATATAAATAACTGTGCATGAGAGCCACTGAATGAGTGAGTGGTTGTATCGATCATTGTGAACTTGTATCAGGGATTGTATAAGAGAGTAAATATGTGTTAGTATATGTTTCAATAAGTAAGGTGTGTATAACTGTATAGTTGAAGAAATGGAGGTGAGATTGTTTCTTTGCATGACTGACTGGGTGTGTGAGTAACTCCATGGATGAGTGGCAGTGTGTGAGTGTCTGTATACACTGAGTGTATCTAAGGTTATATTAGAGTCTGAAGAGGTTTATCGTATTAGCACAAGAATGATGTCAAATGAGATGTCATCAGTGATGTCATCAGTGATGTCATTTGAGATGTCATCAGTGATGTCATCAGTGATGTCACTGACCATGTCATGAATGATGTAATATGTGACATGATCAGCAGTGGATTGCGGGTGCGCGATATATAGTTAGTGCAACTAACTATATATGGAATTTCAATGGTTTTGTGTGAGTAAAATAAGGTTTTTTAAATGCTAATTCCTAACTATATATGGTCTATAACCTATGGTTTTTTCAGTGAATTTCAATGGTTTTTTAATAGCAAATATCATAAGCTGTCGAATGTCAAGTACGTGGTAAGTAAAAACATTTTCGTGTTTATGCACACTGATCTGCTTTGAATGCTGCCCCCCACCCCTCATTTCTATTAGGAGTACTCTCTCTTTGCAGATAGTGAAGGGTAGTTAACGCAGGCCTTTGCCCCCGTTGCCCCCGTTGTAATCCGTCGTGCCTGCTTCTCTCTCCATTTGATTGATTGTTCTCTTTGGTTCATTCTCTATTTACAAACAAGCACAGAGTCGCAATACTCTGTTTAGTCTTTGCAGATAGCGAAAAATCGTGTAAAAAAACAAAAGGAATCGAGCAAAATCAGTAGGCCACTAATGGGATCTCTTTTTGACCTCCCTAAAATAGAAACATTAGGAACAACCTGTTGATAATACCAATGTGTATGTACATAAGCGGCGTTCATTTGTGTTCACAGTACCCCTTGTTGATTGTTTGAATCGAGCATTGAATTGTTCGAAGTTGATTCTCTTAAGAATCTTCTCTGCCTGCAAACGAGGAAGAATAGGAATATTCTCTCTCCCTTTGCAGATAGTGCAGGGTAGGTAACGCAAACCTTTAACACGTCGTGCCTATTTCGTTCCTCATTGATTGATTGTTTCCCCAAACATTGACTGTTTGGGAATTGGTTCTTTTTGGAGGTATTCCCTGTTTGCAAATATACGTAGGAAAATCTTTGCAAATAGTGAAAGGGTACGTAATGCGGACCTTCCTCCCCCGTTGTAATCTGTCATGCCTATCTACTCCCCACTGATTGATGCACCTGTTTCACCCGGACCATTTACTAGAGATACGTCATCTGGCCCGACCAGAGAGCACCCCTAGTGAAAAGGACATATGCAATAATAACGAAGTGATCACTGTATCCTCTTAACAGAAACTTTAGCATGAAACAACCTGGAAAGAAAAGAATAGGAAAACGAAAATCAGTAGGCCACTGATGAACATGAACTTTTATTAAACAACGAACAAAGAAACGATAACATAACGTAATGATAAAACCTATTAATGTCCTAGAAACAAGAAAACGTTAAAATATGCCAGTGGTGAGAGACCAGAAAAACAGTAAGAGAAACCAAATCACCCCTCGCTGTCCCACCGCCTGCCATGCCAAAAAAATCGATAGACTAGGGAAAATGCAAGTCAGTAGAACATCCGCCCCCACTCTGGAAACTTCCAAGGTGGGGCAGGGTTGCGGCTACGCCCAGCCGGGAGCAGCCCATATAAGGCGGGTCCTGCTGCCACGCCTCGGCCAGGAGATCCTAACGTAGGGTGTAGCCGGAGGAGAGGCCGAGGCCAGCGGGACCCGGCCAGGGGATTGCCTTTACAACGCTGAACAGTTGCAGGGGGGGGAATGTCTCCTCGACCCTCCCCTCTCTCTCCCAGTCTGGCCGCGGTGGCCCTTGAGAGTTGCAGGTAGTCCCGCCACATGCTCTTCCGGTCCGGCCACCAACGGTCGGGGGGCCGAGGCCGACGGGATCTGGCTGCAGCCGATAAACCAAGAAACCCGTTCATGGGGCCAGAGCCCGGGGCGTCCGGCCGACATCTACCGGAAGCCCGGCCCGAAGACGGACGGGACACTTCTTCTTTCATGAATAATGGCTGCGACAACACTGGGGGGGTATGTCTTGCACATGCCTCCGACCCCCCCCCCCCCCCTCGTCCTCATCGCCTGGTCCGGCCATAACAAATCTCAAGCGAGACGCCGTGGGGTGCACTGGGAGGGAGAGACGGTGCGAACAGGCCTCTCCCGCCTCCCCAGGTGGAGGCTTCCCAGCTGCACCCTCAGCGCTCCAGGCGCCCGGAAAAGGGTTCTTCCACTGTGGCCATGCTGCAACGTCTCGCCCGGCAGGGTGGAGCCCGTCCGCTCATTTGACCCCGCGATCGCCAGTAGCTACCGAACTCTCAAAATGGCGGTCGACCTGGCAAGAGCGGGCCCAGCATAAAGAAATGGCCCGGTCACTGGTTGACTCCACCACCGTAGTCCTCCACGACCTTGAAGATTCTAGAGGAGCCGCGGGAGTCTCCGACCCCCGATGGGGAATGACTGCCATGATCGCCCGTGGAGTGACGAAACTGTATCCGCGGGACGTCGTCGCTCCCATGCTGGCGCCAGCCTCACTTTGAATTACTAGAATCCTGCAGACCTCAGTTCCGGTGAAAGCACAGTGTGACCCGGTAGGAAAAATTGTTGCACCCCCTCCCCTTTTTGACTGATAGTTCAAACCACCGATCCTTTCCTTTGCCCTTTTAACGGAACTTTGGACTGCCTCCCCCTCTTTTACATTTTCTAGAGAAAACAAAACATTAACCACTACATTAGCATAGCAGTTGACACCAGAACTGTTTTCAAATTGAAAACCAACAACATCTTCAACAGAATCCTTTTTGTTTCTGCTGTGACCCTGCTACAGCACAGGCATTGTCCCCAGCAGTAATTCTGCAATGCCGGTAAGAATAGCTGTGGTGCCTACTGGACTCACTCACCACCGCGGCGCCCCACGCCGTTATTTGCTGGGCGGCAACTTACTAGACATCACTTTTGTGCCATCTAGATTTCAGCGCGTTCTGCTGCCTTGGAACTATTCGCACAACAGACTGCTACTGACGACCCACCCCCAGGCAACATCTTCTGAATTTTCATAATTTGAAAGAACTAGTAACATGTCCTCATCAGGAATTCAAAAGAAATTGCCACGGTCTCTTCGTTGTTTAAATGTTTTTACTGTTTTTGTTTTGTTGTATATATTTATATGTTATTAAAGTTTTATATTCCTACTACTTTGTTGGAGTGCTATATATTTTTAATGTGACACATATTTGTAAAAACTTTGATGTACAAAGAGTCATTCCTGGAATCTTCCGCTTCAGGCTCGGTCCCCTCCCCAATCACAATACAGGATGGTTTTCAGATAGTAGGAACACGTGTGTTGTGACGGATCTCATCGGGTGTGGGCCTTGATCTACTATAACTCCTTTGAAGAGGGGTGATTCTTTACAGCTGGGGCCATAAACTACATCTGCAGGGCTAGGTGATAGCCTGGACAATCGGGCACAGAGGAAGAGGAGTGTCAGAGGGTGCGGTAGTGAATAGGGCGAAAGGGAGGTGTCGGGCGGGCACAGAGTGTGATTTTCAGGGAAGAGCAGCGCAGATGGGGGGAGGTTTATTGCCGATGCATAAGACAGAGAGCGGGGGTGACCAGTGCCTGGGGAAGATGCTTGCGAGGGTGAGGAGCCATGCTACGAATCGACAGCGTGCAGAGAGTGGGTCTGGTCAAGGCATCTAAAATGGCTGCCGTGCACGACAAAAGTGTGGCATTTCAAAAAAGGCAAGATGGCGCAGACAATGTTTTTCAACACTTCCTCATTTCCTTCGAATCGAACGTTAACAGACGTTGGTGCATATTACCAAAGTTAAGCGATATTTATCGCTAACGATGCTTACCAACGAATTTTTTACCGCTAAGCATCGTCAGAAATTATCGAAGATAAACCTTGCTATTATCAAGGTTTATCGCAAATGCGATCATAAACGGCCGCAATGCATGAATATCGCTAAAAACTCGGCGATATTCATGCATTACCGAGCTAATGCTCTTAGCCATGTTATCCACCTCCCATTGGATAACATGGCTAAGAACTGCTCAGGGCAGGTGTTACTTTTTAGAGATATTCGCGCTTAGCGCGAATATCTCCAAAAGTTGGTAATAGGAGATAGATATCTTGCATGTTGTAATGCAAATTATTGTGGTATATGGAACTCATACCATAATCTCTCAGGAAAGCAGAAACTGATCCTTTTGGGACCGCCTAAAAAGGCCTAGGGGGTGAGGAGTACTCTACTTTGCCCCCTTTTCACGTTCCGAACTATTTTATTTTACTCTCTTCTGTAATTACACAAAATAGCAGCGATAAGATGCATCGGAGACACACAGTGAGAGAAAGGAGGCCGGAGATGAAGAAGAGATGTCAAATACACATTGGAGATAATATAGTGGCAGAAGGGAAGTAAATATGAGTAAACTTACCATGTAACATAAAAATGTTGCACTCTATACTATAAGTCTCATTTTATACTACAATCACTTCGCTACAACCTCATAAATTAAAAATAAAAATGAATAACGTCTCAAACAATTTTTGATTTCTAAATATAAAATTATTCTTCAGAATTTTCTAAATTTGAAAGAACTAGTAACATGTCCTCATCAGCAATTTCCTCATGAAAAGTCTGCAATGATGATTCTTGTAACTCTATGGTCTCCAAACATTCGATAAATTCGCCATCAACAGATTGATCAAAAAAATCATTCAAGTCATCTCCTCCTTGTGACAATATTTCATTATTGGTGCTGTCAATTTCAATCAATGTAGTGGAATCATTCAAGTCATCTCCTCGTGACAATATTTCATTATTGGTGCTCTCAATTTCAATCAATGTAGTGGAATCATTCAAGTCATCTCCTCCTTGTGACAATATTTCATTATTGGTGCTGTCCATTTCAATCAATCTAATGGAATCATACAAGTCATCTCCTCCTTGTGACAATATTTCATTATTGGTGCTCTCAATTTCAATCAATGTAGTGGAATCATTCAAGTCATCTCCTCCTTGTGACAATATTTCATTTTTGGTGCTGTCCATTTCAATCAATCTAATGGAATCATACAAGTCATCTCCTCCATGTGACGATATTTCATTATTGGTGCTCTCAATTTCAATCAATGTAGTGGACAATTCAAAAGAAATTGCCACGGTCTCTTCAGTGTGAGCCATTTTATTTTGAAATTGCTTGCTGTAAATTGCAGAAAAAAATAATCACTTTCATTTATCGTTTTTAGTAATACATAATATAAAACTAACTTTATCAAGTATTTAGTATAACAGAAGGACTGCAAATAAATAACAGAAAACATTTTTCAAATTATCTTCAAGTGTACAACATAGTTCCCCTTACAAATTAACAACTCACCTTTTTAAAAGTAGGAGAAGTGTTAGTACTGTGTAAATCAAACACCAGAAATTCACCACCAAAAATTCCTCACAAATGTACCTCAGACAGTAGTATCACAAAATGGCTCTGGTTTCCTCTCATTTGACATATATACATAACCAATTAACTTTCATCACACACAAATACAAAACCAAAGTAACATTTTAATTGGTTCTAAATTTCAACACTTTCAAATGTGTTTTCCCCATGCAATTTTCCATAGGACATTTACATACGTCTACAGCCTGAATGGCTGAACGGAATTACACCAAACTTGGCAAAATGGTACATCAAACCTAAGAGGTCAGGAAGGATCTACTATGCCCCCTTATGGTCATTTCCCCCTTCGCTTTGGCCTCCTCTTGTCTCTCAATCCTACCGAGAGACAAGATGGCGGCTGCTACGGACTGTTTGGAATGTTGACAGACGCCGGACAACCAATCAGCTTCGCAAAGCTCCGTAACGCGAAAAGTACGCGAAGCGGAGCGCTGTTACAGATATATATCTTTTTTTGAACGTTAATTTCTCAAAATCCACTGGAGCACATATATTGAGACCTAGCAAAGGCACATCGGGCTACCAGTCCCTAATATTTTGCCAAGTTTCGTGCAAATCCATTCAGCTGTTCGATTATTATTATTATTTATTTTTTTTGCCCCGCGGGGCCCTTTTAAAACCTCCACATCAAACCTAGGGGGTCAGCGAGGATCTACTATGCCCCCTTAGGGTCATTTGCCCCTTCGCTTTGGCCTCCTCTTGTCTCTCGATCCTACCGAGAGACAAGATGGCGGCCGCTACGGACTGTTTGGAATGTTTACAGACGCCGGAGAACCAATCAGCTTCGCTTCACAAAGCTCCGTTGCGCGAAAAGTACGCGTACTGGAGCGCTGCCCGGTCCGCTGTTACAGATATATATCTTTTTTTAAACGTTAATTTCTCAAAATCCACTGTAGCACATATATTGAGACCTACAAAAGGCACATCGGGCTACCAGTCCCTACAATTTTGCCAAGTTTCGTGCAAATCCATTCAGCCGTTCGGGCTAAAAGTGAGGCCAACCGCCCTATGGAAAACTCAATGTTAAAAACACGTTTTGGGACCCCCCTTTTTTCTCGGCCCCCCCTTGACGAACCCCCCCCCCCCCAAATTTTCAAGGGCTGCTCAGAAACAAAATGTGCCATTTTCCTGAAAATTTCAGCCAATTCCGTCCACAAACGCCAAAGTTGTTAGACATAGAATTTTCAAAAATCCCATAGAGAAAAAATCCTAACTATATATACCTACTGGCGACCGCCAGTAGGTAATATATATATATATATATATATATAAATATATATATATTATTCAAACAGATTTCCACTCGAGCCCAGAAGTTGAATGCAGCGTGTTAATTTATTTAGAACATGCAGCAAGTCAAACCCGACGCGTTTCGGTGCAAGGCGCACCTTGCTCACAGGTCAGGGAATGTTTGTGCTATCATCGTACATATAGTGCAATACAAAAAAGTGAAGTAGGACTACAAGTTTCTGCACTCCGTTTTTGGCAGCCATATTTGAATGGTCTATTACCTTAAGACCTGATTATGACATGTTTGAACAATAAAGTTTTGAACAACAGCAGTCATTCTTGTAAATATGGAAAAACAACAGTTTATACAGAAAATAAAACCACCAGTTATTAGCGATATTGTTCTATTGTCTTAAATTACAATATATCAACCGTAAGTGACGGAGAAATATCATGATAATAGTCAACTTGATCGTCAGTTTAAACTATTGGTGATATATTGATTAAAGAGTTTTAGAATCAAATATAATAAACATATGAATACATATTTGCAATTCCGCCCCAGTGGGCTGATCTTATTTTAGCATCATCTGCACAAAAATTCTGTGGATGAAGCCCAAGTGGGCTTAATCATGTTACATTCATCCAATAAAGAAATGTAAACAGTCCAGCCCGAGTGGGCCTACACCATATTACATCGTGTTCAATCCCGTAAACACAAAACGTATCGGTCACCAATACTGTTATTCCAATCATTCTAAATTCATAATGACGATGTCAGTATTTTTAGGATGCCAAATTCTTCCACATGATTTGCAGATAACATAGTCTCCTACAAAATAATAACAAAGTACCATAAATGTATTAAAATTGTTAAAAACAAGACTTCGAGTTTAAATAAGATGCAAATCAACTGCACTTCAAATTCCCAGAGGTTATACAATGGAAATAATTGCACTTATCCCAAATGTACCCACGTTTCTTCATCTTTATTCAACCCTCTAGGGGAAACTGTATCGTATTTAATAATCATTCTTTTGTAGGCCCCCCGGGACACTTCAGGAACCGGCTCTGGGCGTGGTGGTCTCCAGGGCTCTCGAGGGCACCAGGCAGAGGGCCACCGAGCCCCTGTCACACAATACAGAAATCTCCGGGGGGTGGTTGTTCCCGGGGTTTGAGGTCCACACACTTTTAATTTTGTAGGGGGTGGGTACGTGGACGCGCAAGTGGCGCAAGGGGGTTGTAATAGTGGTACACAGTGTTTTGTTTTATTTTGCTTTCCTTTCTGTCTTGTAGAGGATCCAGGGTAAATATAACGGTTTTTGTACAGCCAGTACCTTTCAACGCTACTCTCAAATGGCTTTCTGCTTGTTACCATCGGTACAGTTCATGGACCACTTGCGTGAGCACAGAGGTTAGAAGTTCACCACAATATGTTGCTAATTGAAATAGTTACTGTGCTGGAGATTTCTATTTTTTTTCATTGGAACCGTTAGTCATAGAAGAAGTTAGTGGAAAAGTTTTGTAAGCGATTCCTTCCTGTTCGGGGAGTCTTAGGGT
Organism: Lissotriton helveticus; assembly: GCF_964261635.1. NCBI lineage: Eukaryota > Metazoa > Chordata > Amphibia > Caudata > Salamandridae > Lissotriton > Lissotriton helveticus. Next base: position 1,200,219,310 of record NC_136057.1, on the reverse strand, counting down.
AACGTGCTCCAAGCGGGACTTTACGAAGCTTAATGTTCATTGGCTGTGAAGTATTAAAAGTATACGTTTTGGCAGTCATTCCTTCCTCCTGTGCGGAACAACATGGACATTTTATTGTCTAAAGTGTTCCGAGCACAAGTTTGCTCCTTATTGGGTGGGAAAGGTTCACTGTTGTCAGTGATATTGTGACGCATTTCCAACGGAGTATGGGAAAAGAAAGTGGTAGAGGGCAGGTTAGGAACAATATTAACTGTGTACAGTGCCCATAAGGTGGTGGAGAGGGATTATGAGGAAAAAATATGTTTCAAGGGCCATTTATATAATTGCCGTGTGGTGTATAAATCATGGCAGAAAAATGACAGTGTCTTGCACTGTTTTTTTTATCAAGTTTGTGGGTGACATAGTTCTTAGGAGTACTATTTACTTATAATGTGGTGTTTACTTTCCTGAGGGGGAGGTGTGGTTGCGCAGCCAAAAATTCAGTCTAGGTTTGAAGCAGTTTTTTTAAGCAAATACATATAAACTTTCTTCATAAACTGTCGCTGTATATATGAAAGGGGTGACAATTAAAAATGGAATTTTATAAAATATCAGTTAAGCATGGCTATATCCTTCTTTTTTCTGCTACAGTTTGTAAAAGTGTTGCCCCACATTCTTGATGGTGTAAGAGGGCATCAGTTACTTTTAGATAAAGTAGAATAGAAGTGCTACAACACTTCCGCACTACATTATCTGAGATCAAAAGAACAAGTAAAAAACAGTTAAATACAAGTGACTTCATATTACATAGAAATGTATGCATTATTATTTTTTAAATTTGTATCAGTGATGTCATGAGTGATTTCACTTACCATGTCATGAGTGATGTAATATGTGACGTCACCAGCAGTGGATTGTGGGCGCGCGAGTTATAGTTAGCTGAACTAACTATAACTGGGGAATTTCAATGGTTTTGTATGAGTAAAATGTCCAGCTAACTAAAACAGGTGTTTTTTTCAGTGAATTTCAAAGGTTTTTTAAATGCTAATTCCTAAATATAACGAGTGTGAAACCTATGGGGCCCTATTTACGAGCCCCTTGCACCTCCGGAACGTCACTTTTTGTGACGTTCCGGTCGCGCAGAAGACTGAGTGATATTTATCAGTCAGGACTGAGCCACTTTTTGTGGCGTAATCCTGCCTGATAAATATCAGTACCTTTAACGCAATGTCCTACGTTAAAGGGGCGTGCAATGGGTGTTGCTGGGGGGCGTTCCTGGCAGCATCCATGGACTTGAGTAATTTATAGCATTCTCAAAGTCAGTCTTTCAAAAAATTCCAAAGTATAGGACATGATAATCCAAATCCAAATGTTTCTCAAGAAAAGTCATAAACCGTGTCCGTGGGTCATATCTGCCCAAACGCGATATTCCGAACGATTGAAAATGACTTTTCTTGAAAAACATTTGGATTTGGATTATCATGTCCTATACTTTGGAATTTTTGAAAACACTGACTTTAAGGATGCTATAAATTACTCAAGTCTGCCAGAATTGTGTGGGTAAAATTGATACCTAGTCACTTTGAATAAGAATGTACTTACGACTCGTCTAACATTTGGAAGAAATATCTAGTTATATGACAACAGGATACCCACATAACTTGAAGGAAATAAGAACGCCCTGAAGAAGTTCTGTTGTACAGAACGAAACGCGTCGGCTGGCTGTGGAACATAAACTTAAGGAAAATAAAAGCATTTGAATATACACCAAGATTCAGCGCTTCAATGAGGACTCTAAGTGATATGATTTGATTGGACTTGTTGTGCAAGTGGTGCTGTGCCAAACTTTGGAATATTCTCCACTACTCTCTACTACTCCACTTCTCTCTACTACTCTCTCTCTACTACCCACTCCCTACTACTCACTCTCTACTACTCTCTACTACTCACACTCTACTACTCTCTCTCTACTACTCACTCTTTACTACTCACTCTCTACTACTCACTCTCTACTTCTCACTCTCTACTACTCTCTACTACTCACTCTCTACTACTCACTCTCTACTACTCACTCTATTACTCACTCTACTACTCACTCTCTACTACTCTCTACTACTCACTCTCTACTACTCTCTACTACTCACTCTACTACTCACTCTCTACTACTCTCTACTATTCTCTCTCTCTCTGCTACTCACTCTCTACTACTCACTCTCTACTACTCTCTACTACTCACTCTCTACTACTCACTCTTTACTACTCTCTACTACCCACTCTCTACTGCTCTCTACTTCTCACTCTACTACCTACTCTCTACTACTCTCTACTATTCACTCGCTACTACTCTCTCTACTACTCTCTACTACTCACTCTACTACTCACTCTCTACTACTCTCTACTATTCTCTCTCTCTCTCTGCTACTCACTCTCTACTACTCACTCTCTACTACTCTCTTCTACTCACTCTCTACTACTCACTCTTTACTACTCTCTACTACCCACTCTCTACTGCTCTCTACTTCTCACTCTACTACTTACTCTCTACTACTCTCTACTACTCACTCTCTACTACTCACTCTCTACTACTCTCTACTACTCACTCTACTATTCACTCTACTACTCACTCTCTGCTACTCTCTCTACTGCTCTCTACTACTCTCTACTACTCACTCTCTACTCTCTATTACTCACTCTCTACTCTCTATCTCTATACCTCTCTCTACTTCCCTCTCTACTAGTCTCTGCCTCTCTACCTCTACCTCTCTACCTCTACCTCTCTACCTCTACACCTCTACCTCTCTACCTCTCTCTACACGCACACATATACACATATATATGAATATATATGCATATGCATTTATATATATGTATGTGCGTATATATACATACATATATAAACATATATAATCTGCATATCTATATAAATACAAATATAAATGCATGCATACATATACATATATGCATACATATGCATGTTATTTACATGAAAGTTTGAAAAACACTAATAAAAGCAAAGCTAAAAAGCCACCTCATTACAAACTGAATGGCTCTAACTTAAACGAGGGCGAGATCTATTGCATTTTCAATGCTTGTTTACTTTGGTTCCATCAAGAAGGCATTCAGATGTGTCACACATTTGCCATAAATTCGGAATGTTAGCACTCTAGTTGCTCATTAGATCACTGGAGTAAAGCTACTGCTCACCAGGGAAGTCTGCTGCTGGTATTCAAAGTGCATGTTTCAGTCTGCATGTCAGATTTTTAAAAATGAAATAGAAGAGGATTTGAGAAGTCAAAATGTGCCCTAATTTTTCTTTCTTCAAAACTAATCATAAATTCTATGGCAAAATGATCCCCCTCATTTTGTTCCTTTGCAAATTAAATGTTTTAAATGTTACCACTTTATTCCAATCAAGATGACTTCAGGTGTGCCATACTTTTGTCATAAGTAAGACGGTTAGCGCTCTAGTTGTTCTTTAGAACACTCTGGGACATTCTGTCATTGGGCTATACTTGGGCTACATTTGGGGGATATTTGTGCTACATTTGGGCTCTTTTGTCTCTGGTGGCCATCTTGGGAGACTTATTTTTTATGAAGTTTCCTAATTTCCTCATTTACTACAGTCTCCTCAGTAGGAAATACTTTCAGTTTTCTACTTTGATTCCATCAAGAAGGCATTCAGATGTGACACACATTTGCCATAAATTCAGAATGTTAGCACGCTAGTTGCTTATTAGATCACTGTAGTAAAGCTACTGCTCACCAGGGAAGTCTGCTGCTGGTATTGAAAGTGCATGTTTCAGTCTGCATGTCAGAATTTTTTAATGAAATAGAAGAGGATTTGAGAAGTCACTCAAAATGTGCCCTATTTTTTCTTTCTGAAGCACTAATCATACTTTCTATGGCAAAATGAACCCCCTCATTTTGTTCCTTTTTAAATTAAATGTTTTCAGACTTACCACTTCATTCCAATCAAGATGGCTTCTGGTGTGCCACACTTATGTCATAAGTAAGACTGTTAGCGCTCTAGTTGTTCGTTAGAACACTCTGGGACATTCTGTCATTGGGCTATACTTGGGCTACATCTGGGTGATAATTGGGCTACATTTGGGCTCTTTTGTCTCTGGTGGCCATCTTGGGAGACTGCATGTCACAATTTGTTAAGAAGAGGATTTGAGAAGTAACTCAAAATATGCCCTAATTTTTCTTTCTGCAGCACTAATCATACTTTCTATGGCAAAATATACGCCCTCATTTTGTTCCCTTTTAAATTAAATGTTTTAAGAGTTTCCACTTTATTCCAATCAAGATGGCTTCAGGTGTGCCATACCTTTGTGGTAAGTAGGACTGTTAGCGCTCTAGTTGTTCTTTAAAACACTCTGGGAAGCTGCAATAGAACACAAAGGAATCAACTGACAGTCTCTGTCCTTGTTGGATGTACATGTTTTACTGAGAATGTCAGACTTCATTCTCACATGACTGAGAAAGATAATGTGAATTTACAGAAAATATGCTTTCAGTTTAGCTTATAGATCCCCTTCCAAACCACTGTGGGAAAAGCATGAGATAATAGTTTTCTTTCAAACATGATTCATGATATCCCAGCAGAAGGCTTTTTCACATGGTAAAATCACCTTAGAACACACCACAATTCCTAAAATGGGTATGGTACCTTCAACAAACGATTTATAATGTACCTAAAGTCCTAAAACATTCTATTAACTGCAATGCTTCTTAATGTGGTGCTATCATGTATATTGGTCCCAAGATGGCTGCCAACACTTCTTGGATGAAGTGCTGACAGCCAATCAGATCTCACAATGAGATGTATGGTTAGGCTCCGCCCAGATATATATATATTTTTTTCTTTTGATTTTATCAGGAACTACTGGAGGGATTTACACCATTTAACGAAAAGGGTGATCTGTGTACCAGACCCTACCATTTCCCCAAATTTGGTGTAATTTCGTTCAGCGTTTCGGGCTGTGGCCGTGTCTAATCGTCCTATGGAAATTAACATGGGGAAAACACGTTTTGGGACCCCCTTTTTTCTCGGCCCCCACTAGACGATTCTTCCCGAGCCTTTCACGGAAGGAACGGAGTGGAGCGGGCCATCTTCTTTGAGAAATTCGCGAAGATTCAAATACAGGCGCCAAAGTTATTCCGAATAGAATGTTGCGGATTTCCTATGGAAACTAGGTCCTAACTATAACTACCTGTCATGAGTGATGTCACTGACCATGTCATGAGTGATGTAAGATGTGACGACATCAGCAGTGCATTGTGGGCGCGCAAGTTATAGTTAACTGAACTAACTATAACGGGAGAATTTCTATGGTTTTGTACGAGTGAAATGTCCAACTAACTATAACGCCCCTGAAACCTATGGTTTTTTCAGTGAATTTTTAAGGTTTTTAAATGCTAATTTCTAATTATAATGTGCCTGAAACCTATGTTTTTTTCATTGAATTTCTAAGGTTTTTTTAAATGCTAATTTTTTACTATAACTTGCCTGAAACCTATGGTTTTTTCAGTGACTATATATATATTTATTATAATATGTATACATGTGAAAATGTCTCGGTCCGCCTGTTTGCCTCGGTGGGAAATGGGTGGAACTGACATCAGCACGCCGATGAGGTCCTCTTATGGTTTCGATGACATCATATAGTGTCGCGAGCGGAGCCATGCTATTATGACGCCCTCATCGAATTTCGTAGCGCGCCCTGCATCGCATTTTGCGATGCAAGGCACACTACCAAATTAGTTTTATTAATTAAATTGTTTACTTACCTGCAATTATCCATTTGCCGGTTTTTAGCACCCTCCACCCTGCCCCTGCCCCTCCCCGCCTCCGTGCCCCACCGTAACTCCCTCCATGGCCCGTGGCTGACCACTCATGCGTTGTACATCGCAAAGTCATTACTACGCATTTTTTCAGAATGCATGGCCATTTACCACTCATGCCGTTACATCGAATTTTGTTGTAAAAGTATGTATGGTAAATGATCAAGCGTTCTAAAAAACATGTAGATGATCCACGTCGTTGTAAGGAAACAGAGGCTATTCTGTTTCCTCACAACGACGTGCACTGCCCCTCAGAGATGACGTGAAGCAGGAACCACGAGGAGAGAAGAACCAAGATGAGTGAGAAGTAAGGGGATTGGGCATAGGGTGGGGGTTTCTTTTCTAGGGTTTAGGGTAGTGCAGTGGTGTTTGGGTAGTGTAGGGGATCATGCTGGGGTAGTGTTTTAGGGTTTAGGGTAGTGCAGTGGTGGTGGGGTAGTGTAGGGGGTCGTGCTGGGGGTATTGTTTTAGGAATTAGTGTAGTGCAGTGATGTATGTGTAGTATAAGGGGTCATGCTGGGGTAGTGCATTAGGGTTTAGGGTAGTGTAGTGGTGTTTGAGTAGTGTGAGGGGTCATGATGGTGGTAGTGATTTAGGGTTTAGGGTAGTGCAGTGGTGTTTGTGTTGTGTAGGGGGTCATGCTGGGGGTAGAGTTAGGGTAGTGCAGTAGTGTTTAGGTAGTGTAGGAAGTCCTACTGGGGGTATTCTTTTAGGGTTTAGGGTAGTGCAGTGGTGTTTGTGTAGTTTAGGGAGTTGTGCTTGGAGTACTGTTTCAGGGTTTAGGGTAGTACAGTGGTGTTTGGGTAGTGTAGGGGGTAGTGCTGAGTCGTGTTTTAGGGTTTAGGGTAGTGCAGTGGTGTTTGGGTAGTGTAGGGGTTCATGCTGGGGTAGTGTTTTAGGGTATAGGGTAGTGCAGATGTGTTTGGGTAGTGTAGGGAGTCGTGCTGGGGGTATTGTTTTAGGGTTTAGGGTAGGGCAGTGGTGTTTGGGTAGTGTAGGGGTTTGTACTGGGGGTAGGGTTTTAGGGTTTAGGGTAGTGCAGTGGTGTTTGTGTAGTGTAGGGGTTTGTGCTGGGGTAGTGTTTTGGGGTTTATGGTGGTGCAGTGGTGTTTGGGTAGTGTATGTGGTAGTGCTGGGGTCGTGTTTTAGGGTTTAGGGTAGTGCAGTGGTGTTTGTGTAGTGTAGGGAGTAGTGCTGGGGGTAATGTTTTAGGGTTCAGGGTAGTGCTGTGGTTTTTGTGTTGTGAGGGGGTTGTGCTGTGGGTAGTGTTTTAGGGTTTAGGGTAGTGCAGTGGTGTTTGTGTAGTGTAGGGGGTCATGCTGGGGGTAGATTTAAGGTTTAGGGTAGTGCAATGGTGTTTGTGTTGTGAGGGGGTCTTGCTGTGGGTAGTGCTTTATGGTTTAGGGTAGTGCAGTGGTGTTTGTGTAGTGTAGGGGGTCATGCTGGGGGTAGGGTTTTGGGGTTTAGGGTAGTGCAGTGGTGTTTCTGTAGTGTAATCCTGGGCAAAGCATTATGCTACGCTCGTGTAGTTTTACGAAGTTTGCGCTACTTCACACTATGCAAACTGCACATAGCACAGTGCAAACATGTGTAGCGTAGCATAGTGCAGCGGACACATTTTGCTTGCTCGCGGTCCTCAATGTCAAGCTGGCGACCGTGAGCAAGCAAAATGACATCCCGGTGAGACTTTTTCCTTGTTCCCAATCAGCAACATCAAGTTGCCGATCGCGAGCGTGGAATATAAACCTCCCGGCGAGATTCTCAACGCGGGGAGGTCAGGTTTCTCATTGCGAGTGGTCGCGGATGCTTGCGACCGCTCGCGATGAGAAACTACCAGTCCGCATTGAGAAAGCTGCCGCTCGAGTAAAAAACTACAGGTCGCACTGTGCAAGATGCCGTTTTCAATGATTGCACGGTGTTGGATGCTTGTCTGCACTGTGCAATCATTGAAAACGGCATCTTGCACATTGAGAACAGGGTATTACGCAATTCGCACAGCTCGCTTAATGCGAAGTGCACTTTGCGTAGCTTCGCGTAGTGCTCCTTCGCAAACTGCGCCCATCCCTAGTGTAGTGAGGGGATAGTGTTTTAGGATTTATGGTAGTGCCGTGGTGTTTGTGTAGTGTAGGGGGTCATGCTGTGGGTAGTGTGTTAGGGTTTAAGGTAGTGCAGTCATATTTGTGTAGTGCAGGGGGTCGTGTTTTAGGGTATAGGGTTGTGCAGTGCTGATTGGGTAGTGTAGGGGGCGATGCTGGGGGTAGTGGTTTAGGGTTTAGGGTAGTCCAGTGGTGTTTGTGTAGTGTAGGCAGGTGTGCTGGGGGTAGTGTTTTAGGGTTTAGGGTAGTGCAGTGGTGTGTGGGTAGTTTAGGGGGTTGTGCTGGGGGTAGTGTTTTAGGGTTTAGGGTAGTGCAGTGATGTTTGTGTAGTGTAGGGGGTCATGCTGGGGGTAGTATGTTAGGGTTTAGGGTAGGGCAGTGGTTTTTGGGATGTCTAGAGGGTAGTGCTGGGGTAGTGTTTTGGGTTTACGGTATTGCAGTGGTGTTTGTGTAATGTAGGGGGTCGTGCTGGGGGTAGTGTTTTAGGGTTTAGGGTAGTGCAGTGGTGTTTGCATAGTGTAGGGGTAGTGTTTTAGGGTTTAGGGTAGTGCAGTGGTGTTTGTGTACCCTAGAGGATCGTGCTGGGTTCTAGTGTTGTAGGGTTTATGGTAGTGCACTGGTGTTTGTGTAGTGTAGAGGGTCGTGTTTTAAGGTTTTTGGGTCATGCAGTGGTGTTTGGGTAGTGTAGGGGGTTGTGCCTTGGATTGTGTTTTTGGGTTCAGGGTAGTGCATTTGTGTTTTGATAGTGAAGGGGGCCATGCTGGGCTAGTGTTTTAGTGTTTAGGGTAGTGAAGTTGTGTTTATGTAGTGAAGGGGTCATGCTGGGGGTAGTGTTTTAGGGTTTAGGGTAGTGTTGTGGGGTTTGTGTAGTGTAGGGGGCCATGCTGGGGGCAGATTTAGGGTTTAGGGTAGTGCAGTGTTCTATGTGTAGTATAGGGGGTCATGCTGGGGGTAGTGTTTTAGGGTTTAAGGCAGTGCAGCGGTGTATGTGTAGTAAAGGGGCTCATGCAGGGGGTAGTGTTTTAGGGTTTAGGGTAGTGCAGTGGTGTTTGTGTAGTGTAGGGGGTTGTGCTGGGGATAGATTTAGGGTTTAGGGTAGTGCAGTTGTGTTTGGGTAGTGTAGAGTGTCGTGCTGGAGGTAGTGTTTTAGGGTTTAGGGTAGTACAGTTGTTTTGGGTAGTGGAAGGGGAGTGTTTTGGGTTTAGGGTAGTGTGCCAAACCAGCCACAATATCTGTGGACAAAGAGAATCCTGACTCTTTTAAACGCTCTGCCAATTGAATCATTTGGGTCAAGGGCCCTACCACTTCCAAGACCTATCAATTCCTTTCTTAGGATCCCTCATATACTTGGAGAAAAATTTACATAGTGTCTCATCAATTTCAGGCGTGTGTGCCACCTTCCCCTTCAATGAGAGCCTGGGGCATTCTCCCCTCATCCTATTCCTGACCTCACTTTCAAGGGGTTGATGGATTTTTCCCACCACATACCCTGCCACTTTGGCGTCAGGGGTCCACTCGGCTGACCTAGGATGGTAAATCCTATGTCGGACTTCATTCTCACATGACTGAGAAAGATAATGTGAATGTACAGAAAATATGCTCTCATGTTAGCTTCTGAAGCACCTTCCAAAACTCTATGGGACAAGCATGTGAAAATAGTGTTCTCTAAAACATGATTCATGATATCCCAGCAGAAGGTTTTTCACAGGGTGAAATCACCTTAGAACACACCTCATTTCCTGAAATCAGTATGGTACCATCAACAAATGAATTCCAATGTAACTAAAGTCTGTTGTCACCCTTTATAGTTCTCCTTTTGGTAACCCTCAAAATCTTCGATTCACTACAATGCATTTCAATGGGATACTACATGCGTGGTTAGGCTCCACCCAGACATCAATATTTTTTCTTTTTCAAATTTCTCAGGAACTACTGAACTGATTTACACCATTTAACGAAAACAGTTCTTTCTGAACCAAGGCTACCTTTTTGCCAAATTTTGTGTAATTCCGTTCAGCAGTTTGGGCTGTAGCCGCGGCTAAAGTTTCCAATAGGAAATTGCATGGGGAAAACACGTTTTGTGACCCCCTTTTTTCTCAGCCCCCGCATGCCGAATCACCCCAAAACTTTTAAGATAGGAGAGGATCAGAGCGGGCGATAGGTTTTGAAAATTTCACGAAGATTCGTCAATCGGCGCTAAAGTTATTGGGAATAGAATGTTGCGATGTTCCTATGGTAACTAGGTCCTAACTATAACTACCTACTGGTGACTGCCAGTAGGTAATATATATATATATATATTTTTTTTTTCAAGCAAGTGCACTGCGCAGATCGCTCTGACAGCCTAAATAATACTTGTTCAGCAGCATGGCCTACGAAGGTAACAATATATTTTAATATCATGCACCCAGCAGAGCCCACGAAGGGTAAAACTGAACTCTGATCTTGACTTCAAGTTCCAGCCTGCACTGAGAGACTCACGTAACCAATGAGGCCCACTGGGGGTATTTAAATGAGCAGGCTGTCAGAGCGATCTGCGCAGTGCATGTTAATTATCCATGATTAAGAAGCAGGAGCATCGAAACGCGTCGGAAAAGAAATTTACATGAATGCTGACTAGTTTTCCATGGAAATAAACCTCATGGTTTCTTTTGAAAGTCGTGTGCGCTTCCATTGCTTTGGGGCACTTTGGATGAAAAATGTTTGACACGGCAGCCCTGCCGTCGGAAGCTGCACCATCTCCAACACTGCGAGTGAGAGGCTGTGAGTTGGAACTTTGCCTAAACTCACTTTACAGCACTTCAAAAGCGGATAAATAATACTTGTTCAGCAGCATGGCCTACGAAGGTAACAATATATTTTAATATCATGCACCCAGCAGAGCCCACGTAGGGTAAAACTGAACTCTGATCTTGACTTCAAGTTCCAGCCTGCACTGAGAGACTCACGTAACCAATGAGGCCCACTGGGGGTATTTAAATGAGCAGGCTGTCAGAGCGATCTGCGCAGTGCATGTTAATTATCCATGATTAAGAAGCAGGAGCTTCGAAACGCGTCGGAAAAGAAATGTACATGAATGCTGACTTGTTTTCCATGGAAATAAACCTCATGGTTTCTTTTGAAAGTCGTGTGCGCTTCCATTGCTTTGGGGCACTTTGGATGAAAATATATATATATATATATATACATACATATATATATATATATATATATATATATATATATATATATATATATCAAAACCAACCCTACTTCGGATAGAATAGAGCACACACACGAGGAGTGCTGAGTTTCAAAGGAATTTTTATTGCACTCGGCCTCCTACTTTTTGAGTATATGATGTATCCTATTTGGAGTTGATATATATTTTTGCCATAGTGTGTCACGTTTGGGATATACACTACTGTTATTCCCCACTGGAACATTATTTAGTTGATTAAGGGAAATTACTGAGTATGCCAATCTGTAGCCTGTAAGATCACGTTGCAACTTGCTTTGGCCGTCTGAGTCAATGTCGGTGACACGCCGATACACGGCGAGATTGATTAACTTTCACCGACTTGGGTTACTTTTACATGTTTATATAACACGTAGACAACATCTCAACCCACAATGCAACAGTACGATAATCACGCTGTACAGAAAGGTGTTCGTAATGTATATATTGTAAATATCTGTGAATAGGGCGTTGAAATGCCATGACATGCTGATACACAGCAAGATTGTTTTCATTTTTTCATTTAATAACATGAAAGGAAAGGCATTAGTATATCTTAGGGTTATAACACACTGTAAATATGCCAATGTGTTTAGTATTTACCCACTTAATAATGGCCGCCCTGTTGTAAATATTTGCACATTTTGTCCTTTTTCCTTTTCCTTCGCACCTAACAGGAAGTGAAATGTATATATTGTGCCGGGTAACAAGGCACAAACTAACACTGACGAAGGACTAGAGGTCTGAAACGCGTTTGTTTGTTTTTGTCAGAAGCCGTAATAAAACTTCTTGCAACATACCCCCGTGAGTGCGTTTTCGTCTCTAAAGAAGGGTCGAATGGAGCTACTATATTGACGCGTTTGTACCAACGCGCTAAACGACACCCGCCCGCGAGTGACCCGGGATTTTTGGTGCACCTTGGAGCTGTGGAGTGACGTGTACCGGGGCACCGCAAAGCGCAGCCGGAAAGGAGACGTGGAACACGGGTCGCGACAGCAGCGACGAAAAAACGTGAGTCTCCTTACTTACATCTACAAAAAGCCGACTGATAGCTACGCAGGGCGAGGGGGTAATGTGCAACTAAACGCGGTGAGCTTTTCCCGCGTCGGCTACGTAATAACTGACTCAAAGACATGTGCGATGAAAAGGACCGCCGGGAGGCGGCGTTGGACATTTTTAAGAAAAGAACACCGAGTGCTCAGACCATACCGGCACAAGGGGGTGCAGGGACTAAGTCTCAAAACGCCCTCACAGTACTATGCAACAAGCTAGAGCGATGCTGTGAGAAGGAGATCAGGAAATGGTGGGAGGCCACCTCGCTCCAGAACTACATGGACGTGGATAGAGTCCCTAGAGGGCTCAGAATATATACCGTCCCAGCATATGAAAATCCGGACCCTATGCTACTGGAACAATGGGCTGAATTAATAGCAGCATCCTGCAAAGCGATGCTAGACCTATTGATAAAGTTTGCATGGAGCGATCGATCCAAAGCATTGGAAGAAATTGCCTCCCTGGAGAAAGAATTATTGAAGGAGGATGATCAAGTGAAGATCCAACAATTGAGAGATGAAATGAAAAAGAGGCTGATGAAGTACGAGTTAAAAATAAGAGCAAGGAAGCAAGAAAAATTCGAGCGGGACGAGCGGGATTACGCTCAAGGAAGAGTATTAACATTTTCCAAAAAATATGATGGCATCAGAGCAGCCATGAAAAACAAAGATAAGAAACAAACCACGGAACAAACAGTTGAGGCGGCAACCTCGGAATCAAGTGTCACGGACGAGGAACCCTCGGGAGATGACGAAACAAGAAATACCAGCCAATTACGGAAGAACCCTTTTCATTTGGAGTTCAATGTAATCAAGAAGACGTGGCTGAGAGGGGGAAAGACCAAACCCCCGGAAGACGACGACGTCAGACCCGAAGGGGCGGGTGGCAGAGGAAGAGGAAGAGGCAAGACGACAAGCTACAATACCCGCAAAAAGGGCAACAGATGGTAGATAGCAGTGAAAATTTGACCATCGTAAATCTTACCAATCAGGAATTAACAGAGACTGAAAAAAACACCTTACAACTGGGCCTCACCCTCTGCCAGAGTGACCAATTAAAGTTCACACAAACGAGAATTGATTTATTCAAACTAGTAAGGAAAATGAAGCTGCACAAATTCCATAAGACCAAACCCTGTGCTGTAGACTCGCGCAAAACAAAGAAAAAGAGATCAACTGCCCAACTGACTGATGTGTTAACCGTGAGAGATCTGAATGCAGTCCAGGCATTAGAGGAATTGAGGCAAGAACAAACACAAACACTGGAGATCCAAGCCAATATTGAGCAGCAATCGCCTCAAACAAACTTTCGAGCACCCTCGCAATTTAATCCACAGATGCCATATGACGCTATAGATACCTTCTCTGATGCTGTCATACAGGACCTAGTCCAACACAGAATGAGCGCCAACAAACGGTCCAATTGGAAGAGGAAACATAATTTGACCAAAGAACAACAATCCGCCCTTGACAGTATCCAAAGAAATGATAAAATCATACTAAAACCATCTGATAAGGGAGGGAATATTGTTCTGTTGACAAGAGAACAATACTGTAAAGAGTACCTTCGACAACTGGAAAATCAAGAAAATTACTGTGTCACAAGTGAAGAGGAATATGAATGCAGTAAGAGATCTTACCATGGCCTCCTGACAAAATGGCGGAATAAAACCATGTTGGATATGGACGAATTTATGTATCTTCGGAATCCAGAACCAATAACTCCGACTTTTTACCAGCTCCCCAAAATACACAAAGATGCAACAAGTCCCCCGGGACGACCTATCGTGTCATCTAAGGGTGGACTGACAGAGAACTTATCGATCTATATTGATTCTTTCCTGGCAGAATTTGTGGTGAACTTAAAATCGTATGTAAGAGACACCAAACATTTCATTGAACAGATAGCAGATATCACATGGGACAATTCTTTTTTGCTCATTACTTTAGACATAACCAGTCTATATACCTGCATTAGACATGATGTTGGGATCAAGGCTGTGAAATACCTCCTCGATATGAGACCTGGAAAGTACAGAGAACATGGTCTAATGCTAATAGAGATGTTACAGTTTTGTTTACAAAATAATTTTTTTTTGTTTCAGAACACTCTTTTTAAACAGATCTCCGGGACGGCGATGGGAACCTGCTTCGCCCCCAGCTACGCGAATTTATTCGTCGGCTGGTGGGAGGAGCAGGTGGCCCTTGCCGGAGATAACATCAAATGGGCAGAAAATATTGTGATGTGGCGTCGATACATCGACGATCTGTTCGTGGTGTGGAGGGGCTCCTTCACAGACGCGAATAACTTTGTCAGGGATTTGAACAAAAATTATCTAAATCTGATATTTACTGCTGATATCAGTAGTGAAGGAGTTCACTATTTAGATTTGAGAGTTTTCGTCAGGGAGGGCAAATTACATACTGCCCTATACAGAAAACCCACTGCAGGGAATAGCATACTCCATGCCAAGAGCAGTCACCCACCTAGCCTAATAAACAGCATACCTTACGGTGAAATGTTGAGACTAAAAAGAAATTGTTCACAAGACGAAGATTTCAGGATAGCAGCCAATGAGAGCGTCCAAAGGTTTCTTTTGAGAGGATATGATCCAGTTGTCCTGGATAAAACTCTCAAAAAAGTGACTAGAATTCCTAGACAGGAACTGATGGCGTGTAGCCCCAAAAAAACTGCAAATACTGAGAATGCTAATAAATTTAGAATGATTACCAAATTCTCAGAAGGGTCAATGGTTTGAGAGGGATTCTCTCAAAAAGTTGGCATATACTACGCACAGATCCAGTGATCGGGTGTGATGTTCCTGAGAGACCACTCATCACATTCCGCAAATCTCGATCTATAAAGGACATGGTAGTCCATAGTCACTTAACATCTGTAAAACCAATTGGACAAAGCACCCTAAAAGAAATGGCGGGGTTTTTCCCCTGTGGGAAATGTCGCGCTTGTGAACATAGCAAAAGAGTATTCTCCTATTCCATCCCAGGTGTAGCCCTACCGAAGAAGATCAAACACTTTATCACGTGTACCACAGCTTATGTGGTATATTGTTTGATCTGCCCCTGTGGTTACAAATACATAGGGAGCACGATTAATGGGGTTAAAATGCGAGTTCTAGAACACCAACGGGCCATAATGAATAAGGATGTATCATATCCGGTGGCCAGACATTTTTCCCAAGTCCATCAGAGTAATCGTGAGTTACTCCAATTCTTCGGCCTGGACCACGTACCAGTTAACCCTAGGGGTGGGGATAGGTTGTCACGCCTACGCAGACTCGAGTCACGACATATCATAGATATGCAGACAAAACATCCGGGTGGGCTCAACATCGGAGAGGAACTAGGTGTACACCTTGGAAAATAAATATCCAACATAAAGTGGGTGTGTATATGTGTATATATATGGGTAGACATAGAACGCTACTAGCAGATTTGATTAATTAAGAACTGTATTGCTTGTAGACGCTCTATCTTGACCATTGTTGGATTATGAACTGCTTCATTGGTGCAGTATGAACTGATTTTCTTTCACTTATCTGCACCATGTTCTCATTTGTTTTGAAACCTCTTCTGCTTTTTCAAACTTTATTTGAAGACTCTTTCTCAAAAAATCTTACGGTAGAGGAAATGGTTTCGTCCTTTTCTCCTTTTTACTTTTCGTTTTCTTCCTTTTTACCCTCATATTGGCTTATCCCCTTCCGTTTGTTTCCCTATCAAATATGAATCTTAACCAACTTATTGTTTACTTTGGTTTGTGACACATGGATTTATATGTATTATAACTGTGAAAATTGGTCTATATAAATTCATGATCCGCGAGCTAAGCCGATACACGGCTTAATTTTTGAGTATATGATGTATCCTATTTGGAGTTGATATATATTTTTGCCATAGTGTGTCACGTTTGGGATATACACTACTGTTATTCCCCACTGGAACATTATTTAGTTGATTAAGGGAAATTACTGAGTATGCCAATCTGTAGCCTGTAAGATCACGTTGCAACTTGCTTTGGCCGTCTGAGTCAATGTCGGTGACACGCCGATACACGGCGAGATTGATTAACTTTCACCGACTTGGGTTACTTTTACATGTTTATATAACACGTAGACAACATCTCAACCCACAATGCAACTGTACGATAATCACGCTGTACAGAAAGGTGTTCGTAATGTATATATTGTAAATATCTGTGAATAGGGCGTTGAAATGCCATGACATGCTGATACACAGCAAGATTGTTTTCATTTTTTTCATTTAATAACATGAAAGGAAAGGCATTAGTATATCTTAGGGTTATAACACACTGTAAATATGCCAATGTGTTTAGTATTTACCCACTTAATAATGGCCGCCCTGTTGTAAATATTTGCACATTTTGTCCTTTTTCCTTTTCCTTCGCACCTAACGGGAAGTGAAATGTATATATTGTGCCGGGTAACAAGGCACAAACTAACACTGACGAAGGACTAGAGGCTGAAACGCGTTTGTTTGTTTTTGTCAGAAGCCGTAATAAAACTTCTTGCAACATACCCCCGTGAGTGCGTTTTCGTCTCTAAAGAAGGGTCGAATGGAGCTACTATATATATATATATATATATATATATATATATATCTATCAAAACCAACCCTACTTCGGATAGAATAGAGCATGCACACGAGGAGTGCTGAGTTTCAAAGGAATTTTTATTGCACTCGGCCTCCTCCGACCTGGCAACACTGAGAGAACGCGTTTTCGGCTGTCACAGCAGCCTTCTTCTGTCTAATGCGCGCGATTCTTTTAAAACCATTTATAGTCTGCCCAAATGCATCGATATGGAAAACATACTGCTTACGAAAAAAGACACTCCTAATGTGCCAGAGCCCACAGGTGCATACACAGTGAATGCATTTGACTGGAAAAGTGGTCATAATGATTATTTCAACATATAAAATATTACAAGAATGGCTTAAATGCTACTAAACGATGCAGTAATATCCACCCATAGACCGCATAATGCGTACTGAGACTGACCCTAATTGCCTGCAATCTGGGCTCATAGCTCAAATGCTTTGAATGTATCTTGGATAATAAATTGTAAACAGGTGTTCAAAAAATCACATGTAGATGACAATTGGCGCATACATTGTTGTCATAACACAATTAAAAAAAATATCAAATATGATGCACGGTTGTATTGCAACAGGAGAATAAAGGTTTATGTGTATACTTGTCCATCTGATCTGTTGGGAAAACCATACCAAGCATTGGGGGTGGCTCTCATTGAAGGTTATGAGGCGGAACGTGCTGAAATTTCGGGCCATAAAGACGCATCCATCTCATTGTGAAAGTCGCCAAAGCAATTAGGATGGAAAGCACTACTGCAGTCACATACTAGTTCGGCAATGTTACATAGGACTACCCATCCCACAATGCCTGATCTCAGTCACTTACAGACTGCGATAATCACCAGCCTGTAATAAGCATCGGGAACAAACAATCAAGTCCTAGTGGACCCTTAAACCCTTGCCTACCCATGAAGCAGGCACCTCCAATATAAAGTATAGGTAAGTTAGCATTTTTGCCTGGGCCACCATGTAAATATTGCGATGTGCACATTTGTGATATTTACAAGGCTGTTCTGCCCAGTGACGCCCACTTTGCATCTCAAAAGGGTGCTAGCATGCGCTAATGCATGTTATCACCCTCTTGTTAATAAGGCAAAAACATTATCTCTGCTTTTTGGCTTTTGAAGCTAAAAAAGCGCAGATAAGGCCCTTGATAATATGCCCCATAGCTGGTGGAGATGGAGATCTCTGGTTAGATGTGTGTGAAAAGCAGTTGAGAGCAGGTAAAGTAGTACTACTGGAGAACTACTTCTTGTACTCCAAAATGTGTTTGTGAATAGCTCTCGCAGTTTAGAAATGACACATCATGTATCCGAAGAATAGCTAGAAAGACGAACATGTATAATACCTGGAAGTAATGCTACAAGAGAAGTCATTCAAATTTGTACTTGAATTTGGAGTAAGAATGGTTAGAAAGGATAGATAGCGAAATGAAGAGTTTCTAATGATAACAATTCTGCCCGAGGTAGGCAGTTTTATATTAATAGTTGCAGAGCTTTTTAGAGAACATAGGCTCCATGTGAAATGTATGTGTGTATTATTAGTTAGATGGAGCAACGCTAATTGTGAGGCTAATGAGCATTCCTGAGAGTTGATAAGGTCTTAGGGCGATTACATAAGGACTATGGCCTTGAAATAAATTGAAGCTTACAGGACCAGTACCCTTGTGTTGGAAAAAAACGCACAAGTATACCCCCTTCTTAAAAAAGCTTCTGCAAATGTACACAATCCATCCATCTATCAGCCGATTCCACTCCTCCCACTGCCAGTTAAACTAGTACAAAAGGTCGTAAACAAACAGCTCACAACATTAAATGAACAAAATCAGTTTCTAAACACATCACATTCAGGCTTCTGTGCCTCCAGCAGCCCTGAATCAGCTCTAGTAGCAGTAACTGGTGACATGTGCTGCACATCCTCCTTGATCTCTCTGCAGCATTTAACACGGTTTCCCATTGCTGTTCTTCTTCACTGTTTTATTGACTTTGGTATCAGGCAATATGACCTTAGGTGGATTCAACAGTTTTTTGCAGATAGGACTCTAAAGGTCTCCCCGCCTCCTTATCAGCTCTGGAAAAGAAACTTTCATGTGGAATAACTCAAGGGTCAGAGCTTGCCTGCTAGCTACTGTGGCTTCGATGAATGCTAATTGCCTTATTGAATAGCTAAAAAATGAAGATTTAATGTTTGGAAAGCATGCCGTCGCTGCTCACCAGATTGGTGGCCCCCATCAATGAAATCTACTCTTAATACATCTGTCATGGTGAAAAATATAGGGGTCACGCTTGACAGCAACAGACCAAACATTGCATTAATACTTCCTCAAGTTGCTTTCCCACCCTGTGAATGCTGAGGAAAATATTTACCGGGCTACCATTAGCAACCAGAAAATAAGTGCACCATGGATTAATCAGCTCCGGCCCGGTCTACTGTAATGCCCTTTAAATGGGTGTGCTACAATACCTCATATAATGGCTACAGGTTATCCAAAATGCTGCAGCCAGACTGATTGTCTATCTTTTCGTTCAGTCCCATACATCTCAACTCCTTAGTTTGAGTTTGAGTTTAAAATTATTTGTAAGAGCGCACGTATACCAGCGGTTTCTTGGCGCTACAACTAACGAACTACCGGGGGAAGAAGGAGGGAGGGGGCCGTGAGGGATTATTCAAAGGACTTCTTGAATAGGTGGGCCTTGAGTTGTTTCCGGAATTGAGGGTACAAAGTGAGAGATCGAATTTCCAGAGGAAGAGAATTCCACAATGACGGAGCCAGAGTGGCAAATTTAGAGCCTCCCCACTTCTTTCTTCGGAAACGTGGAATCATAAGAAGGGCCTGGGAGGACGAACGGAGCTCTCTACACGGAACATAATGGGTAATCTCAGAAGAGATAAAAGCTGGGGCTGAGCCTAGACGAGCAAGGAAGGCGATGGAAGCGATCTTAAATTGGACCCGGGCTCGTACAGGCAGCCAGTGTAGAGATTTCAGAAGGGGGGTGGAGTGGTGAAATTTCGGGAGATTAAAGACCAGGCGGGCCGCCTGGTTCTGTATGAGTTGGAGACGCCGTAAACTATATGCAGGAATACCCGCATATAGGGCGTTACCATAGTCCAGGCGGGACACCACCATGGCCAGGATGATGAGTTTGAGGGCAGAAAAGGAAAAAAACGGGACACCCTGCATATAGTACGCAGTGCAAGAAAAGAAGCAGAAACCACAGAGCTAACCTGGGAGTGAAGGGACAGTTGGGAATTAATTTTTATGCCAAGGGTTTTAACTGAAGTAGCAGGAGTCGGAGAGGGGCCAAGAGAAGGGGGCCAAAACAAAGGAGTCCAGGGGCTGGATGAACCACCTGTCAACACCAACTCGGTCTTATCAGGGTTGAGTTTAAGGTGGTTGTGGCTCATCCA
The DNA here is from genome assembly GCF_964261635.1 of Lissotriton helveticus. Classification (NCBI taxonomy): domain Eukaryota; kingdom Metazoa; phylum Chordata; class Amphibia; order Caudata; family Salamandridae; genus Lissotriton; species Lissotriton helveticus. The sequence continues at coordinate 1,200,199,082 of NC_136057.1, read as the reverse complement.
GTCCCGGATATGGAGCATGATAGATTGAAAGTTAAGAGCAGAGGAGGGAGAAGAAGACAGGTCAAAAACAAGCTGGAGATCGTCCGCGTAGTTAAACACGGCGACCTCCATTTGTTGTAGAGAAAAAATAAGGGGAGCAATGTAAAGATTAAATAAAAGGGTAGACAGGGAGGAGCCCTGTGGGACCCCGCACTGAACTTTCCGGATGTCCGCTGTAAAATCACCCAGGCGAACAGCCTGGGTGCGGTCCCTCAGGAAGGAGGAAAGCCAGACCAGGGTCGTCCCCCCGATCCCCGCCGCCCTGACACGGGAAAGTAAGATGGTGTGATCCACCGTGTCAAAAGCGGCTGAAAGGTCGAGGAGCACCAGGGCCTGGCGTTGGTTGGTGTCCATACCCTCCCTGAGGCTGTCCAAGACCGAGATGACAACGGACTCCGTAGAGTGTGCGGGGCGAAAGCCGGCCTGACGGGGGGCAAGGGCTCCATACATCTCCACAAAGGAGCTCAGAGCGCCGGTGACGTGGCGCTCGAGCACCTTTGCCAGAAATGGCAAAAGGGAGATGGGGCGGAAATTGGCAGGCACCGAGGGTCCGAGCCGGGTTTTTTCAGGATAGGCACGATAACCGCAGATTTCAAAGGGTCAGGTACCACACCTTGAACAAGTGAACTGTTCAGAAGATGAAGTGGAGGGTCAGGGCAGGAGGTGAAGATGTGACGGAGAACATGGGCGGGACAAGGGTCGCGTGGGGAACCGGACTTAACCAAGGGAACTAAGGTGGACAAGGTTTCCCTAGTCATGAGGGGAAAGGAAGTGAGTTCGCCCTTGGAAGGGGGACACTGGGGATCAACAAAAGAGGGGGAAGGAGGGGGAATATTGGCCTTGATGGTCGCAATTTTATGGATAAAGTAATTGTTAAGGGAAAAACAGAGTTCCTCGGACGGGGCAGGCTTAAGGGTGGATCTGTCCGAGAACGCCAGGTTATGAACAATGGCAAATATTTCTTTGGACTGATTTTCAGCAGCCAGTATTTTGGAGGAGAAATAGGTGGTTTTAGCCTCCAAGATGTCTTTTTTGTACTTGGTCAAGATGGTAACATACTCCAAGCGCATAGTGGGGCTATAGTTTCTCCTCCAGGCCCGCTCGGCGCGCCGTACCGCTAACTTGGTGGCCTTAAGCTCTTTACTGAACCAACGGTTAGCGTCTTTGTCGCGCTTAGAAGTGATACGTTTGAGCGGTGCCACAGAGTCGCAGTCTGAAGATAGCCACTGTTCTATAGCCTTAACCTGTGAGAGGGTGGATAAACCCTGAAGCGAAGGGGAGGAGGCGATGAGCGAAGAGGAGAGGTCTTCCAGATTCGCTCGGCCCCAAGCTCGAACCCAGATGTTTTTAGGGCGAGTAGGTTTGGCAGGGGGGTGCATAGGGAGGGAAAATGAAATGATATAATGGTCGGACCAGGTGCAAGGGGAGATTGAGAGAGATTCCACAGGGCAGTTCAGTGACCAAATCTGGTCAAGTGCGTGACCTTTAATGTGGGTGGGGGAATGAACATGTGAGATGAAACTGAAAGATTGAAGGGTTTCAGAAAACTCCTTAGAGGAAAGGCATTCGGCAGGGTCAGAGGGCCAAAAATTAAAATCACCAAGAAGTAAAATGGAAGAATTATTAACAGTGATGGTGGCCAGTACATCCAAGAAATCAGGAAGAAACAGTAGCGGAGATTGGGGAGGGCGATAAGTAAGGAAACAAGTCAAAGAGGGAGTGGTGGCAGTAGTGCGAATGACCAAGTATTCGGAGGTTGAAATGGTGGGAAGAGATAAAATTTGGAAGGGGAGGTCAGTGCGAGCAATGACCGCTACACCGCCCCCGGTTCTGCCAGTAGAGCGGTCTGCTCTTAAGGCATAATACTGGGCCGGTAGGGTGGCTAAAAGGGCAGGGAGGGAGTCATCGCAAAACCAGGTCTCCGTTAGAAAAAGGAGATCTGGTGCATGAAGGTCCAACAGGACCGAGAGTTCATGCGCATGGGCGACAGCGGATCTGGTATTAAGATAAAATGCCCTGAGGGCTTTGGGAGTTGTCAATGGATTCGTATCTCCAGGCGAGTATAGAGGGTCGACTGTAGGTGAAGAAATCAGAGGAGCAGAAGCTAAGGAAAGACCAAGAAGGGAAATATGAGAATAAGTAAGGGCTGGGATGGGCCATGGTCCCTGGAGGTGGTGGAGCTGGTCAGGGGTATAGATGATATGGGGGGGCAGAGTGACATGCCCCTAGCCCCGGACTGTCGCGGACGGGCGCAGACGGGCTTGCCTTTGGCGCGCCTTCGGTGCGCCCGCTGCGCCTCCGGCCCAAACACATGTTTTTATACAGGGGAAGAGGGGAGGAAAGGAGGCGTGGCCTGCAAGGTGGGCGGGGCTTACTCGCCCGCGATGGATGGCGGCAGCGAGGGAGGACTCCCCAAGGCAGCGCCCAAGTCGGCTGTCAGGGAGTTTCAGAGAAGGCAGGGAAGGTTGCCAAGATGCCGGTCAAGTTTTAAAGCACAACAGGTACAAAATGCATTACAATTTTAAAAAACGAGTAAAATCAGCGCTCCCGGCTTTCCGCCTCAGGAGTTGGTTAGAAGGGCACGCTAGTGATCAGCGCGCGCTTTTAGGCAGGTGAAAGGGGGCGTGGCCTGCAAGGTGGGCGGGGCTTACTCGCCCGCGATGGATGGCGGCAGCGAGGGAGGACTCCCCAAGGCAGCGCCCAAGTCGGCTGTCAGGGAGCTTCAGAGAAGGCAGGGAAGGTTGCCAAGATGCCGGTCAAGTTTTAAAGCACAACAGGTACAAAATGCATTACAATTTTAAAAAACGAGTAAAATCAGCGCTCCCGGCTTTCCGCCTCAGGAGTTGGTTAGAAGGGCACGCTAGTGATCAGCGCGCGCTTTTAGGCAGGTGAAAGGGGGCGTGGCCTGCAAGGAGGTGCATTGGACTGCTTCCAGGAAGCAGTCCTTGTTTAGAAGTCTTTAGGCCTGATTTGGACTTTGGTGGATGGAGTGAAGGCAGTCGGGTGGTGGAGGACCTTATTTCTCCAGGGGGCTAGACCTGCAGTGAAATCTCTGGGTTCGAACTAACCACTGTCATGACAAATCATACAAACCCATTTAAAATGTTGGTGCGCATCCAGCAGTGGTAATAGATACTTACACCAAACTTCAGCTCAAGCGTGAATTTGCTGTTGGAAAAGAAAGAAACAATAGCCCATATACCATGGTAGTATTTTTTAAGGATTTCGGGGGGGGGGGGTGAATTTATTTTCTTTAGGGATCCCTCACTGCCAGTATATTCCTGGGAGAGACAGATATATATTTTTTTTAATCTGCCCACCCACACTAAAAAGGGTAGATGGTTGGATAGGATAGCTTACCTTTGAAAGCCTGTATTCCCTCGGGCCATCGGAGAAAGGTTTACGCTGATGGTGTAAATTTTACTTTGTCAGCAAAAACCTAGCGGTCCAACTCACTCTAAGCTGGGTGGGCAGACCAAGAGCTTGGTGGCCAAAGTATTACGTTGATTCTTGGTTTAGAAATCCTTCTACCAGAAAGGACTAGCCTATATGAACAAATAAATCATCACCTTCCTATAAAGTCCCTCCATTCTGCCAATGTGCATTTCGCACTAACCCCACTAACCAGACCACCCCTTCAATGAATGAATGAATTAAATAAATAAATAAATAGAACAGACTTGGGGCTATGTATTCTTTGCTGGGCAGGCAAAAGAGAACTTTAAGAATGTAAAATAAAGTTATACACGTACGAACTAGGGAAAGGAATGGGGTAGGGAAGCAATAGATAAATGAAGGGAAAGGTTTGGTAGAAACACCAAGGAGAACAAGAAGGGACAGATGCAGAGGCACGTGAGATGCAACATGGTGAGCAAGAGAGCCGTGGCAAAGAGGATGATAAAACAGCACATTAGGATGAGAGAGAGAGCAAGAAAACACATCTACCACCAAAAAGCGATGAAAGGATAGAAGTTAACCAATCAGAACCTGTGAGGTCATAACACACCTAAAGTGGGACATATACAAGAAAAGGGGAGAGAGCCATCAACTCAAGAGGAGGCAAGTGAGATGGACAACAAAGTGACCCTGTCAACTGGCTGACCTAAACCCCATTCTGACTATATTGGAAACAATAGGTCTAGTCAAAAGGCAGCTTAAGGCTTTATGTGGCCGAACATTAACCAAAAGGAGCTGCGAAATTCAACATTTAGAAAGGAACAGATTGTGACTATTTGTTTTTGTTACAAATCCTGGCAATTCGTTAAATAATACTTCAGCTTTAAATCAATTTTACAAAGCAGCTGTTTAAGAGGTTTAACCTTGGGTCTGGTTGGCATGACCAGCCCAAAGGAGCTCATGTGTACTGACCAAAAATCAATATTCACGTTTTGCTTGCATAGACAAAATATAGCTTTTGATATTTGGTGCTGGCGAACAGTAATAGCGTCGGCCAAAAAACAATGATGGAAATAGCCCACTCTATAACATGCACTATAGTTATAAATAGAAGAGTGCACATTAACATCACACGACCAGTTTACATAATTCGGCCCTAGTGGTAGCCTGAGCTAAACAAAGAATTCAAATAACTCCAGCCATATCAACAAATGAGACTAATGTAACTAATAAAGAATATGATTTGACAAATAAAAGCAGCAATATGGGGATTTATTTTGCGTGAAGACCTATTCCCTCATAGCTGATAGGGATACATGTTTTTCTTTGTAGCAAAAGATCTGTGGAAGCTGGAGTAGTAGATTCCTGAGATAAACCTGCAATTGTCTGCAAAAGTGAGAGCAAGCCAACGTTAAATATTTTCTGTATTGATTTTCTATTACTAAAGCTATAAACTGGCGTGTGAGGTAAAGATTTGCCTTTGTATTCTCCTAAAGCGAAAGGCAATAATTAATCGGCAATTCAGGTCCATTGTGATTAATATGCACTTTCGGCAAAGGCCTTCCCTGCGAGGATAAAAGTAAAAATATACAAAGTCAGCCGCTGCAATAAGTTAATTATGTCTTAGGCCATAACATTTTGAACTACATCATTATTAAATAAATATAGAATACTTAAAAATACTAATTGTATAATTTCAAGGACAATATTACATTACAACGCAATTCTATGAAAACCACAATAATGTGCGCCATGCAAAATTGGAAAATAAACAAGCTCCTAAAGTAGGGGTTTTAAAGAAGCAGACATCTTATATTGAAATCATATAGTCGATCTTCTTTAGGCGCGTAAGCCTGTTTTTCATGGTGACATTCCATTTAAAGATGGGCATGTAGCATCTTAAGATGTGCTTTGACTAAAGCCCTGGGTGCACACTTTCAACAACAGTGGTTTAATGTACCAACATTGCAGAGTTGTGTGTACATCAGCATTGACATACGTGCTTTATTCTATGGTGCATCCTACGATAAAAACAAATGTGGGCACGTTCTTAGATAAGAAATCAACAAATTATATAAAAAACAACAACAAGAAACAAAGTGAATAGTTTTCTAAAACCTATAGGGGGTTCCCTTGCTTTCTGTTCTGTTCTAATCTTTGTTCTCTATACACACTTACAGAACATAGGGGTATATTATCAACAACTAGCGATAATTTTTGTCTCTAACTTGTTTAGAGACAAAAATTATCGCCGCACATCGGCGATTTTTATCGCAGATAAACCTTGCTATTAGCAAGGTTTATCGCAAATGCGATAAAAAACGCCCGCAATGCATGAATATCGCTGAAAAGTCAGCGATATTCATGCATTATCGAGCAAATGCTCTTAGCCATGTTATCCACCTCCCATTGGATAACATGGCTAAGAACTGCTCAGGGCAGGTGTTAGCTTTTGGAGATATTCGCCCTTAGCGCAAATATCTCCAAAAGTTGGTAATAGGAGATAGCGATGTTAGCGACTGTTTCCAGTCGCTAACATCTTGGCACGCCCACTTTGCATATCATTAGTGATAAATATCACTGACATGCAAAGTGGGGCCCATGATGGTCGCTATCTCCTATTAGCTGTCGCTAACTGGTGTTAGCGACAGCTTGGTAATAGGGAGATAATTTTATCTCCGCTTTCTTGGCTTTTAAAGCCAAAAAAGCGGAGATAAAACCCCTTGATAATATACCCCATAGCTCCAGGAGGACAACCATGCAAGAGTCTCCTTTCTCTAGGACGCGCGGGAATCATGTGCAGTTGTGAGTTATGCTGTTAAGGTGTTGAATTTTGATTTTAAGCCAGACTGGAGATCATCTGCTAGCTCATTTTCTGCAGCGTGCAGTTGGATTTTGGTTTATGTGCAGATTTCTAGAACTCTGGCCACTGCTCGAGGACTGGACATACATTGACAGCTATTTAGATCTTCGGTGTATGCCCCAATTCATTTAGATCAGTATTTTGATGTTTCTTAAGTGGTTAGTCTTGGATGAGAGATCCCTGACTCGCTGATCCTTTTGACTGATGTTGTTGGGATGGGCTTAGAAAAGTTAGATAAGGATTTGGTCTTTGTTTCTCTTTGTGATTTCTTTTAACAAGGGACAGTCAACTCGATTTTTGCATTCAGGTTTTATGTTTTATATAAACGCATGAGCGAGATAGAGCCTTTTTTACCTCCTCAGTGAAGGAAATCTCTAGCATTGCACTGGTAATTGTTGTTGGAAACAGGTGCATCGACTGCTAAAGTATCAAATATATCTTTGGTCCATTTTACTTCTAATTAAAGAGGATTTGAGTTCAAAAATTGTATTTTGTTGGTTGTTGTAAGATTATTAGCAGGTGGGTTTTAGCACCATCTGTGTTCAGTGGTCCAGAGAATTATCCTTTGTTTATTTAGTTTTCTTAACCAAAGTGCTACATTTTTGGTTTTTACTCTTACAGTTACTCGGGCCATAATTTTAGATTAACTTATATTATTTGACAAGTCATTCTTTTCCAGCGTTGGGGTGTGATTATTCAATACATGCAACACTTCAGAGAATAAGGAGTCTTTTTCAAGGTGTCTTGTGTTTCTGACCCAGGGTTTTGGTAATTTAAACTGGCCTGACATGGTAGTTTTTAGTTGAGTTCAATGAGAAATGGCCCAGTGGGCCATTCTAATATAATTTGGGTGTCTAGCCCTTTTCTGTGCGCTGGTGATGAGCAAAGCTAAGAAATTCTTATTATTGTGCAGGTACTATAATGGCCATCCCACGAATGTATCAGTTTTCTTCTGAATCAAATCAATTCATGTTAATTCAAAAACCAGTTAAATGCCTTTAGTCATAGTGTGGTTTTTTCACGTCTTTTAGAGAGACCTATTTGGAGCGGGCAGCTCAATTTTGTCAGAATATCACAAGTCAATTCATTTCAAATTGTCTGTTATTAAAGAAAAATCGTTTATGGGCTCTCTACACTATCATAGGTTTTTTACAGACCAGATAGTACAGTAAACATCTAAGCACACTGTTATGTTAGTTCCAAAGTGTGATATAGCTTCATTGTTTCAAAGTTCGAGCAACAAATGCTTATGCACTCAGAGACGTACGCTCGTTAACAGCAGATCCAAAATCATCATGCCTAAAAACACATGTTGAAATGTAAAATTGTATCAATCTACTTATGTGATGTTTCTCTTGAGAAGATCATAGCACATAGGTGTGGGAACATTTTTAATTATCATAAAGCAACTGGAACAAGAAGGAACAAGGAGGAGGAAAAACCACAATTATGTGTTACCCTGTTGTTATGTTCCATATAGGTACGCCAACATAGGCTCAGGTAGTCACCTAACCTTTCAACTATATTCTTTCCTACTATTACATTGCATAACAGTTCTTAGTAATTACCTTTTACCTAGTTACGGGAATGTCCAAAGATGACATGGGGTTTTCTTCGAAAAGCTTAAGCCTCATTCATTATGCATGTGGATTCTTAGAATCACAGCAGATCAGCAGGCCTACCATCTCCTGCATAATACCATGTACAAGGGGCCTTCCTTTTGTCATCCTACCCTGACATGACAAACTAAGGTACATCCCCAGGGGGTACCACTTTGGGTATATATACATCATCTCTTGCTGAGATAATCAGTGGAGAAAAAGACTTCCAAGCCGGCACACTGACTCAAGACGATGAGGCTTCTACACACAGACACTCCAGCTCGCAGTGGACTGATATCCCTTACAGGGTGTCCATTTCGAAGCCAAGACAGAGATACAAAGTCTCTCACTTCAGGTAATGGCGTTGACTTTATCCTAGAGGGATTCTTGGCTTTACACCCACAGGCTTGCTAGGTACATTCAGGTACATCTAGTTAGGGACGCATCCTTGGAGTGCACATTCTACAGTCATGTATTTTATATACCTGCCTGTATTCATTGTTTTAGCACAGTGGTAGAAATCTTCCATCCTTTTACTCTGTTAGTGCTTATAATCATTTATATCTGTTACTGTCTAATGGTTGTTTCAGCACATCTATTTTACACTAGAATGACGCTGGTTCAATAAATGCTTATTGAGAAACGTCCCCACTGTTTATTCTGTGTACCTCTCTGAGACAAAGTGAGCACGAAAGACTGAGCGAAAAGTACACTGTTTACACGATGATCCCTGATGGGACAGAGTTGTTATGTTCGATGGTCGCCAAGAATTATTCTCTCCTTGGTAAGAGGGGTGTCTAGTGGCACTATGAGCTACCTGGTATACTGGCTAACATATTCGATACGGGTGTCTAGAATCAGTCTGACTCCAATCCTAGAGTAGATGTAGACTAAACGTGCAGATCCTATACAGGTTTGTAGGGACTATACGACATGGCGTCCAACGTTGGTTAGGTACTTATTTAACAGTAAAATCTGAGTATCGGTGGCGCGGAACAGCTTGGGGCGCCTCGCGTTGGGGTAGGTCATTCACCCTGGCTGCTCGTGTTTGAGGTACCTTACCTTTTCGAACAGCCCCACGGGAACAGACTGCGGGGCCCTGTAGTGTTACTGTTAGGGTCTCCCCCCTAGAGCAGGACCATTTGGCCTGCTCCCTGATTGACCCAGTGAGGTTGTATCTTTCTTCTTTCTTTTTTTGTTTACCTTATTCTCACTGTGTAGTACCTAATACCCGAGGTCCTGAAGAATTGCCAGACAGGCAAGAAACATGTCGACCTTTTTAGAGGGTTGAGTTAGCCCACTGTAGACTAAGCAGTTCTTATCTCCCTTCCCACCATTTTAACCAAGGGAGTCATCCAAGTGAATAAAGTCCCTTGTGGACTGACTCACCTTCTTTTAAATCTCACCACTCCCTCACGACTACACCCCCACCAGACCCCTTACACGCACTCAAACCATTGGCTGGAACAAAAGATCTCCAACAAAGAGCGCCTACGGCGCCCGTCAGACATTGCAGTGCCAGTCTGACGAGGAGCAGGAGACCAATGATGAAGCATGACACCTAGGTTTCTGGGTGTGTGAGGTCTTCTAATTCCAACAAGGGAACACCTCGTTCCCCGCTTTCGTTCTACTCCATACCATTACACATATTTTCCCTGGGGAACTTTGTATTCTTTTGCCTTATAGTTGACTGGACACATACTCTGGACCCCGTTAAATATTGTCTACAATTGGTTCCCAACTTTGTACTGAACAATACCCAATAAAACAAGAAAATGAAAAAACAGGTCAGGGAGATCTTAGATCACCTTGAAAACCAGAGTGTAGTAGAACCTTGCACCTCTGCAATGAATAATCGGTTGTTTCCCGTAAGAAAACCAGATGATTCATATTGTCTAGTTTTAGACTATAGACATCTGAACACATGCACTAAAACATTTGCAGTACAGAATGTGCGCAGTGCCGCATTGATGAATAACATTGTGCAGAATGTTGATGTTGATTTACCGGATCACTTGTCCAGGGTGAGCATCATCATTTGGGAATTTGCCTCCTAGGGCTAGAAATTTAACTTTAAAAAATCAAAAATAGCCTACCTCAATGACCTATTTTTAGGATAATTGTAATCAAGTGAAGGAAAACGTCTGGCAGCTAACTTTTTAGAAAAGTGCATGCTGCTCCAACCTCCCAAATCTTTAAAAAACTTACAATCCATATTAGGATTTTAAAATGTTGGCAGAACATACATTTTGGATTACGCAGAAAGAGTAAAACCTTTCTACAACTTAATACAACCTGATTTCTGGGTTATGCATTGGACACAGGAACGCACAGATATCTTTTGCTTCCTACAAGCTGACATGATAGCTTCAACACACAGACACGAGTAAATGTACGCAATCTAATGATCCACATTATAGCAGGTCAATCTGAGTACACTTACCTAACCTTCAATGAAGGCGAAACAGTACCCATAGCTTACAAATCACATTTATATACAAACGCTGAAATGAGCTTTGCTTCTACAGAAAAAATCCGGACAGCAGTTTAGACCACTATAGTAAGAGAACCAGCACTGGCTCAGGAGAAATGAATAATTGTCGTAACTTGAGTACCAGCCTTAGAGGCTGCCACAAAGGCCAGCATTCCTAATGCTAAAGTCTTACATCCAAGATGGATACAATGGGCTAATTCTCTCACTGCAACGGATGTAGAATTTAGATATGACCCAAGGTTAAAAACACAAGCATTCCTGTAATATGAACAAGAATATCCTCTACCAAATGAAATAATGCTTCTAGATCAGTATGAATACATTATTTAAACTGACAGATCTGCTCAGCCAGCCATAGGAAGTAAACAGCAATACAGCGTCGCAAATGTGATTGTAAAAGGTCTTATGCGGGAAGGCAAGTTCCATCCCAGTGATAAGAAGACACCGTCTCTAGGGGACTGCATGGCTCAGCTGGCAGAATTAAAAGCACCGAAGACACCACCCGCTTGATGAACACCATCCACTTTGGCTCTCCAACCGACCCCTGTCCACACCACATCTTTAACAAAGCCGACTCCATCATCGCACCCCAACGCCGGGACATCATTAACAGCTCCTTCGCATCCGCCACCTTCCCGGAGAGCTGGAAACATGCCGAGCTGAGCGCCCTCCTGAAGAAACCCACCGCGGACCCCACGGACCTCAAGAACTTCTGCCCCATCTCGCTCCTCCCTTTTCCTGCCAAAGTCATCGAGAAGACCGTCAACAAACAACTCTCCGCCTTCCTCGAGACAAACGGATCCCTCGACCCCTCGCAGTCCGGCTTCTGAGCAAACCACAGCATCGAGACCGCACTCATCGCAGCTACCGACCACATCAGGTCCCTGCTCGAGAACGGGGAAACAGCTGCCCCCATCCTCCTGGACCTCTCAGCAACCTTTGACACCGTATGCCACCGCACCCTGATACAGCGTATCCAAGGATCGGCCTTGGAGTGGATCATCTCTTTCCTCGCCGGAAGAACCCAGAGAGTCCACCTCCCCCCGTTCCGCTCCGTGGCCACCGAAGTCATCTGCGGTGTTCCGCAAGGATCCTCGCTCAGCCCCACCCTCTTCAACGTCTACATGAGCCCCCTCGCAACCATCGCACGCCAACACAACCTCAACATCATCTCCTACGCTGATGACACCCAGCTGATCCTCTCCCTCACCAACGACCCCACCACAGCCAGAACCAGCCTCCAGGAAGGAATGAAAGACGTCGCGGAATGGATGAAGCTCAGCCGTCTGAAACTGAACTCAGACAAGACGGAAGTCCTCATCCTGGGACCATCCCCCTCTGCCTGGGATGACTCCTGGTGGCCCTGGGCACCGCCCCCAAGCCAACGGACCATGCACGCAATCTGGGCTTCATCCTGGACTCCTCCCTCACGATGACCAAGCAAGTCAACGCCGTCTCGTCATCCTGCTTCAACACCCTGCGCATGCTCTGAAAGATCTTCCGGTGAATCCCCACCGAAACGAGGAAGACGGTCACTCAGGCCCTTGTCACCAGCCGTCTGGACTACGGGAACACCCTCTACGCTGGACCCACAGCCAAACTCCAGAAAAGACTCCAGCGCATACAGAACGCCTCGGCACGACTCCTGGACATCCCCCGTCACAGCCACATCTCTGCCCATCTGAAAGACCTGCACTGGCTTCCCGTCAGCAAGAGGATCACGTTCAGACTCCTCACCCATGCACAAAAGGCTCTCCACGACATGGGCCCCGAATACCTCAACAGCCGCCTCACATTCTACACACCCACCAGCCAGCTCCGATCCGCCAGCCTCGCACTCACCTCTGTCCCACCAATTCGCAAAGCCTCCGCCGGAGGAAGATCCTTCTCCTACCTGGCGGCCAAGACATGGAACTCCCTCCCCACCCACCTACGGCTGACCCAGGACCACCTCTCCTTCAGGAAACAACTCAAGACCTGGCTGTTCGAGCAGTAGAGACTCCCCCTCCCAGCGCCTTGAGACCCTAGCGGGTGAGTAGCCCGCTTTACAAATCTCATTGATTGATTGATTGATATTATTGGCACTAATAAATATGGATCGAGAATTCCCCACACTCATAGTGTGCAATTCATTTTACTGTGTCCAGTCATACAACAAATATCTTCACTAATGGGGTCAGAATGGGTTTAGAGGCTCTAATGGTTGCACAATTAAACATAAAATGCTATAGGAACAGTTAGCTGAGTAGAAAACAAACTACCAAAAGCTCACGTGATACACACGCCGAGTCATCAGTGTTAAGGCTTTCAAGTTCAAGGGAATTCATTGGCTGATGAAGCCACGAAGTGGGTAGTACCTATTGCTTCCGTAACTGCAATAACTCATTCAAAAACGAGAATAGACGGACAGATAATAGTCGCTGTCATTGCTTCACGCAAAAACAGCACAGCTTTACCGAAAGTTTTTCCACTCAAATACTCCCACATGTTAGATGTAAACAACATTCCGTATGCTCAGATTCCAGGAGTTAGATAGAGGATAGGGGGATAGAGTACCCCCAAACATTGATCACAGTTTGGGTTTAATACTAGCTGCACACGAGGGTCTAGGTTCTTCACATACAGGGATTACCGCAACAGTTTCTTTACAGCGCTATTGGTGTCCTGGTTTCACAAAACATACAAAGAATTTTGTCTTAAAATGTGACATCTGGCAACAGATGAAGGGTTCACCATAGCACGTCCAGCGCAGACACCTTTACTACCATCTGAAAGACCATTGGCTTGTGTCTATTTGGACCACTGTGGCCCCCTACACTCGGATGGGGTTTACAAGTATATCTTGGTGGCAGTGGATTCATGGTCAAGATTCCTATGGGTATGGCCTCAGCGCTCGGCTGACGCTCGAACTGTTATAAAAGATTTGCGAGTCTTCATAGGGACATATGCAGTTGGCACATTCTGACCGTGGCCCTGAGTTTAACTCTAGGGCTTACAATAAAACCATGGAAGGTTTGGGTGTAGCATTTCAGTACTCCTCTCCATACCATCCCAAGGAAAATTCAGTTGTGGAGAGGAAAAACGAGGACTTAAAGCAGTCTTTTACAGCAAGAGTATTAGGCTCTAGTGGTAGTTGGGTCAATCACCTATATAGGGTACAGAATGCCCTCAATAACATGCTTAGAAGTTCTCTAGGGGGTGTCACTCATTATGAAGCCCTGTTTAGGATGACAATGTGGGTACCTGATCTTGATTGTGAAGGCACAGTGGCGGATGACAAAACTTTTGACATCAATAAACGCTTGGTTGTTTTACAGGATCTGAATGAATCCAGAGCACTACTAAGCAACATGCAGGTGAAACGCTCCGCCACTGGGGAAGTCACATCAGTCACGGCAAGACCTGTCTTGGTCCCAAAAATCAGGGATCTGGTCAGAGAAATGATCGAGGAAAAAAAAGAAATGTGGACCTCCCTTCAGAAAGCCTGTACCTGTCCTTGCTGTTAAAGGAACAAGAACAGTGCTTCTTCTGCCTCTTGCCGGCAAAAAAGAAAAGAGATTCGTCTCCATTGATCTGATCAAACCACACTATGTGGCAGATACTGAATAGTAGGTTTCGTGGGATCATGGGTAGCTGACGCACTCATCTCACTACCATACAGGAAGTTCAGACAGAAAGACTCATAACATTCGAAGAGTCACCAATATCAGGTAATGGAATCTCCATCCATGAAATGGAACTCGTTCCTCTGGAAACAGAACTTCACACTACAAATGAAAGACAAATATCAATTTGGCCTACCACCGTTATCGACATAAATATGCCTCAACAAGAGACACCTACCAGTTCAACAGCTCCTGCTGAGCTACCAAAGATAGCTGAAGTTGCATCTGGCTACTTCATCGATTTTGATACATTCTCTCTTGATCCCAGTGAACCTGAGACAATGCCAGCTCCAGTTTCCCATTGGCAACAAATTTGTGAATTCTATATTTTCTGAAAAAGACTTATTTAGTATCACCCTGGCTCCAGCTCTGGATCATAACTGGAATATTGTTTTTTCTGTTCTGGATTGGCCTAGTAACTGTCTTTTCTTACTTGGGAATGGAAATTATCTCCCAGAACGCTCAGCAGTATCCAATGTGGACTTGGTCTTGAAACCTCATACATCCTCTCATTGTCAACAAAGAGACTTGTTTTCCACGAACATTACAGCTGTTCCAATTCCTAAAGGTATAGTTTGGGACAAGGTTGATTATGATGCATTTGGCCCTACTGAACTTTTGAAAATACTAAATTTATTTTAAATTTCTCTATGATATCATTACCTCCAGCACATTTTCCGATGTTTGGTTTTGAAACTGTAAATAATATGTTGTCTGTTTTAGAAAAATCTGCTACATTTTTAAACAATGAAATGTTAGAATATACATCTGACTTCGATAGTATATACTGTTACCATCATTATGGTCATCACTTTTTACACAAATCGAGTATACTCATAATGTTTTCACATTCCACCAATGGGAGCATTGCCCAACATATTTTTCAGGGTTAAACACTTCTGACCCAACCTCATATTACTATAAGGTTGTACCTACAACTGCACAGAAAAATATGCTAACGCCTAACAGATTTATTCTACATCCTTTATTGCCCAACTGTCTGAACAGGGTTTCGACTCATGGAAGGACACTATAGAGACAAAATCCGTCTGGAGTTGTAAGGAATGGCAAGTTCAGGGAACAGAAGCACTATTTAGATCATGCCTCATTCCACAACAAATAACATTTCTGAATGAGACTTTGCAATGGAATTCCTGTGTTGGACTAGCAAAGAACAAGGATTTAAACACACCACGGTTTCCCACACCTTCACACATCAATTTTACATCACGTGGATGGGATACAATAGATGACATCATGCAGTATAATACTTCAGACCCCAATTGGAAGGGATGGTTAGTTTGGCTCACAGACACAAATTGATGGCACTCAAGATTCGGGGGTACAAAACCGAAGGGTTCAGTTTCCATAGGTTAGACCCATGATATGTACAAAGAGAACAACCAGGGGTAGTGGCATCAAACAGTGTTGGGAAATTGTGCCTCGATTGGCTAAAAACCTCAACACTGTCCCAGGTGAAACAGCACTTATCCTTATTCTCTGATGAGGTTGATCTAAGGGTGTTTTTACTAGGTCCCCGAAAGCCACGTAACAAACATTTCTATAAGGCTGTCTCTAATGAAATTCGGAATATCTCTCAACAAGAAGCTGCAGAGAGGCTTCGTGAAATAGATAGAATGAACCTAGAAAAAGCGTTAGCTGTAGTTGACAATGGTGTGACTACATCAACATCCCGGATTTATTCACTGGGCAAAATTGCTATTGATATACTGGAACAGGACTTGTCCATACTACAACACAGACAATCTCAGCTATGTTCTATTATGCTATTAAGCTGGACTCTGCAATCATTGTGCGCTGGTTATGTGCCTTGGCGATTTATCAACAATACGTACAATCTAACTAAAAAACAGAGTACGATGGCACAAAGAGGAGTAAAATATACAATGCTGCGTATTGAAAATCTTGACAACTTACCTTTTACTGTGGCAAAGTCACCATCCAAAGAATGGTTAATTCATGGCCATATAACTAGGGGTGGGCGGAATTTGCGTAGTCATGCTGAGCAAAGGTCCGCGAAACTGTAAAAATCTGCGCGAGCAGGCAAAAGTTCTTCGAACATGCGGAATTGCTTGTTCCGGCCGTTCACAATGCTTTTTTCCTGTTCGCGAACGCTGTTTGCAGGTTTGGGGAGAAATATCTCACGAATAAGCAAACAAGCAAAAAATTCCGCAAGGCCACCGATCGCAGAATTTTTGGCAATTCCACATTCTCCGCGGAACGCGAAATTACCCAAATTCGCAGAGCGAAATGGAATTTACCGCCCAGGCATACATATAACGCTACCGGCCACTACTTTCTAGTTTCAGTATTGCCTAGAACAACACCAGGGAGACAGATATGAAGCGATGGGTAGGGAATTCATCAAGGAATCTTGGGAATTACTGTACAGGTTTAATGTAGGAATGGGGTCATGGAAGTGTTCCTTAGCAGTACCAACTGCGAGAATTCCTTAAGTGAATCTCTGATATGAAAGGATAACATGATTCATGGGGCCTTTAATGGTTCACTCGCTGACTTATCCTGCCACTTGATAGGTTCCCCAGCTGCCGTGATTAGTCCGATATTCGAGTTACTTTCAAATGGGAGTTACTTGATGCTGAATGATCAGGGTTGTAGTGGGATGCTCCCGGACATTGCATATCTTGTCACTGTAAACTCCAGGGTTACATGCTGTATGCAAGTATTGTCTCCACCAACCCACACAACCAGGGAGGCGCTGTTATGGCCTTTGTTGAATGTTTCCTTTATACGGTTTGAAACTCTGAGCCAAATGAAAGCCATGCTTTTACAGCAAACTATGCCCTTAACCTCTGCCCGAGAAACTTATGATTGTCAGGTTGCAATGTCCTCGGCTGAGATACAGGTACTGATACAAACAAACTTCCCTTTCTATTTCGCAGAAATGGTACACAGTATCTTTAACATGTCTGATACAACGGTATTGTCCACCTATTTAAGACCATAGGTTCCTCGGAGTTGTTCCCAGCTTTATACCCTCCGTATTCTGAATCATTTTTGGAGGGTTCATGCAATGGACGTCCCTGTCACCAAGGAGATGGAACGCACGCTCTTGGAGCACCGATACCGTGATCGCATGGTAATCCATCTGTGTACACCTCGTCTTTGAGAACTGAGCGAGTCTTGGTTCTTGTCATTTAGATGCTATATTTTGCCTGTCCTCCGATGCCTGTTCTGAGGACAAGAATGCGTGTTGGATCTCTGTCTAACACTTCCAACAATTGCACCACCGGACGTTGATGCTTTACTGGACCCAATAACGGCTCATGTTCTGCAGTGTCCTCAGCATATTCTCATGTTGATGTCTGCATTCTTAGAGCCACCACGAGACGCTTCAGCTCCTGTTGGGAAGGATACCGGCTCCTCAACAAATACACAGGCCTCGGATGACACTTGTACCCCCCCAACAAAGGCTCTGGTGAATACGGAGACACATCTCTGCTCGATTGACCTGATCTGTGAGGTGTTGTAGGGACCAATATCTGCGATTACAGGCAACAGTAATGTTGCGTCTTCCAGCTCATCGTTTACTGGGAAAATTTGGCCTTTTTCAAAAACAACTACATTTGGAATTTTAAACAAGACACTTTTGTCTAAGCTGTATGGCTTTCAGTCACTCTATGTTCAAACTATATCCATGAACATAATTTAGTACAGGCATCTATCGTCTGCAATACATGTTTAAAACATTTCTTAGATTTTTTTCTACATATTTAAAGAAAGAAAGTAGAAATTTCATGGACTGATTTGCGTACACCATTTTAGCCGTGCGTTAGACTTATTAATATGTTATCCAGTCTGATGGAGAGTGGATATTATGTTCCATATAGGTACCCCAACAAAGGCTCAGGTAGTCACCTAACCTTTCACCTATCTTCTCCCCTACAATTACACTGCATAACGGTTCTTACTACTGACCTTTTACCTAGTTACGGTAATGTCCACAGATGACATGGGGTTTTCTTCAAAAAGCTTAAGCCTCATTCCTTATGCATGAGGATTCTTGGAATCACAATAGGACATCAGGCCTACCTTCTCCTGCACAATAACTATGTACAAGGGTCATTCCTTCCGTCATCCTAACCTGACATGACACAAAGAGGTATGTATCCAGGTAGTTCAACTTTATCATTTCTTGCTGAGATAGTCAGAGGAGAAAATGATTTCCATGCCGACACACTGACGTGAGACGCTGAGGCTCCTCCACGCAGACACTCCTGCTCGCAGTGGTCTAACATCCCTTGCGGGGTGTCCATTTCAAGACCAAGACGGGTCCCAAAGTCTCTCACTTCAGGTAATGGGGTTTACTTTATCCTAGAGGGATTCTTGGCTTTACACCCACATACATGATAGGTACATTCAGGTACATCTAGTTGGGGACACATCATAGGAGTACACATTCTACTGTCATGTATTTTATATACTTGCCTGTATTCATTGTTTTAGCACAATGGTAGAAATCTACCATCCTTATACTCTGTTAGGGCTTATAATCATTTATATCTGCTACTGTCTAATGGTTGTTTCAGCACACCTATTTTACACTAGAATGTCACTGGTTCAATAAATGCTTATTGACAAATGCCCCCACCGTTTATTCTGTGTATCTCTCTATGACAAAGGTAGCATGAGTGACTGAGCGAAAAAAAAACTGTTTCCATGATCCCTGATGGGAAAGAGTAGTCATGTTCGATAGTTGCCAAGAACTATTCTCTCCTTGGTAAGAGGGGTTTCTAGTGGCACTGTGAGCTAGCTGGTATACAGGCTAAATTATTCGATAGGGGTGTCTAGAATCAGTCTGACTCCAGTCCTACAGTATATGTTGTCTAAATGCGCAGATCCTATATAGGTTTGTAGGAACTACACAACACTTTTTTCACTGCATTGTGCCAGGATGCTCCTCTGGAGTGAGATTTGTGCTTTATAGAAGAAATATTCATTCATCCATTCAATCAATTATGATGGAAAAGTGAACAAGAGGGTGTATGTTATCATGATCTCCAAAAATGCAGTCATCCCTCATAAAGGGTTCCACACACTTCAAAATAAATAAGGTATAGATGTTTGTCAGCGGAATCCCAATATATGTATTCACATTTGATTGCACAAGTTTACCATGGAAGGTCATCAGTGATTATTAACAGATTTAGGGCCATATGTAGGTAAATTGCCAATACCGAATCCTTAATACCGATTCATACCGAATCGGTATTAAGAATGAGGTAAACGTGATGTAGGTAAAAAATCGTTAAACATTACCGAATCGTTGCAAATTGGTATTAAATACCGATTGTGAACTGATCGGTAATAAAAATACATACCGAAAGGCCATTACCGAATCGGTGTTACCGAATCCACACCCAAAACGGAATTACCGAATCGGTAATTCAAAAAATAGCGTTTTGGTGAATCAGCCAATCCTGATACACCCATTAACTTCCCAAACAGGAAGTTGCCACACCCAGCCAGGTGCACAGGGCCTGGAGCACACTGTGAGGCAGGCAGGCAGGCAGGAGAGCTGAGGAGCCAGCAGCAACACAGCCAAGAAAAAAAAAACAACAACCACTGAACAAGCATTGCAATGGCAAGCCAGGACAAGGAGAAGGAGGCAGGTGAAAGAAAAAGAAAACTCAAGTTCAGCGACAAGGAGCTTGAGATCCTGATCGAGGATGTCACCCAAAAGTACCACAAGCTGTTTGGAGCCCAGTCCCAACAAGTGCCAGACGCACAGAAGAGGCAAATATGGAGTGGCATTCGGGACAAGATCAATGCCATAGGTGTGACCCTGCGCACCATAGAGGACATCAGAAAGAGGTGGTACGACCTCAGAAAAACAGCAAAACAGAGGATGGCAGAGAGACATAGGCTGGCTGGGAAAACTGGAGGAGGAAAAAATCGTGCCCCAGTGCCAACACCACTGGAACAGATGGTAGAGTCCACCATCCAGCGGGAGAGTGTGAGTGGCATAGGAGACGCAGACAGCTCCGCCAGAGCAGCTAGAAAACAAGGTAAGAAGCATGCCCAGCATGCTGCCCTACCCCCTCCCCAACCCCAACCCCCATAGTGGTAAATGTGCTCCCACTCCACACCATGTCTTACTGCTTACCTGCAATGCATTCTGGGTGATGTAGTCAGTGTGAAATCATGATCAGGACTGTCAGGGCAGCTAACACAATGGCATGGTAATTGAATTGGACAGGTCAGGATAACCACTGTGCACTGTTGGCATGTACTTTAATGCAATGGCATTGCAGACAGAGCATTGAGAATATTTACATTTGTGTCATTTCAGGCGAGTCATCTCGCAGTGCAGCTGAGGGCAGCAGAGGCAGGTCAGCCAGGCCAGAGGGGAGTGAACAGGATGAAGACAGCATGCCTGCAGGGAACACCAGCTCTGCGCCATCGCAGCCAGCCAATCCTCCACCACAGCCATCACCACAGCGCCATTGAGGTCCGCAATCCCCTCTCACTCAGTCACCACTGCGACGTTCACCAACACCACCACCACCACAGTCAGGCAGGAGGCATGCCGTGAACACCCTCCAGCAGATGGAGGCGTCAGAGGAGGAGGGCAGCCAGCGCGCACACAGTCCTATCGTAGAGAGATCCAACAGGGAGCGGGCTGGTTCTGCATCTGAGGGTGCGAACATCTCATCACGACGCCGCAGGGCAAGGCCAGACAGTCCAGTGGCAGTTGAGCAGGGTGACAGTGTGTTTGATGGACTGGAAGGCAACATGCTGAAGGTCCAGCGCCTGCAATGGAGGGAGATGAAGTCATTACACAGGGAGGTGGCAAACATTAACAGACATATGCACAAGATGGAGAAGGGTATCAGTGCCATGGGAGAGAATATGTCTGCAGGGATGGAGAGGGTAGCAACCTCGGTGGACAACCTCTGCAGCCAGCTGGAGCAGGACCGTGTTGGCATGCGCCGGGAGAGACAGAGACTCCAGGACTATACCAAGTCGGTGAACCGGCTGGCCACTACGACATCACTGATGTGTCGCCGGTCCATCGCCATGCAGGAGGAGATGGCGCATTGCAGCAGGGATGTGGCCAGGGGGATGGTGTCCATGACCTCAGTGCTAGAGCTCATGCAGAATGCTAAGGCCTCAAATATGGAAGGGGGGGGGACAGTGAGGAGGCTACCAGCCGTGGTAGCATTACACCCTCACCCACCGAGTGCAGGAGGCGTAGTGGACGTAATGTCCCAGCACAGGAACGGTCCGACTCACCAGTCTGTGTCGATGGGGAACATGCACGTGCAGCACGGGGACGCAAGAAGTGAAGGACACTGGCTGTCCACATGCATGTGATGGGTGATGTAACCCATGTCCAATTGGACTATGCTCACAATGCTGGAGGTGTGCCAAATAAACACCTCTACATGTAATTTGAAATGCCTCAGTGTCATTACTCACTCAGAAATAGTGTGATGTAATCTCTGCCCGTCTATGTCTCCCATCATGTTCAATAGCAGCACCAGCCGTGCTGGGCTCTGGCTGAGGGTTGTCCTCGTCCTCGTCCTCTGACTCAGTTAGTTCCACTGCTGTTCCTTTTTTAGTGGCCAGATTGTGTAGCATTGCACACGTAGCAATGACCTTGCAACATTTGATGGGGCTGTAAAGACGCGCACCTCCTGTTTTGTGGAGGCAACGGAATCTGCTTTTGAGCAAACCAAAAGTGCGCTCCACCACGTTGCGTGTGCTCCTATGTGCCACATTGTATCTCCTCTCCCTTCGGGTGGTTGGGTTCAGATATGGTGTGAGGAGAAAAGGCCGGAGGACATATGCGCTGTCACCTATGATGAGAAGTAAGTTGCATTGATTGGTGTGACCAACAGCTTGTGCCAGGGTGTACATCAGGGTGTGTGACATTTACTTACCGAGTATGTATCCGTCGGCAAATTCACCAGCAAGCAGACGTGTATGTATGCCACTGTTCCTGAAGATGTAAGCATCGTGGGTACTCCCGGGGTATTTTGCCATGATGTCTGTTATTATGTGTTTAGCATTGCAGATCACCTGCACATTGATTGAGTGGGTGGATTTGCGGTTCCTGTAAATATATTCACTTGCTGCAGGTGGGCAGATGGGAATGTGGGTCCCATCGATGCAGCCGATCACGTGGGGGAAGTGGGCAAGTTGATAGAACTCCAGCTTGGTTCTCTGCAGCTCCGCCTGCGATCTGGGGAAGGATATGTAATGTTCCATTCTGTCCATCATGGCGTCTAGGAAGGTGTTGAAGAACCGGGATAGGCAGCTCTGTGATACTCCACCCACTGCTGCTATGACACCCTGGAAACTTCCTGATGCAAGGAGGTGGAGGCAGCAGAGTACCTGGACATGGGTGGGGATTGCGTGGGCCCTTGGCGTCTGATGCTCCAGATAGGGTCTTAGGTCCCGTATTAGCTCCAGGATGGTTTGTGGGTGCAATCTGTATCTCTCGTGTATTTCTGCATCTGTCAACTGGAACAGAGTGATGCGTACTCTGTACACCTGCTCCTCACGTCTCCAGATCCTCATTCCTGCTGCTCTCAGGCGTAGCCGCCTTGCTATGAGATAGAGGCCTGCCATTGTGTTCACACTGATGCATTTTGGGTCTGTTTATATAGACTCCTCCTGATTACCACATGCTCCTGAAACGTGGTATTTAACGATTCGTTATTACCGATTTTGGCCAAAATCGGTATTACCGGGGTTTGCTACATAGCATATTTGGGGTTTTTACCGAATCGTTTATACCGATTCGGTATTCATTGTTTCGGTAATTCCTAGTCGGTAACTCATTGTTTTTACCGATTCGTTATTATCGACTCTATTCGGTATTACCTACATCTCACATGGCTAACTTTTTGTCGGTAACACCGAAAATGACCCTTTTTCGGTTTTACCGATCGGTATTTGGCCACCTACATATGGCCCTTAATCTAAATCATTGCACCTGGATATATTGGCAGCATCCTGAGAGGACTGAAAAACCTTGCTTCCAGCAGCTAATCTCCCATGATTATTGGTGTAAAGGTACTGCTAGATCCAGCAGAATATGCATACATGAACTACCTTTACCAAGCATGAAATAGTCAAACAGATAGGCTTTTACATTTCCACATGGTACTTATTAACGTTGAGATATTGCTAATCATATGAGCTTGCCACAGACCATAGGTAGCCATGCAGAAGAAAAGGTCATATTGCATCAATGGAGGATACTTAGAGCAGTCATCAGTTCTGGGGGTCTCCTAAGAAAACACCCAAGATGACAGATCATATAAATGCCATACATTGGTATTTTTACCAACACTAGTCGTTTACTCCTCAGAACAATTTTTTAAACGGTTAAGGGGCCCGTGCACGGATACAGTAGAAATGCCTTGAAATCAGAAAGTGGTCTTGGCTTATTTGCATGCATAATTGACTGAATGATACATTAGCTAGCACTGTATCTAGTACATCCATTAGAAGTAGCAGTGTTGATTTTGTTGTTTGGGATGAGCTGTTTTGTGTTGACTGTAAAACTAACATTAATCATCTGCATAGTTAATATCTATAGGTCACTGTGCACTAGTGCACACTAGTGCACACATAGCCCCTTTCAGTAGAGTAAAGAAAAGTAAAATAAAACGATAATAACCCATGGTTTATCATCATTTCACTTTGTGCCTGAAGTCTTGGGGGCAGGGCCAGGGGAATAACAGGCATCCAGTGGTATGCACTGTTATCAGTGTACATGACAATTTGGCCGGCTGTATCCAGCCGGGCCAAACCATCATGCACACTTTTCATGTTCCCCATGCAGACTGCATTACAGCCTGGGTGGAGAACATGCCCAGGCTCTCAGTCCCTGGCTGAGTGCTGAACCACGTCACTCAGACCAATCATAACACTGCACTGTAGTCTTGTGATTGGCTCAAGGGAGCCTGAGTGTTTCCTGTTTCCGGCCAGAGCAGAGTGAAGACAAGGTGGGATGACGAGCAGAGATGCGGCTGTGGCAGCAAGGAGGCAAGTTTAATTATTTGTTCACTATCCCAAACCGGCCCGCTGCCCCTTCACATCCAATCTGTGCCAGCCATCACTGTGCACACATACAGATTCTATTGGTGGTTGTTGTGTGCAGAGATTGCATTTCTATTTCCAGCTTGTTCTGTCTAATGTTCATACATTAACTCGGAGAAACATTTATATATTTGAACTTTAAACATCTCACAGGCAAAAAAGTAGATACGCCAGTGGCGGCTCCTCTGCAATAGCGGAGGAGCATCGCCCCACTGTCTGGCTCAGAACCAGTAAATGTAAAATAAAACACTGCTCTTACATTATTTTATATTACATTTGCTGCCTCTGCCAATCATGTTGGGAGGAGCGGGACTTAGGCATCTGAGGTGGGAGGAGGAGTGCTACATGCACTCCACTCCCAAAGTGTGCATAGTGCATTGAGCAGCAGGGCAAAGAAACCCCACAGACTCCCTGGTCTGAGCAGGTTATCTCTCCTGCCTACTCAGACCGATCCCCGCGCTGATCTGTAGCACAGATATTGGATGAGAGTCTGGGTCCCAGGGGCTGCTGGGACCCAGGAAGAGAAGAGGCAGTGAACGCGATACTCGAGGCGGCCGGCCGCGGCGGGTGCAAAAACTAAGTTTTATATATTTTTTAGATTGTATTAATCCCCTTCCTGCGCAAAGCCTCCCATGCACCTCACCCACTCAACCACCCCTTGTTTATGGCGGTTGCCGCTGAGATACACGGCCCATCATGATATGGCTGCAGGCCTGCAAAGACCAGAGATAGAAGGGAGAAGGCAGCTGAGGTTGCAAACCATCAACTGCTACTCAATGCAGGCCATCAACTGGTACTCAATTTTTTTTGTCTCTCTGGTGACAGGGGAAGGTTTTAGATTAGAGTCTATCAGAACTGTTAATGAACAGCCAGGTTTCATATCTACTGTCTAAGTTAACAGCTTTAAATGGAAATTATACACACAAAGAACATTAAAGAGAGGGCTGTGTAAAGGAATTTAATGTATTATGAATATTATTAGTATTATTATTTTCAATAGTATTATTATCAACATTATTATTGCTGTTTTGTTCTAGTCAATGTATTTATTCTTAATGTAAATATTTTGGCGTTCAATTAACCATCTCTTTAATGAGACGACTTTTAATATACTGTGTTAATCAGAATGTATTATTGCAATTTTTGCAGGTAGTATGTTGCTATTGCAAACGATGCCTATTTCTGCTTTGTATTCTCCCTTCAGCGCACCTCGTACCAGCGTTTTATTGGAATTTGTGCCACAGATGAGACCTGACATTGCCAATATGCTGATATTTCCCTGATGTTATTTGTGCTGACTTCATGTAATCTAAATATAGATAGTTTAATATTCTGGCCAACCATATGCTCATGTCATTGTGTTTATACATTTCCTCTGAATCAGTACTTGCTTATTAGTCCCTTCATCTTACCCATGTTTTAAAAGTTTGACAGATTTTATGGAAAAAAAACTTGATGTTCATCTTGAGTGCTCGACAATTAGAAAGAACACTGCAAGAATGAACGGTGGACTACAAAACGTTGGGTTATTAGTATTTTTAGCTAATAGCAACTTACTAGGCAAATGGTACACGCAAATGTGTTTCAGTGATGCTAAATAGGTTAGGCATGTCAGGGTGCATGGGGAGGATAACCTTGAATTTTACCACTGTGTTGCATGCAGTGGTACCTGAGAAAGACTTTCCCAGGGGCTGGCACTGCATTTGCTTTCATTAACTGTAATTACTTTTTGGCTGATAAACAGTCTGGCTTTAAAGCAAATCATTACACTGCTTCAAAATCATTATTGAAATTCATTAACTAATGAGTAGGCCAGGCATATGGATAAGAGGTCGTTTAATAGGAACTGTTTTATAGATCTCAGTAAAGCATTTTAATTTGCACATCATGCGCTATCATTCATTACGCTCAGCAATTTGGTTTTTTATCCATTAGGGATAGGCGTGTTACTGTAAGGCCTATAAAGAGATTAATTATGGACACAGCTTAATATTCACTTCAGTGCTCGGTTTTAGGTTTGTTGCAATGATCAATATTATTTCATACTCAATTTTTACTTCATATTTATTTAATAAGGATGTCGATCTCATACAATGGCAGTGGTGCTTCTAAATCCCAACATGCATTTAGGATTTAAAATGCAAATATAATTTATGTTTTTTCTTGGAAGAACATAAATATCATGACAGGGCCATTGGAGCTCTTTACAGTTATAACACAACCTTGAACATTAAGTATAGTATTAGAAATGACAAAAAGAAATAAGGGGAAAAAGTTAACCAGGGAGCAATAGTCAGAATAAGTGAGTTTGTAGATTATTTTTGAAAGCAAACAGTATGGTTTTGAGTTTAAGGTGGAATGCTTTGCTTCTTTTGACTTTTGGTTAGTACTAGATTTAGGTATTTTTTGGTATTTCTTTTACTCCCTGCGATATGATGTGTACCTTTCAGGTAGGCCCCGGTAGGGCAGTATAGAGGGTGTTGTGATTTAGACATATTATCTTGAACACAATTCTAGCTTCCAGAGGGAGGTAGCATGTAATGATGAAAATAACTAAGCATCCCATAAGCCCAGTGGAAGGCGTTGTGAGTTATATATGGTATAATGAAATTCATTTTATGTTTCAGGTGTCTTATAATAAATAATAACCAGGCATGATCTATGAGGTAAGGTTCAATAAGACGGGACATGGAATTAGTGTCTTATATTTAAAACTTAGACCTGATTAGAATTTTGGTAATTGTGCTAATTTAGAACTAATTCAAACAATACCTGGGAGAGGTTAATAAAAATGCAGATATGCTTCACAACGAATGAACCTTATTAATCACAACAATAAAAACATCACTTATGGCCCCCAATCACACATTGCGGTGCCTATTTTAAGGGCATCGTCGTGGGAAAATAATAAAAAGTGAGCCAAACACGAGAATAACTCGTTATCTGGTGAGCTAACGAAGGCTATGGTGGTTCTTCGGCAGGGTGGAACCGTCGCCGCACCACCAAAGTCGTAATCAGGCCCATAGTCTTTATTATTTTACTATGCAACAACTGTGAAGCAAATGTTGTATACATTTGGCATGTGGCTAAATTGTATCATTTTCTCTGCATGCTGAAGTCCTAACTGCTTATCTAGGATTAATATCGGAGATTGATTTGTTATGAAAAGCGCAGACAAACACAAATGAAACTATGTACACCTCGTAATATAGTCTTAAATTTGGAATCTGGTAGGTTCTTATGTTAGTCTCTCATTTTCTTAACTCTAGATACTTTCTTCTCCTGTACAGTGTCAGAAAAACTAGGTGGTATGAAGCATTATGTTTAACCTCATGTAGGAAAGGAAATATAATAAGATTTCTCAAAGCATGTTAAAAATCACCTGCATCTGAAGCTGGGTTAAAGCTGAGTACACTCAGTTGCTTTGGCTGCCATAACTAGGATTCTAGCACCCCTGCTCTTTTCAGATCACCTTATTCATAACTTCATGAATGGACTGGAGGATAAAATTTGCGATAACAAAATAGTGCTATATGCAACAGAACAGGAACAGCATAAGCTCTTGTGATCGCTAATTTCTTTGTTACTGTGCTCCTGTCGTGGGATTATTGTGCCAAATTACTCGTAATTATATGAACGAGAATAATTGCATAATTTTTGGTAATTTTGCATTAAAGCGTAATGTGAAATTACTCTGATTGCTCTGGCAAAATTAAAACTTTTCCAAGGCCTATTGGTATTAGTTATTAAAATCCTAATTCAATGTTGATGTTGGATTTATAATCACTATTGAAAAGTTATTTTTTTAAAGTAACCCACTAACTTCCTTAACTATCAGAAGGTTATTTAGCATAAGACCCTGCTCAGCCTTGAATAGGTATACAATAGGTGTGAAATGCCTCCCATAAGCAAAGAATAGGCTAACCTGAATTAGCAAAGATGACTCCTCTAAACACCACAGAATATTCACAAGTGGGTCTGAGTGCATCCTGTGACACCACACTGTCAAATCCGGCATGCCAAGTATGTTGAGCCATATGTAGCACTTGGACCCCACTAGAAAGGGATAGAAGAGGATACCAAGACAACTCTTGTGGATCCCTCTCTAGTTGTTGAAGGATCCTGCTTTTTTCCTACCAGCCTTCTATCTTTGAGTTTAATGTTGGTTTAGTGTGTGTTTCAAAGTGGATTTTAGTGTTAGATGTGGGAGAACACTAGGATTACTAAAGTACACTCCACACTCATACCCCTAGCCCTTGGCGCCCAAGGTTAGTTGGCCTCTTTGCTGTAAGGCAAACGGAACTATTAACAAAGATGTAGTGCTGGCCCAGGGAACTGTTGTCCTATTGATTAGGGAGTGCCCAGGAGCCACACCCACCAACTAGCAAGTGACATGCATAAATGTGGAACCCCAAGGCACCCTATTCAGAACACTTTCTGTGCCTTCAAAAGACTAGAAGAGGACTGAATCTGTTGTCTGTGATCTATGAGGTGCCCTGAAGTACCCAGGAACAAGAGGTGGACGCCAAGGGTCAGTTAGCTGACTGCCTGTCTGCTACTAGGGGA
The DNA here is from genome assembly GCF_964261635.1 of Lissotriton helveticus. Classification (NCBI taxonomy): domain Eukaryota; kingdom Metazoa; phylum Chordata; class Amphibia; order Caudata; family Salamandridae; genus Lissotriton; species Lissotriton helveticus. The sequence continues at coordinate 1,200,170,360 of NC_136057.1, read as the reverse complement.
CAGCATGCTCCATTCTCTACATTATTAGTCCCCATAATTCATCCTCATATAAAGCTTCATGCAGAGCTCATGGGCATTTTTGGATAATTAATTAGCTGCTAAATATAATGTGAAATATGCGTTAGTTGAGGAGTAATGCATTGTTTAAAATAGTTTTTTTGTTCCACAATTTTAAACTTTCCTTGGCCAGGTACCAAAAGCAGTGTTTCAGGAACTTTTTGGAGAGTTCTTACAGGATCTAAAAGGGAAATTAAAATATTTTCATCATCAACAACATCACAATCTTGATGTTTTTATTTTGATTATTATGTTCTGTTGTCCAGAAATAGAGACAATTGATGCCAGGTTGTCAATGATTGAATTGGAAAAAACTTTACTCCAGGAACACATACATTGAGGATCAAGGTGTGGCAACACAAAAGGGAATGGAGCTACAATGGCAGAGTTATAAAAAGTACTTTCAACTAACATATACATTTATTTTTAAAACCTCTGCCAAAATGAAATTGGCAAACAGGAGGAATATGACAGTAAATCATATATTATGGGTCAGGGCAACTGCTGCAGAGTGCTTTGGGTGGCCAGTTAATATCAGGGAATATTAATGATGGTAGGGTATTGGGCTTGACCTACTTGGCGTGGTTTTCCCCTAACTGTTTTCCTTACATTCTCCAGTTTTTTCTTTCATCATTTTTGCTGGCTTTAGGACTTTGTGCACTTTACCAATACTAATCAGTGCTAAAGTGTTTTTGCCCTCTCCTTTGGACATGGTAACATTGGCTTACACCTAATTGATCCATTTAATTTACTTGTAAGTCCCTAGTAAAGCGACACTACATGTATCCAGGGACTGTAAATTAAATGCTACTGGTAGGCCTGCTGCACTGATAGTGCCTTCCACTTAAGAAGCCTTTTAAACATGGCCAGTCATTGCATCCTGTATATGCAGTTTGAGCTGCCATTTTGACCTGGCAAAATAAACCTTTTGCCAGGTCTGAACCTTCATTTTTAATAAATTAAGTGATCCCTGGGGTATGTCCTAAACAGCCCAACGGGCAAGGTGAAGTGTATCTAAAACGCTGAACATGTACTTTTATGTTTTAGATGTCCTGGTATTGAAAAACTTGTAAATTAGATTTTTTCTATTGCAAGGCCTACCTCTCACATGGGCTAATATTGGGTTACCTTTTTACATTTATTAAGTTCTAACTTTCAATTACCAGCAAGTGAGAATATCAAGTTTAATGTCTAAATAATGATAAGTTAAAATAATTCACAGAATAAAAAGTTGTGCTTTAGATATGGATTTTGGTTTCCACATGAAGGTAAGTGTTAAAATCTGGATTGTGGCGTAAACATTATCGGCGCCATCTTGTCCTTTTCAGATCCATACGTGTGCGTAAGCAGCAGCCATTTTGTGTGCCTTGGCCTCTCTGCCCACTGCCAATAGCCTGCACGTCTCTCCCCCCACTCCCCGGCCTCGCAAGCTTCCCCCACGCCCTGCCAGCCCCCGATCTCTCCTGCCTGGGCCATAACTGCACCTCCAGCGCGACCCTGCATCAGAGCCACATCCCGTGCTGAACCCCCACACTCCTTTCATCTCACTCCTTTTGATAACCTCTTCCTCCCTGCCCGATTGTCCGGCCTGATCCCAGGCCATCACCTAGCCCAACAGATGCAGTTTATTGCCCCCTACAGTAGGAACTCACCCCATCAAAGGAGCGGGGATTAATCACCGCTTTCGCACCCCGAAGATCCGACTGATCACACACCCCCCCGTTCCCAGCGGAATGTCCAGCTGCGCGATAACCACCACATGCTGAGCTCGGGGTGGGAACTCTACTGTAGATATGTGTGGGAACGGGCCTGGACCGGGGATTCCGAGGATGTCTTTTCTGTCCTTCAAAGAAACATTACGGATGCAATGTATGTAATAAAGCCATAAACCTGTGTATAAGAGGCCAGGCCTCAGAGATGCGGTTAGAGCACCTCGAGAAGATACCCTGTTGTCTGATTTGACGTGTTCTGCTCCGTCGGAATAAACTCCTGTTTCCTGCCTTCCTGTCTCCAGCGCCTGCCTCTATGTTTGGTAATCTCGAATGGTATGAGAGGCGGATAACGCCGGGCAAATACTGAAGGGCTACTGGTCGAATTCGGCCCTACCTTTTTACAATTGGCGTCCCAAACGTGGGGCCCATCAGCGACACGTGGATCCAGTGGGAGAGGTCCTGACGACAGTGTGAACGACTGCAACGATCGGGAAGAGCTCCTGCCCGATAGACCCTCGTCTGGCAGCCGTTTATCCGAACTTCACCGGTTCCGAGCAGACCTCTCTCGAGTGATCTACGGTCCTCACTGGGAACCATCAGGAGTGCCACAGCAATTACGGAGAATAGAGGACGATCGGGCGCTGGAAGCGGAAGACGAGAAACTGTCCATGCGGTCCGGGTAAGGTCCTGCATCGCAGCAAATTGCGAATTGATTGTTTGATTATTTGAAAATACTAGTATTACTCATTTGAATGATTGTTTATTTAAGTATTTTTGGAATTGATTGTTTATCCAAGTATTTTTGGAATTGATTGTTTATCCAAGTATTTTTGGAATTGATTGTTTATCCAAGTATTTTTGGAATTGATTGTTTATCCAAACATTGACTGTTTTGGAATTGGTTCTCTTTGGATCATTCTCTATTTGCAAACAAGCAGAGAGTCGAAATACTCTGTTTAGTCTTTGCAGATAGTGAAGGATAGGTAACGCAGGCTTTTGCCCCCATTGTAATCCGTCGTGCCTATTTTTATCCCGCATTTGATTGATTGTTTATCCGAACATTGATTGTTCGGAATTGGTTCTCTTTGTGTTATTCTCTATTTACAAATAAGCACAGAGTCGAAATACTCTGTTTAGTCTTTGTGGGTAGTGAAGGGTAGGTAGTGCAGACTTTTGTCCCCTTTGTAACCCGTCATGCCTATCTTCGCCCCGTTTGTTGGTAGTTGGTTCAGCCCGGACCGCTTATTAGAGATGAACCATCCGGCTCCACTGGAAGGGACCCCTAATAAGGACATGTTTACTAAATATGGACTAGTCGCCGTGGCTTATAGTAAGCTGTGGCATAAATACACGAGAAAGGATCAGGAAAGTCAGTGGCCACTGATAGGGTCCTTTGATAACGATAAAATAAACGCACTGGGAACAGCCCTTTATAACAATAAGACAACACCCACTATGCTTGATAGCTTCGGCATGTGGCGCAAAGAAACAGAACAGCGGACAAAGAGAAATGAGGTCAGGTTAGAAAAGGAATTACGCAAAGCAGCTCACCTAACTGCTAACAAATTGAAGGAAGAAATAAAATAAAGAGAGGAAGCCAAGCTGAAACAAGAATCCGAAACCTCGGGCCAGTATCCCGTTAGGACAACCTCTACGCTTTACCCCGAGCTACCTTCGAAACAGCGAACAAACGATGATTTACTACTAGGTCCCCCGATCATCTACATGCCCCCTCCATATGCCCCTTCCCAACCCTTAGCACAGCACCCGCAACCCCCAACGACAGGCGAGAGTAGTGCCGGAGCCTCGGTCCTCATGGCCTCTGCGCCGACCGAACCCCTCGTACTCAGCGCAGCGCGAGCAGCGACTTCAGATGATCCCGAAGCTGGGAGGAAAGACCCCGCTAGATCGAATAGATTAAGTAAGGACAAACGAGCTGGGATCGATAAGATTGTCAAGACACTGGTGGTGCGAAAGGAAAGTGAGGATTATGTAACGGATATGTACAATACATATGCCAATAGCCACAGACGACACTTTGTCGTACGCCTTTGTTACCATACCCTTAATGCCTATGAGGACCGATACCAAGGGAAAGGCCCTGAAAACCTAACGACTCTGTATAGGAAAGTTGATGTCGGAGATGGAGACGAGTGTGATGTGACGAACCTCTTCACGCGTGCGCTTGAAGTTTTTCACCACCTCACTGAACAGAAACCAGAGACTAACACCACGACTCCTGTAGCGACTGAAGCCAGAGTAGAAAAAATTGACACAATGATGCCCATAAAGGAGGCCGCTCCCTATTGGGTCCCCCCACGAGGACAGGGAACACACGACGATATTAACCACCAAGATGCGAGAGGGAGGGTAGTTTACAACTGGGTTTACCAACCATGGGATCGGCAAGACATCCTGACTTTCCGAAAGTCCTTGCCTGATCTGCGAAAGAACCCCACAGCCTTCTATACAGAATTAGCCACCGCTTTGGGTTCGACGATTATGACCCTAGCGGATATCGATTTGTTTTTCGGGTTATGTCTGCCAGCTGATGTGTGGAAGCAAATCCGGAAAGTCGACCACCTTGAGCTGTTCGGACATACCTGGATACAACTCGGTGATGTAGACAAACAGCGAGAGCCGGGAAAAAACCTTTGAAAGCCATTCTAGACCTACCAGATAAGATCGTGCAGAAATTAAAAACCCTAGTCCCAGAAAGGAAGGTGGACTGGTCGATAGTAACGGCCTGTCGCCAGAAACCCCAGGAAGACGTATCAGAATAGTTCTCCTGGTTTGAAACGGTGTTCTCCGATTACAGCGGCCAGGACATTACCACTGCAACGGGACATCACTTGTTTGTCCAGAACTATGTGAAAGGCCTGACACCAGAAGTCTCGCAGAAACTACAGACTAGCGAGAGTAGTTGGGCGGCCTCCAAGCCTGCAGCTATCCTTCAGATGGCTCAATACTATGAGCGACAAAAGAACGAGAACGATCGAGCGACTGAGAAAAAGAAAAAGGACTTGAAAGAGAGGGTGATGATTGCTCAGTTGCAAGGGGTAACTGTAGGAAGGGAACAGTATAGAGGGAACTACCAGTCGAATGCTCCTAGAAATCCACCCCCTAGAGACCGCACGCCCGCACCCGGCGCTCCACGAACAGACCTCGATGAGAATCAGTGTGCGTTTTGCAAAGGATTTGGTCATTGGAAGTCTCAATGTCCATTTCTGCAAGAAGCACTCAGAAATAAAGACACGAGAGACGTAGCGGGCGGGCCGAGAAATAGAGGACAGGGACGAGGGCACACAAACGACACCAACAATGACAGACCAGGCAGACCGAACACGTTTGACCGTCCCCGACAGAATCAGTGCCAATAGTCTGACTGCGACAATGCCCACGACTTTGCATAGGACTGCCAAGGGCAAGGAAGGGATCCAGTCGAGCTCTATGTTGACCAGCAAGGTCCTTATGTCACCGCTAAGGTCCTAGGTACGAAGTCTCCATTTCTGGTAGATACTGGTGCAACACGTAGTGCGTTGTCTAAACAATTGATTCCCAGGGCACCCTTGTCTGGCTCACATGTGACATCAATAGGTTTTGATGGAACGCCCTCCACTAATCCCTTGTCCACACCGATCTCTTTTAACTTGGACAATAACACCACTGACACGACGTTTTTGCTCTCCTCCAGCACCCCCAACGCTATTATGGGACTTGACTTGTTGAAACATTTTCGAGCTACTATTAGGTGTTCACAAGACGGAGTTCGAGTCATTCTGTACGACAACCCAACGCTGCTCAGATCTTGTCACACACAACGCATGTTTTCCATCACTGACGCTGACTTGTCCCTACTCGACACCCTACCTCTGTACCTGCGGGCAAAGACTGACTCGGACGTAGGACGCATGATGATAGACCCTGTACACATAACTGTTTGACAGGACGCAGTGCTCCCAAAACTCCCACAGTATCGGATATCGCCCGAAGGCGAGAAGGCATTGGTAAAAATCATCCAGTCCCTGGTAGACGCAGGAGTGGTAGAAGAAGTAGTTAGCAATGTTTGCAACAGCCCTATCCTACCCATTGTGAAGAAGCAGGGTGAGGGAGATGAAAAAGCGTACCGCTTCATCATCGACCTACGAGAAGTCAACAAAGTAGTCGTACCTCAGTACCCTGTAGTCTCAGACATCACCACCATTCTGACCCTGATTCCTTCCACTGCCACCACCTTCACGGTAATCGATCTCAAGAATGCATTTTTCTCCATCCCCATCCACTCAGACAGCCGCTACCTTTTCGGCTTCACTTTAAAATCCCGCTCATATAGATTTTGTAGAGCACCCCAGGGCTACACTGAAAGTCCAAGCATCTACAGCCAGGCCCTCAAGAGACAGCTGGATGCAGTCCAGTTACCGGATGGAGTGGTGTTGATACAGTACGTCGATGATATCCTTTTGGCGGCCGACACCACTCCACTCGCAGTCACAGCCACCCTCCAACTCCTGCACTTCCTCGCGGAAAATGGCCACAAGGTCTCCAAGAAGAAGTTGCAATTCTGCCAACCTCAAGTCACTTACCTAGGCCACCTCTTGTCCAAAGATGGGAGAAAACTCACACCTGATCGAATTCAGGCCATTCTAGAGACCCCTATCCCTAAAACCCAGAAGCAAGTCCGCTCTTTGGTAGGCCTCACCTCCTTCTGTCGGCAATGGTTGCCAAATTTCAGCCTCATTGTGAAACCACTACTTTCCCTACTGGCCAAAGATGTCCCCTTCCCGCTCCCTTGGAACCCCTGAATGCCAATCCTCCTTCAAAGAGCTACGAGACGCCCTTTGTTCAGCACCAGTTCTAGGAACCCCTGATTATACAAAACCCTTCTCTCTCTACACCCACGAAAGGGAGGGATACGCTTTGTCTGTCCTGACTCAAACCATCGGCCCCAAGCAACGACCATGTGCCTATTTCTCTGCCACTCTTGACCCTGTGGCGAGAGCTTTGCCTGCCTGCCTTCGAGCAGTAGCTGCTGCTGCTGTCTCTATCCGACAAAGTGAGGGGATCGTACTCTCGAATTCCCTCACGGTGCTAGTGCCCCATGCTGTCGACACCCTCCTAAACCAGACCAAGACACAACACCTGACCAGCGCACGACTGACTGGGTACGAACTGACACTGCTCGCACCTCACATCACGTTGAAACGATGCACCACACTGAACCCAGCCACCTTGTTTCCTCTGCCTGAGAATGATCCCGATGTGCCCCCTATACATGACTGTGTGACCCTCACGGACGAACAGACTAGGAGTAGAGTTGACCTTCGAGACACAGCTTTCCCAGATCCGGACGGAGAGCTATGGGTGGATGGCTCTTGCATCAAACTCACCGATGGCACCACCTCAGCTGCATATGCAGTTACCACAGCCCGAACTGTAGTTGAGACCGCCCGCATCACACAGAAATCTGCACAGGCAGTGGAACTGATTGCCCTCACACGAGCGTGTATCCTAGCAGCAGGGATGATAGCAAACATTTACACGGACAGCCAGTATGCCTTCGGGGTGGTTCATCATTTTGGGCTCCTGTGGAAGGAAAGGGGATTCCTGACCTCACACGGCACCCCCATCCTACACAGAGATCTAGTCTCCGCTCTGACTGAAGCAGTTCTCCTTCCCAAACGACTAGCTGTGATCAAATGTCAGGCACACAAAAGGGTGACAGATATCGTCGGACAGGGGAATGCACTGGCGGACATCACCGCCCGGACGACTGCAGAGAATAGGACGACAACACGCATATACGTGACCAGGTCACAAACAGAAAAATGGAAGGACGCCAGGGAGACCATTAGGGACATCCAGATAGCCAGTGCACCACACGAATTGACTGAATGGGCACGGGTGGGACTGAAGGACGATGAAGGCTGCTGGCGGACAAAAGACACGAACAAATGGTTGCTACCCAATTCATACTTGATCCCTATACTGACCATGGCTCACTCCCCTGCACACATAGGAGCAGCCCCTATGGCTGAACTTGTCTCCCGAGTTTGGCATAATGACAAAATTACAGACTCAGCCAAACGTCTGGTCCAACAGTGTCTAATCTGTCTGCAACACAACCCTGGGAAAGGAACTGTCGTACCCCGAGGAGGGCTTGGGGTCCCCAACCACCCATTTGAAGTCCTACAGATGGACTATATTCAGTTAGAGAGATGTCAAGGACTGAAGTATGTACTTGTTGTTGTATGCGCTTTTAGCAAATGGGTGGAAGCCTACCCGACGCGTGACAACACTGCCATTGCCACTGCAAAAATACTACTGAAAGAGTTCTTCCCTCGCTACGGCCTTTGCCGTATTTTATGGAGTGACAATGGCCCCCATTTCATAGCCGAGGTTATCCAGCTTATCCTGAAAGGACTGGGGGTACGACAGAAATTCCACGCAGTTTTTCACACCCAATCTGCTGGACTGGTCGAGCGGCACAATGCCACATTGAAACTAAAACTGGCTAAAATAGTGGCTACCACAGGACTAAAATGGCCAGACGCTCTTCCTCTGGCATTACTGTCAATGCGTTCCACCCCCACCAAACACCACTTGACCCCTTACGAGGTCGTTTTCGGCCGGCCCATGAGTATCTGGTCTGCACCCAAACCGACATCTATTCACGACGTCCCGGACGTCCTAATGTCTGACTATCTGTATAACCTAACTAAAACACTGTCTGTTATTCATCATCAGGTGCTGCAGGCCATCCTCGATGCTTCCAGGGGCCCCGGACATACCATCCAGCCTGGAGATTTCGTCCTAATTCGGAACTTCCAGCGGGAGAAGAGTCTGGAACCCCACTGGACGGGCCCCTGGCAAGTCTTGATCACCACCCGAACAGCTCTTCGAGTGGAGGGGAAGCGAAATTGGCTGCATGCACATCATTGCAAGAAAATCTCTCCGGCCCTGACGTCGACCGAAGACGTGACCACCCAAGAAGAGCTCCCGAACAAAGACCGACCATCCCTGAGCTGCTACCCTGAGACAGAGACACTCGAATTGGTGAAATTCCCTGATCCCACTGTGCCATCCAGAGAGGGGTATAACCTGCGACGAAAGAAGGGAGCTTCGGCTAAGCAGGCCACTGACTAAGTTACAATTCTCAGACTGGTGGCCTAACACTACTAAGGCTGCCAGGAGAGAAGCCCAACGAAGTTTGTGGTTCTGCCCACTACCGAGCACCTTGAAGATGATGGAAGCGCCCGATACGAAGATGATGGAAGCAACCGGACATCCGAAGACCCACTACAGAAACCCGAAAACTGACAGGTTGCACAGCTCAAAGACTATTGCTCTTCTTATCGCTCTTCTCTTTTGCCTCCTCCTCATGACTACCTTCTGGATCGTGCAAGAGAACGCACCGGCTCATAAGACATTTCTAACGACTGCACAGCCTACCACCATGAAAGAACACTACCTGGCCTCTCTTTCACCTCAAATCCAAGAAAGGCGTAAGGAGTTCTGGAACAACTCCTTCGTACAGTTGCTGCACCAACACAACCTTGCTGCCAATGCCACGAATTGCTGGATCTGTGGGTTGATACCACATGCCACCGGACATTCCATCCCCTTCATCCCTTCACCTTTCTCTGTTCATGGTTCCTGCCTTGCTTGGCTGATCCTCTTGCAAGAGAGCTACAGAGACAATGCCACTTCCAGCGGAACTATGTCGCACTTTTATCATGGGGTCTGGCTGAACAAAAGCGGAAGAACTGCTGCTCCCTTCTGCCCTCTATCCTCCAATGCTTCTGTTCATATGGACATCCCCGCCAAAGAAAGGGTGGAGATGCAAGTGTTCAACAATCCAGCCAGACCCACCTTCTCCTACCTCCGGAAACGAACGGCTGCCACCCTGACTGTGGCCCTATCTGTCGTCAATGTCTCGGGCCTTGTATGCATCACAGGCCATGGGACACAACTGGTGGGCCACAGCGCTTGCCGCATCACCAGAACTTTGGACTCAACCGACCCACCCTCTTTTGTCGCCTCTCCAAACATGTACTTCGTCTGTGGTACAAAAGCCTACACCTGGCTCCCAAAGGGCTGGGGAGGTACCTGCTACATTGCCTTCATCCTTCCTCCGACCTATGTGGCTCCGGCAAACCATCACCGACAAAAACGAGCAAAGGACATTGAGCAGGCCGACTCCACTGGAGCACAATTCTTGGATGCAATAAAGGGACTTGTTCCACTTTGGGGTCCGATGGCGAACAGTCGTGCCATTCAGCATTTGTCCCAGGCAGTCGAAACAACGATGAACATTACAGCTGGTATCCTCACAAACAATACAGCCGAGCTTCAGGCGGTCTGTCTAGTGGCTCTTCAAAACCGCCTTGTTCTAGATGTGGTTCTGGCGGACCGTGGAGGAGCATGCCGTATCATCGGGTCCAGCTGTTGTACCTACATACCAGACAATTCGCCCTCAGTCTACAAAGCCATTGAACACCTCCACAGACTCTCCTCAGAAGTTCATCAGGAACAAGACGGATGGTCACTTGGGAGTTGGTTCTGGAGTACTGTAAAGGACTGGGGATGGAGGTTGTTCATGATCGTGCTGATACCAATCGTCGTAATATGTGGACTCTGCCTGGGTATTCAATGCTTGCCGCCTCTGTGCTCACTGTTCGCTAACTATATTTGCCCTAAGACTCCGAACTTCGAAGCTGAACGTATGAAAGCTTTGTATGATATCGAAATACGTAATATAATGGGGATAGACATAAATTGACAAGCTGGCTAGATATGTTGAAAAGGGAGGACTGTTAAAATCTGGATTGTGGCGTAAACATTATCGGCGACATCTTGTCTTTTTCAGATCCATACGTGCGCGTAAGCAGCAGCCATTTTGTGTGCCTTGGCCTCTCTGCCCACTGTCAATAGCCTGCATGTCTCTCCCCCCACTCCCCGGCCTCGCAAGCTTCCCCCGCGCCCTGCCAGCCCCCGATCTCTCCTACCTGGGCCATAACTGCACCTCCAGCGCGACCCTGCCTCAGAGCCACATCCCATGCTGAACCACCACACTCCTTTCATCTCACTCCTTTTGATAACCTCTTCCTCCCTGCCCGATTGCCCGGCCTGATCCCAGGCCATCACCTAGCCCAACAGATGCAGTTTATTGCCCCCTACAGTAGGAACTCACCCCATCAAAGGAGCGGGGATTAATCACTGCTTTCGCACCCCGAAGATCCGACTGATCACACACACCCCCGTTCCCAGCGGAATGTCCAGCTGCGCGATAACCACCACATGCTGAGATCGGGGTGGGAACTCTACTGTAGATATGTGTGGGAACGGGCCTGGACCGGGGATTCCGAGGATGTCTTTTCTGTCCTTCAAAGAAACATTACGGATGCAATGTATGTAATAAAGCCATAAACCTGTGTATAAGAGGCCAGGCCTCAGAGATGCGGTTAGAGCACCTCGAGAAGATACCCTGTTGTCTGATTTGACGTGTTCTGCTCCGTCGGAATAAACTCCTGTTTCCTGCCTTCCTGTCTCCAGCGCCTGCCTCTTTGTTTGGTAATCTCGAATGGTATGAGAGGCGGCTAATGCCGGGCAAATACTGAAGGGCTACTGGTCGAATTCGGCCCTACCTTTTTACAGTAAGTGCATATCATTGGGCAGATCTGCAAAGGCTGTGGAAAGGAGAACCATTTTGTGATGGTGTGCAATGTGAAGGAAAAAGTAAGGGCATCACGGCGTGAAAACAAAATGGCTCCCTAAAGTTCCAGAAGCTGCATCAGACACACGGCCATAAGTTGAAGGGACTGCATCAGTTGAGGCAAATCAACACCAAATGAAGTCAATCAACATCTAAATCTCCATCAAACAGCTGTTTTATATCAAGTGGAAGTGAGGAAGATGGTTATGCTATGTTGAAGTTTAGCTCATAAAAGAATGTGCAGGTTGGACTGGCTGCCTGCAAGGAAAAACACCGGCCCAAGGCAAATTGACAAGACAAAGCACTAAAGTCATTGAACATTGTCCAAAGGCACGCTGAAATTCAATGTTTGTTCGATACCCTTCATTGTTGATAGTGATGTGTCAATAAATATCATGCCCGAGGAGACTAATAAGGAATTGTCTCCATTTCCCCAACTTACGCCATCGAAAACTAAAGTGTATTCATGTGTTGCATCGGCGGTACTAAAAAGTCAAGGTTCCTTTGTAGCAACAATGAATTATAAGAAAACAACACTTCAAACACCCATTCATGTATTTCAAGGTACGGCTTCAAGTGCCTGTTTACTCAGCTTTAGCACAGCTGCTGATATTAGACTGATATAAGTCATGAAATAGTAAGTCAATTCCTTTTGCCTTTTCATGGGCTGGGAAAACTCTAGACTATGAAGTATAGCTACACATTAAAGAGTACATCTGTCCTATTGCTCAAAGACAAAGGTAAACTGCCTTTCACTTACAGAAAGCTGTTGAAAAAGAACTTGAATGTTTACTCAAACATGTCATTGAGCGTTCAACTGGGTTAACTCCATGGGTTTCTCTCAAAATGGTAGTACCCAAAAGGACAGTGAAGGAGCTGTACATATCTGTATGGATATGCATCAAGCGAACAAGGCAAGTGAAAGAGATTGAGATCCAGGTCCTCACATTGCTGACATGATAACACAATTGAATGGTGTGACTGTATTCTCTTGCATGGATCCGAATAAAAGATATGATCAGTTGGAACTCAAGGAAAATTGTGGGTACATTACAACCTTTTCTACACATGTTGGTCTGAATAAGTTTTGGTGCGTCATCAGCTGCAGAGCTATTCCAAGATGTCATTCCATGTAACATAAAGCCTTTCATTGATGCATTCAACTAGTGTGAAGGCAAATTGGTTTTCGGAGCTGCATAGAAGGAGCATGAAAAGCCCGCATGCAAGTATGTTAGTTGCTCGCTGAGGCCTGTTTAACTTTGAATGCAGAAAAATATGAGTTAAACAAGACAAAGTTGAAATTCTATGGCCTCATCTTTTCTGGTGGGGGTATGACTCCCTATCCTGCTAAAGCGCAAGTGTTATCAACTGTCATTCCCCTACAGGACATTTTCATGTGACTATTATTTCTTGACATGGCCAGCTATTGCTCGAGGTACATGCAAGACCTTGCCATTGTCAATGCCTCATTACGATACTTGACAAAAAAGAAAGTTTATTTTCATTGGTCACATGAATGTGAACAAAGCTTCCAGAAGATCAAGCAAGTTATTGAGAACGCTACTAAAATGACATATTTTGATCCAAAGCTTCATATTGAGGTGACAGTTTATGGTAGCCCTGATGGGTTGGGCACTATCGTTGCACAGCACAGAGGACACCTAAATGTTCAAAGACGTGTTGTGGCTTACGCAAGTAGAAGTTTGTCATAAACTAAACGTGCTTATTTCCAGCCTCAGAAAGCTTAGCAATGATGCGGGCTTGTAAAAATTTCCGCATATTCTTGTACTGCATTGAACTGGTACTGCAGTTCTCAAACTTGAACAACTTTCCATCCTGGCACATGACGAACAGAACGCCTCTTTATGCCATTAATTTTCTATGCTCCCTTGCAAGTTTTTCCCACCAGGCATCTCTTTCAGTAGTGTAATACAAACAATAAGCCCTTCTCTAACTAACGAAAATAATGATATGTAGCAAAGAAAGAGAGAACATGGTCGCAAAACAAAAAGCCTTTCAATTGAGGCCTGTAGTCAGGATAATAGGATAATTTATCTAAGCATTTAATATGTATTTCAAAATAAATGGTTAAACATCCACATGCGTATCTTGAGAATTAAATGTAAAAAGTGAGCATAAGAATACAGTTCACATGTATAAGTTATAGTGTAAGTGTAAAAATGTGAATAAAGAACACATTACTTACATGCTTTAACTGAATATTAGTGTACAAGTGTATAAAATTCTAGTCTCTACTGTGATTCCATTTCATTAATACGTTTAAATGTTTTCACATGTTAATGAAGTTAAGGCACACAGTGAATATAATGTCAAAAGCAGGTATATAATTGCATTTCTGTGACATGAAATGGTGGAGTCTGAATTGTGGTGCTCCAATTTCCCCACTGATGGCAATGTTAGCCATTGCAATCAACATATGAATCATAACAGGGGAGACCAGCTCAAAACCCTGATGTTTTCAACAATTTTTGTTTAGATTTTCCTTGGTATTCCATTTTATCTAACCCTGAGTGGAGTGTGTGGAAATTTGTCTTCTCTTCGTTACGCGGAGAACGCAAAGAAGGCAAATCTCCACGCACTCCGCGGGCAGAGTGGAGTTGGACCGCCCACCTCCACCCCTACTAGTAACAGTAAGTAAACAATAAGTGAAAATACATTGAAAACCACTTACCTACATACTGCGGCATCACCGGGCTGCAGTCCTCATCGTCTATGCCATATCGGTAATATGGTGAAAACTGCACATTTCTCGTGAGTAATATGGCAAGGAAGATTAGGACTGCAGCCCAGGGAAGCCGCAGTATGTAGGTAAGTGGTTTTAAATGTATTTTTACTTAATGTTTACTTACTTGTAATAGTGGGGGGTGGAGGCAGGTGGCATAGCGGAGCTACACCGGGTTTGTTTGAGACTCCGTGGACCTCCGCATAGACCCGCTACACCCACTCCGCCCAGGGTTAATTTTATCATAAAATCTACTCTGACTCCCCTCTAGTTCCACATTCTTTCTCTTTCTTCTTATTCACCTCCTTTCCTGCTCCTTTCTTTTCGCTCTCATACACTTGTGCACCTTAAAGATTGCAAACAGACAAACTACACAAAGGGCAATTATCAAAAGGGGTCTCAAAATGGAACCCACTATTCCAATTCGAAGGTTTCCAAAGAATTTGCCTACTGCAACAGATCAATTTCCAATTTCTTCCTAAGCACCTGCAGATTCCAACTTGTTAAAATCTCCCTTTAAGTCTATAGTGTTCTTAATGTTTAATGGATTACTTCACCTCCTCACTCTTGCTAGGTATGTAGGTACAGCATTGCTAATACTTCAACATCTTGTAGACTCGACTCTCCTGCGCTTAGAAGGATGTCTAATGCAAGGCGATTCTGCATTACTATAGAGTAGACCTTATAGCTATCATTTTAGTCGCCACAGCTGACAATGAATTTGCATTACTAGCAGCTAACTTATCATCTACAGTGGGAAATTGTATTTTAAAATGATTCAAAACTACTCCATCAGAAGGAATCAATGCACCAAATATGTCTCCAGCCCTTTCAGATTGCTGCTTCTTCTAGTTCTAATTTGTGATTCCCATACAGGATCACATAAATGTTCTACGTGATAAATCTTCAGGAAGACTATTGCCAAGTAACATGTACCACATTGTCCTCGTGGCAATGCAAAATATGCATGATTCCCACAAACATAATAAACTCCAGGAATAACAGGATCCAGTCCTCCCATGAATAATGGCAGTTTCCTTCACATTAAAAATGTGATCCCAATCACTCCTTCCCATATTTTTTGTGTGAATTAGGGATTTGGTTTTACTCCCACATAGTTGTTTATGTTTTCAATCTAAAGTTAGTGCAGGCATAACCCATGACACTTGCAGTTTTAATTCATCTTAGGCCACATACTCCTATATATTTTTGACACCACCCTTTTTTCCAATGAGCATCCATGGCTCTTCTCCTATCTTCTACTGATTCTAGGAATTTCTTTTCAACATCAATTAAGGAACATGGTAATTTGTGACTATGGGCATGAGTTGTATATAATGTTAAAAAGGTCATCAGCAGTTTCTTTCTCCTTAGCCTTCGTTTGGCGATTCAAATATTTAAACAAAGGGATTTCAGAAAGCAGTAAATCATCATTTGAAAAATGATACTGAAAATTATCATGATCATACGAAAGGCTCATTAAAAAGCAAAAAGAAACACAATGTGTAAAAGGAATAAGATGATAAGTATTCCCTTCTGCAACTGATGCGAGTAACTGCGTACAGACGTAGCAGTCCTTAGCATTCATAGTGTTCATATATTTATAAATCAACATAAAATAAGCATTTGAGGAGAATTCTGCTCTTGATGAATCTAAACGCAATGTTTTAAAATCAAATGTATGAAAACTACTGTCAGTAGGAATCAGAGTTCTACGAGTTCTAGGTGTAGTCCTAGATCTAATCTCCACTGAACTGGGAAGTGTAGGTGAATATAATCCTAGAAGCAAATCATTTAGTTCTACAACTATAGCTATCAATACACCAGCTTATAGAAGCTTACTGTTATGATGTGTCCTAGTGCTGTGCTTTGTTCAACCTCATTTTTCTTCACTCCTTTGCGATGCTCAATCAAATGTTGAACAAGTAGGTCTTTTGACATTTATTGGTTCCAAGGCTGTTGACCTATGTGAGAAGAGAAGCTGTTGGTGTCTGGTCACCTCTTGACAACAGTGACTTCTGCACTTCAAGTACAGCGAAATCCTGTGTCAATGCTTCTTTCACCAACGCTGTAAGCCACCTTTGTTTTTAGCCTGTCTGCATTCTCTACATTCCCATTGGAGTCTCCTCAAGTTGAATGTACTTGGGAGCTGGTGTAAGACAACTGGCCAAACTGCAATCAATTCAAAATGCGGCGGCTAGAGTGTTACTTAATTTACCTAAATACCATCCTTCTTCATTTGCCTTAAAACAACTTCACTGGCTCTCGGTACGAAGACGCATCTAGTTTAAATCACTCTGTCTGGCTCACAAAGCTCTATTTGGTGGTGTGGCAGAGGATGTGCAGTCCTTTTTTTCCTGGTACATACCTGCGCGTGATTTAAGATCGCCCACGCTTGGGCTGGTCCAACTTCCCAAGATAAAGAAAGTAAGATGGGGAGGGAAACGTTTCTCCTTTCTCGATTCTAAATTATGGAACTCAGTTCCAATTCATTTGAGAAAGGAAATGAACAGAAGGATGTTCCGGAGGGAAATTAAATCCTACCCTTTTTACTCAATAATAATCTTTGATTGCATTGTGGTCTGTTCAGTTTCTATAGCGCCAGGACGCCTCGGCAGCAGTACGCTTCATAAATATTTTCATTCATTCATTCATTCAATGTGACTGCCTCTCAGTTCCCTCTAGGTCCAATCAATCCTCGCTATTCGGACTGTTTTTTCTGTATGACCATCACTTCACCACCCAGCCCGGGCCTCCATTGAGAGTGACCTCGGGCCTCAGCTGCGCACCACACCAGTGTTCTGATGCAGCAAGGCCACTTAGGAGAGGCACGAACAGCCTCAGACGATCCTGCATGTGTTGAAAATATCAGCAGGGAAGTGCAGCCCGGCCTGCTGTGTGAGTCTAAGCCAGCAGTAGAGACTCAAGTTGATTTGTCCTCAAGCTTCAACTCACAGTGTCAAAGTGCTTATATCACTTCATTGGGCTACAAAGTGTGGTCCATGTTGGAGCGGGCCACTTACCGTATTATCTATTGACAGTTCCCCCGGGTGTTGGAGCTCCTATTCTCTCCGACGCGCTGCCTGTGCATGCAGCACCACCTACTGGGATACCTGAGCAGCACTGTTTGAATTCTACAATCCCTAAGCGCACATTCGTTTTACTGAAGTGCCCCGTTGAGTCACAGTATTTGTGCAACTGCTCTTATCATTTATCATGAGCATCAATCAGTGTATTGTGGTACCACCCATGTTTCTTATGCAATACAGAGATTCATCAATTGACTGGTAGGATTAGATGGGAATGTCCTATTGGCACTTGAAGGCATGTATTTCGCCCTGCTCAGGAAGAAGGTTTTGCTAATAGGATGGTTGGGGACTGAGGGACAACATACCTTCAAATTCTTCCCACAAGTGTATGATGAGGATGGGGACGAATTTGAGGACACATACAAAGAAGCAAAATTGTGATAAAAAAGATAATTTGCAAAGGCTGTCAATATAGTGAAACAGTGACATAACATTTAAATGCACCCGCAAAAGCCTTTTAAGTCTGTTTATGGCTTTGTGCCATGGAGTGGCAGCAAAATGTAAGTTCTGGGCTGATGACAAAGGAGCTAGTCAGAGATCAGCTGATAATCCATATTAACAGCAAAATAATGCAGGATAGACTTTAGGCTGCCAGCAACCCTACTTTAAAGAGGCTATTAAGATTGCCAACTTAGTGGAGGAGTCGGAGAAGCGCATGAAATAAATTCAAAAAATGGTGAATAAAATTATATCTGGTGTGTCGGAGTTGGACAGTGATTCAGATCTGGTGACCTTTGTTAATAAGAAACCTAATGTTCCAGGCACTGTCCATGGCAAAGGTGGAAGCACAAAGGTTGAAGGGATGTCAAGTGGTTCAGGCAAGTTTCCCACCTGCTCTTGCTACAGATGCAGCAGCAACTTTCCCCATGACTCAAAAAACTGTTTTTCCATAGGCAAGGAATGTTGTATCTGTGGGAAAAAGGGACATTTTGCATGTGTGTGCAAAACAACAAAAAAAGTGTAGCTTCAGTAGAGGAAGCGAGAGAGACAATGGACTGTAGGATCTTGATGGTTGATAAGAATGAGAGTGTAACTGTGAGGGGTGATGTGCTGAATAGGAGAATACTCCCAAAAGTGGATTTCAAGGTGGATGGGAAGGTTATTGAGTTGATGGTAGCCGCTTGCCTGAGCCGCTGGGAAGGAGAAGACGTGTCAGCGCGGAGGAGGACTTCAATCCTCAACTTCCCCTGGTGCTGTCCTCACGCACATAAGCGCATCGTGTTCCCACTGCTTTGTAGCTGCTTGCCTGAGCCACTGGGAAGGAGAAGGAGAAGACGTGTCAGCACAGGGGAGGACTTCAATCTCCGACTTCCCCTGCTGCTTTCCTAAGCGTGTAGTGGCTCCAACTGCATGGGATGTGCGCAGGGACGTGCCTGGGCAAAGCCCGGGCAAAGGGTGGGTCCATCTACGCCCATCAGAGCCTGGAGGAGGCTAGCCCCCCTCTAACAACTGAAGCTCTCATAAGGTATTGTGTCATTACCAGCTATTGCCCAGAAGTGATTGACTGGCTACATTTCAGTGTTAAATGGTGAAGCGGAAAGGGCAAAGCGGCCAAGCGGGTGGGAGGCTACAGTAGCCACGCTTGACACATTTTTAACAAGGGTGGTGAGTGTACTCACACACGAAATTGAATTAATCAATTGTGTTTATCATTGGAGCCCTTGATTTCCCAGAAGTGGTCATCATTAGGGGGCAAAACTGTTGATAATTTCACCACACAGTCCTTTCAAATACCTCCGTCAGAGAGCCAGACAACTAGCCATCCAGAATCTCCTCCTACGGCACTTCCCCCACAATATCTTCTAGGGGTCTTGACCTTTGTTCCCATCCAGACTCTAATAATGAACCACCGGTCAAGTGAGGCCCAGAAGCGAAAGCCTGCCAGAACCACCAGAGTAACAAAAAACAAGGGGGAACACAACTATGGAAAACGGTACATCGCAATTCTCAATCTCGATCATGACGTCAAGTTGTGGATTTGAATCAACACCCCACACATGCTAATACAGGACAGGGTCCACCCTTAAATCGCTATACTGAAACTGGACCTTGTACACAGCCTTCGTGAACTGATGTGCACCCAAAGAAGGCAATGGAAGAAATAATCCAAGTTTCATCTGTTACAAGCACTGCAAATTGCTCAGTGGATTTGGGGAAGCGGGCAGGGTAGATCCCCAGTTGCCAGTAAGATCTAAGTTGGGGATAACTCTTTACCCTCAACAGGCCCTGCACCTTCCACCGGCGGCTTCTCCACTTGTTATTGGCAAATTTACCAATCTTTCGAGAGGACCAGAATGAAATGACAATCCAACTTATAGACAAATGACTCTACTGTCTCTTGCATCATTTAACTGACTTGTGTGTGGGGGTGGGCCTTTGCCCAACCAAATAATTATAGTAAGGAGGGTGGAGTGGCTGGGTACATCCAGTAAAACCTTATCTGGTGATTGTGTGATCATAAATTGTAATAATGCGTATGTGGTTATATTACTTGTAAGTCAGCTACACAAAATCCCCCCACAGGGCACTCAGATCGTTGCCTTGTCATTGGAGTACTTTTATCATCATTTTCCACAGTGTGGAATTGAACAGAGGTGTCAGGTAAGGGGAGGCCCATCACGGAACCATAGAGAGGGAATTATTATTATTCCAGGGCTGAGTTTGGAAAACAGATACACTGCCCTGACAGACCTGGTAGACTGTGATTGACTGCCCTTATGCAGCCCTGATACTAACAAGGTTTGGTCCGTTCAGCTAGTTTAGCTCCCAATATTCATGGGAGCCTTGCAATCACCGACCCCCGGAATGAGGCATATAAACACTCAATCAGTCTAGTATCATGGAATGTGGCCGGCATTGCCCCCAAGTTACGTAATGAGCACTGGCACAAACGTTTGGCAAACTCAGGATATTATATGCCTACAGAAAACATGGGCTATGGACCCGATCTTTGCACTGACTATCACTCTTTCCAGACTGCGGCAACACCATCTATGTCAGGTAGAGCAAAGGGGGGTCTTTTAACTCTAATTTCTAACACCTTCTAACAGCTTCTCCTAAAGACTGCCAGCAATGAAGACTGACTTTTAATTAATTATTATAATAATGAATTTGGGGGAAACAAGCATTTAGTGGTAGATGAGCTGATCAGTGAGCTAGACAAACTCACCATGATTGACCAAAATGGAGCACCAAATATCATCTGGGTGGGTGATTTTAACATACATCTTTGTAAGCATAATGAAGACCATGTTTGTGGTCTTGAAGATCCACACGGCAATCAAATTCTACATTTTGTCCATAGTGAATATGGAAATAGCCTCAATAGGATGTTATACATCAGGAACATGGCAATAGCTAATAATGTGAATGCAGGCTTTATAGGGAAATCTTTCATACAGAATGACTAGGAATCCACTATTGACTTCATTCTAGTCACTGCCCCTTCTAATGATAAGGTGACTCACGTAGACAATGTATTTTTCAAGCTTTAGCGTTCATGCCATCCTAAACATACGCCTAAGTCTGGCAAGCAAGGATTCAAAGTAGGACCAGGAAGAAGAAAACTTAACCTTGTCAAGAAAAAATGTCTACTAACTAAAATGGTCCAAATAGAGAAGCGGAAATTGGTTCCAGGGATCTTAGTGAACATATTGGATAATATTTTTGACTGCTTGGAAAAAGTGACCTGTCCATCATTATTAGTATCACACTTTGCAGAACTTTTAGGGAAAGTCAAACTGGCTGTTACTCGCTAAAAACCGGCTAACAGTTTAATATCTAAGTGCTGGTTTGACTCCCCATGTATCAAATCTAAAAAAGCATTCACTAAAGCCCTGGAAATCCATCCTAGAAATAGAGCACAAATAAGATTGCCACGTGGTGACGATAAGACAGTAAGAAGGAAAAGAGAAAGAGATATGAGGAAGACTGGGACGAACTTGAGCAGGTCACTTGGACAGGAAATAGTAGTGATTTTAGGAAAGTTATTAATGCCCCCTGCTTTAAAAACCTTAAGGACCCGACATTGGATACACATGTAGGCCAAGAAGCATGGGTGGCACACTTTGAACATATCTTCGGCTCTAACATCTCCCCTGTGTTACCGTCCACCTACATAGATCCTAATTTGCAGGGAAATTTGTCTTTCTCATTTTTAGAAGTAAGAATAGGGTAGGCAGCTTGTACTGTTGAGAAAGCTCCTTGACCTGAGGGGGTGCTGATAGAGCTTTTCAAGGAAAATCAAGATCTGTGGGCCCCATTGTTAATCATTGTTATAAATAGAATAGCTATAGCTGGGCCTCCTCTTTCCTGGAAGCACTGTGCAATTGTCCCAATATACAACAAATGGGACAGGGGAAGCCCAGAAAATTATAGGCCTATTTCCCTGCTGGCTACAACTGCCAAACTCATGGCCCGGCTCCTTTTATTCAGCTAAGAAGGGTGGGCCCAAAAAAAGAATATTTTATTGCAGGCTCAGTATGGGTTTCAGAGGGGTAAGGGCACCACAGATCAGTGCCTGAATCAATCACTAACTATAGATAAATATATCCGAGTGAAGGGTGGAAACGTTTACATGGCCTTTAAGGACCTCTCAGTGGCATTCGACTTTGAGAGCCACCCGAAGCTCTGGCACTGAATGGAAGTGATGGGGATTGAGCCACCTATAATTTACTTCATTCGCAAACTATATGCCAATGCCACTACATTTGTTCGCTACAGCAAAAATTGGGAATGTACCCGCTCCTTAAAGATCACCAGGTGAGTCAGGCAGGGATGTGTCTTCGCCCCGTTTCTTTTTTCCATCTATACAAATAGAGTTGCGGCAGCCATTCTGGGCTCATCCCCGGATGTGCCTGTGTTTGACTCTCACCCCCTACCAATAGTAGCCTACGTCAACGATGAGGTGTTGATTGCTAGAACAGGGATAGCTCTCCAACAACGTAAAAAAAATATTCATCTTTCATGGCTTCGCTAAACTTGAAGTTAATGACATTTTTTCATCAAAGCAGGGGCTGGGAAATGTAATAAACCCCCGCACTTCCATATGGATTGCCGAAAACTAGAAGTGGTAGAGTCCTTCCCATACTTAGGAGTTTTATTTGACAAAAATCAAACCTGGTCGAACCTGGTAGCAGGAAGAGCCCTAGGAATGGAAAGGAGTTTGATTGGCATTAAGGCCTTCACCAAAAAGTTAGGTGCCAGTCCCCTTATTTATCAAGCCAGGACTGAGGCAGCAGCCACTTATGGGGCTGGTGTCTGGGGTATGGCATTTACAATCGTCTTCAAATACTTGAAGACAGTTCTTATAAGACCCTAGTGTCTCTCCCGTCCTCTTATTCTAATTATATTCTACACACAAGATTGGGATTACCCTATATGTTAGATACCATCAGACTAGCGCCGATTTTACTCTGGTTTTCTATATGGCGTAGGGACACAGTCAACCTAACACAGAATATAACTAAAAACTGTTTAAATCTGTATCATTATAATAAGATTAGATGGCTGAGTTACGTGGAGTCAGAATTGAAGGCAATTGGGTTGGGAGAATTATTTAAGGATTAAACCGCATATAAGAAGTTTTCTAAAAAGAAAATGATTGATATTTTTATTCTGAGGGCACATTATGTCGATAGGTAAGGGAACCATACCAAACAGGCAGTCCTCGATTCTCACCTGTTCCCCCCTAGGCCAGAGGGAGGATATTCCTATTTATCACTCTTCACAATAGCATAGAATAGATATATAGTATTGAGGTTCCGTTTGAACTTCCTCCCATTGATATTAGGTTACCCAAAGAGAACGATCAAACACTCAGACCTGACTCTTTGCCCCTGCGATAACCATTCCCCCCAATCCGATCTGCACCTAGTCTTGTTTTGTGGGCTCTATAAGACAGGAGACGATCTTATGCTTCAGAATCTAAGGAAAAACACGCAAAATGATGGAAGGAATGTTGCACAATGGCAAAACATTCACCCCCAGTCACAGATCTGGGTTTCATCCATCGTTATTTTGCTCACCAAGCCACCCCAATTCAAACATGGCCATATTCAAATCAGCCTTGACCCTGTGCCTCATGGGAACAGTCCAGCCCGAACTGCCAAGCCATGTCTTCCCTGGACCTGAATCAAGCATCCTAGGGCTGGTTTCTGGCTATCAGCCATTTTCAGCCTGGATAGCTTGACTCCAGTGGCGTAGTGAGCACGGGACCCACGTCTGGGCATACCCTTCCCACTTAGGGTGAACAGCAAAACACACAAGATGATGGACGGAATGTTGCACAATGGCAAAACATTCACCCCCAGTCACAGATCTGGGTTTAATCCATCGTTATTTTGCTCACCAAGCCACCCCAGTTCAGACATGGCAATATGCAAATCAACCTTGTCCTTGTGCCTCATGGGAACAGCCCAGCTCGAACTGCCAAGCCTGTCTTCCCTGGACCGGAATCAAGCATCCTAGGACCGGTTTCTGGCTATCAGCCGTCTTGACTCCAGTGGCGTAGTGAGCACGGGCCATACGTCTGGGCATAGCCTTCGCACATAGGGTGAACAGCAAAACACATAAGATGATGGACTGAATCTAAGGCGTCACAATTTTAGACAATGCCGGGTGGCACTTTAATTTTTTTAATCTTTGCCTGACCCCTTTGTTTATTTTTCGGTAGCCACATTTCTGTGGGCCTACATAAAAAGAAGAAAGGTGCAAGGTTGAAAGAAGGCTTTATGGTTTTATTTAATAATCAAATGTAATGTGATGTAAACGTACTGCTTTTGGACCATAATGCATGCAGTGTATTGTATGTTTTAAAACCTTTCAATAATACTTATTTATTTATTTTTTAGGTAATTTTAGCTGTTATAAGGGTTTTTAGTTGCTATCAACTGGTGCTCTTTGATGCTGCTATGAACAAAAGGTCAAATACTTGGGGTGTCTCATCACCGGAGAGTGGTCAGACCAAAATGAAGTTGATCAGTGCCATACTGAATGTTGAGGTGCCAGGTAACAAGAACAGGGGTTGTTCCTTTTTTGGACTTTCAGAGTACTACTCAAAGTTTGTGAAGGGTTATTCATGTTAATCAGAACCACTGAGAGAATAATTGAGGAAGGGGAGGAAGTTAATTTGTGATGAGGTCCAAATAATGGCTTTTGAGCAAATTAGAGACAATGGCCTAGATGTAGGTAATTTCATTTTACCACTTCTTAAATACTGAATTTTACCGATTCGGTATTTAAGAAGTGGTAAAATAGAGGGGGGGGGGATGTAGGTATTACAGAATCGGTAAACACCGAATCGTTAAGATTCGGTATTTACCGATTCTGTAAATTCCAATTCGGTAATGCCCATTGATTCCTATAAATGGCCACCTACATCTGGCCCAATATGGCCAATGCTGATATTTTAATTCCTTTTCAATTTGATCTCAATACAGTTCTCACTGTATGCCAGAGTGGTTGGAATTTGTGCTGTGCTTGGGAAGACAAAAACAGCAGTGGCCCTTGCCTCACATTCACTGATCAATGCTGAGAGAAACTGTTTCTTCATTGAGAAGAAGGCACAGGCTACAGCATGGGCAACCAGTTAGTTCTGTACATTCATTTGGAGGGCGGAGATGATACTCAGACCGGATCATAAACCCTTACTTCAAGTCTTGGGGCCAAATGGTAGAAGGGTGATTGGCCAGGTTGGTGGTCAAATTGCAAGATCACGATTGTTGTATGGAATACAAGCCAGGTTCAAAGAACAGGGTGGCAGATTGCTTATCAATAGTGCTGGACAGGCCTGCAGATGATTTTGACACTGAGTAGTTTGTAGCAGGTATAGAGGATGTCGGAAAAGGTTTGCACAGATATGAGTTTATGGATGACTGGTTGAATGAAATGCAAGCGGAAGCAGTCTAAGCGGTGATGGATATGATCGGGGTAGTGTGAGGAGAGAGTAACTTTCTGCACTTCAGGATGCAGTGAAACCCTTTCAGAAGCTGACAGAAGAATTGTCCTTACAAGGGAGCAACTTATCATGAGGGTAAGAGGTTTGTACCACCTAGTGCCGTAAAGGTCAACTCATGCATTTGTCCCACAAAGATCATCTGGGTGAGAAATTCATGCTCAGAAGACTGAAGTAAAATTTCTAGTGGCCTGTGATGGAGAGTGAAATCAAGGAATGGGTGAAGGGATATGAGGAGTGCACCTATTCAGAAAAGAGGTTGAAAGTAATATGGGTGTGTTGGAAGGTAAGCAACCTGTGTCTAAAGCTGATTACATGTGGGAAAAGATATGCTTGGATTTGTAGGAACTCTTGATTCTTTGCCTATATTTATTTCAGTTTTATGGGACTACTCAATGAGCCTCCCAGCGCTGGTAATGATCTCTGCTCTCTTTAAAGAATATCTATAAGACACTAATATAGATGGGTTTTCAATAGCTTTATAGAGGTCATTTCTGATTTCTTCTGTCTAATGTGAAAAGGAAGATCATTCCTGACCTTGGGAGCTAGAAATGTAAATGAGCTTCCACCACCTCTTACTTTCTTGATGCTGGGAACGAGAAGAAGATTCTGACCCCCGGACTGTAAAGTTAGTTTAGGGATGCAGGGAGTTATAAGACATTAACTGAGCCGGGGTCCTTTGCTGTGTACAACTCGATGAGAGAATTGAACTGTATTCGGTTCTGGATTGACAGCTAATGAAGTGCTGCCAACGCAGGAGCAGCTGAAGAGCACTTGGTAACATATTTGGGCCTAGGTAGTTGGAGTTCCTGTTGTCTAAATGAGTGTTGATAAGACCCTGGACCACTATTCTATACATCGGGATTGGAGGCCAACTCAAGAACTTTCCTAAGGCACAAAGAAGTCTGAAGCAATATGCTGCAAACATTTTGGCCTGGACTTCCATAGATAGCCTTTCATCAATCCAGAATCCTAAGCTCTTAACAGATGGAGCTGCTGCCAGAATCTATTCTAACTAATCTGGCCAATTGAGGTTCATTCCAGAGATAAGGGTTGTTTCCCATGATCAACGCCTCTGTTTTATCGCCATTCAGTTTTAGATGACTACCCGACATCCAGTTCGTAACATGCTTACGGCATGTATTTAGCTGCTGTGAGGTGTTCTTGATGTCTGTAGAAAGGAAGACGACAATCTAGGTCTCATCTGTGTAAGAAACAAGAGCAAAGCCATAAGATTGTACATTTTCTGCCAGGGGGCATACAAAACGATTAAAAACATGAAAGGCTTGCGGTAGTCTTAATCTGGAAAGTTCAAAATTTTCTGAGATCATCTCATCCAATTCTGATTTTAATTTGACCACATCCACTGCATTCTCCCTTCCTGGAGAATGGGGTTCTCTACTCAATCCTGAACCCTCACCTTCTAAACTCCTGGGAAATAACATTATTTTAGACTCCATAAGTATTCAACATTATCCCTTCCCGGGGACAACAGCTTGAAATATACTGAGGTGAATTCCAAAGAGACAGATGAGACTTTTGTGACCTGTTAGCTGGTTGTTCTACATGAGTGAGTACTGTCTGATTCATTGCTGATGATACAGGAGCGGCATATGGTAAATTCACCATATTCAGAACCTTCCCGTTGGGGGCAACAGGAACATTAGTTGACGTATTTACTCCAGTAGGAACCATTTGTTACGGTTCTTGATTATATAAGGGAACTGTGGAACAAATAGTAACCGGGATGGTGATTGCGTCTGGAGCAGTAGAATCAGTAAAGTTAACAGACGTGAGGCTCCCTGAACTATGTCCCACAAGGTTCTGACTCGTATTCTTTGGGAGAGTCACTCTCTCTGAGTCTCCATGGGTAATAACACCACTCATTCCTTCAGGTTGAGTTACATTATGAGTTGGTGGATGGGTTGACAATAACAGGTTCAGAAAACCATCACTAGAATCACTATCAATATCTTTGCTTGTTCCCTCGACACTCTCTACTTTATCTTCGTATTTCTTTTTCTTCTTCTCTTTCTGAGGTTCCTCATTCGTCAATGCAGGGTATAATCTAGTTCCCTCTATAATGTCAGCTTTCCATTTTTGTTGTTCAGCTTCCTATCTAAGTTCCACACAGATACATACTGCCTTTCTGACTGCAAACTGCACTTCTCTGTTTCTTTGACATGAGTTGGATGCTCACATGCATTAAATGCTTCAAACTGTGCAGGTCTCGGGGGGGCTTCATGTTGTCCAAAACCCTTCTCTGTGACAGACAGGAGCGAATATAAAAACAGTCTTAAGGGATATCATGCCCTAATTAGGAAGTCCCGAGCATCCTACTACAGAGGGAGGGAATAGGGAGCAGATAACTCGGTTAAGGAGTTGTTCTCCGTCTTTAAAGAAATTTCCGCCCTGTCCAGCATTGTGGCACCCGTGACAGGGTCAGAGGAATCCTGTAATTGGGTGGCAGAGTTCTTTGCTGATGAGGTGGCGAGGATTTACTCCTCCTTCCCTGCTGTGGCCAGAGAAGGGTGCGTGGTGGATGAGGCTCCTATTAATTTAATGGGGACAGATTGTCTAGTGGCCTTCAGCGTCGCTTCTCGGGACTCTTTAAGCAAAATAGCTGCTAAAATTAAATCTGGCTCTCCTAATGATCCTGCACCGCCTAAAGTACTGAGAGGTAGCGTGGAGATCTTAGAGCCTTACATCAGACACCTATTGGAGCTGTTGTTTTGCTCAGGAAAGGTGCCGAAAACGTGGAAGGAGGCAGTGGTGCTCCCTTTGAAAAAAAAGCCTAATGTCAGCATGGAGCAATTAGACAACCTGAGCCCCATTTCACTCCTACCTTACTTCGCGGAGAAGGTTGTTCATAATCAGCTGACCGCCCATATTGACACTCACAAGTTACTCCATCCTACCCAATCGGGTTTCCGTGCGTTCCACTCGACTGAGTCAGCTCTGCTCTTGTCAACAGAGACCTTACGGAAATATTTTGATGAGGGACAGATGGCAGCACTAATTCTATTGGATTTAAGTGCCGCATTTGACACTGTAGTGCACCATACTTTGCTGCAGTGTCTAACAAGGGGAGGAGTGGTTGGTAAAGCGTGGGAATGGCTGGAGTCCTTTCTGCAAAACCGCAGTTTTCAAGTGGCACAGGGACCATATCGGTCCAAAGATATCAGTCTGAAAGAGGGGGTGCCACAAGGGTCCAGTCTCAGCCCAACTCTTTTTAATCTTTATGTAGCACCAGTGGCGGAAATATTTGGGGTGGAAGTCGTGTCCTATGCAGACGACACTCAACTGGTTGTGGCTCTGACACAACCAGATGAGGAGGTAGCCAGTAATTTTACTAGTTGTCTGCAGGAACTGGCGGTCTGGATGGCCAACAATTGCCTCAAATTAAATGGAAATAAAAACGAGGTGTTAATCGTCGGGAAGGCTCCGTCGGTGTGGACATCAGCTTGGTGGCCTCAAGCGTTGGGCCCTCTACCCTCACCTAGCAAACAAGTTAGGAATTTGGGGGTATGGCTTGATACTAAGATCTCCTTTGAGTACCACACAAGATGAGTTGCAGGCATCTGTTTTGCATCCTGAAGGGTCTCAGGAAGACCCTGGATCTATTACCAACTACAGCCAGGAAAACCATGGTCCATGCCTTAGTACCATTGAGGCTGGACTATGGGAATGTTCTTTATTTGGGAGCGAATGCTAAGTGTATTCAGAAGCTGCAGCGTAATCAGAACGCGGTGGCACACTTGGTTCTGATGCTGCCTAAGAGAGCCTCTTCTAAGAAGGCACTGGAAATGTTACAATGGCTCCCTTTGAAAAAAACCCCTAATGTCAGCATGGAGCAATTTGAACGGGTGATGTTTAAAGCCCTATGTGTTAGTCATCGAATCGCACAGGGGAAAGGGCTAATTTATCTCCATAACCTGCTAACCCTATACAATCCAACCCTGCAACTGAGATCTAGCGGGATGGGGCAGGTTAAGGTCCTGAATATCAGAAGAGCGAGGATGGGAGGGCGCTCTTTTCGCATTCTGGCAGCACAACATAGGAACAGACTCCCTCCCAGGCTCCGGCTGGAGACTTCAGAGATGGCGTTCCGCAAAGAGCTGAAAACGTATCTTTTTCCCACAGGGTAGGCCTGAGTTGGGTAGCTGGGGTGAAATATTGGCACTGAGGGGCTTCTGCTAAAGCCGTATCATAGTGCGGGGAAACACTAGCCTAGTGTAACCAGGCGCTCTATAAATTTAATTATTATGATATCTCAGATTTTCCTTAATTCCAAAATTACATGAGCCATAGCGTGGAAACATCAAAGTGCCTTCCTTTTCAATGATCTTATGCCACTGAATTAGCCAACTGCATGTGTGGTGTCCCACATTTACTGCCATATAATTACCTGCTGTGCCTTTTGGTGGCACCATTTCTTCTTGAACAAGAACTTTCACACCTTCCTTAATCAAATCTTGAATAGCTCTGAAACTTCTCATTCTTCAGCAGTAATATCAACAATTACAAATACAATTTTCGTATAAACCTGGAAATAATTTCCATATCCACAATTCTCCTTCAGTGCTAACAACTAATCTCAACACAGAACTCTATGTATAGTCCACCAATAACAGCGTGGCACTAACACTAAGGCCCCCATTAGGATGACGGGCAGACTTTGTCCGCCCGTCATCCTACCGGGAATTGGGACTGCCCGCCATAAGGGCGGCGGTACTGTGGGGGGTATTAGGATGTGCCCGCCAAAGTGGCGGGCACATCCTGCATTTTTAGCATTGTGGCAGGAGGAGCTCTCAGCACCGCCCGCCACAATGCTAAAAATGCATTAATGCATTTGCATAGACAAAGCGGCAGGCGCCGCGCGGTGCTTGCTGCTTTTTCTATGCAAATGCAGGGGGTACCACAGGAACACCCCCGTGTGCACCCCCCACCTCTCCTTCATTCTGGGGGCCTGCAGGGCCCCCCCTGAGTGAAGACCGCATGCCTTTCTGTGGCGGCATCGCCACTGCGGAAAGGCATCTAAAGCACCCCATCATAATATGGCTGGCAGTGTCTATTAGACACCACAACCATATTAAACCTTTTCCCCCCCCGGTCGCCATACGGCGGACGGTTTTTCTATCCTCCGCGGTCCCCCCGCCATCCTAATATGGCGGGGGGGAATTTAGGTGCGGATGGCGGGCGGATTGCCCCAATGGGCCCCCAACTGTCCAATCTCAGCGAGATGCACTATGATGCACTTTTCACTCATCATAGTGGTTCAACCTCCTCTACAATTTTTATGAGGACTTCCTTTCTCCACTCTAAGCAGACATAAAACAAAACTCTAAGCAATTTCAACAAATAACTTTTCTCTGATCCACTAAAGAAAGAGTAACACTTTCTGACCTACTCAGACACAAACTCTTGAGTGAAACCTTGGCCAGCGGGGAATCCTTGTCCAGCGGGGTAATCAACTAGATCAGTGCAGTGTCTCCTTTTGCCTGACCGGAACCCCTCCAACAATCATACCTTACTCCCACCCAAAGATATATGTTCCTTTCTCAATTGTGCAGCCAATGGCTTCTCAAGACTAGCACCAAAAAACCTAGCAGACAAATTAGAACACAGTGCATTCACACTTATATACCTGTCCTGGGATGTTAGGATATGTCCAGCTCAATGACAACTTCAACAGCTGAACATTAAGCACATTCATATGAGTACAACAACTAAAACATCATAATATCATACCATGCAATCTCAGTAAATTACCGCTAGCTTAACAGAGGCAATTACAACGCACAACCCTATTAATACTCACTCCTCTGCTGATATAACTCTTTTCCGAACCACTGCAACTCCACTGATCCTCAGAACCCTGACAAGGTCTATAAGGGCGAGTACTGGGTTTGGGCAAGTCTAGAATTTCTAAGAGGTTACTCTAACTGCCTTTGCTTCAGTAACCAATCACTCGGCAATGCTACAATCTGAAAGAGCACTGGGATTTACAACTTAATCTCTTAGTCAAGTCGTTAGAGATTTTTCACCATTGGTTGCATGAACCTGTGTTGGTTGATGTGAAGCGTTGAAAGCGAAAAGACATCAACAATATATTTCTAACTTGTAAAGCCAATGTGACCTCCCAATAAGGACCATGATTTATCACATATAGGGATTTATTTGGATTACCAATCAATTCAAAATAAATTCAAACCGAAAAGAAGTTCAATAAGTACATCAATACAATGTTACAATATACCAAGAGGTTGAGGCGCAACAGAATGAAATACAGTATTGTGATAGCCACAACAATAAAGAAACAGATTAAAGCAAACAGGTGTTCCATAAAGAAACTTCCCTTCCCTTCCCTAGTTCTGGGACACCCCCGCGCCGCACGGCCACCAGCTGCTGTGTGCGCCCACCCTGCCTGACTGCCTCGTTGCTGCCTCGCTGCTCCGCGTGACCACGCCCCCCTGCCTTCGCGCGGCGTGGTCCGTGCTCGCCTGACCGGCCCCGGTTGTATTTGCCTTTCTGCATTCTGCTCTTTGTTTTGTAAGTTTGTTTTGCCAATCTGTATTGCCTGTATCTTTTCCCCCCGTTTTTGTAATTGCCTCCTGGTGTTGCTTCTGCCCTTCGTCCCCCCTCCCCGCTTCCCGCCACCGCCGATTGCCACGCCCCTTTTGCATTCTGTACCCTCCCCGCTCCCGCCTCCCAGCTGCTCCGCCCCCCTGCGCACTTGGCCATATATGGCGACCGTGCGACGCAGGTGAGTGTGTCCTAGTTCTCGGACACCCCCGCGCCGCACGGCCACCAGCTGCTGTGTGCGCCCACCCTGCCTGACTGCCTCGTTGCTGCCTCGCTGCTCCGCGTGACCACGCCCCCCTGCCTTCGCGCGGCGTGGTCCGTGCTCGCCTGACCGGCCCCGGTTGTATTTGCCTTTCTGCATTCTGCTCATTGTTTTGTAAGTTTGTTTTGCCAATCTGTATTGCCTGTATCTTTTTCCCCCGTTTTTGTAATTGCCTCCTGGTGTTGCTTCTGCCCTTCATCCCCCCTCCCCGCTCCCGCCTCCCAGCTGCTCTGCCCCCCCGCGCACTTCGCCATATATGGCGACCGTGCGAACGCGCAGCGTTGACGCGCAGCGGGCGCGCCGATTGTACGCCGAAGGCGCGCCAAAGGTAAGCCCATCTGCGCCCGTCCGCGCCTGGACCGCGCCCAGTGCCAGGACCCCTGGCCCCCACCGCCGGAAGCCGACCCGACGAACCTACAACGCCGCCGACCTCCTCGCACTCAACACCGGCGGCATCCCGGGATGTCACCGAGCCACCCCGCAGCACACCCACGGACCCTTCAGCTGCCACGCCTGCAAGTTCACCTGCACCCGGACCGACCCTGCACCAGCACCCGCCAAGCCGAACGCCAGCAGCAACCACCTCAAGTGCATCCTGCTCAACACCCGCTCCGTACACAGACACGCCATCGAACTCTGGAACCTCCTCGACACCACAGCCCCTGACGTCGCCTTCCTCACTGAGACCTGGAGGAACGCCTCCTCAGCGCCCGACATCGCCATCGCCATCCCAGAGGGCTACAAGATCACACGGAGGGACCGCACCGCCAACCAGACGGGAGGAGGCATCGCCATCATCCACAGAGACACCATCCGCATCACGACCAACACCGACGACACCCTAACCACCGCCGAACACCTGCACTTCCAGATCCACACGGACCCCAGAACAACCCTCAGAGGCACCCTGATCTACCGACCCCCAGGACCACGCACGCGATTCAGCGAGGACATCGCCGACTTCATCAGCCCGCATGCCCTCCCCTCCGCCGACTACATCCTCCTGGGGGACCTCAACTTCCACCTGGAGAACAACAGCGACCGCAACACCATCACCCTGCTCGACAACCTCGCCAACCTCGGACTCAAGCAGCTGGTGACCACCCCCACCCACCGCGCCGGACACACACTCGACGCCGTCTTCTCATCCAGCAAAGTCATCGCCTTCAGCCACGCCACAGGACTCCACTGGACGGACCACAGCTGCGTCCACTTCACCTTCAAAAGAACGACGATCCACCACCACCAGCAACAGGTTGCCCGAAGAAGCTGGAACAAGATCACAGCCGACCAGCTCACCGCCTCCCTGAGCCAGCACCCCCCGCCGGCTCCGCGAACCCCAGCCAGGCCGCCGACAACCTCACTAAGTGGATCAGCAACTGCGCGGACGAACTCGCCCCTCTGAGGACCCCGCCCAGCAGACCTGGCAGCAGAAAAGCCCCATGGTTCACCGACGAACTCAAGAGCTCCAAGAAGAACTGCCGAGCCCTCGAGAAAGTGTGGAGAAGGGAACCAACAATGGACAACATGACCAACCTCAAGCTCGCCACACGGAAACACCACCAACTGATCCGCGCCACCAAGAAAAATGCCTACAAGGACCGGCTAGACAACAACGCACACAACTGCAAGGAACTCTTCAACATCGTAAAAGAGCTCTCCAACCCCAACGCCGGAAACAACGACATCACCCCGTCGCAAGACCTCTGCAACTCCCTCGCCTCATTCTTCCACAACAAGATCGCGGACATACACAACAGTTTCAGCATCCAACCGACGCACGCCACGACCACAGCAACGCCACCCACCACCACCCTCCGCGCCTGGACTCCGATCAGCACCGAAGACACCATCCGCACTATGAACTCCATCCACTCCGGATCTCCAACCGACCCCTGCCCTCATCACGTCTTCAACAAGGCCGATGTGGTCATGGCACCCCACCTGCGGGACATCATCAACACCTCCTTCGACACCGCCACCTTCCCGGAGAGCTGGAAGCACGCGGAACTCAGCGCTCTACTCAAGAAACCTACAGCGGACCCCACCGAACTCAAGAATTACCGTCCCATCTCGCTCCTCCCGTTCCCGGCCAAAGTCATCGAAAAGACCGTCAACAAACAGCTGGCCGCCTTCCTCGAGACGAATGGATCCCTCGACCCCTCACAGTCTGGCTTCCGAGCCAACCACAGCACCGAGACCGCCCTCATCGCTGCCACCGATGACATCCGAACCCTGATGGACAACGGAGAAACAGCGGCCCTCATCCTCCTTGACCTCTCCGCGGCGTTCAACACTGTCTGCCACCGCACCCTAGTACAGCGCCTCGGCAACATCGGAATCCAGGAGAAGGCACTGGAATGGATCACCTCCTTCCTCGACGGAAGAACACAGAGAGTCCGCCTACCACCGTACAAGTCAGAGGCCACCGAAGTCATCTGCGGCGTCCCCCAAGGATCCTCGCTGAGCCCCACCCTCTTCAACGTCTACATGAGCCCCCTCGCGGCCATCGCACGCAAACACAACCTCAACATAATCTCCTACGCCGACGACACCCAGCTGATCCTCTCCCTGACCAACGACCCCGCCGCCGCCAGAACCAACCTGCACGAAGGGATGAGAGATGTAGCCGAGTGGATGACTACCAGCCGCCTGAAACTGAACTCAGACAAGACGGAGGTCCTCATCCTGGGCTCCTCGCCCTCCGCCTGGGACGACTCCTGGTGGCCCCCCGCCCTGGGCACCGCACCCAAACCAACGGACCACGCACGCAACCTGGGTTTCATCCTGGACTCCTCCCTCTCCATGACCAGACAAGTCAACGCCGTCTCCTCATCATGCTTCAACATCATACGCATGCTACGGAAGATCTTCTGGTGGATCCCCACCGAGACCAGGAAGACCGTCACCCAGGCCCTCGTCACCAGCCGACTGGACTACGGCAACGCCCTCTACGCCGGAACCACCGCCAAGCTCCAGAAGAGACTCCAGCGGATACAGAACGCCTCAGCCAGACTCATCCTCGACCTCCCACGAAACAGCCACATCTCCGGACATCTGAGAGACCTGCACTGGCTCCCCGTCAAGAAAAGAATCACCTTCCGTCTCCTCACCCACGCACACAAAGCCCTACACGACCAAGGCCCGAGCTACCTCAACAACCGAATCAACTTCTACGCTCCCAAGCGCCGCCTCAGATCAACCAGCCACGCCCTCGCCGATGTCCCACGCATCCGAAGAGCGACAACAGGAGGAAGGTCCTTCTCCTACCTGGCCGCCAAGACCTGGAATTCCCTCCCGACCGACCTGCGCCTGACCCAAGACCACCTCGCCTTCAGGAAGAAGCTCAAGACCTGGCTGTTCGAGCAGTAGCGGCACCCCCCCTCCTAGCGCCTTGAGACCCTACGGGTGAGTAGTGCGCTATACAAATGTCTTGATTGATTGATTGATTCTCTTTTCAAAATATAGGTCTAAAATATAAGATCATTTACTAAGGTTCTCTAATTAGGGAGCATAGGAGGTGTCAGTATGATGCAACTGTATTAGAAGTCTTGAAAAAGGAAATAAGTATTTAGCATAAAGCCTCACATTTACAAGAAAAGGACAAGCATAGAGGTCTGTACCTCTCAAACTCAAAAGGGAATCTTTGCTTCTTCCAACTGTGAAATACCAATTTAAAAGTAACAGGTGACTCAGAAATGTCCTTATCTCCTTTCACACCACCAGGAAACAATCATATTGTTACTCCAGTGCATCTGCAACATCCATTCAGTATCTTAGTGCATCGAACTGGGACTGCAGTTCTCAACCTTGAACATCTTTCCATCCTAGTACACAATGAACACAAGGCCTCTTTCGACCATTAATTCTCCACACTCACTGCTAAGTTTTCCATCCAGGCCTCTCTATCAGGAGTCTAATATAAACAATAAGTCTATCTCTATGTAAAAAAGGCCTGTAGTCTGGCTAATTAAATTAAGCATTTCATATTTATTTCAAATATACGATTATACATCCACACAGGTAACTTGAGAAATTAATGTCAAATGTGAGTAAAAGAATACATTTTCACATATGCAAGTATAACTTGAAGTGTATGTGGAAATATGTGAATAAAGAACATATACTTACATGTTTCAACCAAACATTAGTGCACATGTGTATAACTCTCTAGTCTCTACGGTGAATAGATTTTTTGAATGAGTTTAAATGACTTACATATGTTAATGAAGTTAAGGCAAGCAGTGAATATATTGCCAAATGCACATATATAATTGTATTTCTAAGACGTGTAAGGTTGAAGCCTAAATTGCGCTGCACCAAAGCAATTCAGAATTATAGCAATTGTGTCTAAAAAATATTAGAACGATTGTTGAACATGTCCTAGGAGGAAAGATAAATATTTTTACAAGCTGTTGATTTCATAAAAGAGTTAGCGATATAAAGCAGTTCTCTGACAGGATGAGGGGTGATTTCTATGTGTACTATGCGTAGAGGGAAGTATGCAGTACAAACTTGCACATTTGACTTTTGTAGCTCTTAATGGCCATCTGTAAATGCATCTTGAATATATATTGCTGGAAGGACGCCAGTAGAGACTGTTTTAGGGGTGCTATCTCATCAAGAGGTGTTGCCGAAGAGGCATCTTTTCCAAACTTGGAGGGTGTTTGGCAAAGACTGCAGAAGATAAGATGTGATACATGATTTTGGTCCAATTGCAAACAGGGCAGTGAATTCAAAACCTTCAACACAATCATTCACACACTTGTTACACCCTGCATTGGTTTGGGACCACTCTAGCTGGAAGGACTTACTATATCCTAAAAACCTATTCTGCAAGCACCCTGCCCTGGGCTAGCAGACTAACCATGTGACCAAATTCAATCATGTCTATACTCAAAGTGCTTCACTGGCTTCCCTTGGAAGTCAAATGCATCACCAACTTTGCCTGCCTCACTTACAGGGTACTGCAATGATTACATAGCCACTTAACCGCAAATAGGCATTCCTTTTGGATGGTTCCAGAAATCTCAGAAGACACAACCCTCTAATACTACAAACCTTACAAAATATTAATCAAGCATGTATCCTTACAGTCATTCCAGAGTGCTGTGGCTGCAATGTGCTATTCCACGCTCATGCACCTTTTTGTTCAAACCACTCTCATGACTTTCTGGGAAAATTCAATGATATTTACATTCTGTTAAAAACATAATGACATCCTCCTTACCCTTTCCATCTGGAAAACGTGTTTTCCTATTTCTAGGGGGGTGTAACTCTCAAAATTTAGTGTAACGTATTCATGCATAGTTAACTAAATACTCCACAAGACTATGCATTTTCACACAAGAAGAGTGATTCTGCGCTTGGGTATGGGAATGCATCTTGCGCTAATAATTCTCCTAATAATTGTCCTAAATTCAACAGAACATGAATAGCAAGGGCAAGCAGTTGCTCGTGCACTCTAAGGGGCTCATTAAGATGGCGGTCGTAGGCACATCCACGGTGCTGACGGAAAATGTCCTGTCCCGCACGCCATCGGCGGTCTGCGCATCCGCCATATTACAATAGCTAAACATAGTCCATTTCCCATTTGCTGCGGGGTAACGTGATCTGCTAGAAATTTCCTTCCACAATGGTGGCAGTGGGAGTGCGGAATGACGTACCAACCGCCGGACAAATCACGATGCCCCAAACAGCCCATCACACCGCAGCGGAGAATCCAACCATCCTGAGACGGCAGAAGCACTACTGCAGAGAGGGAAACTACAATCCCGGTCACCTCCACGTGGTCTTGACAGCTATGGATCCAGCTCTTCAAGCCTTTCCGCTGCTGTACCTCATCCATTACCAGCATTACCACGGTCAACACCGCAGGTACGTAAAAACACAATTCCGCATACAGCCACAACACACAACTCCTGTGCTGAAATACGGTTCCTGTCCACATCAGCCACTCTGGTGGGGACACTAACATATCCCCCAGTGTACTCACACATGTCCTGCCTGATAGGAATCCACACCTCCGCATCCGGGTCACCCATCAACCGCAAAATCACTGCAATGTCCCAGTCAAGTCACCGCAACGGTGGCAGGGGCATTTCCTACACTACAGAGGTAACCAGGAGGTGGTAAAGGTCACCTGGCCACACTACCCAGACATTCTCCAACCGACACAAACATTAGATATCCTACTCATATGCGGAACTGGTCATAGAATGGTCTCCCTCCTATACAAAGCCATGAAACAAGACTCCACGCCCCCGATGCCACCGTCTAGGGCAGCCTGGGAGAAAGACCTAAGCACCCAGTTAGAAGAGAAACAGTGGCATACATAGGCACTCTTACATGCACTGTGTCCTGCAATGCTAGATTTAAACTAACCCACTATGATTTCTTACATCCTACTTACCTAATGCCGGTAACACTAAAGGGCATTTCACACAACAGGGATAGTAGATGCCCGAGATGCGCAGCAGAAAACGCAGGTTTTATTCACCTGGCATGGGAGTGTTCAGTAGTCATGCAGTTCCGTATGGGAGTGGTCCATAGGGTAAGTGAAGCTACAGGCCTTCAGTTTAGGCCAGAACCATTGTACTGCCTATTAGCATACGTACGTAAGCCTAACAAATGGAAACTGCCCCATAAATTACTACAATTAATGCTAGTGTTAGCTAGACGTAGGGTGGCCATAACATGGATGGAACAGAGAGGTCCAGAATTGCGTGTCTGGCTCAAGGATGTGCCTGAATAGACACTAGCCAAAGAAGCACACATGAAACGTATACATAGGGATGAAAAATTACAAGCAGATCTGATGGAATGGTGAGAACTGTGTAATTCAGGGTTAACAGAGGGGTACGAATCTGCTCACAACACTCCAGAGAGCAGGGAGAGCGGGTCGGATGAGGAAGATTAACTTGATTATGGAGGCCGGGAAAAGTAATGCTATTAGTGTACAGCTTATATTTTTTTGATTTACCCCATGCCCATTCCTCACTGTATAATATACAAGGATGATTGTGTACCCCTACTGTGCTTGTTTATCTCCAATGCTGCAACCTGTGCCAAGTATCAACAACAAAAAAGAAGGTATGACCCTATATGCTGTATCCTTGATAATATGTTTTTATTATTGTGAAATGAAAAAGAAAGTTTAAAATAAAAAGTCACTGCAGCGGTGAAGACGCGGGAAAACATGCAAACAATGTATTAGGCAGGGCCAGCGCCCGGGATGGGCGTACTGGCCAGATTCACAGGGCTCCACTTTCACCCTACCCACAGTACATCTCCCACACTCATTTGGGCACATACTGTGTGCCCTCCTGTGCCCCCCCCCCTCTGCACAATTTATCAGCCAGGTGTGGTAAGACCTCCCACCTCACACATCAAAGGGCAAGGTATATTGACTGAGAAGGTGGGGGTGAAGATGAACACCCTGTAAAGAAGGTCAGGGGCTGGACAACCCTCATCCTCACACCTACCTTACACTTATGTGAATCAGAGTATAAGTAAGAAATGAAGATTCACACTGCATATGAACAACCACTGAACAGTTCACACTGCTTGTCAAGTCCCTCAGAAAGACCCCACACTGACACTCTGCCACATACACATACCATAGGTCAGCAGCAATGTGGGACAATTAATGGGCTAGCCCAAAGTGAAGTGGATAGTACTTTAAAACCATGGAGCAAGCCACATAGCATGTGTACATCACATGCAAGAGGAGGAACATATCACACCACCTTTAGCCCCTCAAATCATACATGGGTGGCACAGTGAGCGAAATTAAACCACAGTGGCCTCTGTGCAACAACTCGGGGATACTTCAATGCAAGCCATGCATAAGCACAGGAATGATAGGAAGTGTCAGAAGTCATACAGTGGCATCTGGCTCAACTTACTTGACATGTGTATGCCACCAGCACAACACACATGGCTCATTGTCACACTCCCTGACTGTCAAACACAAGTAGGACCTTCACACATGCCCCTCATCTACCCATCTCACACCTGCAACACTCAACCCCTGTGAGAAAAACACATAATGGTGCAAATAAGGTCCTGTGAGTTTACTGACAACAAATCACACACCCTGTGGTGCTGCTACGAAGGTCAGACTCACACTCGGCGATGTCTGAACCAATGAAGACCCAAAAATAACAGCCAAATACAAATCTCACAACAACATCCACAAAAGTGCAACAAGCCCAGCCATGTGCAGCCAAACAGTGGAAAGGCAATGTGACCCTAGACAGAACAGGAATACACAACATTGTCACTCTGAACCAATGCACAGACACCATACCCCAACACAAACAAAAATTGCATCGTCAATACACAATCATGAACACCAACTGGGATCAAGGCGACAAATCAGCTAACACAGACTTAGACTCCACACCAGTCATAAAGCGAACATGGTGTCATAGTGTACCACAAGCATGCACATGCACAAACCTGACAAGTGACAGGTCAAAAGTAGCAGGACAAACCACTATTGTGCACTCAAAACAAGCTCATGAACAAGAATCCACCTTGCTGCACGTGACATACACGCAAGAAATGCACACTACATATGCAACACATCTGAATATATCACAATTAACAAACTACTTACACACAATGTCATGCAAATAGAACATCACACACACATTTCACCTGTCAATAGAAAGAGCCAACACAGGCCAAACACTGCATCCATCCACAACAAAAACACAACAGAGGCACATACCAATACATTACATAGCAAACTCAGCTGGACATCAGTGGGATGCACACCAAGCAAGTTCAAGGCAACATACACTGACAGCACTGCATGCAGACCAAGCAGTGTTTGTACACCAACAAAACCAGAAGCACACATATCTGAGTGCTCCACAATAAACACCCACACCACAAATCATCAAAGCACACAGATAACATCATACTCAGGAAGGGTAGCAGTACCTCAGCAAACGCACATACACCTAAGCCCTCACCCACAGTTGCACAACTTAGGGAAACCCAGATGCATACAACATGACAAGAGGACAAATCCACTGCACATGAGCAACCATGACTGCAAACTAGTAGAACAAAATAACATAAAACTAATGGTGAAACTGTCCTGAGTGGCACATTGGTCCTGTACACAGATCTTCCTCACACACTATAGTGTCACACCATGAAGTGGTGGGGAGGCTCACATACTGGGGCAAGCCATGGAGTGGAAGACATGAGACTGAAGTGGCGTGTCCATCAGTAGGGGACAGATGAGGAGTATACAGTCCACAAACACATAGAGGAGTAACTCACAGTGTGTAGGAATCCAAAGCACCTATAGGGGATGGTATGACTCTTCATACCACATACCACACTGGAGGCAACAATGTGTCAAGTGACAGCAATGCCTGAGAAAACTCACAAATAATGTCAGTGTGGCTGAGCAGGTCAGCACAGTGAGCACAGACTGAAACAAGGCACATGGCTGATCAACAAAACACAACACAGACTTTGCAGTCACACATTCTGCATACTCAAACCTGACAGCGAAACTAAGTAGGTGACCCCGGGAGTGCAAGTACACACCAACACACTGCACAGTGCTCAACCTACAACTCCTACATGTGCCCACAATCTGAAGCACATGTCAACAATTTAAACAAACTGGCACTCATTACCTGGATCATACATATGTGTAGTTGGCATGTGCAGGGGCACATACACATCAACACCACTGACAATGGCAGGCCATTCACACTGTATGACTACTCAAGTGCACACATTCTAATGTACCCATGTGACTATGAACACAGGCCCACACAGGATGACTACACACCAACACTGCTGAAAGAGCCCACAGAAATGCCGGACCCTGGCCACCCTGCAAGTAATCCTGTGGATAGCATTCACCTCTGTTCTGGTATTGCATCCTGACATTGTTATCAAAAAGAGGGACAGGTAGGGCTATTTTTGAAAGGGTCCAGCGTACGTGCCCAGGAAAGTATCAACAAAGAGAGGTACGCAGTTCCCTTAGAGAGGTGTATTCAAAGAGTGAGACTATAAGAGGCCAGGTATAGACATAAGAAAGGAACGTGAAAGGGGTATGGGGATCCTCTCTTTCGGGACTAAAACCCTCACATACCCAGCAAGCTAGGTGTCATGCTTCATCATATGGGTTTTGCTCCTCGTCAAACTGGCGGTGCAATGTCTGACGGGCACCCAGATGGGGCTCTTTATCGGAGATCTTCTGTCCCTGCCAGTTGGTGCATGCGGGTATGAGGGCCTAGTGGGAACGGTGTAGATGTGTGAAAGTGATGGTGGTGATAGTTAAAAAAGGTTAGGTAGTCCACAAAGTGTTTTAATGGTGTGGCTATCTACTTTAGTAAAAACGGTGTGGAGAGATAGACTTCCTGGTCTGAGGATCCAGGGGAGTATACATTACCAAGTGGTCAGTTAGTGGTTGGTCAACATGTTTCATGCAGTTGTTCTGAAGGATACAGCGCAATTCATCAGGACCTAAAAACTATATACACTATCTACAGATTGTGCATGGTGAAGGAATTACCTACTCCACATTGAGTTCGAAGGTAGGCCGTAGGTCCTACCAAATCTTAGTGGAACCTGGGGAAGAAAAAGAAAAAGCAAAGGTACGTATGAACGTGGAGAATTGAACCTGAAGACAAGTCCAGGATTAACAGTTCACTTAGAGATACACATCTAGAAAAAGGAGTGAGAAGTTCACCCTGTAAAATACATAGTAGCTAGCTATGGAAAACTTTTAAAAACGAGGCACAGAGGGAACAACAACAGAGTAATCATGTAGTGGCATGTTAATGTCTTAAAAGAAAACGGGGGGAACAATAAGCCTGTATGTCCTCACCCTAATGTGTGCCGTGTACGGCTTCAACGGTCTCCTCCAGTAAAAGTAGACACTTCAAGTTATGTGCCCTGGTGGAGGAAGCAGTAGACAAGGATAGAAATAAATAATCAAGGTTAAAGGCAGCCAACCGAGGCATGCTTGAGAATGGTGGCAAACCTACTTTA
Organism: Lissotriton helveticus; assembly: GCF_964261635.1. Lineage (NCBI taxonomy): Eukaryota > Metazoa > Chordata > Amphibia > Caudata > Salamandridae > Lissotriton > Lissotriton helveticus. Next base: position 1,200,127,215 of record NC_136057.1, on the reverse strand, counting down.
ACTGGTAAGGTCGCCAGCTCCAATGGTACCAATACATTTGTTAATCCGCGCCAGTGTTAGCAAAGTCACGGTGCTTTTGAAAAAACTGATTCCGGTGTTAGGTGGGAGCAAATTATTATCGGGTGGACAACAGAGGCCGCCAATCACCACCCAGCAGCACTGCGATGGCTGCAAAGGCATGGTGGTATGCGTGTGGCCCGGGGCGAAGGGATTCCTCAGCCCCATTGTCAAACACATCGTGGCAGCAACCATGTTCCCTATAAAAGGAATTCACAAACCCAAAGGTCTAGCACATGAAATACAGCATCCAGGCTCACCCGTATAAGTTGCCCATCATGGTGGGGAGTGTCATATCGTAACGCCAGGGCGGGGGTCTGCCAAGAAAAAGAGCCTGTGCCAGAGGGACACCTAGACAGCGATCGCACTTACCTAGTCTCGCCGCATGTTGCAACAGTCAACCTACCCTTGCGGGCTACTGGGTGAAGGAGCCGGAGGGCTGCAAACGCGTTGGTTGCCGTCTTAAATATTGTTACAGACCGAGCCCAGGACCCGCACTTCCGCGTATTCGCAGGGACTGTGTGACTGTGCGCGGGCTAGTGGCAGAGGCGGGGCCATCGGGTCAGGTGGGATGTGAATGTCAGTGTGGTTACTGAAAGGGCGCCATCTTAGAAGGTCTCGTAGGGTAATGAGAGGCACCAGAATGACATGGCTAGCGATATGTTCAAGGTTGCTAGTGCCGTGGCCGGGCAGTGCTGGTGATTAAAACCGGACATTATAAAGGATTCGTATTAATAGCCATGGCTTTATAAATCCTGATGTCAGTTTTAAAAATAACTGGGACTTACAGAAAACAGGGAAGTATGGGGAGGGTCAAGGTACATAAGATTATCCCACAACTGTGTCCTCTCCGTGTGATGTATAAAGGGAAGGTAGGTACCGTGAGTCTTGTTAATGTAGGATGGTCACTCGAACACAGTGTCATGGGTTAAGTGTAAATAGGTATGGGAAGAGTCGAAATCCATTAGCCTATCCTACAACGGTGTCCTCTCTGCATATAGTGTATATAGTTTTTAGGTCCTGATGAATTGCGCTGTATCCTTCAGAACAACCGGACCTAGGAAGCTTGTTTCGGGTCCAGGGAAGGCATGGTTTGGCAGTTCGGGCTGGACTGTTCCCATGAGGCACAGGTTCAGACTGATTTGCATATGGCCATGTCTGAACTGGGGTGGCAGAGTGGGCTAAAGAACGGTGATGGATTAAACCAAGATCTGTTGACTGGGTGTGAGTGTTTTATTGGTTCAGATGCTCTGTCCATCATCACCCCCTTTTGTACCGCTTTGGCTGAGGTAGAGGCATCAGTGGCTGTGGGAGCCTGAGGGCTGCTTGGCCCGGGTGGTGTGATGGCACGAGGAGGTGGAGACATGCTGCCAGGAGACACAATGTGTGAGGGTGAAAGTTGAGGGCTGGGTCTCTACGTCTTGGGGATTCGGTAGCCCACAAGTGTCTTGGCCAGAGTGGGAAGTGAGGTGGGCACAACAACCTCACTCTCCAGCCAAAGGTTTATCAGGTGCAGGTGGCCCTCCCCGTAGGGATTTGCTGGATCTGGTGGTATGCCTGGAGTGACCTTGCCTTTCACCCTTCATCCCCAGTTACACAGGTAAACCCCCCACTTTGCTCTCCTGTCCCAGGTTCACAGGGGTGTGGATGGGAGTTGAAGTTGTGGGTGAATCTGCCTTAGAGAAGAGTTTGTGCTCAGTCGCTGCATGCACCAGGTTCACAACAGCCAGGGCGACTGTTTGTTTATCTTCGGGAGCAGGTGTGCTGATGGGAGTGCCCTTGGATGGGGGTGATTTTGATGAATGTGAGGTTGAGGCCTGTTTCTTGGCCTGATGCCCCTGAGTATCACATGATGGGCTTTTGCCTTTGCACTCCTGTGTGCCTGTTTTGTGTTGTGGGGATGGTGTCTGTGGTCTGGGCCGCTTGGAGTGCTGCTGTTGTGTGCTGCATGTGGAGGATTTGGTGCCTGAGGGCTCTGGCATGTGGGCACTCTCATCAGGTGGTGGCACCGGCGGGGTGGTTGCTGAAGAGACAGGAGTTGAACTGGGAGCCTGTGACTGCTGAATGGCTGCCGTCACTGCAGGGGTCAAAGACTGGACTGTTCGGTGTAGCCCACCCACGTCAGAATGAATGCCCTCCATGAAGGCAACTACCTGTGCCAACTTCTTGTCTTGCTCCTGGAAGACATTCAGGAGAGCAGTCTGACCCACACATAGCTGGTGCAAAAGGTCCTCCGCCTCCACACTGAGGGCAGCAGGGGAGACAGGGGCAGAGGCAGCTTTGCCTGGGGGAAGGAGACACTACCCTTCCTAGGGCTGCGGGCACGGACAGCACGTGTGGTTGCATATGGGAGAGTGGCACTGTACGATGTGTGGTAGAAGAAGAGACAGATTTCGAACTGCCTTTGCCCGCCAACCTCGAGGAGTCACCGCTGGAGTCTGATGATGTTGAGGTTAGTGTTTCCGGGTGTGATTCATCCAGGGCACTCCTGTCCCCCTCCGAGGGGCTGGTCCCATCAGTGTCAGTGAGCTCATGTGTAGCAGCTGTGCCAGAAACTTCGCCCACTGGTGTCAGTCCCCTGTCCTTCCATGCCCTCAGTAGATTCTGCAAGAAACAGAGACATAGGTTCAGTATAATGCTATTCTCACAAACATCATATGCAAGCAAAGCACAAAAACCGAAAATGATTCTCCTATGTTGCCCTCTACCATGTGCAGTCAGCATGTGCAACCTTTATGCAATCATCAGAAGATGCATAGAAACATGCATAGTTGATATGATGTTGACAAAGCCAAATAGCTGGACCGTGCCTCCTCATAACCTAACATACTATTCTCTGTAAGCATACCTACATGCCTGTAAGTGAGATAGATATTCATCTCAACATGTTGGCTCTGTCACATATGGAGTCACTTGGAACACCACAGATACAGACTCCCAAATGTCCTTTTGCAATGGCCATGAGCTCCGGCTATCCAACATATTGTGCTTTGAAGCACAACAGTTGCACATTAGTGTATGTATTAGTGTAAGCCTATGTAGGTGGTGTTTTGTTTATTAGGGAGTAGTGTTTGAAAGGGATATTAGTGTCTTCATATTCCCCGTGAATGGTACAAAGTTGATAAAAAGGAATGGGGCAAACTTTGAATGTGCCATCTATCATGAACTTGTTGCAGTTTTGAAGTTTTTGAAAGTTGTTTTTGATGGCAAAGTTGATAATTCTGTTTTCATGACTGTTATTGTCATGAAGAAGGAATTTTTCATCTTTGTGGGTGATGGTGTTTCCCAGTAACATTTCTATTTCTGCAAAAGTTTGGGGGTGGGTGGTGTTTGAGCTGTAGCCCTTTTAGCTCTCGCAATTAATCTTTTCACAGTGGGGATAGTTGGTAGTAGTCCTGTTACATGTTCAGGTACCCTTGTTAACACGTATTTGGGTACTGGTCTGTTGGGAGCTGGTACCTGCTTCTCTGATTGTTTCTAGAGCATCTCTGACTTGAATTCCAGTCACATTGGGGGGATGGTTGTGTTATCTGACATTAACTACATTTGTTTCTACTGTAGGGGCTTTCACAGAGCAAGAATTGGAGTAATATATACTGCATTTCCTGTGTGTTTGTTTCCAGTTCTTTTTTCTTGCGTATAAGTGTAGCCCATGTAGTACAGAAGTAGTTTTTCCTTTTGTGAAGTTATGAATTTTGCTCCTTCTGCCATTTTTTGTCTATTTGTGTATATATGTATATATATATATTTGTTAATTATACAATTTAGAATAGTAAACATGTTTATATAATTATTATATTTGAAAGTAAAATTCCATTTGTTTTGCTTAAATTTTCTTGATGTATATTTTATTGATTGTTGATGTTTATTCACTGGCTTTTTTCTGTTGGTTGAAAAGCAAAATGTTATTTTTATTAAAATGTTATATTTATGTTATTTTGTTTATTTAATTTCTATTTTTTATTTTGTTGACAAAAAAATACTTACTATTTTTAGTTAATGGAACATTTTTCATTGATGTTGTATTTTGAAGTTTGTAGGAGCTGTGAAGAGAAAAATATTTGTTAGTTATATTTGTTTTTTTTATTTGTGTATCATTTATTGTTTGCTTATTGTATTTGTTGGTTAATTTATATACTTACTTTGTTTTATATTTTTCTTTAATATTGCTTTTGTCCTTGTTTTTGAAGTTAATCCTTGTTTTGAGTTTTTTAGGTGGAGTTTTAGTGAAGTGTGATCTGTGAAATGTGAAATAAAAGGTTATAGTTTTAGTATATTTGGTTATTTCGCTTTTGTATTCCCTATATCTACTTTATAGGAGAAAAACTAAATACTTACTAATTGTAGTTGATGAGGTTCATTTTGTTGATGTTGTTGTGTGTTGAAGAATGTAGAAGCTATGGAGAGAAAAGTATTTGTTAGTAATATTTGTTTTTTAATAGGTAGCTCTATTTATTGCTTAATTTATATACTTACCTCGTCTAATATTTTTTTAATGTTAATTTTGTACTTGTTTTCGAACCTAAGGCGCCCTTATCATGGCGGGTTGGATCGCCACCGCCTGATCGGTGGTGGTGATCCGCCCGACATCTTTCCCCACTGGCCCTTCGATTACCCCTGCCATATTACAATGGCGGGGCTACAGAAGTGGACGGAAACACCGTCCGCTGCTTTACCATAGGCAGGCAATCGTTATGATTGCATGCTGTGGGGACCTGGCCGATAAAATGGTGGCAGTGCCTAGCAGGCAACACCTGCCATATTATGATGTGGCGGATTAGGGCCTTGCATGCAGTCTTTTTCATTGGGGGCCCGTTACGGGCCCCCGGCGTGTTGGAGGGGTGGGGGGTACACTTGGGGGGTACCCCCATACATTGGCAGGCACATGTTGTGCATGTGCATGTGTTGTGCATGTTGTGCGGGACCTCTGCACCTCTGGCGGTCGGTCCCTTTTGCTGTAATGGTGGCGGGCGGACACCATCGTAATGGGGCCCTAAATGTTTGTTTTGAGTTTTTTGGGTGGAGCTACTGTGCAGTATAATCTGTGAAACATAACAGAAAACGTTATAGTTTTGGTTCATTGTATTATTTATATTATTTATTCTCTATTTTTTCATTTGTAAATAAACTAATATACTTACTCTTTTTAGTTGATGAAGTGTCTTTTGTTGATGTGGTTTTGTTTATTTCTGTAGAAGCTGTTAAGAAGAAAGCATTTGTTATCAATGTTTTTTTTTAATTACATTTATTACTTATAAATAGTTTACTTTATTTGCTGGTTAAGTCATATACTTACTTTGTGATATAATTTTTATAATGTTGATTTTATTGTTGTTGTGTACGTAATCTTTGTGTTGAATATTCCAGGTGGAATTTTATTGAAGATAACTCTGTGATATGTAAAGGAAAACATGTTCTAGTTATTTTTTAATATTAATTGTATGTCCTTAGTTACAAAGTGTTGTCCTTACCTTTATTGAGGGATTTTCTGAATAGTTGTGTGTGTAGTTGTTTTTCGCTCTGTGTTCTCTCTTGCAGAGGTTCGCTCTTTCTCCATGGTTGTCCGTTATATGGTACATTTTATGTTAATTAATTGATTGGTTTTATGGTGGTTATTTAATTAGTTAGTTTTCTATTGGTTTGTGTTGGTGTAGTTTAAATGTATTGGTCGAGATAGCTTTTTAGAATTTTTTGTGTGTGTTGTGTGTTGATATATTTGTATACGATATTGTAGTCTTGGTATTTCTGTAGTTCGATGTTATTGGAGTCGATTTTGTATCAGTGATCCAGAGAGTTGGTAAGGGTCTGTGGAGCAGGGAGAGTCAGGGTATAGAGTGTTGTCCATCGCCACAATTACACATATTTTTGAGCAGCTATACTTCTACATGTAGCAGCTAGTGGGGGGCACATGGTCTCCTTAATACACCAACTTCAACTTTGTCTACCACTGGGTAATATCCATTTGAATACTGCCACATTCATTATTGCATATTCTTCCATTTAAGTAAGTCTTAAGATACAAGGCTAAGCCTCCCTATGCCTTACTTGCATGCAACATGAGATTTATCATAGGGGAGGCACTGTCACAGGCTGGGGGTTTGCATGACCCTTGATATTCTTCTCCTTCCTAATTCCGCTTTACCTTGGCTAAGCTAAATTAGTACCGCCCTGTGTTGAGGCCGAATTGGTTGCTCACTATGCCATGGCTGAAGTGCACAACGTAAATATAAGGCTTTTGGGGAAACTGATAGTTGGGAACTCTGGCAAATTAATCATATGGTTAAAGCTCCAGCCAATTCAGTAATGAAGATGCAAGGGATAACATACTATATTGATGACAGCAACCTACAACATGATCCATTTCATTTTTACCAGATTACGGTGGTCAGATCTTGTACAAGGCTTCCAAAATTGGTCAGGATGCAGAGACCAAGGCAAAGCAGAACAGTAAGAAATGGTCCCAAAACAATATAAGATCACTTCTCCTCTCCACCTAATGTCTGTGTCACAGACACGGATGTATTGATTCTTTGAGATGACTCATCACAATTTCCACTGCATATATTTGAACGAATTACATTGTGCGCACTGCACCGCAATTGGCGATGCAGCACGCGAAATGTAATTTGTTTTATTTATTTATTTCTTCACTTCACTCTGTTTGGAAGTATGGCGGAGTTTACTACCCCCCACTCTGCCGCTCCCCCACCCACCAGCCCGCAGCACTCCCTCGAGGAGCGACTACTGTCCATATGCTTTTATGTACCAACTCTGCGTAAAACGGTTTGCAAGATATAATTTACGTACAGATTCCTAAATTGTATTTATGTGCATTTAGAAGTTTTGGAGTGGCATGAGGGTGAATTTGTTTAGCAATTTTTTCAGGGATTGTACAAGACCAACTTGATAAAAGATTAAAATGGCATGTTCCGTCATTTACTTTTCCATATGTAGTAACTGAGAGCCTGGAAATGTGTCAGCTTCACAATTAAAAATCAAAGATTGCTGACCTCTGTTCTCCATTAGGAAATGGGAGATTACTGTACCCGTTTCCAGAAATAGAGACTGCTGTTGATAGCACCACTGCTCATAGACGATATTAGCCATGGAGAAACCCCCAGATGGCTTGAAATGTGCAACGTGCCCACTTAAGTGCATTTTTTATGCATTGATAACGTCTTTATACCACTGGTGTATCAATGCCTCCTTCACACCAACTGTAGTCAGGCTCCCAAATTTAAAGAATTCCACAGACGTGGCTTCCCCGTGCATGGTGGAAGCAACTGTGGGTAAAACAAATTGTCCATTGTAGTAGGTCCACCATGCGGTGTTGATAATACGGGCCTATCCTTTTGTTAAGTTACTAGAGCCCCAAAGTCAGGTTGTCCATTTTCAGGAGTACGATATTTAATTCTCTCTATTAACTGTATTTAAAACGGCTAGTTATACATTTCACAAACGATTTTACAACATATTTATAATTTTACCTCTGCTGAAAGATCTAGGGATGTATCATTCAAACGGCCATGGTGATGGGCAATTTTGCATTGGTTCTGTGTGACTTTGTACTTCCGCATTCATATCTATATATATAAAAACAAAAGTATGTCTGTCTGTCTGTCTGTTTGTCCTTTATGCATTACTACATCATTCATCCGATCGCCATGAAACTTTGGGAAGTTGTTGAATACACTCCCGCAAAGGTTTCTGGCATAATTTTTTTTTAAATATCGGCCACCCAGGGCCCTCATAATCTTTCGAATACTGACGTACACACCAGACAGACAAACAACAAATCGTGTATCCACAAGCACTCGAATAAATAAATAGAATTAACCCAGATTCTGTTGTACATCATAAAACCACGGAGCAATTTCACCTTTTAAGTAAAAAAAAAAAAAACATAAAATAGCTTCTGCCACAGTATGTTCTCTCGATGGATCTCATTAATCATCTCCAGTAGAAGCAATGCTAGAAGCTGGTAACTTTATAGATTTTATTTATAAGATCCTTTGCAGTATGTGTTTTTTCCAGAAGGGACGGGATCAATGAACAGCTGAATTTCTGTCACTGATTCCATCCTTTTACTTCTGTCCTTAGGTGGTATTGACGTAGTAATTCCGCTAATGTAATCCTCTAAACCCTGATTAGTGATACTGTTTGGAGATGGATAGATGATCTCAGAGAACTGACAGCAACAATTATTAAACTCCTTTGGGTCATTTTGTCCTGTCTGTAAATTATATTCTTCTATATTTAATGTTGAGACCCCTATGTCAGTTGATTTCTAGCCTTGCTTCCATTGGAATATAGATGCTGAAATTCCTGTTTGAAATTGATGCCCTGCAATCCATATCTATTGGAGGAAGCTTCCTTTACACTTCAAAAGGCTTCATTTTCAAACTGGATGCATTTCCGTAAATTTGTTTATTGGTCTTCCGATTGAGTAATTGTCTGAATGCAGAAAGTGGCTCCTTGTTTGTTTTTCAGCCAATTTGTTAATGTATTGATCAAACCAGCAAATGGTGGACCTTTGATCCATGTGAATGTCCTAAGTTGATTTGAGGACAAAATTGTATTTTACAGTGAGAGCAATGCTAAACAACACACCGGCTGAGTGACTAACAGAACAAAGGGGCCTATTATCAAGAACTGAGATAAAATTGCCGCTAAAACGGCGATAATGGGCTTGATAATATGCCCTTGTGAATTCCCATATCAGCCCAGGTTAACACGAGAACCTGGGCTGCAATGGGAATTTACAAGGACATATTATCAAGCCCTTTATCGCCGTTTTAGCGGCAGTTTCCTGCCGCTAAAGCGGCGATAATTGTATCGCCTTTCTTGATAATATGTCCCAGAGTTACTATAATGATGTGACCACTCCAATTTTCAGTACAATGGTTACAGACCTATCTATTGGAACCGGAAATGTCCCTCATAATCAACATCGTCTTGAAACGGGAAGTTAAGGGCACACTTCTAGAAACTTGTGCGCATTTCATAAGAACAATAACGTCTTTAAGTGCTGTGTATGTCCAGTAACCAGCATAATTATTTTGGCATACAGTGATTTAAAGAGTGTCTTTTCTGTACACCCCAGTCTCTGATGGAAATTGGAAGAGAAAGAATTTATTAATTCTTCATTTGATGGATTGATGTGTACAATGTCCGCAAACGTGAAATGTAGTGTGTTGAGATGAAAAAAAACGCAAATGTATTTGAAAGTATTTTTGAACAGATCTGTAGAATGTTTTAAATACAATTGAATTATACGATGTATTAATATATATTTTTCATTTAAATTTTAACATGGTGTGTGCTACATAAACTGAATCTTTCCAGAAACCTTCCCCCGTCATTCAGTAACGTCCGCAACCTAGCAAACAGCTGATATACTGTGAGATCAATACCACTGTACTATCAGGCACTAGGGGCCCGATGTAGGTAGCCCTTTACCGATCGGAATCGGCCGAAAATACCGATTTTCGGCCGTTTCCGATCGGTAAAGGGCTATGGAGATGTAGGGGCACATTTTCGGTAATTTTACCGATTCGTTATCATTACCGAATCGGTAAATTTACCGAGTCGGTAATATTTACCGATTCGGTAATGATAACGAATCGGTAAAATTACCGAAAATGCAATGTAGGTAGCCTATGTTCCATCAGCACATGGCTTACAGAATCGGTATTTTACCATGGAATACAAATCCATGGTAAAAAACCGATTCCTGTATACATGCACATCTGTGCATGTACACATGTGCCATGTGACAGACAGACGTGCCCTTAGGGCATGTCTGTGTGCCACATTGCACACATGGCCGTTTTGGGGGTGCTAGAGGGTGTCAAAGTGACACCCCCTGCACCCTTGTGAATTCTTTAATTACCGATTCGGTAAATACTGAATCGGTAATGCCTAATCATTCCCTTCAAAGCCCATAGGAAAGAATGGGCATTACCGATTCGGTATTTACCGAATCGGTAATTAAAGAATTGTTAAGGATTCGGTAACGAATCCAGATGTTGGGACCTACATCCCATTTACCGATTTTAAAATACCGAATCGGTAAGATTCGGTATTTCAAAATCGGTAAATGGGATTTACCTACATCGGGCCCTAGATTCCTGAAAGGTGGAAATGAAATATGAGAATTTGCGTTTAATAGGTCACATTCTTTACTACGCAGTGACTACTGCCCCCAGAGACATGTCCCAGGGTCGTACTTTAGTCGCTGTTGCCTTTCTGACCCAGGCTGGGTTGGTGGAGCCTGTCAGGGACCTAGGAAGGCACTCGTATCCCAACCCACACTTCTCTGTTGGCAGGCTTCTGGTGAGGATGCACAATGCCTTCAGGCAGCAGTGCATGCTGGGCCAGGAAATGTGGAGGGGCCTGAGGATATGGGGTAGGGGCAGGGATTTTCTCGGGGGAGCTCACGGCAGTGCAGTCTGGCTGTGGCTGAGGGCAGAGTACATGCCGTAGCTGAGGAAAGAATGGAAGATGTAAGATGGAGAAAGGATGAGGCAGATAGAGAGGATGGCGAGGCAGAGGGTGGATTTCGTAATGTAGACAGCGAGAGAAGGGTAAGAGGGTGAAGTAGAGAAAGGAGAGGGAGAGGTCAAGAAAGGAGAGGGAGAGCCCAAGAAGAGAAGGCGAGGCAGAAAGAGAAAAAGGAGAGAAGGAAAAAGAAGGAGAGTGAGGAGTAGAGAGAGAACATTGTGAGGGAGAAGGGGAAGGGAGAGATAGAGGGAGAGGGGGGTGAGATGGAGAGAGTAGTTGAGAGTGGGCAGGAGAGAGAATGGTGAGACAGAGAGGTTGGAAAGGCTGAGAGAGGATGGGGGCGTGTGAGGCTGAGAGAGATAAGGGTGAGGCATTGAGAGAATACGGTGCAGTATGAAAGAGGTTGTTAAGGCATGGCGAGAGTAAGATGAGACTGTAGAACCAGATCCTGAAGTGAGTAGTGAGAGGAGGGTGAGACGTTGAGGGCCAGGTGGTGAGGCAGAGGAAGGCGAGGTCATGATGGAAAGAAGGGAGGGCAATGAAGCAGTAGCAGGCAAAGAAAGGGAGAGGTGAGGAGGGTGGGGAGGAGAGAAGCTGGCAAGACAGGGAGAGGGAAGTGGAAGAGAGAAGAGATGGCGAGATTGCTGGGACAGTTGCTAGGAGAGAGGAGGGCAGGGAGGAATGAGTGTGAGGTGGAAAGATAGAAGAGAGATAAAGGCTTTGTAGTGAGGAAGAGGTGGGAACGAAGGTGAGGAAGAGAAAGGCGAGGCAGTTAGGGAGAGGAGGCCAAGAAAGAAAGAAAGTGAGGACGATGGAAGAGGAGAGGATGGCCTGTCAGAGAAAGAGCGTCAGAATGGCTAAGGCAGAGGCAAGATGGCGTCGGTATGTGCAGTCGCTGACTGAGCACTCTCCTGCTCCTGAAGCCTTGCGTGAGAAATGAGGAGAATTAAACCTGCCGGTCCGGTCCGGTCCGGTCCTACTGAGTAGCGGAATTGAAACTTCTAATTCTAATGGCATCGAGAAAATGATCTGTGAAAAGACTTGTAGCTGTGCTCATCCTATATCCGGATTTTTATTTGATTTTTGACATTTGAGATACTGCAGACATCCTCAGACATCCTCAGATACCTGGGGGCGGGAAACATCCTTTACAACGCAACTTTTACCACGCAGTGCCTTTACGACGCAACTTTTACAACGCAAACCATTACAAGGCATAGCGCTGGGGGGCGCTCTAGGATAGGGAATAGATTTAATTTACTATCCAACACCTTCCCTACTATCCACGGGGACTGGAGTTGGAATAGTAAATTAAACTATTCACTATCCAGCGCCCCAAAGCACTATGCGTTATAAAGGTATTCGTTGTAAATACCGTGTTGTAAAGGCATGCGTGGTAAAAGCATGCGTTGTAATGTCATACATCCCTGGGGGCACTACCGGACACTACCGGACACTGCCGGTCGATGCTTCCACTTCACCGGAGAAAACCCAGCGGACTCTCAAGGCTTCCGACGGTTGCCTTTCACCCCCCGCCCTTACTCCATTCCTTATTTTCAGCTGTTAGCTACTAATCTTCGACTCTGTGATCAGCCTGGTGATCTGCCTGATGGAAGGTGAGGAGCGGGGGCGCAATGTATGGTGGTGCTCACAGCGATGCTACGTGATTGTCAGTGAATGCTTGTAGGGGATATATAAGTTTTGAAAAGGGTCCAACATCATCGCCTTTTAAACCCCAATCCGTCGGCTCATTGAGTCGCTGAGTCTTTGAGTCTTTGTCGGGGGGTAAATAATGGGCCGATAACAGCCGTGTGCAGCTTATCGGTTTCAGTCTCAGTTTCAAAGTGCACCGCAACATATGAGAGGAAATCGGGGGTTCCTGCTGAGTTTGCCGCTTTGTTATATCACCCCCATTAACAAACAAGGAGCAAGTAGCGAGCAACAAACTCGCAATAGACATCAAACATTAAATGCTAACTGTTAAATGCAATGACCGTTCATCCCCTTTTGGCTCTCTGCTTTGCTCTGCCACTTCTGTCAGGGCTGCAGGGAAGGCTTTGATCTTGTCACCATTCCGCCACCAATCACTTGTTCGAAGACTACAGTGGGTGTTTTTAGGTTTAAAAAAAAAAAAAACGGGGGGAAAAAAAACGGACTTTACTCTTAAAAGCCTAACATCCTACAATGCGAAGTGGGCCTCGGTGGAAAACCCAAGAGCGCTATTTTCGGTGCTTAAACATCTCTACACGGAAGCGCTGGCGGAGGGAGAAATACACATTTTCCTATCATGTGCTATGAATACCGCAATCGGGCTTAAGGAATCTGTCAAGTGCCTACAATCTGACAGGCAGCGGGCACAAATAAAACGAAATCCTGAAAGTGGCACTGAAGGTGGCACCATCAGATTTAATCCTCTGTGCCAATTGAATTGCAAAATAAAAGCACAAGATCAGCGTATCATATTGAGCATTTTGAGTGTATTGAACATATTGAAACTGGCAAAACTGGCAAACTCAGGGCAGGAATCGGCCGCATTACAATCAGCTCAGACAATATCAATCGAGCAGAACGAGAAAAACGAGAAAAACTAGCAGATTACAAGGCGAGAAGAGACAGGGAAAATGCATGAAATGGGTATAGAAAGGGTGGAGAGTGGCCAGCATGACCAGCATGATCAGAAGGAGTTATGTGATCAAAGTTCAGTGCCTGACCTACCTATGTCTCGATGAAACAACCTGGATGTCATGGGAGCCCAATGTATTGAAGAATTTGAACCTAACGAGAAGGTACAAGATGCACAAGAAGCGGATAATGCTCATACATTAAAGCCTATGCAGCCAATACAGCAACGACGAGAGACTAGAGGAACTAAAGCTAAGGAAGTAAAAAATAAAGATCAAGGACAAGACAAAGGGAAAGATAGAGAAAAAGACAAGGAAAAGGAGAAGGAGAAGGACAGAGGCAACAAAAGAGGCCCAGAAAAAGAGAAAATTAAAGATAAAGATAAAGATAAGGAAAATGCAAAACCATGAGTTGCAGCGAGCAACAGGGAGACTATGAAAAATCTAAAAAGGATAAGAAGAGTGATAAATATGCAGTTAAAGTTAACGGCACAGAACTAGAGAAAAGGAAAGAAAAAGTCAAGGATAGATATAAGGAGAAGGAGAAAGACTCTGAAGACACTGAAGAGATGGAACTAATGGTAAAAAAAGCAAAACGGTTACAAACCATCAAAGACTTGAAAGCAAACGTAAAAGCAACCTCGACGGGGCAGTCAACTACATCGCAGCCTAGTATATTAAATATCTTTACCCCACTATCCAAAATGGGGGCAAATAAAGAGTCAAGTCATGAGCTAGTAGTCCAGGATTCAACGATACAGAGCGGGGCAAAACAAAAAGTTGCTCAGGGGATCAACACTCATGTAATGCCGAATCCCCCCCCCGGACAAATATCCTTCGCTGGAAACTGATTCACATTTAGATGAATCTGATGCAGATATATACGAAACTGGCATCTTGACTTCTAGTGAGGCAAGCGATGTAAACAAAGGGCAAGACCAAGATGTATCAACCCAGGAACTATCAGGTTGTTCTGGTATAAGGAAAACGAGCGATCCTGGGCAAGTACACCAAGAAAAATACTTGAGAAAAGAAAAATAAAGAATACAAGATTAAACAAATCTACTTGAAGAAACCACCAATCAAGGAAGTAACCCAGAAACCATCAATCCTCGAAAAAACTTAAAACTTAAAAAATCAAAGGAAACAATACTGGTTCAAGAAAGTGGGGAGGATTCAACTGGGGACATCTCTCAATATGATGAAATAGGAGAAGCGGCCGAGCCGTCATTGAAAGATATATTAAGCTCAATAAGGAAACTTCATGAAGATGTTAAAACGGACACTCAAAAGCATCACTTAGCCATCCAAAAGCTGCAAGGTGCTGTAAATAAGGTGGCCATGTCTGAACTAGGGTGGCAGAGTGTGCTAAAGAACGGTGATGGATCAAACCCAGATCTTTTGACTGGGTGTGAGTGTTTGATTGGTTCAGATGCTCCGTCCATCACCACCCCCTTTTGTACCGCTTTGGCCGCCATAAGTGTGGCAGGGTATGCTCAGATGTGAGTCCCTTGCTCACTTTGCCACTGGATTCAAGCAAGCCGGGCTGAAGATGGCTGTAATGCCAGAAACCGGTCCTCGGAAGCTTGTTTCCGGTCCAGGGAAGGCATGGCTTGGCAGTTCGGGCTGGACTGTTCCCATGAGGCACAGGGTCAGACTGATTTGCATACAGCCATTTCTGAACTGGGGTGGCAGAGTGGGCTAAAGAACGGTGATGGATCAAACCCAGATCTTTTGACTGGGTGTGAGTGTTTGATTGGTTCAGATGCTCCGTCCATCAGCACCCCCTTTTGTACCGCTTTGGCCGCCATAAGTGTGGCAGGGTATGCTCAGACGTGAGTCCCTTGCTTACTTTGCCACTGGATTCAAGCAAGCCGGGCTGAAGACAGCTGTAATGCCAGAAACCGGTCCTCGGAAGCTTGTTTCCGGTCCAGGGAAGGCATGGCTTGGCAGTTCGGGCTGGACTGTTGCCATGAGGCACAGGGTCAGACTGATTTGCATATAGCCAAGTCTGAGCTGGGGTGGCAGAGTGGGCTAAAGAACGGTGATGGATCAAACCCAGATCTTTTGACTGGGTGCGAGTGTTTGATTGGTTCAGATGCTCCGTCCATCACCACCCCCTTTTGTACCGCTTTGGCCGTCATAAGTGTGGCAGGGTATGCTCAGACGTGGGTCCCTTGCTCACTTTGCCACTGGATTCAAGCAAGCCGGGCTGAAGACGGCTGTAATGCCAGAAACCGGTCCTCGGAAGCTTGTTTCCGTTCCAGGGAAGGCATGGCTTGGCAGTTCGGGCTGGACTGTTCCCATGAGGCACAGGGTCAGACTGATTTGCATATAGCCATGTCTGAACTGGGGTGGCAGAGTGGGCTAAAGAACGGTGATGGATCAAACCCAGATCTTTTGACTGGGTGTGAGTGTTTGATTGGTTCAGATGCTCCGTCCATCACCACCCCCTTTTGTACCGCTTTGGCCGCCATAAGTGTGGCAGGGTATGCTCAGACGTGAGTCCCTTGCTCACTTTGCCACTGGATTCAAGCAAGCCGGGCTGAAGATGGCTGTAATGCCAGAAACCGGTCCTCTGAAGCTTGTTTCCGGTCCAGGGAAGGCATGGCTTGGCAGTTCGGGCTGGACTGTTCCCATGAGGCACAGGGTCAGACTGATTTGCATACAGCCATTTCTGAACTGGGGTGGCAGAGTGGGCTAAAGAACGGTGATGGATCAAACCCAGATCTTTTGACTGGGTGTGATTGTTTGATTGGTTCAGATGCTCTGCCCATCACCACCCCCTTTTGTACCGCTGTGGCTGCCATAAGTGTGGCAGGGTATGCTCAGACGTGAGTCCCTGCTCACTTTGCCACTGGATTCAAGCAAGCCGGGCTGAAGACGGCTGTAATGCCAGAAACCGGTCCTCGGAAGCTTGTTTCCGGTCCCGGGAAGGCATGGCTTGGCAGTTCGGGCTGGACTGTTCCCATGAGGCACAGGGTCAGACTGATTTGCATATAGCCATGTCTGAACTGGGGTGACAGAGTGGGCTAAAGAACGGTGATGGATCAAACCCAGATCTTTTAACTGGGTGTGAGTGTTTGATTGGTTAAGATGCTCCGTCCATCACCACCCCCTTTTGTAGCGCTTTGGCCACCATAAGTGTGGCAGGGTATGCTCAGACGCGAGTCCCTTGCTTACTTTGCCACTGGATTCAAGAAAGCCGGGCTGAAGACAGCTGTAATGCCAGAAACCGGTCCTCGGAAGCTTGTGTCTGGTCCAGGGAAGGCATGGCTTGGCAGTTCGGGCTGGACTGTTGCCATGAGGCACAGGGTCAGACTGATTTGCATATAGCCATGTCTGAGCTGGGGTGGCAGAGTGGGCTAAAGAACGGTGATGGATCAAACCCAGATCTTTTGACTGGGTGCGAGTGTTTGATTGGTTCAGATGCTCCGTCCATCACCACCCCCTTTTGTACCGCTTTGGCCGCCATAAGTGTGGCAGGGTATGCTCCGACGTGAGTCCCTTGCTCACTTTGCCACTGGATTCAAGCAAGCCGGGCTGAAGACGGCTGTAATGCCAGAAACCGGTCCTCGGAAGCTTGTTTCCATTCCAGGGAAGGCATGGCTTGGCAGTTTGGGCTGGACTGTTCCCATGAGGCACAGGGTCAGACTGATTTGCATATAGCCATTTCTGAACTGGGGTGGCAGAGTGGGCTAAAGAACAGTGATGGATCAAACCCAGATCTTTTCACTGGGTGTGAGTGTTTGATTGGTTCAGATGCTCCGTCCATCACCACCCCCTTTTGTACCGCTTTGGCCGCCATAAGTGTGGCAGGGTATGCTCAGATGTGAGTCCCTTGCTCACTTTGCCACTGGATTCAAGCAAGCCGGGCTGAAGATGGCTGTAATGCCAGAAACCGGTCCTCGGAAGCTTGTTTCCGGTCCAGGGAAGGCATGGCTTGGCAGTTCGGGCTGGACTGTTCCCATGAGGCACAGGGTCAGACTGATTTGCATACAGCCATTTCTGAACTGGGGTGGCAGAGTGGGCTAAAGAACGGTGATGGATCAAACCCAGATCTTTTGACTGGGTGTGAGTGTTTGATTGGTTCAGATGCTCCGTCCATCAGCACCCCCTTTTGTACCGCTTTGGCCGCCATAAGTGTGGCAGGGTATGCTCAGACGTGAGTCCCTTGCTTACTTTGCCACTGGATTCAAGCAAGCCGGGCTGAAGACAGCTGTAATGCCAGAAACCGGTCCTCGGAAGCTTGTTTCCGGTCCAGGGAAGGCATGGCTTGGCAGTTCGGGCTGGACTGTTGCCATGAGGCACAGGGTCAGACTGATTTGCATATAGCCAAGTCTGAGCTGGGGTGGCAGAGTGGGCTAAAGAACGGTGATGGATCAAACCCAGATCTTTTGACTGGGTGCGAGTGTTTGATTGGTTCAGATGCTCCGTCCATCACCACCCCCTTTTGTACCGCTTTGGCCGCCATAAGTGTGGCAGGGTATGCTCAGACGTGGGTCCCTTGCTCACTTTGCCACTGGATTCAAGCAAGCCGGGCTGAAGACGGCTGTAATGCCAGAAACCGGTCCTCGGAAGCTTGTTTCCGTTCCAGGGAAGGCATGGCTTGGCAGTTCGGGCTGGACTGTTCCCATGAGGCACAGGGTCAGACTGATTTGCATATAGCCATCTCTAAACTGGGGTGGCAGAGTGGGCTAAAGAACGGTGATGGATCAAACCCAGATCTTTTGACTGGGTGTGAGTGTTTGATTGGTTCAGATACTCTCTCCATCACCACCCCCTTTTGTACCGCTTCGGACGCCATAAGTGTGGCAGGGTATGCTCAGACGTGAGTCCCTTGCTCACTTTGCCACTGGATTCAAGCAAGCCGGGCTGAAGACGGCTGTAATGCCAGAAACCGGTCCTCGGAAGCTTGTTTCCGTTCCAGGGAAGGCATGGCTTGGCAGTTCAGGCTGGACTGTTGCCATGAGGCACAGGGTCAGACTGATTTGCATATAGCCATGTCTGAGCTGGGGTGGCAGAGTGGGCTAAAGAACGGTGATGGATCAAACCCAGATCTTTTGACTGGGTGCGAGTGTTTGATTGGTTCAGATGCTCCGTCTATCACCACCCCCTTTTGTACCGCTTTGGCCGCCATAAGTGTGGCAGGGTATGCTCAGACGTGAGTCCCTTGCTCACTTTGCCACTGGATTCAAGCAAGCCGGGCTGAAGACGGCTGTAATGCCAGAAACCGGTCCTCGGAAGCTTGTTTCCATTCCAGGGAAGGCATGGCTTGGCAGTTCGGGCTGGACTGTTCCCATGAGGCACAGGGTCAGACTGATTTGCATATAGCCATGTCTGAACTGGGGTGGCAGAGTGGGCTAAAGAACGGTGATGGATCAAACCCAGATCTTTTGACTGGGTGTGAGTGTTTGATTGGCTCAGATGCTCCGTCCATCACCACCCCCTTTTGTACCGCTTTGGCCGCCATAAGTGTGGCAGGGTATGCTCAGACGTGAATCCCTTGCTCACTTTGCCACTGGATTCAAGCAAGCCGGGCTGAAGATGGCTGTAATGCCAGAAACCGGTCCTCGGAAGCTTGTTTCCGGTCCAGGGAAGGCATGGCTTGGCAGTTCGGGCTGGACTGTTCCCATGAGGCACAGGGTCAGACTGATTTGCATATAGCCATTTCTGAACTGGGGTGGCAGAGTGGGCTAAAGAACAGTGATGGATCAAACCCAGATCTTTTGACTGGGTATGAGTGTTTGATTGGTTCAGATGCTCCGTCCATCACCACCCCCTTTTGTACCGCTTTGGCCGCCATAAGTGTGGCAGGGTATGCTCTGATGTGAGTCCCTTGCTCACTTTGCCACTGGATTCAAGCAAGCCGGGCTGAAGATGGCTGTAATGCCAGAAACCGGTCCTCGGAAGCTTGTTTCCGGTCCAGGGAAGGCATGACTTGGCAGTTCGGGCTGGACTGTTCCCATGAGGCACACGGTCAGACTGATTTGCATACAGCCATTTCTGAACTGGGGTGGCAGAGTGGGCTAAAGAACGGTGATGGATCAAACCCAGATCTTTTGACTGGGTGTGAGTGTTTGATTGGTTCAGATGCTCCGTCCATCAGCACCCCCTTTTGTACCGCTTTGGCCGCCATAAGTGTGGCAGGGTATGCTCAGACGTGAGTCCCTTGCTTACTTTGCCACTGGATTCAAGCAAGCCGGGCTGAAGACAGCTGTAATGCCAGAAACCGGTCCTCGGAATCTTGTTTCCGGTCCAGGGAAGGCATGGCTTGGCAGTTCGGGCTGGACTGTTGCCATGAGGCACAGGGTCAGACTGATTTGCATATAGCCAAGTCTGAGCTGGGGTGGCAGAGTGGGCTAAAGAACGGTGATGGATCAAACCCAGATCTTTTGACTGGGTGCGAGTGTTTGATTGGTTCAGATGCTCCGTCCATCACCACCCCCTTTTGTACCGCTTTGGCCGCCATAAGTGTGGCAGGGTATGCTCAGACGTGGGTCCCTTGCTCACTTTGCCACTGGATTCAAGCAAGCCGGGCTGAAGACGGCTGTAATGCCAGAAACCGGTCCTCGGAAGCTTGTTTCCGTTCCAGGGAAGGCATGGCTTGGCAGTTCGGGCTGGACTGTTCCCATGAGGCACAGGGTCAGACTGATTTGCATATAGCCATGTCTGAACTGGGGTGGCAGAGTGGGCTAAAGAACGGTGATGAATCAAACCCAGATCTTTTGACTGGGTGTGAGTGTTTGATTGGTTCAGATGCTCTCTCCATCACCACCCCCTTTTGTACCGCTTCGGACGCCATAAGTGTGGCAGGGTATGCTCAGACGTGAGTCCCTTGCTCACTTTGCCACTGGATTCAAGCAAGCCGGGCTGAAGACGGCTGTAATGCCAGAAACCGGTCCTCGGAAGCTTGTTTCCGTTCCAGGGAAGGCATGGCTTGGCAGTTCAGGCTGGACTGTTCCCATGAGGCACAGGGTCAGACTGATTTGCATATAGCCATGTCTGAACTGGGGTGGCAGAGTGGGCTAAAGAACGGTGATGGATCAAACCCAGATCTTTTGACTGGGTGTGAGTGTTTGATTGGTTCAGATGCTCCGTCCATCAGCACCCCCTTTTGTACCGCTTTGGCCGCCATAAGTGTGGCAGGGTATGCTCAGACGTGAGTACCTTGCTCACTTTGCCACTGGATTCAAGCAAGCCGGGCTGAAGACGGCTGTAATGCCAGAAACCAGTCCTCAGAAGCTTGTTTCCGCTCCAGGGAAGGCATGGCTTGGCAGTTCGGGCTGGACTGTTCCCATGAGGCACAGGGTCAGACTGATTTGCATATAGCCATGTCTGAACTGGGGTGGCAGAGTGGGCTAAAGAACGGTGATGGATCAAACCCAGATCTTTTGACTGGGTGTGAGTATTTGATTGGTTCAGATGCTCCGTCCATCACCACCCCCTTTTGTACCGCTTTGGCCGCCATAAGTGTGGCAGGGTATGCTCAGACGTGAGTTCCTTGCTCACTTTGCCACTGGATGCAAGCAAGCCGGGCTGAAGACGGCTGTAATGCCAGAAACCGGTCCTCGGAAGCTTGTTTCCGGTCCAGGGAAAGCATGGCTTGGCAGTTCGGGCTGGACTGTTCCCATGAGGCACAGGGTCAGACTGATTTGCATATAACCATGTCTGAACTGGGGTGGCAGAGTGGGCTAAAGAACGGTGATGGATCAAACCCAGATCTTTTGACTGGGTGTGAGTGTTTGATTGGTTCAGATGCTCCGTCCATCACCACCCCCTTTTGTACCGCTTTGGCCGCCATAAGTGTGGCAGGGTATGCTCAGACGTGAGTCCCTTGCTCACTTTGCCACTGGATTCAAGCAAGCCGGGCTGAAGACGGCTGTAATGCCAGAAACCGGTCCTCGGAAGCTTGTTTCCGGTCCAGGGAAGGCATGGCTTGGCAGTGCGGGCTGGACTGTTCCCATGAGGCACAGGGTCAGACCAATTTGCATATAGCCATGTCTGAACTGGGGTGGCAGAGTGGGCTAAAGAACGGTGATGGATCAAACCCAGATCTTTTGACTGGGTGTGAGTGTTTGATTGGTTCAGATGCTCCGTCCATCACCACCCCCTTTTGTACCGCTTTGGCCGCCATAAGTGTGGCAGGGTATGCTCAGACGTGAGTCCCTTGCTCACTTTGCCACTGGATTCAAGCAAGCCGGGCTGAAGACGGCTGGAATGCCAGAAACCGGTCTTCGGAAGCTTGTTTCCGGTCCAGAGAAGGAATGGCTTGGCAGTTCGGGCTGGACTGTTCCCATGAGGCACATGGTCAGACTGATTTGCATATAGCCATGTTTGAACTGGGGTGGCAGAGTGGGCTAAAGAACGGTGATGGATCAAACCCAGATCTTTTGACTGGGTATGAGTGTTTGATTGGTTCAGATGCTCCGTCCATCACCACCCCCTTTTGTACCGCTTTGGCCGCCATAAGTGTGGCAGGGTATGCTCAGACGTGGGTCCCTTGCTCACTTTGCCACTGGATTCAAGCAAGCCGGGCTGAAGACGGCTGTAATGCCAGAAACCGGTCCTCGGAAGCTTGTTTCCGTTCCAGGGAAGGCATGGCTTGGCAGTTCGGGCTGGACTGTTCCCATGAGGCACAGGGTCAGACTGATTTGCATATAGCCATCTCTGAACTGGGGTGGCAGAGTGGGCTAAAGAACGGTGATGGATCAAACCCAGATCTTTTGACTGGGTGTGAGTGTTTGATTGGTTCAGATACTCTCTCCATCACCACCCCCTTTTGTACCGCTTCGGACGCCATAAGTGTGGCAGGGTATGCTCAGACGTGAGTCCCTTGCTCACTTTGCCACTGGATTCAAGCAAGCCGGGCTGAAGACGGCTGTAATGCCAGAAACCGGTCCTCGGAAGCTTGTTTCCGTTCCAGGGAAGGCATGGCTTGGCAGTTCAGGCTGGACTGTTGCCATGAGGCACAGGGTCAGACTGATTTGCATATAGCCATGTCTGAGCTGGGGTGGCAGAGTGGGCTAAAGAACGGTGATGGATCAAACCCAGATCTTTTGACTGGGTGCGAGTGTTTGATTGGTTCAGATGCTCCGTCTATCACCACCCCCTTTTGTACCGCTTTGGCCGCCATAAGTGTGGCAGGGTATGCTCAGACGTGAGTCCCTTGCTCACTTTGCCACTGGATTCAAGCAAGCCGGGCTGAAGACGGCTGTAATGCCAGAAACCGGTCCTCGGAAGCTTGTTTCCATTCCAGGGAAGGCATGGCTTGGCAGTTCGGGCTGGACTGTTCCCATGAGGCACAGGGTCAGACTGATTTGCATATAGCCATGTCTGAACTGGGGTGGCAGAGTGGGCTAAAGAACGGTGATGGATCAAACCCAGATCTTTTGACTGGGTGTGAGTGTTTGATTGGCTCAGATGCTCCGTCCATCACCACCCCCTTTTGTACCGCTGTGGCCGCCATAAGTGTGGCAGGGTATGCTCAGACGTGAATCCCTTGCTCACTTTGCCACTGGATTCAAGCAAGCCGGGCTGAAGATGGCTGTAATGCCAGAAACCGGTCCTCGGAAGCTTGTTTCCGGTCCAGGGAAGGCATGGCTTGGCAGTTCGGGCTGGACTGTTCCCATGAGGCACAGGGTCAGACTGATTTGCATATAGCCATTTCTGAACTGGGGTGGCAGAGTGGGCTAAAGAACAGTGATGGATCAAACCCAGATCTTTTGACTGGGTATGAGTGTTTGATTGGTTCAGATGCTCCGTCCATCACCACCCCCTTTTGTACCGCTTTGGCCGCCATAAGTGTGGCAGGGTATGCTCTGATGTGAGTCCCTTGCTCACTTTGCCACTGGATTCAAGCAAGCCGGGCTGAAGATGGCTGTAATGCCAGAAACCGGTCCTCGGAAGCTTGTTTCCGGTCCAGGGAAGGCATGACTTGGCAGTTCGGGCTGGACTGTTCCCATGAGGCACACGGTCAGACTGATTTGCATACAGCCATTTCTGAACTGGGGTGGCAGAGTGGGCTAAAGAACGGTGATGGATCAAACCCAGATCTTTTGACTGGGTGTGAGTGTTTGATTGGTTCAGATGCTCCGTCCATCAGCACCCCCTTTTGTACCGCTTTGGCCGCCATAAGTGTGGCAGGGTATGCTCAGACGTGAGTCCCTTGCTTACTTTGCCACTGGATTCAAGCAAGCCGGGCTGAAGACAGCTGTAATGCCAGAAACCGGTCCTCGGAATCTTGTTTCCGGTCCAGGGAAGGCATGGCTTGGCAGTTCGGGCTGGACTGTTGCCATGAGGCACAGGGTCAGACTGATTTGCATATAGCCAAGTCTGAGCTGGGGTGGCAGAGTGGGCTAAAGAACGGTGATGGATCAAACCCAGATCTTTTGACTGGGTGCGAGTGTTTGATTGGTTCAGATGCTCCGTCCATCACCACCCCCTTTTGTACCGCTTTGGCCGCCATAAGTGTGGCAGGGTATGCTCAGACGTGGGTCCCTTGCTCACTTTGCCACTGGATTCAAGCAAGCCGGGCTGAAGACGGCTGTAATGCCAGAAACCGGTCCTCGGAAGCTTGTTTCCGTTCCAGGGAAGGCATGGCTTGGCAGTTCGGGCTGGACTGTTCCCATGAGGCACAGGGTCAGACTGATTTGCATATAGCCATGTCTGAACTGGGGTGGCAGAGTGGGCTAAAGAACGGTGATGGATCAAACCCAGATCTTTTGACTGGGTGTGAGTGTTTGATTGGTTCAGATGCTCTCTCCATCACCACCCCCTTTTGTACCGCTTCGGACGCCATAAGTGTGGCAGGGTATGCTCAGACGTGAGTCCCTTGCTCACTTTGCCACTGGATTCAAGCAAGCCGGGCTGAAGACGGCTGTAATGCCAGAAACCGGTCCTCGGAAGCTTGTTTCCGTTCCAGGGAAGGCATGGCTTGGCAGTTCAGGCTGGACTGTTCCCATGAGGCACAGGGTCAGACTGATTTGCATATAGCCATGTCTGAACTGGGGTGGCAGAGTGGGCTAAAGAACGGTGATGGATCAAACCCAGATCTTTTGACTGGGTGTGAGTGTTTGATTGGTTCAGATGCTCCGTCCATCAGCACCCCCTTTTGTACCGCTTTGGCCGCCATAAGTGTGGCAGGGTATGCTCAGACGTGAGTACCTTGCTCACTTTGCCACTGGATTCAAGCAAGCCGGGCTGAAGACGGCTGTAATGCCAGAAACCAGTCCTCAGAAGCTTGTTTCCGCTCCAGGGAAGGCATGGCTTGGCAGTTCGGGCTGGACTGTTCCCATGAGGCACAGGGTCAGACTGATTTGCATATAGCCATGTCTGAACTGGGGTGGCAGAGTGGGCTAAAGAACGGTGATGGATCAAACCCAGATCTTTTGACTGGGTGTGAGTATTTGATTGGTTCAGATGCTCCGTCCATCACCACCCCCTTTTGTACCGCTTTGGCCGCCATAAGTGTGGCAGGGTATGCTCAGACGTGAGTTCCTTGCTCACTTTGCCACTGGATGCAAGCAAGCCGGGCTGAAGACGGCTGTAATGCCAGAAACCGGTCCTCGGAAGCTTGTTTCCGGTCCAGGGAAGGCATGGCTTGGCAGTTCGGGCTGGACTGTTCCCATGAGGCACAGGGTCAGACTGATTTGCATATAACCATGTCTGAACTGGGGTGGCAGAGTGGGCTAAAGAACGGTGATGGATCAAACCCAGATCTTTTGACTGGGTGTGAGTGTTTGATTGGTTCAGATGCTCCGTCCATCACCACCCCCTTTTGTACCGCTTTGGCCGCCATAAGTGTGGCAGGGTATGCTCAGACGTGAGTCCCTTGCTCACTTTGCCACTGGATTCAAGCAAGCCGGGCTGAAGACGGCTGTAATGCCAGAAACCGGTCCTCGGAAGCTTGTTTCCGGTCCAGGGAAGGCATGGCTTGGCAGTGCGGGCTGGACTGTTCCCATGAGGCACAGGGTCAGACCGATTTGCATATAGCCATGTCTGAACTGGGGTGGCAGAGTGGGCTAAAGAACGGTGATGGATCAAACCCAGATCTTTTGACTGGGTGTGAGTGTTTGATTGGTTCAGATGCTCCGTCCATCACCACCCCCTTTTGTACCGCTTTGGCCGCCATAAGTGTGGCAGGGTATGCTCAGACGTGAGTCCCTTGCTCACTTTGCCACTGGATTCAAGCAAGCCGGGCTGAAGACGGCTGGAATGCCAGAAACCGGTCTTCGGAAGCTTGTTTCCGGTCCAGAGAAGGAATGGCTTGGCAGTTCGGGCTGGACTGTTCCCATGAGGCACATGGTCAGACTGATTTGCATATAGCCATATTTGAACTGGGGTGGCAGAGTGGGCTAAAGAACGGTGATGGATCAAACCCAGATCTTTTGACTGGGTATGAGTGTTTGATTGGTTCAGATGCTCCGTCCATCACCACCCCCTTTTGTACCGTAAATAAGGTGGGCAGCACCTGTCTAGCGATATCCGAAAGGATGGTGTCAGTTGAAACACGAACTGACCATCTTGAGAATGATGTTACTTATCTTCAAAAGCAGGAAAAAAGCAAGAAGGAATTATACAGGACCTATTGATAAAGGTCGAGGACCAGGAGAATAGATCAAGGCGAAATAATCTGCGCTTCCTGGGGCTCCCAGAAGGCGTCAAAGACAATGACCCAAGGGGGTATGTAATCAGACTTTTTAAATCAGCCCTCCCTGAACTGCAAACCTGGGAACTAGAGAGAGAAGTTCAACAAGCCCATCGCTTCCCCCTTACTCAGTCTAAGAAAACACAGAACCGATCTAAATTTCCAAGGGCAATGTTGGTGTTTTTTGGGAATTTTTTTACTTCGGGATTCTATCTATGACCTAACTCGTCCTACAAGTAAGAGAGAATATAATGGCACCATATTCTTTGTAAGACCCGATTTTTCCCACGCAACCGTTGAAAGGAGGTGGAGGCTGAGGCAGCTATTTACTCCTTTTGAACAGATTGGCGCTAAAGTATTTCTACAGAACCCTGCCCGACTAAAAATAATTTTTAGGGGATCAACCCGCAGCTTCACCAGCGAAATACAGGCTGAAAATTATCTTAAAGAAATCTCAGAGATCGCAAAAAATAATACCGGAAAATGATCAAGAACTAATTCTTTTCTTATGATGTGGATCGGACAATAAGTTAATGTTTTTTTGTGAATAATATGGGGAGATTAATACCAATCGTTAATCAAATATGAAGTAATACATGATTATATCAATACTAGGAGTAAAACTTTTGTATTCATAGACTTTCTCCCTATCTAACTATAATATTCACGCAGGGCTGGGGGGGGAATGCACTGAGGCGTACTGGTCAATGGACGCCCACACCTGGATCCGGCTGGACCCAGGATGCCTCAAGGGGAGGTAAGGGGGGAGTGGAGGAGGGGATGGGGGGTGGGGGGGAGGGCGGGGAGACCAGTTCCAAGGGTGTTTACTGGGGGCTGAGATACACGCTGAGAAACATAAGGCAAGAAATCATCAGTTGGCAGCTTTTTTTTAAGATACAACACATAAAACAACCACAGTGGAATAATAAACAAATGGTATGGCAAAACTAAAAATACTCTCAATGAACATATGTGGCCTCAATGACATTAAGAAAAGGCAGAAAGTGGCAGAGGGACTCAAGCTTTCAGCTGCCAACATTATTTGTCTGCAAGAGACACATATCGAGGGGGCGCAAAAGCATTTACTTCAAACACTTGGATACCGGCTTATTTCCGCTACTACACAAGGTTCACATACCAAGGGTGTGGCTATCTTAGCAAAAGGGGCCGGGGTGCAGTTTTCAAGATCGATTGCAGACAGATTCGGACGATATGTTATAGCGGAGTGCGGATATAATAATGGGAAGAATAAAATAACTCTCTGCACCATTTATGGTAATATTAGTGACGATCCAGACGTACTGATTACTATTTCTAACGAACTTGTGCCTTGGCCCCTTCCATTGATTGTGTGCGGGGATCTAAATATTCATCTACCAAGCGATTGGTCCATGGGTCCAAAATTTAAATTTTGTGGGAGGAAACATAAAGTTTTTTTAGCGCTAAAAGATATGTGTGGGCTACATGGCTTGGTAGACGGATGGACAGCGAAACACCCAGGGGATCCCGGCTATACTTATTACTCTCACCCGCACTCAAGGCATTTAAGGCTGGATTATATGTTTATATCTAATGCACTAAAATCAGTGTGTCAAATTGATAAATTGTCAAGAATGCTTTCAGATCACAATCCACTAGTGCTTAGTCTTATGTGTGACGTTGATAAACCTTCATTAAACACCTGGACGTTTGAAAAGGCACTTTTGCACAATGAAGGATATTGTCAATATATATGAAGAGAATGGATTCCGGCCTTCCAGTCTGAAAATATGGGGTCTGCAACAGTGGATGTAGTGTGGGATACCCTGAAGGCCTGTATTAGGGGCGAAACTATGCGTTTTGCTTTTCAGCTTAATAAAGAAAGGAGGTTAAAAATGACAGCTCTTGAACAGAATTTACGTAATGCAGAGGAGGATCTGATTAAAGCGGTACACGAAGGCAGGGAAGTAGATCCTGTAGTAAGTAAGGTAGCAATGCGCGAAGAATTACATCTCGGAAATTTTTATTGAAAAAGCGATTAGCAGGGCAAACTCCCAGAAAGAGAAAATGTATGAGTTAAGTGAAAGGGTAGGTCACCAACTAGCTGTCAGAACCCGGGAAGAGTCATCAGTCACTGCAATAAAAGAAATCATTGATCCTGCAATTGGCCTGAGGGTAGAATCCTCAGATATTAGATCAGCTTTTCAGAAGTTCTATCAGAACTTATATCATGAAGCTGATAATGAGTGCAGTAATCCTGATTCATATCTGGTTCTATCGGCCATAGATCAGCTGGATATAGATGATCAGGATCTACTAGATAGCCCCATACAATGGGAAGAAATGTTATTATCGGTGAACTCTATGCCTAATGGTAAGGCCACGGGTATGGATGGAATACCCACAGAGTTTTATGTAAAGTTTGCGCCACAAATTAGGGCGATTATTTTAGAACTTTTTCAATACATCGGGCAAGGGGGGACCCCACCGAAGTCATGGTCATAAGCTAAAATAATAGTCTTTCCCAAGGAAAAGAAAAATCCACAGGAAATGGGTTCTTATTGACCAATCACCCTGATAAACGGGGATTCAAAAATCTATTCTAAGCTATTAGCAGCACGACTTGCACCTATGATTCATAAAATAGTCTCTGAGAGGCAACATGGGTTCGTGCCAGGAAGGTCTACGATCGACCACGTACAAAGAGTTATTTCTCTCTTTGACTACATGGGAACAACAGGAGACCCTATGGCGCTTATCCTGCTAGACGCGGAGAAGGCGTTTGATAGGGTCTCCTGGAGGTTCCTGTGGGAGTCAATGGCAAACTGTGGTATTGGTGAGAAATTCATAACTGCAATTCAACGGCTGTATGTAAACCCAAGGGCTAGTGTCTTGATCAACGTGATTTTGTCACAAACTTTCATTATTACAAGAGGGACAAGACAAGGGTGCCCTTGTTGACCCTCTTATTCGCTATTTATATAGATACATTTATTCGTAGGCTGGAAAACAATGTACTAATCTCTCCCATCCGAGTGCGTGACATGGATACAAAATGTTTAGGATACGCTGATGACATCGCCATTGTGACAGGGGACCCTATAAATGCTATGATTGCTTCTGGGTACAAATTGAATGCGAGTAAGACGCAGATTGTGCTGAATAGTAAGGTCATTATGAGCGACCCTAGAGTAAATGACAAGGCGACATATCTGGGGGTTAGCATCTGTGCGGTTATTGAGCTTATTATCAGCAATAATATAGATCCACTTATACAACGCACTAAGAAAGAACTGATTAGATTGAACAACCTACACCTAACTATTGGTGGTCGAACTAATGCAGTTAAGATGTTGTATTTACCAAAGTTTCTATATTTCTTCCAAGCTATTTGCTTAGAATTTTCCCCACAAGTATTTAAAAACATAGATTCACTGTTCTCTAGGTTTGTCTGGGGATATAATCGACCACGCAGGGCATTGAGGTGGCTCACTAATCCAAGAGAACGTGGAGGTTGGGCTCTCCCAACTTCAAGCTATATTACTGGGCCACACTATTAAGATATAGCATCAGTCTTATAACTGGTAAACCAGGAAGTGGCAATATACCGACACCACAAGAACTTATCCTGGGAGAAGGGGGCGCTGGATGTTTGTGGCGACATGTTAATGATGGTTATTTTGAAAAAGTCAAATTTAAGACTATCAATAACGTTAGCAAAGTCTGGGGGAATGTTAAAAAGCTATTAGGACTAGGTCGTTACTCCCACTATACTCCCTTGAGTCAGAACTCAGATCTCCCGGAGATATTTCACAATATCTGTATAAAGAACTGGAATGATCAAGGGATTACTAAACTCAGATGTTTTTTCTCGACTAATGGATTTAAATCCTTTGACGAACTAAAGCTAGAATTCAACATTACCAATAGGGATTTTTTTAAATTCCTTCAAGTGAGAGATTTTTTATTGAAGAAAGGGGGTGGCCGGATCAAATTTCAATCATGTGTAGTTATAGAAAACCTACATAGAGAAGTGCCCCTAAAAATTGGGGAGATTTATGGGGCTATGAATGCATTGCTACCAGATGACATGAATAAATATATAGAGGCCTGGCAGATTAAACTTGGGCTGTCTCCCGAATCTTGGCATATTCATATGAAATGTCACTTTCTTCCTTTATGTCGATTAGGCTAAAAGCACAATATTATAAGACCTATTTTTCGCTATATTATACCCCTTCTAAAATAGCTAAATGGGAAACCGGGAAAGGTACAACTTGCCCACGCTGTGCTCTCCAAGCCGCAGACAACATCCACATGTTTGCTTCCTGCGACTCCCTAATTAATTTGCTCGCCGAAATTTCAGGCTTTCTAACAGAGGTAGCGCACTATGATGTAAGCATTGCAACAGCAGAAGTCGTGTTAGGTGTTTCAAACATTGAAAGGCCAAAACAGATACAAGGGTTAATCTTTGTTGCGATGGGGGTGTTCCGGCTGTGTGTCGCATCAGCTTGGCTTGATCCGCTACCACCATCATTTATACAGTGGAGGGCCAGACTATTAGCGACATGTAGCCTGGAAGTCGCCATCTATTGGAATAAAGGGTATAACACGCGCAGAAGAGGAATGAAGATATGGGGTCCTCTGCTTGACTGGATTCAAGAGAATGATTAGGGGGGACAATTGGAGATACTTGACATGGGAATAAGTTGTCAGTTCTATGTGGTTTTTCCCTTTGTTGGTTTATTTATTTTTTATTTATTTTTCTCAGAAAATGATTAAGGTGTAATGTGTATCTACTTATGTTTGATTTCGTAAATTGGTACCTGGTCTTGTGGGGGGGAGGTGTGTGGGGGGTGTGGTCAGTTGTAAAAGTTATTAAAAATGTGCAATAAAGATTGTTAAAAAAAAAAAGAGAATGGCTAAGTTGGGAGAGAGGTTGGCGAGGCAGATGGAGTAATGTGAGACAGAGAGAGGAGGGTGAGGTAGAGAGAGTAGACAGATAGTGGAGGGTATGGCAAGGAGAGCAGTGAACGAGGGAGGGGAAAGGAGCATGAGGGACTGGAGAGAACAGTGAGATGAATGAGGGAGGAGAAATTAAAAAGGGTGAGGAGGGAGGAGGGCAAGGAAAAGACAGACTGAGATGTGATGCGATAGATGGCAGAGCAGGTGGTGCAACAAATGAGGAAGCCATGTGAGAACGAAAAACTGAAGGGATGTAGGAAGAAAGAGGAGGATGAGGGAGGCAGGAAGAAAGAAGAGCATGAAGGGGAGGAAGGGAGAGGTAAAAAAGACTGCATGAACAGCTGTGAAGTGAAAGACATTAAGTGTAGCTGTGAAGCTAGAGACTGAAAGGACAGGTGGGGGGTATAATTATTCAGGGACAGAGTGACAGTCTGAGAAAGTGACTGAGACATAGTCAGAGTGACTGAGTCAGAGTGACCGAGACTGACAGGAACTATGAAATGTTGATAGTGACTAAAAATAAGTGATTTAAACTTGCTTTTGGGTGAGAGTTGGAGAGTGAGAGTGTCTGAGACTAAGGGGGTCATTAGGATGACGGGCGGACTTTTTCCGCCCGCCATCCTGCCTGTATGCGGGACCGCCCGCCATAAGGGCGGGGGTCCCGGGGGTGGTATTAGGATGTGCCCGCCACAGTGGCGGGCACATCCTGCATGTTAAGCATTGTGGCGGGCGGTGCTCTCAGCACCGCCCGCCACAATGCTTAAAAAGCACTTTTACATTTGCATAATCAAAGCGGCAGGCACCGCGCGGTGCCTGCCGCTTTGATTATGCAAATGCAGGGGGTACCACAGGTACCCCCCCGTGTGTACCCCTACTCTCCTTCACTCTGGGGGCCCACAGGGGGCCCCCAGAGTGAAGTCTGCATGCCTTTGCCGCCACGGGAAAGGCATTGAAAAATGCCCATGATAATATGACTGGCGGTGTCTGATTGACACCGCCACCATATTATTCCTTTTCCGCCCCGGCCGCAAGGCGACCGGGGTGGAAAAGCGGCGGATGGTCTTTCCGTCCGCCGAGGTCCCCCGCCATACTAATATGGCGGGGGAAAACGTGAGTGGATGGTGGGCGGAGTGCCCCCGCCAGCCTGGCGGGGGCAATCCGCCCGCCATCATAATGGACCCCTAAGAGTGGCATAGACCAAGTGAGTGACTGAGAGTGATTGGGACTTGGAAAGACTGAGACTGAGAAAGACTGCGCTTTTAGTGACTGACTGTGAGAGTAAGACCAAAAATAGTTGAGACTGACTGAGACTAGGGCCATACTGGGACAGAAAATAAGCCTAAGCACCAAAATAAAATTGGCCCCATTACTGAATTAAATAGCTAGAAAAATGGCCCATGTTTGCAAATTGGGCCATTTTGATCTTGAAAAGACATGTTGTATAAGGTGCTTTACAAGGTATGGAAGACTCTAAGGATAAAAACAAGTTATAGCAGATGCTTCAAGCATTTTTAATTCTAGTAAGGACACGGAAGCTAGGATTATGCTTCTTCTATACTGCAAAAATTTCAGCAGCTAGTGAAAAGTATACATACAAAAAGTACATTTCCCATCAACACATGTACTTCATCATATAATCCAGGTACCAATCAAATGCCATTCCTTGACATGAAGAACCCATGCACCATCTTGATTCCACTTTCTTTGCATCAAAGATATATGAATAACTTTATAGAAACCAGGTCACATAAAGTCCAGTGACAATATAATTCCAGTCCAATATAGCACAGCAGAGATCCTGACGTTCGCTTGTCCTAATCTCAATTATCCAGAAAAGGATAAACATAAAAACGATATCTATCTATTTCTTGATTCTGAATCAGGTCACCAGAAGGTAACTCTTAACTTCAAACTTGCTTGTTATCTGATCCTAAACAGGGAAAGAAAAAAGTGGAAGCTGGAACTCCATAACTACTGATGTCATTACCTAAGTCATAACGTGTTCAGTACAGGAAGGAAGGGCTTAGTTGCAGAAAGATCATCAACACAGTTTGACCATGATTGAAATAGAACAATTTAGCAATACGAATCCCCAAGACCACTTTGCCTAATGGTTGGGATAATCCTAATCTCTGTGCCCTGAATAGAATTGAAAATTCTTGACTCATCTACTAGAAAATGTTTTATCCTATATCAGGACCAGAGGCTCAGAATATGCTTGTTTAAAGCTGCCCCACAATAACAGAATCAATATCCATAGGAGGCTTATGATAAAATATTTTAAAAGTTGACTCCGAAGCCCAATTTGTGGCCAACATTATGTCTTCCAATTTGTAACCTAAAGCATATATTTTTTGGAAGCCATTGTTCCCCTAACTGAAGGGACTCCAAAGCTGGTGACATCAATACCTACCTCACTCAAGAGGCACCGGACTCACCTCACTATGGTATCAGACAAAACCGGCCCAAACTGTTACTGTAATGCAATCAACAACTGCCCATGTGGCAATTATCTCAACTCATGCATACATCCTTCATATTCCTTCATACAATGCACCACACACCATTTTTGACTGTCCGAGAATGCTGGATAAGATATTCAATGAGAATTACATTTTGTAAGTTGTGAAATAGTAAAACAGCTCCATTCAGAGAAAACACTCACTCTGCCTGTTAAGTCCAATGCCTTTACATCTGATACCCTCCTGCAGAATATCAAACACAACACCATAGTCAGGCCATCGCTCCAGACATTTCAGTACCAATGTCACGTCCCAAAGAGCTATCTATCTTGGTCTCACAGGGTTAGACAATCTAACACCTCTCATCAGCTTGCTGACCAGAAAGTGATCATCAACTGGTTTGCCCACCAGAGGGAGGTGAGCCAATGTTATGGCCGATCAAAAATTGTTTAACTGACTTGTAAGCTAACCCTGTGTCCACCACTTGCATCAAGAAATTAATCACTACTGAAAATTCTGTCTCCATAGGATTAGAACCCCATTTGTCACACCAGCTAATATATCTTCGCCAAGTTGAAGCATATTGTTTGTTTGTAGAAGAGGACAAAGATTGTTGGATATATTGATTGACCTAATGCGAAATTTGTGGCGAACTCCATTGTTGCTGGAAACCCTCCACTCCATGAGTTTCAATTGACCCGACAGGATCAGAGGGTGAAGCTGCTCTCTTGGTCCATTAGATGGTCCTTGGTCAATGGGAGTCTTATTGTGAAATCGTACGACAGACCTAAAAGTGATTAAATCAGACTCACCACAATTGTATCAGCTATCTGTTGCCTCACTTGCGGCGAAACGCTGGGGATCATCACAAATGAGATAAAACTGTAATGAAGATTCTGTCAACAATTTTGCAGAAAGGCATCAATGGCCAAGGCCAGGGGGTCTGGACCTCACCAGAGGAATTACAAAAAATGCTTGTGAGGGGCAAAGATATGAATGGTTAAAAAAGCATTCTTTGGTTCTAGATGCTCAACCAATCCTGGTCTTGCAATAGGTTGTTTGATAGATGAATACCCTCCATTATGAAGTGACGGTACAAAATCTAGGCATTGAAATCCTATAAGCTTAGAACCAGTCATGACCTGCCGCCCTTCTTCTGAACCAAGAATATTCTGCTGAAGAAATCATTGGGATGGTGAACTGATTGGCTAGTGGCATCTTTTTCTAAGAGTTCCTGGATTTTGTGGTATATGAAAGTCTGTTCTTGAAAGGAAAAAGACGGCTGTCTCTGCGGAGAATGTTGAGTTGGAGCATTATATAACTCTAACGTGTAGCCCTCTACTGTCTCTAAGACCCACGCATCCTGAGAAATCTTCATCCAATTGTGGAGGTATAACCAAATATGATTCCCCAATATCACCTCCTCTGGAGGTATCAATCTCACCTGTAAAATTTGCCTCCGATCAGAAGAGTGTGGGCCATTATATCCTCCCATCAGATAGCATCCTCTGCTGCCTCAGCCTTGGATGATAAGAAAGTGCCACTTCTCGCAGACACGTACCAGTTGCCTTGGGGACATTAACCCCCTTGAGGTGCTTGGAATGAACCTCAACCGAACACTCAACCTCCAAAAAGTCCTGCTTTAAAAACTGTTTTAAGGGAGATTTGGACTTTATCTATGCCACTGAAGGTGGACACAAACTTGCTGTGGTGATTTACACAGGGGGTGCCAAATAACAAGCCTTCAGCCATGGGACTGGCTTCACTTCTTGGCAGATTATGTTTGAGGTCAATTCAAAGTAGGTTAGATCTCCTCCGCTCTTATGAAATTGCACAATTTGTGTTTCCTAGTTTGCAGATTGCACATTGTGCCCAACCTACCAAGATGTCTGGGTCAACCTGTTCTGCATTGCCCTTGGCAGGATAAGCCATCTCTAGGATCTTTTTTAGAGGGCCCACCAAGTCTAGTATCTTATTTTGGCAGTTGCACCAAGCTCTATCCAGGTCCTTTTACAGATCTTGTGCCGTCTTCCTTGTGTAGGTAACCATGCTCAGTGACGTTGGGCCCGATTCACAGAACTAACTTAACACAAATTGCTAAACTTACTACTTTTGGTATTCACAGAAGTTAGGATTTTGTCTTAAGACAGACTTAAGACAGAATACTAACTTAAATCTGTCTTAAGTCTGTCTTAAGTCTGTCTTAAGACAAAACCCTAACTTCTGTGAATACCAAAAGTAGTAAGTTTAGGATTTTGTCCTAAGTTAGTTCTGTGAATCGGGCCCTATGTCTGGTAGGGTGTTAGGCTCTGAGCCAGGTTTGGACATCTTTCTTAAAGTATTTTCTTATTGTTGTCTCAACATAAATGGCCACCTTGGGAGTCCTAAATTCTGATGACCTAGGATAGATGAAATCATCTGGGTCAAAATGTAGAACCTTTGGCCCTGAATCCTCGTCTGACACATTCAACTTTAATTTCTTTCTGCTAGGGTCCAAATCATCATCCCCCTCGGAAGAGGTGGTTTGGGAGGAGTGATCACAGTGTGGGTCAGGGTCAGATTAATGAGCCCAAAGGACAGTTTTGTTAGGTGTATTCCGTAATCCATAGAAGTGGCCTCCCAGGAAGGCGTCTGATAATTTTTCCAGAGCCTCAGTATGGGGCCATTTCTTTGCCTTCTCCTTGCTTTCTGAGGAGCTGAATCCTCTGTCTTTTTGGGGGGCTCTGATTATGCGAACCCATGTCTGCTGTGGCCTGATAGGCATATCCTTACAGCTGCTTCTTGAAAGGTTGTGGGGCTAGCATTAAGGCCTTGTTGACTGATTGTTGAGCACAATTGTCCAATGCATCAACTAACCTTTCATCCATGGAGTATTCAGGCTCCCTCTGGTGCTCCTAGTATCCGTCCATGTCTGGCTGTAAGAAGGGCCACTAGGCTCAGGTGCTGAAATCTCACCGAAGAAAAATGGGAGAGCTAATCCCAGTGAAGCAGAGTTCAGAAGTTTGAATGTGGGGGAGCACCTGGCCAAGCTCCTCAGCTGGAACCCCAGAAAATGTATGACTTGCCGACAAACTAGTGTCGGTGGTGTGAAGGGGATTGTACTCAGCCGCGGCTTTATATCGCTTCCATTTTCTTGCAACACCCATGCATCAGAATAATGCCCCTAAGGAATAGTGGTGAGCGCAAATGATATCCAGCGCGAATTCACACAGCGGGCACCAGCATAACTCCTTATTTGCAAATAGCGCAGAAGTCTTGCGCACGTGTGGCCCTACCCATGGAGATGGATATTGGACTGGGGTGAAGCTGGCCACTATTGTCTGCTTCCCACTCCTGCACCAGCAGAAGAGCGAGTCAGCAACACTTGCTCAGTGCTCACAATATCAGCACACTCTGAAAACAAGTTCACAAGTTATAAGTATAAAGTACCACTTCATAGCAAAAACGTTTAGTGTGGCACACAACCAGCCCAACAAGCCCTTCAGAGAATAATAGAAATAATAGAAACACACTTATAAGTGAAAGAAAACTCACTGTAATAGCAGATCGATGGCAAGATGGTGGCCGGTTTACTTAAGGCAAGGAATGGCACGTGATTGATGGTTGTGTTTATGGGAAATGTAATTTATGTATGTAAACCTTTAATTGGCTGTTGAAATGTTGTAGTACAGAAGGAGAAGTATAATCCGAGCCTCGGGTCCTGACATAGAATTTGAACTTGCTGCAGGCAATGTTTGGGAAATTAACAGTAAAAACAGGCCAAGCAAACTATAAAACAAGCCAATTTCAGCCAAAAAATTGGCCCACATACTGATTTGTCAAAGCAGCTCTTCGGACACTGCCTAATTGCCCTGTAGGCCAGTCCTACCCTGACTGAGACTGGGAGAGGGAACGACAGACATTGGTAGTGACTAAAGCAGAGACAGATGGAGGCTGAGACTGGTTGCCACTGAGACCAGCTGACAGTGAATATATGATTGAGAATATTAGTGAGATTCTAAGACTGACACTGATTTGGGAGACCAGAAGGGACTTAGATTGGGAGTGTTTGAGGGTGGGACTGTGACTTTGAGTAGGGGTAGGGTAATGTAATTAAGCATGGGTATGAGTGCAAGAGTAAGTTTGTATATTAGCGAGGAAGGAAGTGAGGAAGTGAGTGAGGATATTAATATGAGACACCGTTACATATCAAAGCAATCTCTAGTCTGTTCATCAATGTGACTGAGAGTGAGCTTGAGATTGTAACTGACTTCAAGTGAAAGACTGGTTTGGACCTTGCAATGAATTAGGTCCACTCTCTAATGACACCATCGTCCTGCCATTGTTTCATGGTCTATTGGCTCTTGCTTATGCTACTGCCTTACTGGCTTTCATTATGGCTACTGTGCTTCCTCCAATACAGCTTCCAGTGGCACTCTTCTGGCTTCAGTGTTTTCAGCTTTTGGGCTCACCTTTTCATTTCTGCCCCCTCCTGCTGTCTTGAGTGACTGTTGCAATTATGTTGTTTTTTTTTAGATCTAGACAGTTTGTAAGAGGTTGTTGTTTCTTCACTTTGTGTGTGCCTTCACAATTTGCAGCTTGATCTAATTCTGTGGCTTACACTTGCCATTGTCTTAATGTTCAGCCTTGCCATTTCAACTTTGGAAGCTTGCTCCCTGTTTGCATCTCGAGGTAGTTCTGATTGTTCCTGGGCATTGCTGATCATCCTCTGGGAATGTCTGCATGAGATGTTGTATGTACGCTTCTGTGCAAGCCTTTGCTGGCTTTCTGCTGCAAAACTCTTCTTCATTATCACAACGGTGCCTAAATCTTACTTGCTCTATTATTGATTAATGAATTCATTAATTTACTTATTATCCAGCATCCTGTTTTTAAGTTCAGGCCTGGCTGATGCTGTGGTTCGGATGCTGGAAAAATGAAAGCAGTTTTCTTCCTAGTTATGAAATAAAGGGTTATTTGTCTCAGGTGAGAACCCACTTTACAGACATAATTCTGCAGAGGGAACCTAATGTGGGTCATTTAATCCTTCCATTAAGCCTGCCAGTTTAGTGACGACCATGGAGTCCGCTCCCCTGGCAAAGGGACATCCACCATATTTTGAGGCCACTGATTGATTTTCCTGCCTAGGACAGTCATGCTTTACATGGCTGACCCAGACAGTGAAATCTAGTGATGGCCACCTCAACCTAAATATGGAGGAGGCTACTGTGAAAGTGACCTAGTGGCCATGTGGATGACAGATAGTGAGGTCAAGTGTTTCTGCCGGTGGAGCCAGCCGAGGCTCCGCGGAGAATCAGTAAGTTTGGTGGGACAGGAGGCCAGTGCGCTCCTGCTCTGCCACATTTTAAATGTGACCTTGAGACTTGGCGTAATGATGACTTCTGGTTAGCATTCAAGGCATCTGCTCCTTCTCTGTTTCCATTGTAATCAAATGCTGAACAATCACAGGACTGGCCATTCAGCTTACTTTCACAGTCTTTTGGCTGCATAAACAACATATGTACCAGGCAACTCATGGCATCCATAATGTTCCTGACCTTTCCCGTTATAAGGTACATAATCCTTGAGAAATCTGGTTGCCATGGTTTGGTAAGGTTCGTTTAAGGACTCTGCTTTGCAGTGCCATTCAGTACTTTGAGGCAATTCTGTTGTGGTTGCTTTCCCAAAACCTCCTTGTGTATCACAGGGTGAAATCCAATACCTTGTCACTATGCGAGTGGAAGAAATCTTCCATCAGCATTGCAAAGGGTAAAGAAGGAGCACTTTCCAGTGTCATTGTAGCTTTTTCCGTGAAAAGGCAATCCTTTCAGAAGAGTCAATGAGCCAGCAGTGCCATTCCAAACCCTAAGAGTGTCCAAAAGCATCGATCCAGCACTCACTGCACCACTTAGCAGCTTTACTCTCAGCAATCAGGGAGCTTTCAGAGCACCATTGTCGGGGGCATGGAACTGGGTGGCTTAATCTCAAGCTTCTTGCTAGCAGTGTGGTTTACTCCAACCCTCCTGCCAACTGTAGGTACCAGAGATCCTTCATTATCTTCTATGTTATATTAGTCCCCTCAAACAGCAATAAAGTGAAAACACAACTCAAGAAAAATCTCACAAACCTTTAGAAAGATACAGTAAAATGTAATTAATTATTCGACACCAAAATGACAAGAATCAAATTTGTAGTACCGGAGATATGCAATTTTAAATGTTTAGGTGAATATAGTGCTTAAAAGCACAAAGCTCCAAATCCGGTTATCCGGTTGCGCCCGACCGAGGCAAAGTCACAAGATCAGGACAAACACAATGGGACACGGGCCTGATGCTAAAACCAAATTAGCCCCACTGGTCATTGTACCTTAAGTCTGGGTTAAGGAGCGTTGAGCTGCACTGCAGCATTTCTGAGTAGCAATGCGAAGTCTAAGTTGAGGATGCATCGTGCTGGGACGGTTCCGATGACCTGCAAGGGCTGCACTACAGACTTGCATTGAGGCTGCATGGGTTCCGATGAAGTGCTGCAAGGGCTGAGATCCAGGCTTGTGCCGAGGCTATGTTGGTTCCGATGTGAAGCTGTGAGGACTGCGATGAGGGTTTGCATCGAGGTTGGTAGTTTCAGCTTGAAATTTGTTCCATATATACCATATCATCTAGGATTCGTCTAGCTTTCTGTTCTCGTGTGTTTATCCACATGTTTTCTCTAGCTCTCGTTCACCTTTACTCAAAGTTGTCAAAGGGGAATGGATGGTGGGAAACTTACTGCACATACCCACACATTGCTTGATGCTTCACTGCCTTTAAGACAGGTGATGTTTAGGCAGGAGCTGGAGTGGGGGTTGGGAGGGAGTCAGCAGCACCCATCTTGCTCTGTGGTATAGTGCACCTTTTGATTCTTAGACTTGTCCATGAAGTGACATGGAGGAGGTTGGTGGTGCAGCGTGGTCGGTGCAGTGGGTCTTAAGTTGTGCCTCTGTCTCTTATTTTAGAATAATTAAAAAGAATGTCATGGTCATGGTTGATCTTTTTTTTTCTAACCATGCCTTTCTTTCCTATTTTCTTGTTGTCTGTTTCTCCATCACTCACTGACTCTTTGTTTTTCCTTTACCGTGTCTCTCTTCCTGTTTCTTCCCCTTTCTGTTCCTATACTTCTCTGATCCTATCACTCTCTTACTTTTTCTCTGTCTTATTTCAAAAAGTATATTTGATGTTTGTGCTTATAAATAATACCATTTAAAAAATGTTGAAAACATGGGTCCACAAGCAAAGGATAATGGAATCAAGATCCATTTGACTGGACTGCAGTATTTAAGTTTTAGAAAGACTCTATTAATCATAGTTATATGACATATGATCTAATAAACATTCTATAATGAACAACAGAATTATGCTTTAACATACAAGATAGTGTAAACAGAATATCATAATAATATTATTACATGTAGACCTAGGAATGATTCAGACAGTAAACACAGGAGTGTATACAAACTCCATGTATGATCAATAAGGAATTAAGAAAAGGAAACTAAAAAGGAAAGGAAAGAGAAGAGAAGAGAAGACAAATAGAAAAGGGACCGAACAGTTGGGAATTCATTAAAAGTTAGAAAATTGTAAGAAGTATTAGACAAGAAGCATAGGTAAAAATTAGCATGGAGTATTATATACAAAATCTCAATCATTTACAATCATCATATTCATTCATATATACACACACAGACACACACACACATATCTATATACATAAAAACAAATATATGTCTGTCTGTCTGTTTGTGCTTTATGCATTACTACACTATTCATCCGATCGCCATGAAACTTTGGGAAGTTGTTGAGTACACTCCCGCGAAGGTTTTAGGCCCAAAACAGTTTTGAATTTCGCCCCCCCAGGGCCCTCATAATCTTTCAAATACTGATGTACGCACAAGACAGATAAACAAAAAATTGTGTAGCCACAAGCACTCAAATAAATAAACAGAATTAAAACCGCATTCATCCTATCACCAGGAAACTTGGGGAAGTTGTTGAGTACACTCCAGCGAAGTTTTCTGGCATAAATTTTTTTTAAATATCGGCCCCACCAGGGCCCTCATAATCTTTCAAATACTGATGTGCGCACCAGTCGGAAAAACAACAAATCGTGTATCCACAAGCACTCGAATAACTAAATAGAATTAGAACAACATTCATCCGATTGCCATGAAACATCGGGAAGTTGTTAAGTACACTCCTGCGAAGGTTTCTGGCATAAACATTTTTTAAATACCGGCCCCCCAGGGCCCTCATAATATTTCGAATACTGATGTACGCACAAAATGGAAAAACAAAAAATGGTGTATCCATAAGCACTCAAATAAATAAATAGAATTAAAACAGCATTCATCCGATCGCCAGGAAACTTTGGGAAGTTGTTGAGTACACTCCTGCGAAGGTTCCTGGCATAAAATGTTTTTAAATATCGGCCCCCCAGGGCCCTCATAATCTTTTGAATACTGATGAATGCATCAGACGGAAAAACAAAAAATATTGTATCCACAAGCACTCAAATAAATAAATACAATTAAAACAGCATTCATCCGATCGCCAGGACACTTGGGGAAGTTGTTGAGTACACTCCTGCGAAGGTTTCTGGCATAAACATTTTTTAAATACCGGCCCTCCAGGGCCCTCATAATCTTTTCGAATACTGATGTACGCACAAAATGGAAAAACAAAAAATCGTGTATCCACAAGCACTCAAATAAATAAATAGAATTACACCAGCATTCATCCGATCGCCAGGAAACTTTGGAAGTTGTTGAGTACACTCCCGCGAAGGTTCCTGGCATAAAATGTTTTTAAATATCGGCCCCCCAGGGCTCTCATAATCTTTCGAATACTGATGTACGCACCAGACGGAAAAACAAAAAATCGTGTATCCACAAGCACTCGAATAAATAAATAGAATTAAAACAGCATTCATCCGATCGCCAGGACACTTGGGGAAGTTGTTGAGTACACTTTTGCGAAGGTTTCTGGCATAATTTTTTTTAAAATATCGGCCCCCCCGGGCCCTCATAATCTTTCAAATACTGATGTACGCACCAGACGGAAAAACAATAAATTGTGTATCCACAAGCACTCAAATAAATAAATAGAATTAAAACACCATTCATCCGATCGCCTTGAAACTTTGGGAACTTGTTGAGTACACTCCTGCGAAGGTTTCTGGCATAATTTTTTTTAAAATATCAGTCCCCCAGGGCCCTCATAATCTTTCGAATACTGATGTACGCACAAGACGGAAAAACAAAAAATCGTGTATCCACAAGCACTCGAATAAATAAATAGAATTAAAAGAGCATTCATCTGATCACCAGGAAACTTTGGGGAGTTGTTGAGTACACTCCCGCGAAGGTTTCTGGCATAAACATTTTTTAAATATCGGCCCCCCCAGGGCCCTGATAATCTTTCAAATACTGATGTACGCACCAGACGGAAAAACAAAAAATCGTGTATCCACAAGCACTGAAATAAATAAATAGAATTAAAACGACACTTTGAAATGTTTTCCATATTAAAATGAATACGTTTCAATAAAAATGACACAATGTAAATTGAATGTTATCATAACGAGTTTCCTTGAATTTCCTTTCTTCGGAGATCACAGCAACGCGCGACGGGTAAGCTAGTATTTATATATATTTTAGAACATGATGATTGTAAATGATTGAGGTTTTCTATATAATGCTCCATGTTTATTACATATGCTTCCAGTCTAATTTATTTCTAAAATATATATATATATTTAGATAAACATATGTTTTTTTAAAGAAGTATGTGTATATGTATTTATGTATATAATATATATGTCAGTGATATAATTTGAGATGTCATCAGTGATGTCACTGATCATGTCATAAATGATGTTTTATGTGAGATCATAAGCAGTGCTATAGTTTGCTGAGGTTACTATAACTGCTGACTTCCACTGGTTTTGTACGAGTAAAATCTCAGCCTATCTATAACGTTCCTGTAACCATTGTTTTTTTCTATACATTTCTAAAGTTTTTTTAACTCTTTTTCACAATTATAACGACCATGTATCCTTTGTTTTTTTAAGTGAATTTCTAAGGTTTTTCAAATTCTATTTCCTAACTATAATGTCACTGTAGCCTTTGGTTTTTTAAGTGAATTTCTATATTTTTGTAACTGGTAGTCGCATTTGCAGAGTGGTGGAGAAAGGGGGCGGGCTCCAAACAGCTGTCAGAAATCCTGCTGCGTCAGAATTACTGGATGTAATAGGAGGGCTTCTGGGCCCACACAACCCTCAGCATCCAAGAGGACTTCATCCCCCAACCAGCAGGTGCGTTTGCAAAGGGATGGAGAAAGGGGGTGTGGTCTCTGAAGACCTCTTAGCAATTCAGCATGTGTGGGACTTACTGGAGGTAATAGGAGGGTTTGTTGGCCCCCAATGATACTCTGCAGCCAAGGGGACTTTATGTCCATCCAGCAGTGTGCCAGGAGGTGCAATTGCAGAGTGGTGTTGAAAGGGGCAGGGCCTCTGGTGACTTCACAATGTTTTTTTTAAAACTATATTTTAAATTATTTGGGGTGGGTCCACTCCCAGGCTGATTCCGTCCCTAGGGGCCCCATTCCCCAGAGCTGGTCCTCTCTTCTTGGTGCCCTGGTCCCACCATAGGGAGGGAGCTGCTAACATGCAGCTCCCTCACTGTATAAGCAATTTTGCTCTACTTCTTGCATGCAAGAGCATTTGTTTATGCTCTCGCTTGCTAGAATCCAAACAGTTTGCTATGGCTTGGCAGGTGCGAAAAGGCTCCTGCCACACCATAACAAAAAGCTACGACCCAAGGGTGGGCACCCTGGGACAGAGCAGAAGCCGGCCCTGGGGGTGGCTGTCCACAGGGCCATGTTGGCTCCAAGTAGGGGGGCTGCATGACTCCCCTTATTTCTCACAATTTGCACTGGGGTGGTTGGTTGTCCCTTGGGCTGCAGTACTCAAATTGTCAAAAGCCCAGTGAGTAATGTCCAGGAAGGTAGCATCCCCGAGGCTGCGGGGGTCAACAGAGCCCTCTCACACTCTTCAAACATAAAACCCTGGGAAGGTGATGTACCCTGTGCTAAATGGGGAGGCCATACTGGCCATATTGGCCTCCCTGCTTTTTTTTTTTAAACAAGCCCCGGGGAGGTTATGGCACCTGGGGCAT
The DNA here is from genome assembly GCF_964261635.1 of Lissotriton helveticus. NCBI lineage: Eukaryota > Metazoa > Chordata > Amphibia > Caudata > Salamandridae > Lissotriton > Lissotriton helveticus. The sequence goes on along the minus strand of NC_136057.1, from coordinate 1,200,082,794 downwards.
TAAGGATCCCCCGGAGGGGTGCCATGTGCCTCACCATCCTTTATTAAATTGCCCCCAGGAGCTGGCCCACCCAGCTCCTGGGGTGCACAGGTGCTCGCAATTAGGCAGGAGCTGCAGATCCAGCATGTCTCCTGCTGATTTATTTTTAATGCTTTTTTGACCCTGCGGGGTCCCTGCGCAACCTCTCCAAGAGGGCTAGGCAGTCAGGGTGTTTCTACCTTGTCCCCTTTTATTTTTTTGGGACTCGGTTCAAGCCAAGTCCAAAGATGGCTGCCAACACTGCCTGGTTTGAAGTGTTGCCAGCCTATCAGATCTCAGCTTGAGATCGGAAGGGGTCTTGGATCACCCGCATCCTTAGAGATGCAATTGGGAACATCTTGAAATTACTCTGCAACTACTAATGGGTTAAGACCAATTAGCAAAAAGATCGCTTGTGGGACCAACATCTACCTTTGTGCCAAGTTTGGTATAATTCCGCAGTAATTTTCAAGACACCAGATGCAGTGAACTGCAAACTAGTTTTAAATATTTCACAAGGAGTCATTGAACACCGCATATGAAAAAACACTCTTCAAATGGAAACTACATCCTAAATATTACTACCTACTGGCTACCGCAACGGACTCCCTTCATTATATTATTTGATCCCCGTCGAGGTGGCCTTCCCTGGGGCTGTGGGGAGTGAGCTCCTGTATTTCTAAGTTAATTGCCCCGGGAGGTGGCTGTCCCTGTGGTTGCAAGAGGCTGTGTAAGTCCCCCGCACTATTATAATTCATTGCTCTGAGGAGGTAGAGGAACCCAGGGCTCGCTAACCCCTGCAGTTAAATAATTCATCAACCCGTGGATGTCGAAAGTCCCCAGGGCCTGCTGGGGCCACGCGGCCCTCGCTTACTATTAAATATGTCTCTGGGACGTTGCTTTTAAAACACAAGTGCCTTCCGTGTCATAAAATATTTTTTTAATCTGAATAAGTTGCGACCTTGCAGAAATATTCTTAAAAAAAGCTTTCTGACATGGTGGGCACCAGAGCAAACCCAAGACCATAACTTTGGAGCCAGGGTGTTCCTACCCTGCACCCTTTTCTTTATTTTCACTCTTTTGGGGTGCACTCAGTGAAGCCGAGTTGTAAGATGGCTGCCAGCACTTCCTAGTTGAACTGTTGGCAGCCGATCAGAGCTATGCATTTCCCTGCACAAACTCGTCTTTTTTCACAAAGTTGTTGCGGCCAGGGATATCACTTACTATATTTTCTTAAATATCTCAAAAACGACTAAACGATATTGCATCAAATAGCAAAAAGCACAAACTGTGTAATAACATATACCTTACTGCCACATTTGGTATAATTCCGTCAAGCAGTTTGCGCTGTTTGTTCGACTACGCATCCCATAGGCATTAAATGGGAAAATTCACTTTTTTGCCTTTTTTTCTCAAACCCCACTGAATGGATCACCCCAATACTTCCCATGCACAACAAGACGTACTATGACACTTTTTTTGGAAACCTTCGCGAAGATTCGTCAAACGGTGCCAAAGATATAGGCAAGTCTAAAAGCGTATTTCTTATGGAAACTAGGTCCTAACTATAACTACTAGGTTCTATGTCTATTACCTGCTGGTGGTTATCAGTAGGGAGTTATAGTTAGGACCTAGTTTCTATACAAAAACCTTTATTAACTTGTCTATATCTTTGCCGCAGGTTGCCGAATCTTCACAACATTTGCCCCCAAAAATTTGGCACTCTTTTCGGCTGCTGTCTGGAAAGTATCGGGGTGATCTGTGAAGTGAGGCTGAGAAATTGGGGGGGTCACAAAAGGTGTTTTCCCCATGTTAATTCCCATGGGGCTTTTGAAGAGGTCTACATCCCAAACTACTGAACCAAATTACACCAAATTAGGCAGGAAGCTAGATCTTGGTCCAGTGTAGTGCCCTTAGGTAGATTGTTGTAAATCCATCCAGTAGTTTTGGAGATATTAACCAAAATCCAAATTTGTATGTTGGGGATCTAGCCTTGGAGGATCTGTGTGTCCATGTGCCACAGCAGGGCCCCGATTGGCTGGCCGCAACTTGACTGAAAAGTTGTCACCGCCACTTTATGCATTGAGAAATGGTCCAGGGCGGAACATTTCTGTGCAAAGTGAATTGAGGGGTCTGGATGGCACCCTGATCCAATGGGTGTAATAGAGGGGTTCCCGAGGGACTCATAAAGGCCAATAAATTGTGTTAGGGTGCTTTTCTCAACAGATGGGAATCTGCAGATCCCCTGTGGTGCTCAGGAGGACCCCATCCACTGTGGACCCCCGAATCCTGATGCAGCTCATCAGAGGACCTGCCCCCTTTGTCCACCACTTAGCAAACACGCCTCCTGGCTCACTTCTTGTTGAGGAAGTCCCCTTGGATGCTGAGGATGGCTGGGGACCAAGAACCCCTCTTGTTACCATCAGTAAGTCCCACACAGCAGGATTGTGTGAGCACATCAGAGGCACACCCCTTTTCTCCACAACTCTGCAAATGCTGAACACCTCTTGTTAACTCCAGTATGTCCCACACAGTGGGATTGCTGGGATTTAGTTAGTATTCATCTCCCAACACAGCAGTGCGCCGTGAGGCATGTTTGCAGAGTGGTGGAGAAAGGGGGCATGGCCTCCGGATTCCTCTCTGCAATCATGCTCTGTGGGATTTACTGGAGGTAACAGGAGAACTTGTTGGCCCCAAAGGACCCTCTGGAGCCACGTGGACTTCATCCCCCAAACAGACATGCACAGAGTGGTGGTAAAAGGCGGCGGGCCTCCAGCGACTTGCTGGTCCTTTGTTTTTCACATTTTTATATCAGGGGCGGGGCCTATTTTGGCCTCAGGAACCCCAACTGCCCAGAGCCCGGACTATTTTTAAAAATGTTATTATATATTTTTATTAATGGAAGAAGGGCCACTCCTGAGCCAATTTCAGCCCTGGGGACCCCATCTCCCAGGCCCCAACCACTAGTGTAGGTCCTTTGGGTCCACCCAGAGCACCCACTTGTCATGGTTGAGGACCACGGGGGAGTCTCAGGGCCCCAAAGTCCCTGCCATCTCCCTGCAGGAGTATGCATTGCTTTTGGACAGAGGGAGCTGCTGCACATGCAGCTTCCTCTGTCCAAAAGCAATTCTGCTCTGCTTTCATCAAGCAATAGCATTTTTTATGCTCTTGCTTTTTAGAAGCGGAGCAAAGTTAGGTATGGCTTGGCAGGATCAGTAAAGCTCCCGCCAAGCCATAGCAAACAGCTACCTCCTGGTGGTGGGAAACTTAGGAGGTAGCAGGAGTCAGCCCCTGGGGGTGGTGGTCCCCAGGGCCATGTATGGCTCTAGGAGGGGGGCTGTGTGGACCCTCTTGATTACAGGTCAAAATCCCGGGGGTGGCGGTTCCCGGGGTTGTGGAGGGGGCATACCCTTCCCGCATTCATTTTACATTTATCCCTGGTGGGGGCAGTTCCTGGGGCTGTGGGGAGGCTGTGTAGGCCCTATGCATCAATATAGCATTTGCCCTGGGTCGTGACGGTCCCAGGGCGTGGGGCTTGCCAAGGATAAACCCTGCATTCATTAATCAAAATGCCCCAGGGTGATGGTGGTCCCCAGGGCTTTAAGGCTCCTAGGAAGGGGGCCCCATGTGCCAACCTCTAACCTATTATTGACATACCCCAGGGAGCTGGCCCACCTGTGGGCCGATTTCAAATGAAGTGCAGGAGGCCATCCTTATTTTCTTTTTCATTTTCTGCATGATTAGCGGATTCAGTGCGACACCTGCTGAATTTTCTTTTACCAAAATGCTTTTCTGGCCCTGCGGAGCCCCTGTGGTATCCCCCCAAAGAGGCCTAGGGGGTCAAGGTGTTTCTACCCTGTCCTCTTTTCTTTTTTTTAATGTTTCTTCCTGCCACTCAGTTCAACCGAGTCAAAAGATGGCTAACAACACTTCCTGGTTTGAAGTGGTGGCATCCAATCAAATCTCAGCAAAGATCACGGGAGGGGTCATGGATCCACTGTGTCCCCAGGTGGATACCTATGGAAACTACATCCTCAGTATAAGTACCTACTGGTGACTGCCAGTAGGTAACATATAAATATATATGTGTGTGCATATATACATCAGAAATCTCTATGTGGTAGGAGGCTACCTCCCTACAAAACTATGCAGCCAATAATATGGTCCCCAGGGGTCTAATAATCTACACCATCCCATTCTACGAGTCTCCAAACCCAGCGATGCTTGAAGAATGGGCAGAATACACAGCCCAGAGCTCTAGAAGAATGCTTGGAATCCTCATTAAACATGCATGGTTAGATAGGGACACATTACTGAAGTAAATAACCTCCCTGAAAATGGAATTGGACAATAGAAGCGAACAAGACATCATAACCAAATTTACCACAAACATGCAGGTTCGTCTGACAAAAGAGGATATCAAGATGGGCAAACAAACCAAACTACAGAGGGATTGCGATGAATATGCAAGTGGGCTCATCTTAACCTTTAGTCAGAAGTACAACAGGGATTTTGAGAAAATAATAAGTGAATCCAAAACCAGAGAAAACATTGCCATCATAGATGAAGCAGAAACGTCAACAGGTAATGAAACAGATACACCCACTGTCAGCAACACCACAGGAAGTGAAAAAGGTTCTAAGTCAGTGCATTATTCAGATAAATATAGACTGCTGTGGCAGGGTAGACAGCTTCCATGAGGGCAGATGACCCCCAAACAGAGAGGGCAAGGGACATCAGAGCGAGCAATAGGTCTAGGTCAGAGAGATGTTGCCATCGGCACCAGAAACTCTGGAAAAGAAGATACAAGGATAATTACAAGAAGGCACATGGAAAGCAACATACAAAGACCATCGACCAAGCAATAATGTGTCAATGGTAAATAAAACTATCATTAATGTATCTGTTAGAACGTTATGGGGTCATTAGGATCTCGGGCGGATCGCCACTGCCCGCATGGCGGTGGTGATCCATGTCCATGGGGGGCGCACATGGGGGGTATCTATGGTACCCCCTGCATGTCAATGTACAAAATGGCAGGCACCGTGCGGTGCCTGTCACATTGTGCAGTGACATGCATGATGTGCATTTTAGCATTGCGGCGGGCGGTGCTTTCAGCACTGCCCACTGCAATGTTAAATATGCGGGATGCACATCCTAATGGCCCCCACAGGACCCTAATGACCTCCTAAGTCTCAGAGAGAAACTGCTATTATGTTTGGGTCTGTCCTTCTGCCACTCACGAGGATACAACTATGTGGGCACAAGGATTCATGTATTTAAATACATTAGGAAGTTAAAATTGACTAAATGGCATAAACTTAAACCCAGAACAGTTGAGACAGATTTGGCAAACTGGACAGATATGCCATTAACTAACAACCTAACCATAGAGGATGCAGTTACCCTGAATATGTTACAAGAACATTCCAAGGGTAACATAAATGACATAAATACTGGCGCTGAATTGTGTATTGAATATGATGCTGCATTTCCCAGTGGGTTTAAATCTCCATCCACTTTTTATCCAAATTTTCCCCATGACAATCTAGACATGTTTCATGAAATGATGATTGTTGAGTTAAAGAAACTTACGAAAAATTCTAAATTTTATAAGAATTATAAGGTTACCTTATGGGATTTGCAGGTTGTGGATTCTCTTTCATAGGATGACAGCATTGTGATACTCCCCTCGAATAAAGGGGACAACAATGTTCTCATGAAATGAGACAACTATATTGCGGAGGCCATGAACCAACTTAATGACAGTAATTCTTAGTGCATAATTGATGGGAATGTATATACTCAAATATTTGTTGCCTACTGGGAAAAACTGACAATATGACGTAACAATGGTCTGATTGATTAGAATGAGTATTGTTTTTTAAGAAAGGAATACCTCAAACTACTGACTTTGTACCTGTTGTCCAAAGTACATAAAGATATGAACAAACCTCCTGGGAGACCCATAGTCTCCTCACGAGGGAGCGCTATGGAGAATGTATTGAGGTAGGTTGACTCCATGTTTAGAGAGTTTATCTTCACTTTACCAGCATACGTACAACACACCAAAGACTTTCCGGGTAAAATCAAGTGGGTGGCATAGGAACCACAGTACTTGCTCTTTACACTGCATGTGGAATCACAGGACATGGTCATTGATCATGAGCAAACTATAGCAACATGTGAACATTTCATGCAAGCCAGACTTATCAAATACCACGCAAATACACAGATGATCTTAGAAATGATACAACACTGTTTGACACACAACATCTTCCTGTTTAATGGCACCTGTTACCAACAGATCCTCGGGACTGCCATGTGGACTTGCTTTGCCCCGAGTCTAGCTAATCTCTTTCTAGGCTGGTGAGAGGAAGGATTATGTGAGGACAGCAACCTTACCAAGAATCTGGAGAAGGTTGTTTTGTGGATGAGATACATTGACAATGTATTTATCATTTCAAATGAATCCAGTCCCCAGCCACCAATTTTGTTGACAAAGTCAACAGAAACAATCATAATCTTGTATTTTCCCAAACCATCAGCAATACCATTATTGAATATCTGGATGTGGTTGTAAAGATAGTGGACAATAACTTTCAAACCAAACTCCTTAAAAAATCTACGGCTGACAACAGCCTCCTCCATGCCCTGAATGTCCACCCTGAAAATCACAAATGGTGTATTCCATATGAAGAGCTACTACGAGCAAGGGGGAATTGTAGTACTGATGAGGCTTACTTCAGGGCATGCAAGAAAATGATATAGAGATTTAAGGACAGGGGCTACCCAAGTTAGGTTCTTATAAAAGCTGTCAAACGTGCCTATCTACTCAGAAGGGAGGAGCTACTGTTGAATAATACCAACAGAGACACCCCTGAAAATACCCCTAGACTAATTTTGACATTCAACAACAGTTCTAAAAAGGTCAAGCAGAACCTGGAAAGAAATTGGTCCATTGTCAAAAGCAATTCCATTATTGGAAAACAAGTAGGAGCACATCCTAGCATCGACTTTCGCATGCATAAGTCCCTGAGTGACACGCTTGTGAAGAGGGACATCACCCTTACTAGAGGTATCACCAGCAACACACTCCAGGGTTTCTATCCATGCGGTTGCGGTAAGGCCTGCAGCACAGCAGTATTGTTAACACATACACCACCTACAATGGGTCAACACATACAATCAATCAGTTTGTGACCAACCATGTTACTTATGCACTGGTCTGCCCATGTAATTTGAGACAATGAAGAAAGTTTCCTTAGGTAAATTTCTTAACAGAGAACCCGGCTTGAGAACACAATCGCCCTGATCCACTTTAATTTTCATTCATTTCTAGCCACACATTTCAAGATTCAGCCACATATAACAGGGAAGTCACTCTACTACTTACTAAAAAAATATATGGCATATATTTATTATTCTCAATACAGAGTTTGTCAAGTTAAACACACGGGAATGTCCCGTCAGTCAATACAATTGATATCACAAAAATTCATAAAATCACAAAAAGCAATAAATTATGAATCACAGTATGCATTAAGGTATAAAAAACAAGAGTTAGACAAAACAGCTCAGTCTTAACAGTTTACACATCCGTTATAATGTCATATTAAGGGCATAGACTTAAGCAATCTATAATTAGATTTTTAGGCACCACTGCCTCCTGGACAGAATGTGTATACAGATATAGCGTTGACGCGTTTCGATGGGGAAAACCTTATTGATCCATCTTTTTCAAGACTCTGGTATATATACTCTGTATCTTGTAAAACATTTTCATACAGACACCTAAAATAAAACACAGTCATTATTCTCGTGTAATATAAGATTATCTATCAAGACATCTATAGGAACATATTAAATGCCAGTAGTAACATGTTGTGGAACTTTCCCATTCCTCCATACCCCTGACTAGACAACATTGTCTGTAATACAGTCCATGTTTAACTCCTGGTCCCTTCCAACCCTGTGCCTCTTAAACACAGTGATACTATTTAAGCTTTCAACATTAAAACAACTTTGAACCACTTACAGTACTATGGCTGATGACATCCTATGAAAACAACACTTTTTTGTAATTCAACGCTCTATATGACAATTCAACGCAATGTTCAGTATTAAAGGACCACACATATATTAATTGTGGAATTAAACCATAAGTTGTAGCTCTATATGGCTTCTTTACTTGGTATGGCCATATGTTGATCTTCTTCTGTTTACTAACATCCTTAAGCATGTTTAATAAACATTTAGCAACATTTTTTTAATGTCAAAACGATGTTCAATATTTGAGGGACACCTGTTTGCTAATTTTAGTATTTACTAATGGATTACGGCTCTAAATGCCCTTGTTGTATAATATGGCTATTTGTTCACATTCTCTCGTGGTATTGAAGCGTTCACAATTAGGAGGGCTAATCACCTCATGGTTACGCAAATTTATGGCCACACTATTTATCGAGCCAGCCTACTATTACATAGCTAAAATACCGGCTAACTTATTCAGCTCACTACCGCCCCCATTTTAGTAATTTCGCTGGGACTATATGGATATAAATAGTCCAGCTATCAAAACTGCAAACAGGGAGTCCTGTTCTAATCTTCCCTGTCATTGGTCGACAGTACCTATGTACAAGAGCCCAGGTAGTTATACTGGTAGAACTCTACGTCTTAAAACCAAACACAATAGTAAGCATGGGCGCAAAATCCGTTCCGCTCGCGGATTTTGCGGATTTTCGGCAAATTCGCGATCCGCGAATTCCCGCGAATTTGCCAAAAATCCGCGAATCCACGAGCGGAACAGATCCGGGGGGCAAAAGTTCAAGCTTCAAGCTTGTAACTATTTTAGAACGGCGCCGGCAAGCTGCCAGCACCATTCTAAAATAGTTACTAAGTTAGCTTCAACAGGAAGCACTAATAGATAAAATGCAGGTGCTCGAGCACAAGTTAAATATGTTCATACATTAATCAGAAAACCATTTGAGATGTACACACATATTTGAGTAAAATATATATACAATATATGAAAAGATTACTGCAGAGTTTTATGACAGAGATAATTGACAATTACCCTAAATTCATAATTAATTTAATTTATCTCCAATGTATAATGTAAACAAATAGTTTTTAATACATAGGTCACAACCCTTTTTCCTACTCATCATATTTACCAAACAGTGTCTCTCTCTCTCTTCTTGCTCAACCCCAAGCCTAAAGAGAATTCTGAGGGGAATTGTGCCCAAGATGGCTAATTCAATAAATGTATAAGTGAATGTAGAGCCTCATTTCCCCTAAATTTGAACTGTTTTAGCACCTCCGGAGACACAAATGCTTCTGAAATCAGCAGCAATACTATTGTATCTTCTATTATTTAGAAAAACACTATTGCACTTACATAAATAATAAATGATAAATCCCTGAACTAAGAGAACAGGAGGAAGACAAAATCTTCAAATGAACATAAAGTTCTTCTGTGTTTTATCCTACAGGCATTTTGCTATCTAGATTCAGAATGTATCTAAATTCTAATCTTCTCAATTCTTGCTCCCTGTTTCCACCTCTGGGGTTAGGAGGAACTGAATCGATGACAAAGTATGAGAATTTATTTGGTCATGTATCTATCATAAAACTCTTTGAAGTAGCAAGCCACTGGAGAGCTTTGATCATAATTTTTGATGGCCCTAATATGTTGTAGGATTCTCAAATGCACTTTTGAAATACTACTTCCCATATATATTTTTGGGCAAGTGGATTGAAGAACATAAACTGCAAAGTCATTGCAGTGCAGGGCTGTTCTGATCTGACATCTTGTTTGATAATGGGGATTTCACTTATTTTGTGTTCATACCAAATTTACAGACCTTGCATCTGGGATAGCGCTTAAACCCTGGACTCACTCTCAGCCAAGAATCTGTGGTCTGAACTTCCGGACTATTGCGTACCAATTCCTGTCTCATAGACTTGGCTCATCTAAAGGTCAAAAGTAGTTTGGCTGTTAAAGTATTACCAATTAAGGGATCGCTTCTAATGAGGTGCCAATGATTATAAAGTATTTTACGTATAGTGAGATGTTCTTTGCAGTAGCCTGTGCTCATTCTCAGGTCATTTGCCTCTTCGTTCAAATGTTGTGTGTTCATTGACACGGTACCGCTCTTGAAGAGTATCTTTTCACGATCTTTGTTATTAACCTTTCTGATAGCACCATCCAAAACTTTCCTACTGTGCCCACAACTTAGGAATCTTGCCTTTAAATCTCTCTGTACTTCTTGTAGAACCCTGCCTTCACTGCACGTCTGCACCATCCTAAGATTTTCTGTATACGGGATACTAAATTTGAGGCTGTTCGGATGAAAGCTGTGGTCATGTAGTAAAAAATTACTCACTGTGTCCTATATGTAGGTGTTTGGATCTTGACATCACCAGCGTAAACTGTTAAATATAGAAAGTGTACCTCACTTTTGCTCATGGTGGAAGTAATGGATACATTGAGCTCATTGTCATCGAAACTCTCAGTGAGCCCTCTTGCTGTTTCCTCACTCCCTTCCCATATAACAAATAGATAATCAATGAAACGGGTCCAAACTACCACATTCTCAGACCATTCTGCTGCATACTTGTTTCTGAGCACATGATCCTCCCACCAGCCCATATGCAAATTTGTATATCTAGGTGCGAGGCCAGTCCCCATCGCAGAACCTCTCATCTGCCTGTAAACCAGCCTGTCAAAAAGAAATAAGTTATTATATAGACACCACTTAGTCATTGATAAGATCATTTTTGTATACTGTAAAAGATTGAGTGGCCTATAACCGAGAAAATATTTCAATGCCCTCAACCCATCACTGTGGGCAAAGCTTGTATATAGCGATGTTACGTCCATTGTGATGAGGATGTATGAACCCTCCCAATTAAAGTCATAAATCCTTTTCAGGAAGTCCCCAGTATCTTGGATATAAGAGGATACATTTTGAACATAACCCTGGAGGAAAAAAGAAATACACTTAGATGTATGTACTTTGTCTACTTCTCCCCTGAGGCGGAAAGCCGGGGGTTCTACCTCACTTTCCCTATCTATGTGGTAACACTTGTGGTAATAATTTTTTTACGCTGTATATATCTTAAACGGATTGTTTTAACAATTACCATTTGAGAGCTTCTCGAGTGCAAGATTTGCATTGCACCGAGGCTCGTTCCCCTCACCCTTTCATCCCGCCGCAGCCGATTACGGGCTGACGACGCCGGGGAAAGGCGCCATCTTGGAGGGAGAAAGGGTTGGCGGTCCAGTTGCAGGACGCCTCCTGCCCTCCCGGATATTTAAAGAGGGGTGCCTAATAATCATTGTACTTTGTCTACTTCTCCCCTGAGGCGGAAAGCCGGGGGTTCTACCTCACTTTCCCTATCTATGTGGTAACACTTGTGGTAATAATTTTTTAACGCTGTATATATCTTAAACGGATTGTTTTAACAATTACCATTTGACAGCTTCTCGAGTGCAAGATTTGCATTGCACCGAGGCTCGTTCCACTCACCCTTTCATCCCGCCGCAGCCGATTACGGGCTGACGACGCCGGGGAAATGCGCCATCTTGGAGGGAGAAAGGGTTGGCGGTCCAGTTGCAGAACGCCTCCCGCCCTCCCGGATATTTAAAGAGTGGTGCCTAATAATCATTGTACTTTGTCTACTTCTCCCCTGGGGCGGAAAGCCAGGGGTTCTACCTCACTTTCCCTATCTATGTGGTAACACTTGTGGTAATAATTTTTTAACGCTGTATATATCTTAAACGGATTGTTTTAACAATTACCATTTGAGAGCTTCTCGAGTGCAAGATTTGCATTGCACCGAGGCTTGTTCCACTCACCCTTTCATCCCGCCGCAGCCGATTACGGGCTGATGACGCCGGGGAAAGGCGCCATGTTGGAGGGAGAAAGGGTTGGCGGTCCAGTTGCAGGACGCCTCCCGCCCTCCCGGATATTTAAAGAGTGGTGCCTAATAATCATTGTACTTTGTCTACTTCTCCCCTGAGGCGGAAAGCCGGGGGTTCTACCTCACTTTCCCTATCTATGTGGTAACACTTGTGGTAATAATTTTTTTACGCTGTATATACTTAAATGGATTGTTTTAACAATTACCATTTGAGAGCTTCTCAAGTGCAATATTTGCATTGCACCGAGGCTCGTTCCACTCACCCTTTCATCCCGCCGCAGCCGATTACGGGCTGACGACGCCGGGGAAAGGCGCCATCTTGGAGGGAGAAAGGGTTGGCGGTCCAGTTGCAGGACGCCTCCCGCCCTCCCGGATATTTAAAGAGTGGTGCCTAGTAATCATTGTACTTTGTCTACTTCTCCCCTGAGGCGGAAAGCCGGGGGTTCTACCTCACTTTCCCTATCTATGTGGTAACACTTGTGGTAATAATTTTTTAACGCTGTATATATCTTAAACGGATTGTTTTAACAATTACCATTTGAGAGCTTCTCGAGTGCAAGATTTGCATTGCACCGAGGCTCGTTCCACTCACCCTTTCATCCCGCCGCAGCCGATTACGGGCTGACGACGCCAGGGAAAGGCGCCATCTTGGAGGGAGAAAGGGTTGGCGGTCCAGTTGCAGGACGCCTCCCACCCTCCTCCAGAGAGTATAAACAGAGGATGCTTTCCCGTCCGCGCAGCGGGCGCGCCGGCGGCGCGCCAAAGGCAAGCCTGTCTGCGCCCGTCCGCGCCGGATCCGGGCCTAGGGCCACTCCCTCTGGTTCTTTTGATGTAACCCGCCTTCTTTCTTACTCATCGCAAATGCTGACTGACTTATGTCCACCGTCTGTAGATGGATGTGCTAAATATAGTTTGGAATCTGCTATACATATCACTTCCTTGGAATGCAAACACTGTCAGACATTCATTCCCCTAATGAACAAGCCGGTGGAAAGTTGCAATCAGAGACATTTTAAACAAAAAACCAGAATAGCACACCTTAATGTTCACTCTCTGGCCAAACACAGGCAAGAAATAGCTGACATACTTTTAGATAGGGAGATTGACATAATGTTTCTAACGGAAACTTGGATGGACAAATCATCAGATCCAGATCTTGTGATAGCCGTCCCTAACGGCTTCAGAGCATATAGACATGACAGACAAGGTAAAAGGGGAGGTGGGATAGCTATCATTGCCCGAGACATATATAACATCCGAACCTCACCAATACCCACAGCTACATGCGAAGCGTTACAGTTTGATATCTTCCTTTCCTCCTCATACAACTTTAGAGGCATGGTACTGTATAGACGGCCGGGAGTCCATTCCGGATTCCTTACAGAGGTCGCCGCTATCTTGGAATCCTTGGCAACGGAGAAATCTATAACAGTATTAGGAGACTTTAATTTCCATCTTGACAGAAGTGAGGATAAAGACACTCTATCCCTTTTGTCGGAAATGGAGGTTTTTGGCCTCTCACAATTGGTGAATAGACCCACCCATGTTGCAGGGCACACATTGGATGGTATTTTCACTAGTCTGGAAGATCTGCAAATCACCGAGGTCCTCCCAATGACTTGGACTGACCACCATTTGGTCTTAGGTACTATAAGTATTAACGAGGTACCAAGCTCAAGAACACCCCCACTTAGACGTGAACCGTTTAAAGTATGGAAAGACATCAACATTCCGAACCTCAAGGTTTCATTGGACGAAACTAAACCAACTTTGTCCAAAGATCCAGAAACAGCAATAAAGCAATACCAAGATTGGCTGGATCAAGCTATTAGTAATTTAGTACCGATCAAATTTATATCTAGAAATAGGAATTCCCCTTCAGCACCTTGGTATTCTGAGGAATTAAGAAAATTTAAACAACGCTGTAGAAACAGAGAAAGGTACTGGAGAAAAAATTATGATGATGAAAGCAAAAAAATGTATATGGAGCTCTTAGTTCAGTATAAATCTCTGATCATGGAGGCCAAAAAAAAGTATTTTGGTGAGCAAATCGAGAGCGCAAAAAACTCAAATAAAAGGCTTTATGAGATAACCAAGCAGTTGGCAGGAAATGCCCCGGACCTTAATCCCCCGACTTCACAAATTTTCTGTGATTCCCTTGCAGCTTTCTTTTTTACAAAAGTAAATGATATTTATTCCACATTTACCTCTTCTGTTAATCATAGCACCAATGATACAAATACGCCACCTACCACCAATATATTTTCACAGTTTGTGGAAATCTCAGAGACCCAAGTTGGAGACATTATAAAATCTATTAAATCGGGTTCGGCATTGGATACCCTACTGAAGCCCCTTCTGAAAAAACCTGGCCTAGATAAAACAGAGCTAAAAAATTATAGACCAATCGCCAACCTTCCTTTTCTGGCTAAAGTGGCAGAAAAGTCCATGAACTCCCAACTTGCAGCCTTTATTGAGTTACACCATCTTCTCGACGAAACCCAATTTGGGTTCCGCAAGTTTCATGGAACGGAAACCGCTCTAATCAAGGCTGCAGATGACATTAGAGTCATCCGAGACCAAGGAGGCACAGCACTACTGGTGCTTTTGGACCTCTCTGCAGCCTTCGACACGGTCGACCATCAGATTCTGGTCGACCGTGTTGAGAAGATGGGTGTGCAGGGCCGAGCTAAAGATCTGTTGACTACATTCTTGAGGGAAAGGTCACAAGCAGTCATGCTTGGACCGTTTGAATCAGCCGAATTGTCCCTGCCATGTGGGGTACCTCAAGGTTCATCCCTGAGTCCGACACTATTTAACATTTATATGTCGGACCTAGCTAAAACCATCAAAGCCCATGGGATGAACCTTACCTCATATGCGGATGACACCCAGCTGATTCTAACCATCAAGAATGACGGAGAAACAGTGGCGGAGAATTTTAAAACAGGTATGCTGGCAATCAGACAATGGATGTCGGCAAATTGTTTAAAATTAAATTCCGAAAAAACGGAGGTGGTAACCTTCGGACAGCTTCGTCCCATCTGGTCCCCAGTCTGGTGGCCAGCATCCTTTGGAACATTGCCAATACCAACCTCCAAGGTGAGGAATTTAGGTGTTATCTTTGATAACGACCTGAATTTCATGGCACACGCCAATCAGACGGCCACTACGGCCTTCTACAAACTACGAATGGTAAAAAAGATCTTGCCTTTTCTCCCAAAGAGCGTAGGCCAGACTCTGGTAAGCGCGCTAGTCCTGTCAGCATTAGATTATTGTAATGGCTTGTTTGCCAACGCCCAAATCAGGGTCATTAAGAAAATGCAGACAGTGCAGAATGCAGCTGCCAGACTTCTTTCGGGAATCCCCAGATATAAATCTATAGCCAATACCATCAGAAGCTATCACTGGCTCCCTATCAGGAATAGAGTTAAATTTAGGACCTTGTGCATAGTTTTTAAATCATTGCACCAACAAGCACCCCAATTCCTGAGAGACCAGCTTACTCCATATAATCCTTCCCGCTCTCTCCGCTCAGCCAACTCGAATGATTTGGTGGTCCCCCGCACCAAACTTGTCACATGGGGAGATCGTCGTTTCCTTGTTGCTGCCCCGAAATTGTGGAATACACTTCCCCAATCCATCAGAACAAGCCCAAACCTTTTGTCATTCAGAAAGCAATTGAAAACTTGGTTGTTTGACCTCAAATAATAGTAAGCCCAGTATAGGAGAAGTCTGCAACAGTAATAGCGCCGAGACGCCTGCGGGCATTTGTTCGCGCTTTATTAAATATCAAAAAATAAATAAATAAATATTCTCAAACAAACTTCCAATGGCCGATATAATTGGCCTCCCAGGCAGATTGACAATGTTCTTGTGTATTTTTGGTATGATGTATAGGACAAATATTCTTGGATGTTCTACCTTGAGGAATGAATATTCTTCTTTGGAAATCAAACCTGAACCTCTCCATTTTGCCAAATCCAAACTGTATTTCGCTTTAACTTCTTCCGTCTCCAATTTGGAGGACATGCAATAACATTAGTTATCATCCAGTTGTCTCAAAGCCTCAGTTTTATACTTATGTAATGGCCAAAGGATAATGTTCCCGCCTTTGTCTGACTGTCTGATGTCTATGTCTTGCCTGACACGTAGTTTTTTCATTAACTTGTTATATTTATAATTTGTTTGTAACACAGATTGTCCCTTTGGTGTGATATTTTCTGTTGAAGATTTTTAAAATCCTGTATTACTAGTTCTGAAAAAATATCAATTGAATCTCTTGGTATATTGGCGTAAAAACTGAATAAGGTTTAAAGGGTGTTGATAGACTTCCATAAATATCTAAACCTAGTGCATTAAATGTCTCCTGATCTGAAGATGCTGGCTCTTGACCCATAATTTGTCGTTCCAATTGATCTAATTGAATTACGATCAAAGCATCTGATACTTGGAAATTAGGTTTTGCTGGATCTTTTTCAGTCTCTGGATGCTGTGTTGAGGATGACTTGGATGCAAAACATTTTTGCAATTTCATTTTTCTTACGAATTTAAACGTCTATCCTCGTTTGGCTGTTGAAGTTCGATCTTGTACAAAATGACAATCCTTGTGCTAGTATGCATTCTTCATCTCGGGATAATTCCACATCTGATGGTTTGTTCAACTTCTAATATAATTTCCTAGTTTGTTTGTTTTGTTTCGGTCCGCATACCTGCTTGCCCCGCTTGGTTCGTTTCTTGTCTGCAACCTTCATCAAACAGGTATAATTAGTTTGCATGACTACATAATATTGTACGAATATTACATCAGTTTGTTTTCATTTAAAACCTCTGATGGGTAAGTAACTAGAATTCTCCAGTGTTCAATATTGCGATCATGTTTATAGTATTCAATTGTCATTCAATTGTCACCTTTGCAACAAAGAAACTGTTAATATAATCCGTTTTTCTTATTTCTGCACAGGCAAACCAAAGCAATTTATTCAAATGAAGGCTGTGCCGCAGATCAGCTCATATCATAAACTCTGTGCAATTTGTCCTTCAAAAGCAATATTAGTTTCCCTCCTTACCATTCGGCTGATGCCTACGGTACCCTGCTCCTGAAATCGGTCAATCACAAACGAAGACAGAGGCTTCAACAGAGAATATTGTCTTCACCAAGAGAGCCAACTGGCTCTCAGCGTGAACCTCTCCCTGCTCCAGCCCAACCCCTGCTCCAGTCCATTTCAGGGAGCAAGCCTGTATTTAACATCCAAAGTTCCACAATGGCGGTTCCAAGCTTGCTGTCAAATCGCAGGTGGCGCAAGTATTAGAGCTACCGCAGGCACTTTTAACATCCAATGACATCTTCCCTACTCAAAAGAAATCCTGCACTCGAAGAGGGAAACATTCCAAATCCCTTTATTTCACAAGACTGCACAGGAAAAATATCTTGGGGACACAGTCTAAATTAATTTGTGCATTCTGACAGGAGATGCGTTTCGGCTGAAACTCAAAGCCTTTCTCAATCCAAACATTTTGTTGCGTTGATTGCTTGTTATATAGTCAATAATCACTAGATATAGAAGAAATACTTCCTGTTTCTTGTCTGCAACCTTCGTCAAATAGATATAATTAATTTGCATGGCCACATATTATTGTGCACATATTACATCAGTTTGTTTTCATTTAAAACCTCTAATAGGTAAGTAACTAGAATTCTCCAGCACAAATATTGCCATCATGTTTATAATAATCGATTATCATTCAATTGGCACCTTTGCATCAAAAAAACTGTTAATATATATTATTTTCTTTTTTTCTCCTCAGGCAAACCAAAGCAACTTATTCAAATGAAGGCTGTGCGGCAGATCAGCTCATATCATAAACACTGTGCAGCTTGTCCTTCAAAAGCAATATTGGCTTCCCTCCTTACTGTTCAGCTGCTACCTACACTACCCTGTACCTGATATCAGCCAATCGTGAACGAAGACCGAGGCTTTTACAGAGACAGTTGTCCCCCCAAAAGAGCCGACTGACAGACAGATAGGTAGATAGATAGATAGATAGATAGATAGATAGATAGATAGATAGATAGATAGATAGATAGATAGATAGATAGATAGATAGATAGATAGATAGATAGATAGATAGATAGATAGATAGATAGATAGATAGATAGATAGATAGATAGATAGATAGATAATGGCAAGGGGGTTTTAGGGTTTAGTTTGGGTGTGGGTTTTTGGGTGGCAAGGATATTTTTGAGTTTAGGGTGGGTTTGGGTATTTTAGTGGCAAGGGTATTTTTTTGAGTTTAGGGTGGTTGTTGGTTTTTGGATGGCAAGGATAGATTTTGAGTTTAGGGTGGGTTTGGGTTTTTGAGTGGCAAGGGTATCTTTAGGGTTTAGGATGAGTTTGGGTTTTGGGTTGGCAATGGAATTTTTCGGGTTTAGGGTGTGTGAGTGTTGGTTTGTAAGGGAATTTCTAGGATTTAGGGTGAATTTTATGTTTTGGGTAGAGTAGGTTGGGGGTTGTTAAAAGAAAAAATCTATATATGCATAAAAATATGTATTAATTTTATTATTTATAGATCTAAATATCCATGTCTAATTAAAAATAAATATGTATTTTAAAAACACATCTGTAAATGTAAAATATATACACATACATTCATACATGTATGTGTGACTAATAATACATCTAAATATACATATGCATTTTTAACAATGCATATGCATTCTTTACACATGTTTATACAATGAAAATATAAGTATTTCACAGGTAACTATGTTGCCTCCAAATATAAACAGATCTATCTATCTATCTATCTATCTATCTATCTATCTATCTATCTATCTATCTATCTATCTATCTATCTATCTTCTATCTATCTATCTATCTATCTATCTATCTTCTATCTATCTATCTATCTATCTATCTATCTATCTATCTATCTATATATCTATCTATCTGTGTGTATAGACATATAAATATATATACTTATATATAAAGGCATAATACTTACCTGCTAAATGCTAAATGCTTACATTTTTGTTGTAAAGTCATGCATTGTGAAGGCATGCGTGATAAAGATGTGGTAGTGGCAAGGACCACGTTGTAAAGGTATGTGTTGTAATTGCATGCATGGTTCCGTCATACAACCCTAGTATATGAGCAATTCTAGACTGGGAATGATGAACTGGAGAGAAAAAGGTACACTCCCTTAGCAATTGTTTATACATTTTACTTTGGATAAAAGAAAATGTCAAGAAAAGGATCAGATACCTGGTTGCAGTCTCCACCAATTATTAAATTGTCATCAGAATATTCCATTAGCTTTTACACCAAAAGGATTTGTTAATTTGAGTTGGACCATATACATTGAAAATAGTTAAAGCTATATTCTACATAGGTAACTTAACAGCCACCCATCTTCCCTCATCATCACTCTCTTGAGGTATAAATTGAATGTCAAGATGTTTATCACATAGAATGATCATTGTGTTTTTTTCCCCAACCTGGAAAGAGAAAAACATTGTCCACTCAGTACTTTTAAAGCTTCAATATTTATTTTTGAACAAGATGGGTCTTCTGCAGTAATTCAATGCTTGTTTTAAGATTGGCAAGATGAGGTTTAATCGAAGAGCCTAATCCCTTGGCATTCCATGAAACTACTCTAAGTACCATACTGAAAAAGTAAGTTATAAACTAGAAGGCTACACTTCAGAAAATTGATAAAGAACAATCAATCAAATCAAAATATTGTTTATTCAGTTATTTTTCTATAACCATAAAAGAGTGCATTGAACATACAATAAAATAATAAATATTCATATCTGTAATTAGGAACAATTCACATTGGTTTTACAGGAAATCGCAAAACAAAGTGCCTACATGCCTAAAATACATTCACAAATGGATATTAGTTCTTAATATAATCCATATTGAATGAACAACATACAATACATATAAAAATCTTTTAAGCCTATCTAAAATCACCATATGTCAATAAACAGCATGAAAATTTGCAAATAAAGTACATAACAATCACAGTTTAAGATTGTGCAAGACCTCTTTTTCTTTTAGATAATACAGCCCTAAGATACCTAAAGAACAAACATATACATGAAAATGTATCCATTATGATTTCACGACATTGATAAAGAAAGCAAAATAGATTTAGATTAGAGTTAAAAAGGAGACGTTGGAAAAAGAGAGGAGAAAGGGAAATAATAAAGGAAAAGATAATGAAAGTTAAAGAAAAGCAGTAAACGCAAGACAAAAGAGTATGCATCTACAAACAAGCAGCAGTGAGAAACTTTAGAAGTATTCATGTGTTTTCCTTTACAGTCATCCACAAATGCCCTCAGTTTGGTTGGGTCGTCATATGTTGTTGTCTTATTTTTATATGAAAGTTTGAAAAGGCATGGAGGTAAAAAGACCAAATCTAGCATTAAGAGCTATTAATTCTGGTCGCACTTCTAAGAATTGCTGTTCTCTGTCAGCAGTGGCTTTTCCAATATCTTGAGAGAAATGTAAGTTATGACCAAACCATGAAACCTCTTGATTTTCCTTAGAAGGTATATTGACCTTGAGTAAGTCAATATTTTCTAGAAAAAGGTTAACTACACCCCTGGCTCTGTTAGATGAAGAAGCAAAATTTGGTTTATTTCCCTATCTATGTGCTCTTTGAATATTTAAAGAAATTGATGATGGCAAGTCTAACACCTTAGGTATAATGGTTTGAAAACAACTGAATATGATTATCCCTTCTGGAAAGCAAATAATCCAAAAATTGTTACTTCTGTGGCGATTTTTCAAATTCTCCACTTTTTTTTGAAGAAGAGATCTGTGTGACTGCATTTTTTTTATCTTTGCATTAGAGTCCTCTAGGTTGCTCACCTGTTGTTCAAATTCAGGTGCTCTTTTTCCAAGTGAGTCCATTTGTCATCCATTGTTTGTAATCTCTTAATGGTTACTTCAATTCATGGTCACAAAGCTCTTATCTCTTCTAAGAGTAATTCCATTGATAGGAAGGAAGGTGTTTTGACTGGCGAAGGATGAACAGTTTTAGGCCATTAGGGTTTAGTTACACTTTAGGTATAAGGAAGTTGGACGTGTTTGCTGCTTCAGCTAGTTTCGGTAACAAGTAAGGGGCATTTGCATTTTGCTTCACATTATAAGATTCTTCCATATTTTAAAGAGAAGATCCTTCTGAGTTCAAAGTATTTCCATAAGATTCAGGAGAACAAGTAGTGCTAGTTAATTGTCTAACTTTGCCCATGCAGAAAACTGGCTACAAAATATTGGGAAAAATCTAAGAATTTGAGGAACCACTGGCTGCTAATGACAAATGACATCTCACTTAGAATCTGAATATAATGACAAGAACTTTTTGCCATTAACGGCTCTCACTGAGCCTAAACATCCACATGAATAAAGGTGTTTGTCGGTAAGCATAAATGAGAGTATAATCCCTCATACAAAGGATGACTGAAGTGATAGTGGAAAATTAAAAAAGCATTTGGCATTTGTAATCCTTGAAACTTGCTACCACAACAAGCAAATAAGAGAGAACAAATTATGCTTAAGAGAAAATATTTCATTTTGGGACATTTTACTTACATGCAAACAAGTAAAATGCTATGTTGCTAGCCAAAAAGCAAAACCACATTGCCAGACAAAATACAAAGGACTGTAACAAATATGTGCAGTGCAACACCTTTCAAAAGGCAACAGGACACCCCAGGAGCTAACTATTAAATTGCACTCCTTTCTTTTCTTGTTAGTGTTTCAGTATGGACAAATTGCAATTTGTGTATCATTTGAAGCTAGCAATGTGGATTCCATTGCTGGAGATTTCTGGCTGGCCGATGACCTGAAGTCCACAGATTGTTAAGATTACAATCTTTTCTCTCTGACTTAATCTAAGCATGTTCTTAATGTGGATGTTTAAGTCAAAGTAGGTGAAAAACTGAAATTCTTTTAAGAACTTAGGGGCATATTATCAAGATACGCATAATGGCCTTGATAATATGCCCTTGTGAATTCCCATAGAAGCCCATGTTCTGGTGTGAACATTGCTTCTATTGGAATTCTCAGGGGCATATTATCAAGCCCATTACCGCTGCTTTAGCGGCAGTTTCCTGCCGCTAAAGAGGCGATAATTATAACCCAGTTCTTAATAATATGCCCCAAAGTCAGATATATATGTGGAGGCCACCAACTTGAGGAGACAGCTGGGTGCTTCATGCAAAAGGCTTTTCACATACCAGGAGCACTGAAAAACAGTTTCAGTTACAGAATTAAAAAAGGGATGACTCACACCTTGTTATCTTCTGGTTTTGGTATATAGAAAATAAATTCACTGCTGTCATCATCAAATTCATTTCTGGCATCACCCCTACCTGGACTATGGTATAATGGTGCTAAAGATGTCAGCTCATCTTACTCATATTTGAATTGACTGAGAACAGTTTTTTTCTCAGTAAGTTTATACTCTCAAACGTTCCTCCCACTAGTATTGAGGTTAAACTAAATGCCATCTTTCTACAGCTGCGCAATCATTCATCATAATTGATGCCATCTTAAAAATGGACCTCAATTTCGAGGTGAGATGATTCCCTCTACAACATGCACATGTTAACAAAAGTGAAGACATGGCGAAATACTTGTCCTTAATCTAATACATGTTCCCCACATTGTGAAAATGTGCTCTGAACATAACATTGGAGCATCAAGGAAGGAACCTGGACCCATAGGAGCAGATGGGCCATACACAGATTAAGAAACACAAATTGTTGCAGTACACTGTCAATGCATACTGGGTGAATAGCATTCATTTTAGGACATGCATATACCTCATCACACACTCTTCATTCCACACCCATTGTGAGATCTGAGTGATGAGGAGTGAGGAAGAAGAAGGCATGAGGTTTAAAGCATAAATAATGAGAAAGGAGACTTGAGGAGAGGAGTTTTGGACAAGGAATGAAAAAGGGGGAAAAATTGTTGAGGAGTGCCATATGAAGAGTGGGTGAAGAGGAATGTGAGATGGGCAATAATGGATGTAAAATTACAAGTTAGAAGTGATTCATAACAATTTAAGGATGAGGGCTAAGCAGTGAGGGAACAGGAGTGATAGACGAGGACATAGGGATGAGAAATGAGGGATGGGGTTGAGAAGTGATGGACGAGGACTGAGGGGTGAGGTTTGAGGCATAATAGAGAAGTGAAAGTTGTGGAGTTTGAAGTGTGGGATGAGAAAGGAGGAACAATTATTGGAAAGAGAGGGGGTGAGAGATGAAGAATGGACAAGCAGAAATGGGAGATGAGAAATAATGGTGAAGTAAAATGATTAGAAGTGAGGGATAACAACTGAAGGATGAGGAATGAGAGATGAACAGTGAGGGATAAAGAGTAATAGATGAGAAATGAGGGATGTGGTCTAGTGGATAAGGAGTGATGGATGAGGAGTATGGAATGAGGTATAAGGAGCACAGTTAAATTAATGAAATGTCACATAAATTGGCCCACTTTACACATTTGTGGCCAGTAAATCACTTTTAAATGTCAAATTTCACAAAGTACTAAGGAACGCCAACTACCCTGTCAGTGAAAATTCACAGAATATGATACTAGAGCCATTTGACCAACTTAAATATGTGTCCATTGTGACTGATGAGGACAGAACACAAAAGTGACACAGCAGCATATGCAGAAGCATGCATGCCATCCAAATGGTGCTGTTTTTCTGTAAAAGCTCTGCCACAGCAATTGACTTCACACAAACAGGAAAGCGATGCCAAAAGGTGAAATAAAATGCTGCCCCTTCCATGACTGTAGTAGACATTGGTTTCTAAATTGTGTGGAATGCCAAGAGAGACCGTACGACAAATGCCGCGACTTCATCAAGAAAAATGTGTATGCGCCAAATTCAATTCCTCTACATAAGGCTACCTTATCTTTATCTTGAGTCTTCTATATACATTTGAGGAGACCATATTGATAAAATTACTTCGATCTCCAATTTATTGACTAAGGGGTCAAGGATTCTCACAAGATTTATTTCTGTCCTGAAGATAGTCTCCATGATTCACTTTAGCGGAGGCTGAAACATCGATGTATAACCCATTCTTCCATTTTAGTTATTGTTAAAATGTTATTCTATGACTTCTGTATCCTATGCATAGGACAGACACAACCTTTGACTGTGTAGAGATGGGTAGTTATACATTGATGACTAGTGTACCCACACATTTGATTTACTTGTGATTTCTGTTATCGATGTAAGTGAGAAGTGTTTTGTTTTGTTTTCAACCCCTATATATCATACATATATATTGCATTGTAATATATATATAACTTTCAATGTTAAACCTGGCTATTACAATTGATTTACAAAACAAATATTGAAAGTATTGATTCAGTTCATTGACGATGTCATGTGAGGACATTTTATGAAAGCTATATTTTACTTATTAAAAATAAATGTATGCTCCAAACAAATCCCTTGTAGGCATCTATACTTGTTTAACTCTAGTAGACAAGGTGCCCAGACGATCTGTGGTTACCTATTGTTATATGGCCCTTAAGGACATTGTCAACATTGCTAAGTTAGCATGCGCCTTGCTGCCATGATACTGCTTGTGTGCACGTTACTACATGACTTTGTTTTTGCAAGAATCTGTTTGTGCCTTCCACTTGAAAACGGCCTGGTTTTTCGTTCTCTGCTTTTCTTGGAGTCTAGTTTGAACATGATGTGCAAGGTCGATAACCAATGCCCCTTATTATTCTGTTCTGGTCAGTCCCTAGCACCTAGACATACCATGCTACACAAAGCTGCAATACTGGCGACTCCTGCTTTGATGTTACTGGGTTGCATGTTGTTTTAACACACTTGGAGAAAGCCGTTCCATGGAGAAGAGCTCCGCTGTTCCTACGATGTAAACCTTACATCCAGCCTTTAAGGTATGGGGTCTACAGTCAAAGCCCAGAGATCTTCCTTTATATAAAAAATAAACATCTTCTAGTCAAGCGGAGGGTGGTTAGGCCTAATTGCCCTTATTTCCACAGTCTTTCAATAATGACTTCTCTCTTTGTATTTTATGGAATTGTAACAATGCTTACTGTGCTGATTTTATGAATTTTGCTGCTGGTAGTGACTCGTATACTGTATTGTAGAGCACGATAGTTAAAATAAACATTTTGAACTATTTCAGTGACTCTGAATATTCTTATTGTGGACAAGTACGAGTGAGTGAGCGAAAGAGTATGTCTTGCTCCCGCGATTCCTGAGAGTCAGGAGTGTTGTGTTCTGAGTTGTCTAATCATTTGTACCTTTGTGATATTTGGAGGAGAACGAATGAGACAATATAGCTAGTTGGTTTCGGGATTTTGGGTACTAATGTGGTAGTTTGGTACACCTCTATACACTGAGGTTCTGTTTTTCTGCGCATAGTTCTGTGTATGTGCAGAATCCCTGCAACACTGTGCGAAAAATGATCAAGACATGTGTTCAATTGTCAGTGACAAATACTATAATTAATACCTACATATAATTTGCAGCAAATTGTTAAACTGCACCCAGATCTATGAGTCGGGAACCTCTGGTGATTTTTATTCCCAGAATAAATTTGCTCTGATATGGGGTGAATTGATTAGAGAAAAAGCCACTGAGGATATACTTAAACAATTGTCTTGTTTTTCTGATGTCACTGTGTGACCCTCTGGCCTGACTTTCTTTTAAGGCTTTATTGGATTCATCACTATCGGTCAGTGAGAAAGACCGCTTAAACACTGTATAATTTGATGATACTTAATCAATGTTTATCAGTTTTCATCTGCTTGCTTTTCAATATTATTTTCACCGTTTGCACATTGCTGGTGGGGCCCTTTACATCCCAGGAAATGAAAGTAGGCTGAAGGTCATTCTATTAAAGAGCAATTTGCTGCATTTATTTCTCCATGTTTTTTCCACACGGCTCTTGTCAAAATGATAAACTGCAGCTCTATTCAGTATTTCACATCACTGTCTTTAAAAACAGATTGGAGGTGGCGATACACTGGCCACGGAAAAGGAATGGCCAGCTCAGCTAATATAGATCATTATTTATTGGCTGAAGTAGAGCTCTGTAAAAGCATTGAGGTTGTCTATTTAAAACGTAATTATGAGCTTTTGAAAATGAAAATTATATGTCCAACACAGATTTAATACATTGCAAGATGTGCTATTCGTATATTGCATAAAAAAATAAAAACGCTGAAAAATCAAAAATAATTAAGAATATTACACTTACAAATTTTTTGTAATATTTGTTTCATTGATTTTTATCTTAGCAGAAATATAGGAATAATGTTAGATCGCTTCTTGGCCAATGAAATATTGTGCGTACAAGCAGTTTTACAACTGAATTTCAATTAGGTTGTAAGATACCGTTTGGGGAGCCAAAGCGCACGCAGGTGCTACTGCCGCCGAAGTCCCTGGGTCTGTCCTACAATGGCTCTTCAAACTGGGCCCTTGAACACTTGACTCCCATTTATAGCTAGGTGAGCATTCACAGATGTTTGAGGTAGGTAGTCTCAGGGTGCACAAACTGTGAACCCAAGTGTCACCAAAGAGTGCAATAACTGATTGTCCAACCTAGTGCTTTCCTTTGGTAATTAAAAGTACTTTAATGCACATGTAACACTTAATAGTACATTAAACAGGCTACAGGAATGCATCCTTCACTTGCAATTGGGGTTCCACCCCTCCTCCTGAGTGCCCCTCCTTTTGGTATTAAGGAGATCCCCGCCTTCGGGTTCTACTACAAGGGCAGAAATATTTACCCAGGTTAGCAGATCACCGCTTTTTATAGCATGAGCACTTAAAACAGTCCTTGTTTTTTAGTTCTCATCACAGCGGTGGCACTTTATTACTTTTTGAGTGGCTAGCGTGGAACCTCAGCAGATGTCTTCTTGCTCGCTCTCTTCTGAAAGGAGAGTTTCCTCCCGCATTTGGCATGGCCACAGCAGGCACAGGTAATGTTGTTGCCTGGAGTCTTTACAGATGTTCGGGTCGCTGGGTCTCTGATGATCTGCAGTACTCCAGTTAATGGCAACCCTGCATCTGTGCTTCAGTGAATCAGGGGTGGCTGTGGAGATTAACCGTCATGATCAGCTCTGGCACAGTCCTTGCAGTGCCGTACACACCTCAGTCAAAGTCTGTGGTGCACCAAAGCACACGTTTATTATCGTATCAGCGCAGTCCTCTAGCACATTTTTTCATGTGGGACAGTCCACTTGGTCATATTTCTCACGTGTATCGGCACGCTTCTCTTGCAGCAGTGGCACAGTCCACTAGGGCACACTTCTATGCTATAGCAGCCCAGTCCTTGCTTCCCTGGTGTAGTGGCTCAGTATGCTCTGGGAAATCTCTCTGTGCCACTGCCCGCTCAGCACACTTTATGATGCAGTTCCCACCTAGAACCCTTCGGAAAAAGAGACTGCACTCTATTATTCTCAGGTCCTGCAGATCAGTCTCCTCATTCTTCCTTCATCTGGCAGACCCATACAACTGGGGATCAAGCTGCTCTTTTGCTTTAGTTCTGTCACACATTGCACAGTTGACAGACATATTTTTATTTAGGTTTTCAGTTTGTAGAGGATGCATCTACCCACCATAGTGATTCTAGAGCTAAACAGTTATGGGCCTATTAGGATGTAGGGTGGTTGGCAACTGCACGCATGGTGGTGCCGATCCACCCTGCATCCTTCCCCGCCCGCCACCCGTTTACCCCCGCCATATTAGGATGGCCGTGGGTACCGCGGCAGATGGGAAGACCATCCAGCACTTTTCCACCCGGTCGACAAGTTGACCGAGGGAAACGGGTTTAATATGGTGGTGGTGTCTGCTAGATACCACCAGCCATATTATCATGGAGGCAGAAACATGCCTTTCCGCCATGTAAAGACATGCAGAGTTCTCTTACGGGGGCCCGTTGCAGGCCCCAAGGGTATTGGGAGATGGGGGGTGCACATGGGGGGTACCTATGTTACCCCCCTGCATTGTCATGGACATGGTGGTAGGCACCTCACGGTGACTGTTTGTCACCTTGTGCATGACAATGCACAGAGTGCATTCCCAGCATAGTGGCGGGCGGTGCTGTGAGCACCGCCCACCAAAATGGAGGGAATGGGGGATGCCACGGTGGCATTCTAATCACAGGTGCGGGCCCGCCGCACCACTGGTGGCCGGTCCCAGTACAGCTAGGGTGGCGGGCAGACGGAAGTTCGCCCACCATCCTAATGGCCCCCTTAGTTTGTATTGAGGAAAAAAGGGCTATGACTGATAGATAAGTAGCATTTAGTGTTGGAATAGGCATGTTTCAATACGCTTCCTGAAAGTGGTTTCAGTAGAGCTAAATGATCAGAATATTCCACAGTTTGGGAGCCAAATAGGAAAAAGGGGGGCCACTATTTCTAGAGAGATTAACGTAGAGACCAAGTGCAAGCCTGAAGCCAGAGAACCAAAGGTTGTTTAAAGAGAGATAAGGGTGAAGAAGTTGATGTAGGTAAATGTCATATTTACTGGAGAACGCTTTATAGACAAAGTATAAGGAATTAAAGATGGATCTCTTGGTAACTGGCAGCCAGTGTAGGTCTTAGAGCTCAAAAAGGTATCTTAATCCTGAGCAAACATATGCCATTAGTAATCAAAAGTTCAAAAGGTCGTATTAGTCCAAATCTTCTTCTTTATTTTCAATAAGTCCTTACTTCCTGAATTGTCAGATTCATATTTTACCGTACCCGTTATCCCGAATATTAGTGGATACAGACCGCTGTCTTTGCATGTTAGGTTACTTTTAGATGTTATCGCGATATAAATTACTGAGGATTTATGGATATTTTTTTAACTATATGCCCTGAGGAAGTCGGTGGGTGATGCCCCCAAGACGAAACAAGTGTTGGCTACGTCAATGTGATAACATGAATCATCTGTGAATCACCTGTGTCTCTTGGAAGTGATGACTTTTCGAAAATAAAGAAGATTTGGACTAATACGACATTATGAATTTTTGATTACTAATGACATATGTTTGCTCAGGATTAAGATTTATTTTTTACTCTATTTCTGGGAAATAGTGTCCGCAGAGATACCTGGAAACATGGGTGGCCATTTCCCCCTTTTCTTTTGAGCATCTTGTGGGATAATTTGATGAGCTTTTTACAATGATGGTTGTGCGCAGACACAAACGCAGCCACATTTAAAAGTTGCCTCTAGATCTTTGAGCTGTAGAATGAAAGATTGATTGTGGGTAAATTAAACATAAACCTTATTGATTGACTTGCAATTGCTATGAAAGTGATTAAGAACCACCCATATCAGTTGAATTGCCATAGTCTAAGCAAGAAGTGAATAATGCCTAGGCTATCAATTTTTGGGAAGTCAGAGGTAAGAGTGGAAGAATCTTCATGGGCATCCTCAGCAAGCCAAAACATGTACTTGCAAACTCAGAAATTTGTCAGTTGAAAGAAAGTTTAACGTCAAGTCAAAAGACAAAATTCTTTACAGCAATGATGGTTCTGGTTGCTGCTTAAGTTCAGTGGCTAAGCTAGGTGGCCAAAAAGAAGGCTGATTTCCAACCAGCATGACTTTTGAATATTCACCATTACATTTTAAACAATTGAAACACATCCATTTGGCAACAGCTGACATGCAAGCTCAGAGGCTGCCCTGGGTGAAGCTCAGGCCTTCGGAGACCAACACAAGAAGTTGTGTGTTGTCTGCACGGGAAAGAATAGGGAAGCCAAATGTATTAATAATGGCAATGAAGGGGACAAATTGATGGTGAACAGTGTGAAGCTTAAAAAAACCTCTCTCCGACCCCACAAGGCAAAGCATAGGAGAAAGAGTGGAAGGAGTCTACCTAAACCAATCAGTAGCATAACTAGTGTGTCCCGGGCACTATCACAAGGAAGGAAACCTCCTTACTTCGGTTTGAAATACAGCATGCCACTGCATATGCTCCACCAATGAAAGCTATACTCTTTAACCAATTTAGCTCTGCTCGCTAAGAAAGAGAGGAGCCATTTGAGTGCAGGTTTACAAATCTCAGGAGCACAGAGGCGAGTGACCAGAATAGTAGGGGACATGGTGTTGAAAGCCGCAGAGAAGTCTAATAATATCAGAGATCAGAGCACATTGCCTCCATGATCATGTTCAAAGATATTCTGTCACAGGTGCAGTTTTGCTTCTGTACTGGGGCCAAAAAAATGATTGGGAGGGAACTAGGTGGTGATGTTTTCAAGGTATTTTGAGAGCTGAGAGTTCACAAATGTCAATGATTTTAGTAGGAAATGGTAAGTGTGAGATGGCCCCATAGTTTGTAAAGTAGAATGGATTCAAGAACAACTTTTTCAGAAGCTTTTTACAAGTACAGCATATTTCCAGGTGGAAGGGACTGTGGCAGATCATAGAAAGGTATTGATTTTATAAGTTAGTGCAGAACCAATATAATTGTTAAAAATAACGATTTTTTTAATCATGTTATTTATTTTAATATAAATTGTGTGTTGTATCTTTTTTGTATAAGAATTGTTTGTATGTTTATTATACGTGTTAAAATGTTAGTAGTTATTAAAACATTTTTACTAGAATTTTGCTTTTTTAGTTCCGTAGTGGGTTGTGGGTTTATAGGGGAATAGGGTGGGAATTAATTTAATTATATCAGTTTATTGATTATTTTTTGTAGTTATTATTATTTTTTTATTTGAATTTTGCCTTTTTAGTTCCATAGCGGGTTGTGGGTTTACAAGAGAATAGGGTGGGAAGTAATTTGATTATATTACATTAATTGAATATTTTTTATTTATTCATATTTGTTAAATTGAAATGTTATAGTGTTAAATGTGTAAATACATTTTTTATTAATTAATGAATAATTAGTTGTTAATTAATTTTAATTAATTATTTGCAATTAATTATGGTAATTGTGTGATTAATTTTAGATGTGTATTGTGTTTATAGGCGAAAATGGTGAGAAGGATGGGAAGTCATTTATTTTTATTTATTTTTTTATATTTTTTTATTGAGCAGCGCATTAGGTACATGGAATACATATTATACTTCAAATCGTTATTAAAAACCATTTGTACAAAAAATATGATAGCTTCTTATTTCATAATAACATTTTTGAAAAGATATGACTGTAGCCGCTAATAACATCATCAATCAGAAATAACAATGTGCAAATAATCTAATAAAGTGCAGCAACAAAGAAAAGTGCTAATGCTTCTAAAGTGCAATAACAAAGAAAGTGCTAGTGCTTTTTATCACAAATAGCAGCTACAGCTTCAACATCAATATTGATATCTAGTGTTAATGTCCCTCTTTTAACTTTTCTAAATCACTAAAAAACTTCCAATTTTTTTCAAATTTCCTAGTGGCTCCCACCCATCTAGCGTAAGCTTCTTCAAAATTTTGAGTCCTTTCATTTTATTATACCATTTCAAAAGAGAGGGAACTTCACTAAATTTCCAATTCTGAAGAATTAAAGTACGGGCTACAGTGCACGAAATAAATAGAGAAACTTTCTCCGAATCTGTTAACATCATTCTATCTCTGCATAGTCAATACAGAACAGCCTCGGCCTGCCTCGAGTAAAACTCTCTTCCCAATTGCTAGCTCAATATCTACAACTATTGCCTCCCAGAAGGGCCTCAACCGTGGACATGCAAAAAAATATGGGGCCATCCACCTTCCCCATCCGCCTGACAGCGAAAGCACTTATTTTCAACTTCCAGTAATCTTTTTTTTAAGGCTGCCGGAGTTAAATAGGAAAGCCAACATGATAAAAATGCCATTCTTTTAAAATACGCTGCGCGCAGGAATCTGCTTCCTAGGTGGCATAAAGCCTCCCAATCATTAAAGGAAAAAATACATTGTGTCTCGCAAGCTATATTAGCCAAATGACTCTTTATCGCATGTACTTGACCCCGTTGATGTAATAACCGGTACCAGTTCCCTACACCACTGACTTTGGCCCCATAGAGAGCTACCACACGTTGGTTTGGAGCATCAAAAATGTAGCTGGTATTTTTTTAAAAATGAACAACTTGTAAATATTCAAAAAAAGGCAGGTTTCCTCCGGCTCTCTGCCCTTACCATTACCTCTTCCCAGGAAATCACCCTATTTTGAATAATAAAATGTCTTAGCTCGAGTAGTCCACAACCTTCCCAATTGTTAATATGACTTGATCAAAACTGGAGTTCGAGACTAGTACATTCTCTCATTTTTAAATATTGCAGACCCGAGGAACCTCTCTTTTTAAAAAAGGACTGAAGTCTAACGGAATAATCCTTTAAAGTCTTGTAGGGGGCCTATTCCGATTCAAGAGTCTTTTTCCCGTATGAATCGTACCCTGCAACGTCCCCGTACGTACGACGTAGTACGATTCTCACCCAATGCATCTCCCCCTACGAATCGTACCAGGAACCGTACGACTTGAATTCATGTACGAATCGCCGCCGGAAGTTGCAGCACGCGACGTTTGTACGGTTCACAGCATGTTTTCCCGACACAGCAAGTACGATTCGTCCCGCCGACCCTCCGTACGACTCTTTTCCTACGGGAGCTGAAAACTGTTGGAAAAGCAGAGTACGCCTCAAAACAGGTACGGAACGGACCCCCCCGGGTATGGTGTGTACACCCCATGATCTCAGGGGTACGTGCGTACCCCTGCGATCATGGGGTGTACGCACCGTACCCCATGATCACAGGGTGTACGGTGCGTACCCCATGATCGCAAGGTGTATGGTGCGTACACCCTGCGATCATGGGGTACGGTGTGTACACCCCATGATCGCAGGGGTACGCACCATACGGTGTGTATGTAAATGTGTGACCCTCCATACGAATCGCACTTACCTGACGTGTACCGTACGAATCGCGTCTCCATTCCACGGTCCGGATCGTACTCATCAGGTCGTACAGCATGTTTACGAATCGTACGGTCCACTGTGAGGCTACGAGTCGTATGGAATCTCTGGCGCAATTTGTATGGGTCGCGACGATTCGGACGGAAACTGTCCGTACGAATTGTACTACGTGATTTGGACGGACGTGTACGATTCGTACGGAGAGGGCTCCGGATACGGCGGCCTCATAATAGGTTCTTAAATGAGGCAAAGCTAAGCCCCCTTGTGCGATAGATAGGTAGTTGCACCACAGTCAATTTAACCCTTGATACTTTCTTTCCCCAGACAAATTCTCTAAATAAAGCTTGTATTCTGTAAAAAAAGACACATTTATCTTGATTGGGACATTAATAAAAAGAAATATAAGCAACGGAAGTATGGACATTTTGATTAATAAAACTCTACCCACTAATGATAGGGGGAGTAGAAGCCATTGTTCCAGAAGATTCTTGATTGTCTCTTTCACTCTTAAATAATTCAATTTATATAGCTGTTTGTATAGACTAGACACAAATATCCCAAGATACCTAATTAGATCTAATATAGCGGCTTGTGCCCTCAAGCAGGATGGAATAAAATTTTAATCTGTATTGGGGGCTAGAACTTCAGTTTTATTAGAATTTATTTTGTAGCCGCCAATTAGTTCAAAATTCCTAAATTCCCTTAAAACCATTTTGAGATTATCTTTGTCGGGGGTCAAATATTAAAGAACATCATCCGCAAAAAGTTTCAACTTTGCTATGCCAGAGATAGAGGGTTAAATAACAGCATTATTTCATATTTTATTGCCAGTGGTTCTATAAAAAAGGTAAAAAGCAGTGGCAAAAGCAGACAACCCTGCCATGTCCCCCGGTTTATTTTTATAATTCCTGCTCCTTTCGAATTGATTGCTACCAGAGCCGTGGCTCACTGATAGATGTTACGTAGTATATTAACGACCTGTGTAGGGAAGCCAAACAGACCAAGGGCAAAAAACAGAGTTCTCCAATTAACTAAGTCGAAAGCTTTCTCGGCAACAACCATTATAATGCATGCCGGAATAATGTTGGTATCAAAATAATCCAAGGCATGTATTAAAAACCCGGTATTGGCCTTCATGGATCTACCTGCTATAAAACCAGTCTGATCTCTATGAATTGTCTCTTGGGTGGCAAATAAAAAAAGATCTGCCCATACTTTCATTAAAATCTTATAGTCTGAATTCAATAAACTGATGGGCCTAAATGAATTGAAATCTGTAGGATTTTTTTATCCTTTTTAAGAAAGGACACAATTATCGCCTCTTTAAAACATGCGGGAACCAAACCACCCTTTTTATTATAATAATTAAATCGTTTTTTCAGAGGAGTAAATAATTCCTTGGCCCCTGCTGTTGCTTTGATGGCTGCCGAAATCTCTGCGGATTCCACATCAGATCCTAGTTGACTGATCCGATTATCTGAAAGTTTAGGAATATTCACATTTGTGAAATAATCCCGGATCAGCTCCTCCTCCACTAGATATTCAGTAGAATAAAGTTGATGGAAATGTTCTAAAAAGATCTGGGGGATCTCATCACTATTGACAACTTCTCGACCGGTCTGAGGGTCGAACACTTAAGATATGGTGGCTGATTCTTGTTTTTTTCTTGTTGAATTAGCCAAGAATTTACCAACTAGATGACTTTCTTCGTAAAAAAACGTAAAAACATTTGTTGATACATTTGGGAACTACAGATCTCCTCTAGAACAATAAAAACCCTCAAAGCTGATCTTGCCTGCTCAAGCTGATTAGGGAGTAGCTGAAGTTGAAGGGCGTACTCTTTTTCAACCGCTGTTTGTAATTTAGCTATTTTAAGCCTCCTGGTATTTGACTGGGCAGCCGTAAAGGCGATTATTTGACTGCAGGTGGCCGCCCTAAACCCGCCCCACACCGAGAAGGGCTCCGTGGTGTTCTCATAGATCTTAAAATATTCAGAGATCCATTCTCTAAAGCTTTTCACCCAATCCTGGTCCTGCAGGAGGAGGTGGTCCTGCTGCCGCCTGGGCAGCTCTCTGCTCCCTCCCTGACTATCATTTCTAGCCCAACATACGTGTGGTCAGAGAAGGGTTTACATTCTATATCTAGATGTGAGAAAAAAATCAATTCGGGATGCAGTTTGAAAGCTGTACCAATAACAAGTAAAACATTTTTTATCAGAATTGATCTCTCGCCAAGGATCCACTAGTTCATATTCTTGTCTAATAGCCTCCACCAAATTTTTGGTATTTGGTTTCTGTTGTTTTTTATTTTTATTTGAAGTATCCATTCTTAAATCCTGTATAAAATTAAAATTCCCATCTATAACAAACTGACCAGGGGCTCCCATCAAAAGCCTATTAATTTTAATCAGGGCTGAGATGTCATCTGAGACAGGACCATAATAATTTATGAAATTCAAGATCCTCCCCTTTAACCTTGTTGCTACCCATATCCATCTCCCGTGTGGATCCTTGTGCACTTGTAAAAATTCCCAGGGAAGTTTTCTAGAGAAATAGATGGCAACTCCTCTCATAGCGAGGCCTGCGGATGCAAAAAATAAAACATTAGAAAAAACCCTGGGTAAAAATAACTTAGGAGAATTAGATTTTAAATGTGTCTCCTGAAGAAACAAGACTTGGGAGTAAAAATTATGTCAACCATCTAATAAGAGCACTATACTTTTTTTTATTTAGAATTCCAGTAGCGTTGACTGATAGGATCTTACATTTACGGGTTTCTAATATTAGTTCTATCTCTAGAGTAAACTCCTGGTTTACTCAGTAACACAACTTTAAGATGCTTGCTATCTGTACTTTTTGCTCCTACTCTTTTTCCTGCAGTGAACCCTATCCCAACCCCACCATTCCCACCACAAAAAAGAAAAAAACACCCATCGAAATGTGGACATCCCCCCACTGACCACGCTATCCACATTTTGCCCCTCCCAACTAAGCTCCTGGGTGTCATGGAATTACACCCTGGGTGACCCCGCTTGCCCCACTAACCCCAGCAACAAAATAATCAGAAATTGACTAGCTGAAAAACGCATCTAGCACAAAAGCAAGGAAGGCCCTTTTCGTTACCATATGATGAATCTACATATAACTACTATATATCAAAAAGGGGAGAAGGAAAAGTCTGTGATCCTTTCAGTTTTCTTAGTCTTAATATCAAAAAATCAATGAGGGAAGGGATCACTTGTCCTGGGTAACCAGGGTTTGCTTACTATTCGTTTCCGATACCGATAAAAAACCCTCATTCACGTACCAAGGCTCGAATGGCGGTGTCTACATATAAATCATTCCTTTAGGCACGAGATCATTGCAAGATCGCTTTTTAATAATGCCTGGGCTTCTTCCAAATGAGGAAAAATAAAAAACTTTCCCTTGACTAAAACTCTCAGTTTTGATTGTTGGGCAATTGATGCTTGGGCACCATGGGCTTTAAACAAATGGAGAATCTTAACAAATTATTTTCTTCTACGCCTAGCAGTGGCAGTCATTTTTCAAAATATGCCGCACTTGATGGTTGCATTTACTAAGAACTGCCTCTGCTGAATTGCCTTCATCAAGTATCTTTCCTTTATCCGAAAGTCTGCAAAGTTCAGCAAAATTGTTTGCGGCATCATGGAATTGGAGAAAGGATGAGCTGAGACACGATGTGCCCTAGTAATGGTGAGATCTCCATCGAGATCCGGAAGAACTTTCTGCTTGATGAAGGAGTTAGCCCATTGCAGAGTTTGAGAACCTTCGATACCTTCAGGGACCCCAACTATCCGGAGGTTTGACCTTCGAGAATGGTTCTCAAGATCTTCCAGTTTGTTCTCCTGATAGTTCTTAGTTTTTACTCCTTCTTTCCCTTCCCCAATGACCATGTTCATTTGATCTTCTAAAACTGAGATCCTGGCTTCTGCCTCCTGAAGTTTGATAGAAAAGCATGTCATTACTTCTTCGATTTTGCCTAGCCGTAGGTGCAAAGAGGCAATTTCCAATTTCTGAGTTATTTTCATCTCGCGAACCTCTCATTTTTAATTGATGAATTAATAATTAGTTGTTAATTACTTTTAATTAATTAATTGTTAATTAATGATAGGAAAAAAATAAATACATTTATGTTTTAAATAATTTGTTTGTTTGTTATTATTTGCTCCTTTTAAAGAAATATTGCTTATAAATGTATTTATTAATTATTTTATAAAATATTTGTAACTTTTTGTTATATGTAATTATTATTATTATATGTGTTCTTTTTATATGTTCAATATATTTAATCGTACATTTTTAAAATATTGTTTATTCATTTTTACGATTACTTTTTTTTCAATTGTTTAAATGTTATTAGCAATTTTTATTTCTCTGCTATCCAGCACTTTCCCTACTGTTGCCCTCACTGGAGTGGGAATATTAATTTTTACCCCTCCCCTATCCAGCACTTTCCCTACTGTTGCACTCATTAGGGTGGGAATAGTAATGTTTACCCCTCCGCTATCCAATACTTTACCTACTGTTGCACTCACTGGAGTGGGAATAGTAATTTTAATTCTTCTGCTATCCAACATTTACCCTACTTTTTCACTCACTGGAGTGGGAATAGTAAATTGTACCCCTCCGCTATCCAACATTTTCACTATGGTTGCACTCTTTGGAGTGATAATAGTAATTTTTACCCCTCCACTATCCAACACTTTACCTACTGTTGTATTCACTGGAGTTGGAATAGTAAATGTAATTATTGCGCTATCTAACATTTTCCCTACTGTTGTATTTATTGTATGGCAAAATGTAAGTTTTAATTTCTTTTAATAGTTTAATGTTTACATCTATATTTTTAACTTCAATATTTTTGATTCAATATTTTTGTACTTACCTATTTAAGTATGGGGAGTCGATATTTTTGCATTCTATATTTTTTCATCAACATTTTTGTCATCTATATTTTTGCTATCAATATTTTGTTAGTGAACCGTAATACCAATCATGCCTTGACAACATAATTTGTAGTAAAGAGATGCATGGTAAAGGCATTTGTGGTAAAGAAATGCGTGTTTAAGATGCATTTGTTGTTGCAACTGTGTTGTTGAGGCAAGCATGGTTTAGATATGCGTTCTTCTCTCATACAACCTTGACAGGCTGTGGACAATGAGAGCACTGCAGTGTTTAATATTATTAAAGTCCAGGAGCACTGCCCCCGTGAGGGACTTCAACTCCTATATTTAACATGGCCCTAGGAGGAAGTCCAGCATCGTGTCTCAGCTGTTCTTAATTGCAGGCACTATATAGAGCAGTGGGGAGGCCCGCTGCGTGAGTCCAGAAGCACAGCCCTTGTGAGGGACTTCAACCCCCATAACTAAAATGGCCTCAGGAGCGGTCCCTGCATTGTGTCACAGTTGTTCTTAATGATAGGTGCTATTTAGCGCGGTGTGGAGTCCCGTGGTGCAAGTCCAGGAGCACTGCCCTCGTGAGGAACTTCAACTCCCATATCTAACAAGGCCTCTGGAGGCGGCATCATTTCCCACCTGTTTTTTTTGCAGGGCCTACATAGCTCAATGGGGGAGTCCCGCGGTTGTGAGTCCAGAATCACTTCCCTCATGAGCGACTTCAACTCCCATAAATACCAGGACCCCAGGAGGTGGCCACTGCATCGTGTCCCAGTTGTTCTTAATTACAGGTACTATATAGCATGGTGGGGAGTCCTGCGGCATGGGACACATCAGGGCTAAGACCTGGCTAAGGATGGGCCCGTCCTTTGCACATTAGCGATGGGAGAGGATGGGGCAGGGACACCCCCTCAGCTCTGTAGCAAAGCTAGACATTCCAGTTTGTCCAGGGCCAACCTATCTATTCTGTGTTTTAGCCCTTCTATTCCCACCTCCTTTTTGTTTGGATTTCGATACATGACTCCAGCTTTTTGTTCAGCTTTTACTCTTACCTCACACAAGAGTTGAGCATCCCCATTTTGCAAAGTTGGAAGTAAAGCTCTCCTTGTGGGGGCTCCATATTTTTGGAGACTTCTGGGACTCATTGATTCTAAATTTCCAAAGTACTGTGGGTGTTATTCAAGTTCATTTCTATGTTTTTTTTTCTCGTTGTATAGTTAGTTGTTTTTGTTCAGCAGTGGGTAAAAGGAAAGCCCAGGAAAGGGCCCATAGTAATCCTCTTACCAAACAACTGCCCTCTGGAGCAACCTGTAATGATACCATGGACGGGATTGAAATTTGGAAATCAGAATGTCAAGTTATTGCCCATAATCCTTCTCCCCCTCCATCCACTATCCCAGGTGTCCTATTCCCAGAGCCACCCCAGGCCTTACCTACACCCCCACCAAGAAAATGACTAAAGGTATTACACAAATGTTTACCAATATTCTCCGGAGGACTCTTACACGCATTGGTACAGGCACCAGCAGCAGATGAAGCAATACAGAGTTACTTTCCTGATCTCTTGAACAGTCATTTGATGCACAGGTGGTAGACCAAGTACACCGGATTGAGTGCCATATTAGGTATGTTGTAATTGCTGTAGCAGAGAACAGAGTAAATGGGAGAGATACAACAGAGTTGGATGTTACAAACAATGATTGTTTGTCCCTGTTTTACAGCCTAAAGGGCATCATTGAGAGCATCAAGGAGGAGGTAGCTGCTCTGAGAAAGGTGGGTGGAAATTTGAAGGGGAGGGTGAATAAAGATCAGTCTCTGAGTGCAGCTACCCAGATAAAGGCATTACTAGGAGGTTGTGAGGGTCCCTAAAAGCTACGGTCTAGTGAGATGCTCCCTTTCTCCCCCAGTACCAAACACATTTGTACCCCCCTATTTTCACTCTTCTCCCCAGCCAATTTTTATTCAACCATACAGGAGGTTCTATTTGGCTAAGTGATAGATCAACCGTATATCAAGGTGCTCCACAGGGTAGAAGCGAGGGAAGAGAGCTTTATAGAGGCGAGGTGGTTTTGGATGAGGTTTATTCCCTTGATGTGTGATCTGCCCAACCTTATGTAAGAGGGGTGGTCAAAAACGTTTTTTTACACTAGAAACAGTGTCCAAAGGAAAGAAGCTGCAATTGTTCTTGTACATGTCCCCAAACATACCAGTGGCAGATTTGATGATAATGACTCTCTAAAAAACAAGGTTATTTACTGGCTTAGGGAAGCACATCATTGCTACTCTATCATAAAGGATGATATTGAACATGTGGAAAGAATCAATACACCAGGGATGATGAATGATATGGTAAAAGTCTGTTTTTTTGATAGTTCCATATTAGGTGGCCTAATGGCCATAGACATTTGCACAATCCCGTTTGCCAATACTTCCGTAAGAATGAAATATCGAATGCCTTTGGATGAGTGTGCCCGGTTTCTTGGTTCCACCTGTAAGGGGGGGAGTTATGGCAAGGGGGACTGTTGGTAGTCAAGGATGACTACAGGAAGAGGGGGGTGTTTTATCTGAACGACCATGCAACAATAGCTGGCTCCGCTGTGAGGAAACCACCATCTCGGCCCCCATCTTTTTTACCTATTAAACACTAGGTAATTCAGACTCTAAACAAGACAGTGCTTGACTCACTAGGTGCCCATGGAAATAGTTGTAGAGCTTTGAGGTGTGAGGCCAGCGCCATCACTATTAATACGAAGGAGGTCGGTGTATTTATGGATCAAAGTTTGAAATCTAACCCACCCTAGAACCCCCAGAGCTGCTAATCATTTTGGTGTGGAATGTTGCTGGGATTGCCCAGATACTCTTTGAGCAAGAATGGAGCAATCTTGTAGATTGCCATGATGTGTCCATTGGGTGGCCTAGTGTTCTGGGTCAAATTCACACTCTAATGCAACATTAAAATTGCTCCAGTTGACGCCTTGGACATCTTGGCAATTGTCCCCGCTCTTGGTCCGGCATAAGGGAAACTAATACTATAGAGGATCTTGACTATGTTCTCACAAAATAAACAGGCAGTAACCCCCTATTGGTAGCTGGGGATTTTAATTGTACATTTCAGCCTTTTGGATCTACCCCATTAGGTCTGACAGAAGAGTGGGAAATAATTTGGAAAATTCCCCGGCTAGAGTCTCCTGCTTTTAGATGGACAAAAAAAGAAGCCCATGTGTTGGCCCTAATGCTTCAGCATCATTTGAGGGCCACAAATGGTAGGACAAATTCCAATTGTATTGGTGGAATGGCTTTTTCCAGACCTGGCCACTCAAGTAGAATTGATAAATTTCTGGTTGATCACAACCTCTGGCCTATTGTGTATGATATGAAAGTGGTTTACAGATTTGACAGCAACCACAATGCTTTGAGCTTATCATTATCCAGCCCCAGGGAGCTAGAATCTGTGGCCAGGCGAGATTTAGGGATGTTGGCCCAAACAAATGACTTAAGAACAATAAAATGGGATTGGGTAGAGAAAATCCCAGGGGGTTTGAAATTGTTTAGAGCAAAGTATCCAAGAAGGTGGCTGTGGTGCCCAAACACTCTACAGGAGATAGAAGAGAATTTGAAAACTTTGCACAAGGTACTCTACACTCAGATTAGGGAAACCTTTGGCCAAGCTACAAAACAGGGGGAAAAACCAAGCCAAAATAGAGGGGCAAAAGTGGCCCCATGCAATAGAGTGGTGCAATCAGGAATGTAGGAAGGCTAAGGGTGAGCTCCTACAGTCACCAAAATCCAAGTCTCGCACAGATTTGGTGGGGTGTAGAGCCAAGTAGGGACAGCTACTGGATGATGCTAAGAGGAAATGGGAATGATTGCTATGGTCCTGCCTTCATAGAGCCCTAGAAGACAAAGATAATAAGTTATTTTGGAAGAAAATGGCTCGGACTTTGAATGTCTCAAGGACTGCCCTAGAGTTCATTGCTCAGCCGGATAAATGGGTGCCCCATTTTGGGGGTTCGTACGCTCATGATGCACCGAGGAGGATGAGGAGGACAGTGGCTGTCTGGATAAGTCTCCATTTAGCAAGTTTTGAGTACTTGTTATTTTCCTTAAAGAAATGAATGCAGTGATTGGCTCTTGTCTTCCAGCAAGAGCCCCCTGCTCCAGACAGAATCACAAATGATTTATATAGGGAAAACCGAGAAGTGTGGGGTGCTTACATCAACTTGTTACTTAATGTCATTCTTTTGTGCATAGAGATCCCCAATTCCTAGAAGTAGGATACTATTATACCGATCTTCAAGAGGGAGACAGGTCAGATCCAGGAAGCTTCAGACCCATCAGTTTGATAGATTCCTTGCAGAACATATTCTGCAATCTGATTTTGGCCCGTCCCCAGGAATGGATTTCAGAATGGAATATTCTGTCTGATTTTCAAGTTGGGTTTCGTGCCAATATCAGTACCCTGGATGAGGTTTTTCAATTTATTTGTTTCTGCTGAAAAGAAGTCTTGGTAAAATGGGAGAAGGCTGTAAATAGCATTTGTGGACCTGTGTCCAGATTTTGACTTGCTGCCAAGGGGCAAACCGTGGAAAGTGCTGGCAGAGGTGGGGAATCCACTAAATGTATTGAATACTTTGATGCGATTGCATGTAGGTATTAAGGCCCAGGTTATTTGGGAGAAGAGGGACAGCTAACAGATCCCTTTATGATCAGTCATGGAGTAAAACAAGGGTGCGTCTTAGCTATTTATAAATAGAGTATTAGGGTACCTCAACAGAGATGGGTGTGACACCCCAAAAGTCAAAGGGAAAAGGGCCTCAGCGCTTCTCTTTGCTGATGACACAATATTGATATCAAAACCTCCTCAAGGGCTTCAACAACTGTTGAAGGGTTTCAAATATCTTTTTGCGATGAGCAAGGTTTGGAGTTAAATGATTCAAAAACAAAGTTCATGATCTTCTCCAATGATCCCTTAAAGACACCTAAAATAATCGGTTTCCACTTTCGATTATGTGGGGATTCGCTCAACCCTACATTTTATGCTGGATCCCTCGTATAGAGAAAATACATTTTACATTAATCCAGCAAACCTCACACACAACTAAGATTTGTAAAAGAACTGTGTCAAGAAAAGTGGCTCCAGCACTAGAAATCTATAATACAAAAGCCCTAGGTTCAGCTATTTATGGAGCAGAACTGTGGGGAGGTGGGAATAGTGACCGTCATTCAGTGATCGAACACTGTCTCTTAATCATTAGGCAAGTTCCACACTGACTCTCAATCTTTCTCGCTCTGGCCCACAAAATGATCACTCAAAAGATGGAATGCAAGCTACTAATGTTTTGTTACCATTTATGGATGCTGAAGGGCTTTTCCCTTATTGAGTAGGACTTAGAAACCTTTTGGCATTGTCCATGGTGCGTAAAATGCTTTGGTTTTCCTCCCGTAGGAAACTCCTGAGGAAACGTGGGTTGGATGTTCATTGGACTGACCCGGACTGATCACGAAAGGTAGGGCTAAGTACATCTATTGTGATTTGCTATGGTGGATAATGTGTGCAATCCGACTGGATCACTTACTCAAAAGTTTATATGCTTTAAACCCTATCACCATTTTGAAGACACCATAGATGAGATTGTCCCACCACTGGCATGGAAATTGTTTCTCCAATTTAGGTATAAGACTCTTCCCAACAAAGTATTCTCTAGCAAATGGCGTAGCCATGTCCCCTTTGAGGACAGTGTAGGCTCAGTGGCCCTAGTCACTGTTTGGAAGTGCTCAGAATACTCGGTACAGATACCAGAAGTTGCGCTATATGGCTTAGCAAAATATTTGATGGCCCTGTGGATTAGATGATCAAAGTGTTCTGTGTAATACATCCAGCTCACTGTTTCTATCGATTTATGTTTTTATTACAAATGAAATGAACTGGTTTTATATGCATTCCTGCCTGTGTGGGAATGTATTTTTTAATAGAATTCTGTACCCTCTTGTTTAGCGATACTTTTGCTCCTATTTTTTTAGGAAGACAATTTTGATATTTTTAATTATTGTTTGTTACTTCTGTGTGTATGCTTTGAGATGTACTTTCTAAGGGGGTTATTAACAAGGGCCATATCTCCGCTTTTTTGCCTTTTAAAGCCAAAAAAGCGAAGATAAAAGTATTGCCCTATTTACAAGAGGGTGATAACATGCATTAGCGCATGTTAGCACCCTTTTACCCGATGCCTTCCTTTGGATCTCTAATGAGATGCAAAGTGGGCTTCACTGGGCACTACAACCTTGTAAATATTGCTGATATGCACATCGCAATATTTACAGGGCTGCCCATGCATTTTAGCAGACTTTGTTTTTGGGGAAAACTGCTGTTTTCACCAAAATGCAGATTTAGCTATACTCATCATTGGAGGTGGTTTATGCTGATACGACCACAGGGTCGTATCAGCAAGGTTATCGCCATTTTCCATAGAACATAGCTGGAAAACCAGCGATGTTCCATGGAAAACACCGATATCACGGGAAAATTATCGCCATTGCGCTATGCGTTGTAAATACAGTGCTAGCATGGTGATAATTTTGTGCGATATCCGGCGATAACTATTTTCTCCCTAGGCGCGGCCAGCGATAATTATCACTGCCGCTTGT
Source organism: Lissotriton helveticus (assembly GCF_964261635.1). Taxonomy (NCBI): domain Eukaryota; kingdom Metazoa; phylum Chordata; class Amphibia; order Caudata; family Salamandridae; genus Lissotriton; species Lissotriton helveticus. The sequence continues at coordinate 1,200,038,390 of NC_136057.1, read as the reverse complement.
TAATATGCCCCTAAGATCTTTGTGATGTTATGATTATAAATTATATCTGAAATCACTTCAAATGAATTCAAGTGTTATACTCAACATTAATTCAAGGAGAAAGTATCTGATCAGGTCCTCAAAAGCCAGCCCTCCCTGGTCTGACGTAAATTTAGATCACCTTTTCTGAATGTAGGTGTGGAATAGTTCAACTATTCAGGGTCTTCAAAGATAACTACTTTAAAAAAGAACCAATGTTTCAGTTATTTGTAGCTTGAAACAGGGCAGATCTGGGTACAAGGAAGGTTTTAACCCAGTCTGCCATTAATCCTCTAGCTATGTAATCTTCCATCTCACATGGGATATGGTGGGGAAAAAATGGATGCCGAAAAGAAGGAGCTGAATTACCGTAGATCCCAAAATATCTTCAGCCCTGTGCAATATCGTATTTAAGGGAGAATTTTGATGATGATGAGCAATTATTATGGTCAATTTGTATCTACAACAGAAATATAACACCCACCAAGGAGAGCATTTAGGGGCATATATCAAGAACGGCGTTAAAAATTATCGCTGCTTTAGCGACAGAAAACTGCAGCTAAAGCAGCGATAATGGGCTTGATAATATGCCCTTGAGAAATCCAATAGAAGCAGGGCCGGACTGGCTACCGGGCAGTTTTGTTTGCTGCCGAGCTAGGGGCTAATTTCTCTGTGGTGGGGGCTTATTTCGTTGATGGGGACCTGCGTGCGATTTGAAATAAAAAAAGCAAAACGAATTTCGTTTTGCACACGCAGGTTCCCATCAACGAAATTAGCCCCCTGCACGGAGGCACACACAACTGCCCGGTAGCCAGTCCGGCCCTGAATAGAAGTCCATGTTCTGGTGCGAACATGGGCTTCTATTGGAATTCTCGAAGGGCATATTATCAAGCCCATTATCGCCACTTTAGCAGCAGTTTTCTGCCGCTAAACCGGCGATAATGTTAATGCCGTCTTTGATATTATGCCCCTGATATTTTTATTACTAGAGAGAAAGAGATCCCACAAAGACAGTGAAGGTCCTGTGTCTTGTTGAGATCTGCATACATGCAAATTCTACTGTAAATTAACATTGTGCCTGTTTGAATTTACTATTTTCACTTTGGTAACTGAGAGCATGGTCTCTTTTTAGAGTAACACAGATGTTAGCAGGAAGAAGTCATGCGTAACGTCTGCATGCTCTACGGAAGGAGAAACAAGCAGCTTCCGCCGTCTGCACCAAAATAACCGAGGGCGAACATGCCGCTGTTTTTTGTGCCTACTCTTTCCATCACGAGTGTGTAATTTAAGAACTTCCATGCGGCCACTGCTTTCACGTTTGCAAGAGTTATGATTATATGATTCTATAAAGGGAATAAAATCCAGTTTTGAACAGTAAATATGCAAGGAGGTGTTACAGCAATTGTAGGTTTGTCAAAGAAGAAGGGAAGACGATCAGACAGAGAAACATCAAAAGCAACATACTCATTTGGCCGAATATTCTGCATTTGCCGATTTATTAATAAAACTATGAATACTTTATAATGTGCTGTTTCATCAATTCGACTATCCCGCGGTTTTCGGAATATTTGTTTTAATGAGACAAGGATAGTTACATCTTTATATACGAATTGAATGTGCAAATAACAAATCCTTTGGGTGAATGAATGTGTGTGTAGATATTAGTGAGTCTTTTCATGAATTGCGGTACCACGTTAATTGTTTATTCATGATACTGCGTAAGGAGGCCGCCCAGGAATACTTTAATGAATTAACATTTGATCAAAAGTGATCTCATGATACACGAGCAGAGAGTGACTCACTATCCTGACAACATGGCATGCATTATGTCTTTAAAGTGGAGAAAAAAGACTGCACCAACTGAGAACACAGGGGCATATTATCAAGGACCAGTGATAAAATTATCGCCGTTTTATCGGCAGGAAACTGCCGATAAAACGGCGATAATGGGCTTGATAATACGCCCTTGTTAATTCCCATAGAAGCCCAGGATAACACCATAACATGGCTTCAATGGGAATTAACAAGGGCGTATTATCAAGCCCATTATCGCCGTTTTATCGGCAGTTTCCTGCCGATAAAACGGCGATAATTTTTATCACTGGTCCTTGATAATATGCCCCTAAGGGAGGGAGGGATATTTTTAAGCACTTTGCTTTGCAACGCCAGATAGATCTGTGGTAGAAGACTACAATTGGGTCAATGTCCATAGTTTGAAAATTATATGAAAAACAATATTGTCTACTCTCACTTGAACTTATTTCTCAACTGCATCCTGTCAATATGCAAAAATACACTGCATTAGAGGGCTCAAGTATATGTGTATGTGTGTGTGTGTGCGTGTGCATGTGGGTGTGTGTGAGTATATATTCACTGAAAAAATCAATATTTACAAGTACCTTATATTTAGGAAACAGATGTTTTTTTAAAGCATAGAAATTTTCTATTAAAAAACAAATGTTATAGGGACATTATAGTTAGGCTCAGATTTCACACATGCAAAGCCATAGAAATTCAGCAGTTACAGTTACTTGAGCCAGATATGGTGCGGGTGGAGGGAGTCCCAGAAGTACCCTGCCTGGGTTACAAGCATGTTTTGATTCAATTTTGCCACTAATTTGGGGGTGGACCTGCGGATACATGGAAAAAATGAAAATAAAAGACATGTGGGCTCTACTGTGTCTTTCATGAAGGCCCTGAGTGGACCAAATCCTGGGGACAGTGTTTTTTAATTATACAGGGGAGGCCATCTCCCCAGAGCCAACAATAAAATGTTGCGGGGCCCGCACAGCCCCCTCACAGTCCTGGGGACTGCCAACTCCTGGTGCTATTTGTAAAATCAGTACAGGGTAGGCCTGTATGCCCTCCCCTGTAGCCCCGGGGACAGCCACCTCCCAGGGGCAAGAGTAAAAAAAATAGACAAGGGGGGCACAAGGACTCCCTGGGCCCCGCAGACCACCACCTCCCTGGGGCTAAAAAAAAAGAAATGGGGGACCTTGAGGACCGCCCGGGGAACCACCACCTCCCTGGGCCTAAATTGAAAGTAATGGGGAGCATTGCAGACCCCACCCCTCCCCCGGGACCACCACCTCCCCAAGGAAAAAAACATTAAAAAGTGGGAGGACAGCCCTGCGACCCCCTCCCAGGCCACATACAGCACTGGTGGCAAACACTTTCCTAGGGCCGGTCCATGAAAAGTAATGGAGGGCGGCCATGTGCCCCCCCTCCTGTATCCATTAATGGCCCTGGGTTCTGCCTCCCCAAGGGCTGGCTTTGACTATGTCCTGGGGTGCACATCCCCAGGACATAGCTGTTTGCTTTAGCTTGGCACAAACTGACAGCTCCCGTCAAGCAAAAGCAAACACTCTGGTTCCATCAGACGGGTGCTCTCAAAGTGCTCCCACCCATTGGAGGCAGAAGTTTCATCTCTTTCCCTGCCCACGGACATGTGGGCAGGGAAAGAGATGAAAATATTGCTCTTGCATAAAGGGAGCTGCATTTCCAGCTTCTCTTTCTATGAAATAGCAATGCCTGCTCCCGCAGTAGGCAGGGAGCCAACTGGGACCACAGGGGTCTTGAGCCAGCCACTCACACATACACTAACTCACCCATACAGCCTCTTAACACATCAACTCACTCAACCATACAAGCTCTCACACACTAACTTACACACCCACACAACCACTTACATACCGATTCCCACATCCATACAAGGACTCACATATCCATTCACTCACCCATACATCCATTCACACAAAAACGTACCCTACAATACAGTCACTCACATACCAACTCACTTAACCAAAGACCCACTCAAACAGCCAGTCACTTACCCATACGTCCACTTACACAGCCAGTCATTCACTCATACAGCCATTCAGACACCCCCGCATCTATTCACACACCAACGTAAACATCCATACAGCCACTCACTCACCTATACAGGACCTCAAACACCCACTCACACATGGATACACGCAGTCACACAGCTCTCATCTAATATATGTTAGAGATAGTATCATTCAATGGTAGTACAGAAAGTACACTATTTTACATTTTGTAGTACCTTGGTATACGTAATTAACACTCATAAACCTTTACAAAACACTCACACTAACTGGATGATGTGATCAGCGATGTAATCAAAGATGTCATTTGAGATGTCACTGTCATGTGTCCCGATTAAGCCTAAAAGAAAACACTGTCATTTTACATGTGGTCTTTTCCTAAGTTGGCTTCACTCTTACACTATGACTTTTGACACACATTTGCATCTATGACAGTGTGGATTAGTTTCCTTGAAACTATAGTTGCTTACACAATCAACTTCGCAAGGACACTATCATGATAACTTGAACATCAAGTACAAGGTCTATGCATACATTGTACAAATGGGATTACTTTTTTTTGTCTATTGGGTGACACAGCTATCCATAGCACATAAACAATGGTGGCCTAAGTGGAATCTTGGCCCAGGGCAAGGATGCTTTCAGACATAAATAAATAAGCATTTCTGGCTTGAGGGTGAGACACACTTGCAGTCATTTGCAAGGTGACCACATGTTGACTTCTGAGCCCAGCTGCTTGCTGTTCCCTTGGTGAGTTATGTCCAACTTGTGACCATGACAGGGACCTACATTCTCTCCCTTCTGGTAATGTAGTTGGATCATCTGATGGGGAGTTTCTGGCAGAACATATACATACACCATAGGCATATAGAAGTATTTTATATATACAGGGACTTTATAGTTAGGAAATAGAATTTAAAAAAACTTCGAAATTCACTGAAAAACCAAAGGCTACAGAAATGTTATAGTTAGGCTTAGGTTTCGCTCTAGCAAAAGCAGTGAAATTTAGCAGTTTTAGTTAGCTGAGGTGACTATAACTTGAGCCCCGAGAAATGCACTGCTTATCACCTCACATGTTACAACACTAAAGCATGGTCAGTGACATCACTGATGACTACACTGATGAAATCTCTAATAAAATTACTGATGACCTCATCAACTGACTGTTATTTTTTTTTAAAAAGAAGCTCTTCTTATACCTTCAATAAGTGCAGCACAACAGGATTCATGAGAGCTGGTCAGAGACCCTGACTTCTTTCTCCAACAGTCTACAAAAGTGACTACTCGTTAATAAATCATCGAAATGCACTGAAAAACCAAAGGTTATAAGGACATTATAATTAGGGAATCGAATTAAAAATCTTAGAATTTCACTGAAAAAAACAGAGGTTACAGGAACGTTATAGTTAGGCTCTGGTGTCACTCATACAAAACCAGTGAAATTGAGCAGTTATAGTTAGTTGAGCTTACTATAACTCGCACCTCCGAAATGCACTGCTAGTGACCTCACATGTTACATCACTCTTGACATGGTCAGTGATACAATAATGACTTATGTGGTTTTCTCTGCATGAAACCTGAGCCCAACTTTAACGTTCCTGTAAACTTTTTATTTGTGAATTTCTAAGTGTTTTTATTTTATTTCCTAACTATAAAATCTATATAAATTTTTCTATGTTTTTTTTCAAGTAATGGCTTTTGCAGAGTGGTGGAGAAAGGGGGCGGGGTCTCTGACCAGCTCTCAGGAATCCAGCTGTGTAGGACTTACAGAAAGTACCAGGAGTTCATCCAGGAGTCCATCAGCATCCAAGAGGACTTCCTTCTCTAACCAGTAGTGGGCAAGGAGACACATTTGCAGAGTGGTGCAGAAAGGGGACTTGGCATCCGAAGACCTCCTAGCAATCCCACTGTGTGCACCATACTAGAGGTAACAAGAGGGGTTGTTTGCCCCCTAGGACCTTCAGTAGCCAAGGGGACATCATCCCCTAACTTATACTGCACCAGGAAGCGTGCTTGCCAAGTGGTAGAGAAAGGGGGCGGGCCATGAAGACATCTCAGCAATACCACAGTATGAGACTTACTGGAGGTAACAGGAGGGATAGTTTGCCCACAACAACTCCTCATGTTACCGCCAGTAAGTCCCACACAATGCAATTGCTTACAGGTCTTCTGAGGCCATGCCTCCTTTCTCCACCACTCTTCAAAGGCACATAATGGTAGACTGATGGTTGGGGGATAAAGCCACGATGTTGCCGATTTTGGACTCTGGGGAACCCTGTGGCCCCTGCTGACTGTCTGCTGTAGTGAGAGAGCGAGCCCTGGCTCAGGGAAAACACATTCTTGTCATTACGGCTATGCCGACCTTAGAGGCCGTCCCAAGAGCAAGCATTCAAAGGCCAAAACATTACATTCATGATGGATACAATGGGCTAACTCGCTCACCGTAACAGATGTAGACTACAAGTTTGGCTGTACACTACAAACACAAGTGTTTTTGCACCTTACCACCAGAGATGCAGCATCATAGACTGGTTTTTAATAAAATCATTTGATTGTGGATTACAAGGACCAATCTTCTGCATTCATAATGTCCTTTACTCTGATGCCTACCTGAACAGCCTTGGATGCTATAGCCCCCCCTGGTTGTGTGGGGCCCAAAAAGGTGAGCATCAACATGGTACTTTGCTATAATCCATCTTATCCACCTGGCAAAGGAAGGACATGAAACTTCCTTGAACGTATTCTTGATGGCTATTAGCGATTGTCTCTGCCTCTGCCCTAACCTCCTCGTAAACCTTAGGGCATTGCACCACAAAGAGCTTAGAAGAATCTTCAAAAACTGGATAAGTTACTGACCAGGTATTAGTTTTGGTCCTTTGAGCTGAGGTGGAGGTAAACCCTTCCGGATTGAAAAAGCTTGCTGTGATGTATAATGCTCTTATATCAGAAACTCTCTTACAAGAAATAAGACACAGCAACATGGCCAATTTCACTGATATCTCCTTCCTAAAAGGTACTGGTAATCCTGCAAGTCTGCGAGAAGGCGTAGTACCTGATTGACATCCCATAACTCAGAATATCTGGGTTCTGGGGGCTCTGACATTCGAATGCCTTTAAGCAGTTTACACACCGATGAATATTTCCCCACCAGGACATTGTTGATGGGATGATGCCCGGCTGAAATTGCCAATTGAAAATAATTCACTGTGCAATAGGCAAGTCCTGAGCTAGACAACTCGGAAAGAAAATTCAAGATGACGGTAACCTGCAGCTCTCAACACACCAATGAACTCATCTTCTCCAGGCTGATCTGTACCATATGGCTGTTCCTGGAGTACATGCCTGCTGGATGAGTCTCCCAGCTTCGGCCAAAAGTCTGCCATCCTGCCAGTGCTACCTAAAATCCACAAGGGCATGAGTTTCAGGTGACCATGTAAAATGAGTGGATGTTTATGGCCCCTGGGGTCCTGAAGGATCCCTGGGTATGATGGCAGTTGGACTGGCACCATCCATGACAGTTTCAACAGGGTGGGGTACCATTCTTTAGACTTCCAGATTGGAGTTATGAAGACTAAGGAAGCTCCCTGCCCTTGGACTTGAGCCACCACAATGGGAATCAGAAGAAACTGTGGAAACGCATAGGCTTGACCCATTGTCCCGTACTTCAGTAAGCTGTTGATCGCCAATTCTCCCGGGTCCAGTTGCCAACTGACATACCGAAATGTGGCGATGAAGCAGTGGTGGCAAAACTCCTTGGTCAACTCCGCCAATGCTATTGAGCCGGTACCTCCCAGACGATTGATGTAACACACTGCCATCATATTGTCCATCCTCAGAGGGATACAGCAGGAGATCAGATTGCGAATGACCTGCGAGATGTTCCAGGAAATAAATGTGCAGATTACACACCTCCTCTGTCCATTTGATGTCCATGGAGAATGCACCAGATCTGGATCCCCAGCCCTGCCTGCTGGTTTCCGATTCTATTATCAGGTCGGGTAGGGATCCGAAGTTTGCCTGACCATTCCACACATCTCTGCGGTCTATCCACAATTGCAGTTCTGTCCTGGCTTCCGCTGTCAGGAAAACAAGTTCTGAATAGGTGAGTCCCCACCGTAGGTTATACACCTTCAATCGTTGAAGTGCCCTGTGGTCAAAGGGCCTGGGAAAAGGGCTTTAATTAGATGTGGGAGGAATTTGCGGTATGGACTATCGCGGAGAGGCATGGAGATTGAACAAATTTCCATGCCTCTCTGTGATAATTCCGTTTCGCAGAGACTGCCCACCCGCCTCCCGTCTCACGCCGGCCACCCACTTCCCGCCCGCCGTCCCGCCCGCCTTATTAATTATATTTACAGGCTGGAAATAATGTTAAATTAAAACTTACCTTATTATTGAACTGCAAGCTTCCCGATCCGGCTTCTTCTTTGAAACTGCGCATGCGTGGGAGCCTGCGCATGCGCACTCCTCGCCACGAATATTAATATTAACTTTATTTCCAGCCTGTAAATATAATTAATATGGCGGGCGAGAAGCGGGAGGCGGGCGGGCGGCCAACTTCAGTTCCGCCGGGATTGTGCGGAAATTTGCACCGTTTTTCAAAGTGCAAATTATCGCACATTCCGTGGGCAGAACAGAAATGTACGCCCACCCCTAGCTTTAATAGAGGATGATAACAAACCAACTACCCTGGCCAACTGCCAGAGGGAGATCCTGTCCCTTCTGAGGAACTTGCTCAACTCCTTCTTGGTCATGATGATTTTTGGTTCTGGGAGATTCATCATTGCTGATCTGGTGTCTATGAAGAACCCCAAGAGGACATGGTCAGTGATGGAGTCAATTCTGAATTTTGACTGTTGATGACGAATCCCAACTCCTGTGCTCAAGTGTGACAACAGCTGGGTGTGCAATTGCCCCATAAGAAGGATGTTGTTGAATGAAGTTTGACCCCCTTTATCCTCAGGGCTTCCAACATCAGCTTGAGGACCTTTGTGGAGCACCATGGTGCTGAGGAGAGCCCGAAGGGAAGAGTCTGAAACGTGAAGATCTGGTCCCTCCACTCAATTTGCAGAAAGCAACAATGAGGGGAAATAATAGAGATTATGAGGTACGCGTCCTTGAGGTTCAGATGCACTAACCAGTCATTTTGAAGCAAGATGTCTCTCTGGAGTGGAATTCCCTCCATCTTGAAGTGGCAATACACCAGCCACTCGTTATAGCCTTTCAGGTTTATTATTGGACAAAACCCTTTGTCCTCTTTTCTACTAAGAAGTGATTGTTGAGGAAGCATTGCAGATGAAGGAGCAACCTTTGAATTGCTGCTTTGGAGAGGAGTTCCTGCACATCGGAGTCTATCAGCCATTTGCCTAACTCTGAAAAAATCAGTAGCTGTGGTCTTGCCACCTGAACCGGAGTTCCATAGAACTCTGTGTGAAAATATCATACCGTCTCCAGGACCTAGGTGTCTGACCTGATATTTACCCACTTGTGAGCAATGAATTCTAAGTTGACTGATCCAATTATCTGAAAATTTAGGAATATTCACATTTGTGAAATAATCCCAGATCAGCTCCTCCTCCACTAGATATTTAGCAGAATAAAGTTGGTGGAAATGTTCTAAAAAGATCTGGGGGATCTCATCGCTATTGACAACTTCTCGACCGGTCTGAGGGTCCAACACTTAAGATATGGCGGCTGATTCTTGTTTTTTTCTTGTTGAATTAGCCACAAATTTACCAACTAGATGGCTTTCTTCGTAAAAAAACATTTGTTGATACATTTGGGAACTAAAGATCTCCTCTAGAACAAAAAAATCCCTCAAAGCTGTTTTTGCCTGCTCAAGCTGATTACGGAGTAGCTGAAGTTGAAGGGCATACTCTTTTTCAACCGCTGTTTGTAATTTCGCTATTTTAAGCCTCATGGTATTTGACTGGGCATCCGTAAAGGCGATTATTTGACCGCAGGCAGCCGTCTTAAACCCACCCGACACCGAGAAGGGCTCTGTGGTGTTCTCATTGATCTTAAAATATTCAGAGATCCATTCTCTAAAGCTTTTCACCCAATCCTGGTCCTGCAGGAGGAGGAGGTCCAGCTGCCACCTGGGCAGCTCTCTGCACCCTTCCTGACTATCATTTCTAGCCCAACATACGTGTGGTCAGAGAAGGGTTTACATTCTATGTCTGCCTTTAAAACCTGAAGGGATCTAGATGTGAGAAAAAATCAATGTGGGATGCAGTTTGAAAGCGGTGCCAATAACAAGTAAAAAATTCTTTATCAGAATTGATCTCTCGCCAAGGATCCACCAGTTCATATTCTTGTCTAATAGCCTCCTCCAATTTTTTGATATTTGGTTTCTGTTGTTTTTTATTTTTATTTGAAGTATCCATTCTTAAATCCTGTATACAATTAAAATTCCCTCCTATAATAAACTGACCAGGGGCTCCCATCAAAAGCCTTTTAATTTTGATCAGGGCTGAGATGTCATCTGAGACAAGACCATAATAATTTATGAAATTCAAGATCCTCCCCTGTAACCTTGTTGCTATCCACATCCATCTCCCGTGTGGATCCCTGTGCACTTGTAAAAATTCCCAGGGACGTTTTCTAGAGAAATAGATGGCAACTCCTCTCATAGCGAGGCCTGCGGGTGCAAAAAAAACATTAGAAAAAACCCTGGGTAAAAATAACTTAGGAGAATTAGATTTTAAATGTGTCTCCTGAAAAAACAAGACTTGGGAGTAAAAATGCTGTCAACCATCTAATAGGAGCACTATACTTTTTTTATTTAGAATTCCATTAGCGTTGACTGATATGATCTTATATTTACGGGTTTCTATTATTAATTCTATCTCTAGAGCAAACTCCTGGTTTACTCAGTAACAAAAATGTAAGATGCTTGCTATCTGTACTTTTTGCTCCTACTCTTTTTCCTTCAGTGAACCCTATCCCAACCCCACCCTTCCCACCACAAAAAAGAAAAAAACACCCATCGAAATGTGGACCACGCTATCCACATTTCGCCCCTCCCAACTAAGCTCCTGGGTGTCATGGAATTACACCCTGGGTGACCCTGCTAGCCCCACTAACCCCAGCAACAAAATAATCAGAAATTGACTAGCTGAAAAACGCATATAGCACAAAAGCAGGGAAGGCCCTTTTCGTTACCATATGATGGATCTACATATAACTACTATATATCAAACAGGGGAGAAGGAAAAGTCTGTGATCCTTTCAGTTTCCTTAGTCTTAATATCAAAAAATCAACGAGGGAAGGGATCACTTGTCCTGGGTAACCAGGGTTTGCTTACTATTCATTTCCGATACCGATAAAAACCCCTCCTTCACGTACCAAGGCTCAAATGGCGGTGTCTACATATAAATCATTCCTTTAGGCACAAGATCATCGCAAGATCTCTTTCAATATTGCCTGGGCTTCTTCCAAATGAGAAAAAATAAAAAACTTTCCCTTGACTAAAACTCTCAGTTTTGATTGTTGGGCAATTGATGCTTGGGCACCATGGGCTTTAAACAAATGGAGAATCTTAACAAATTATTTTCTTCTACGCCTAGCAGCGGCAGTCATATTATAAAATATACCGCACTTAATGGTTTCATTTACTAAGAACTGCCTCTGTTGAATTGCCTTCATCAAGTATCTTTCCTTTATTCGAAAGTCTGCAAAGTTCAGCAAAATTGTTTGCGGTATCATGGAATTGGGGAAAGGATGGGCTGAGACACGATGTGCCCTGTTAATGGTGAGATCTCCTTCGAGATCCGGAAGAACTTTATGCTTGATGTAGGAGTTAGCCCATTGCAGAGTTTGAGAAACTTCGATACCTTCAGGGACCCCAACTATCTGGAGGTTTGGCCTTCGAGAATGGTTCTCAAGATCTTCCAGTTTGTTCTCCAGATAGTTCTTAGTTTTTACTCTTTCTTTCCCTTCCCCAATGACCGTGTTCATTTGATCTTCTAAAACTGAGATCCTGGCTTCTGCCTCCTGAAGTTTGATAGGAAAGCATGTCATTACTTCTTCAATTTTGCCTAGCCGTAGGTGCAAAGAGGCAATTTCCAATTTCTGAGTTATTTTCATCTCGCGAACCTCTTATTTTTAATTGATGAATTAATAATTAGTTGTTAATTACTTTTAATTAATTAATTGTTAATTAATGATAGGAAAAACATAAATGTATTTATTAATTATGTTATAAAATATTTGTAACTTTTTGTTATATGTAATTAATATTATTATATGTGTTCTTTTTATATGTTCAATATATTTAATCGTATATTTTTAAAATATTGTTTATTTATTTTTACGATTATATTTTTTTCAATTGTTTAAATGTTATTAGCAATTTTTATTTCTCTGCTATCCAGCACTTTCCCTACTGTTGCCCTCAATGGAGTGGGAATATTAATTTTTACCCCTCCGCTATCCAGCACTTTCCCTACTGTTGCACTCACTGGAGTGGGAATAGTAATTTTAATTCTTCTGCTATCCAACATTTACCCTACTTTTTCACTAACTGGCGAGGGAATAGTAAATTGTACCCCTCCGCTATCCAACACTTTCACTATGGTTGCACTCTTTGGAGTGATAATAGTAATTTTTACCCCTCCGCTATCCAACACTTTACCTACTGTTGTATTCACTGGAGTTGGAATAGTAAATTTAATTATTGCGCTATCTAACATTTTCCCTACTGTTGTATTTATTGTATGGCAAAATGTAAGTTTTAATTTCTTTTAATAGTTTAATGTTTTATTTAATTATAGAATGTTAAAAAAAATATATTAATATATGTCGATATTTTAATTTTACGTAATTTAAAAGAAAAAAAATTAAATAAAGACAGTTGATAAATTATTTTAAAGTAAATATATTTATATGTAAAAATGATTGTTTGTGTGTTTATATTTTTTTACATTAAGTTTCTTTCTTATATTTAGTTACAAGTATATTAAAGGTAATTACTTTTATTAAAGATAATATTTAGATTTATATATGTAATATATAATATTTAATTTTATTTATATTTTTAAATCAATCTTTTTTATATCTATATTTTTAACTTCGATATTTTTGATTCAATATTTCTGTACTTACCTGTTTAAGTATGGGGAGTCGATATTTTTGCATTCTATATTTTTTTTCATCAACATTTTTGTCATCTATATTTTTGGTATCAATATTTTGTCAGTGAACCGTAATACCAATCATGCCTTGACAACATCATTTATTGTAAAGAGATGCATGGTAAAGGCATTTATGGTAAAGAAATGCGTGTTTAAGACGCATTTGTTGTTGCAACTGTGTTGTTGAGGCAAGCTTGGTTTAGATATGCGTTCTTCTGTCATACAAACTTGACAGGTTGTGGACAATGAGAGAACTGCAGTGTTTAACACCTTGACTGCTAAGGCAATTCCCGCTGGGTGCTGAAATTTTTGAAATCCCATTGATCATGACGAGCTCACCTTGTCATTAGCACAGCTCCAGTGTGCCTCATGACGAGATGAGCTCGTCATGAGCATGAAACAGGTTAATAATATCAGAGTCCAGGAGCACTGCCCCCGTGAGGGACTTCAACCGCTATATTTAACATGGCCCTAGGAGGAAGTCCAGCATCGTGTCTCAGCTGTTCCTTATTGCAGGCACTATATAGAGCAGTGGGGAGGCCTGCTGCGTGAGTCCAGAAGCACTGCCCTTGTGAGGGACTTCAACTCCCATAACTAAGATGGCCCCAGGAGCGGTCCCTGCATTGTGTCCCAGTTGTTCTTAATGATAGGTGCTATATAGCGCGGTGGGGAGTCCCGTGGTGCAAGTCCAGGAGCACTGCCCTCATGAGGAACTTTAACTCCCATAACTAACAAGGCCTCTGAAGGCGGTCGCTGCATCATTTCCCAACTTTTTTTTTGCAGGGCCTACATAGCTCGATGGGGGAGTCCCGCGGTTGTGAGTCCAGAATCACTGCCCTCATGAGGGACTTCAACTCCCATAAATACCAGGACCCCAGGAGGTTGTCCCTGCATCGTGTCCCAGTTGTTCTTAATTACAGGTACTATATAGCATGGTAGGGAGTCCTGCGGCATGGGACACAACAGGGCTAAGCCCAGGCTAAGGATGGGCCCGTCCTGTGCCCATCAGTGATGGGAGAGGATGGGGCAGGGACACCCCCCTCAGCTCTGTAGCAAAGATCGACATTCCAGTTTGTCCAGGGCCAACCTATCTTTTCTGTGTTTTAGCCCTTCTATTCCCACCTCCTTTTTGTTTGGATTTCGAGACATGACTCAAGCTTTTTGTTCAGCTTTTACTCTCACCTCACACAAGAGTTGAGCATCCCCCATTTCTCAAAGTTGGAAGTAAAGCTCTCCTTGTGGGGGCTCCATATTTTTGGAGACTTCTGGGACTCATTGATTCTAAATTTCCAAAGTACTGTGGGTTTTAATCAAGTTCATTTCTATGTTTTTTTTTCTTGTTGTATAGTTAGTTGCTTTTGCTCAGCAGTGGGTAAAAGGAAAGCCCAGGATAGGGCCCATAGTAATCCTCTTACCAAACAACTGTCCTCTGGAGCAACCTGTAATGATACCATGGATGGGATTGAAATTGTGTTATCAAAATGTCAAGTTATTGCCCATAACCCTTATCCCCCTCCTCCATCCATCCATCCACCCCAGGCCTTACCTACACCCCCACCAAGAAAACGACTAAAGGTATTACACAAATGTTTAGCAATACTCTCCAGAGGACTCTTAAACGCATTGGTACAGGCACCAGCAGCAGATGAAGCATTACAGAGTTACTTTCCTGTTCTCTTGAACAGTCATTTGATGCACAGATGGTAGACCAAGTACACCAGATTGAGTGCCGTAATAGGTATGCTGTTCTTGCTGTAGCAGAGAACAGAGTAAATGGGAGAGATACAACAGAGTTGGATGTTACAAACAATGTTTGTTTGTCCCTGTTTTACAGCCTAAAGGGCATCATTGATTGCCTGAAGGAGGAGGTAGCTGCTCTGAGAAAGGTGGGTGGAAATTTGAAGGGGAGGGTGAATAAAGATCAGGCTCTGAGTGCAGCAAACCAGATAAAGGCATTACTAGGAGGTTGTGAGGGGTCCCTAAAAGCTAAGTCTAGCGAGACGCTCCCTCTCTCCCCCCAGTACCGCACACATTTGTACACCCCTATTTTCACTCTTCTCCCCAGCCAATTTTTATTCAACCATACAGGTTCTATTTGGCTAAGTGATAGATCAACCGTATATCAAGGTGCTCCACAGGTAGAGGCGGGGGAAGAGAGCTTTATAGAGGCGAGGTGGTTTTGGATGAGGTTTATTCCCTTGATGTGTGATCTACCCAACCTTATGTAAGAGGGGTGGTCAAAAACGTTTTTTTACACTAGAAACAGTGTCCAAAGGAAAGAAGCTGCATTTGTTCTTGTACATGTCCCCAAACATACCAGTGGCAGATTTGATGATAATGACTCTCTAAAAAACAAGGTTATTTACTGGCTTAGGGAAGCACATCATTGCTACTCTATCATAAAGGATGATATTGAACATTTGGAAAGAATAAATACACCAGGGATGATGAATGATATGGTAAAAGTCTGTTTTTCTTATCGTTCCATATTAGGTGGCCTAATGGCCATAGACATTTGCACAATCCTGTTTGCCAATACTTTCTTAACAATGAAATATCGAATGACTTTGGATGAGTGTGCCCGGTTTGGTGGTTCCACCTGCAAGGGGGGGAGTTATGGCAAGGGGGACTGTTGGTAGTCAAGGATGACTACAGGAAGAGGGAGGTGTCTCATCTTGACGACCATGTAACAATAGCTGGCTCCGCTGTGAGGAAACCACCATCTTGGCCCCCATCTTTTTTACCTATTAAACACTAGGGAATCCAGGCTCTAAACAAGACAGTGCTTGACTCACTAGGTGCCCATGGAAATAGTTGTAGAGCTTTGAGGTGTGAAGCCAGCGCCACCACTATTAATACGAAGGAGGTCGGTGTATTTATGGATCAAAGTTTGAAATCTAACCCACCCTAGAACCCCCAGAAATGCTAATCATTTTGGTGTGGAATGTTGCTGGGATTGCCCAGATACTCTTTGAGCAAGAATGGAGCAATCTTGTAGATTCCCATGATGTGTCCATTGGGTGGCCTAGTGATCTGGGTCAAATTCACACTCTAATGCAACATTAAAATTGCTCCAGTTGATGCCTTGGACATCTTGGCAGTTGTCCCCGCTCTGGGTCCGACATAAAGGAAACTAATACTATAGAGGATCTTGACTATGTTCTCACAAAATAAACAGGCAGTAACCCCCTATTGGTAGCTGGGGATTTTAATTGTACATTTCAGCCTTTTGGATCTACCCCATTAGGTCTGACAGAAGAGCGGGATAGAATTTAGAAAATTCCCCGGCTAGAGTCACCTGCTTTTAGATGGACAAAAAAAGGAGCCCATGTGTTGGCCCTAATGCTTCAGCATCATTTGAGGGCCACAAATGGTAGGACAAATTCCAATTGTATTGGTGGAATGGTTTTTAACAGACCTGGCCACTCAAGTAGAATTGATAAATTTCTGGTTGATCACAACCTCTGGCCTATTGTGTATGATATGAAAGTTGTTGACAGATTTGACAGCAACCACAATGCTTGAGCTTATCATTATCCAGCCCCACGGAACTAGAAGCTGCGGCCAGGCGAGATTTAGGGATGTTGGCCCAAACAAATGACTTAAGAACAATAAAATGGGATTGGGTAGAGAAAATCCCAGGGGCTTTGAAATTGTTTAGAGCAAAGTATCCAAGAAGGTGGCTGTGCTGCCCAAACACTCTACAGGAGATAGAAGAGAATTTAAAAACTTTGCACGAGGTACTCTACACTCAGATTAGGGAAACCTTTGGCCAAGCTACAAAACAGGGGGAAAAACCAAGCCAAAATATAGGGGCAAAAGTGGCCCCATGCAATAGAGTGGTGCAATCAGGAATGTAGGAAGGCTACGGGTAAGGTCCTACAGTCACCAAAATCCAAGTCTCGCAAAGATTTGGTGGGGTGTAGAGCCAAGTATGGACAGCTACTTGATGATGCTAAGAGGGAATGTGAATGATTGCTATGCTCATGCCTTCATAGAGCCCTAGAAGACAAAGATAATAAGTTATTTTGGAAGAAAATGGCTCGGACTTTGAATGGCCTAAGGACAGCTCTAGAGTTCATTGCTCAGACGGACGAATGGGTGCCCCATTTTGGGGGTTTGTACGCTCATGATGCACCGAGGAGGATGAGGAGGATGAGGAGGACAGTGGCTGTCTGGATAAGTCTCCATTTAGCAAGTTTTGAGTACTTGTTATTTTCCTTTAAGAAATGTATGCAGTGATTGGCTCTAGTATTCCAGCAAGAGCCCCCTGCTCCAGACAGAATCACAAATGATTTATATAGGGAAAACCGAGAAGTGTGGGGTGCTTACATCAACTTGTTACTTAATGCCATTCTTTTGTGCATAGTGATCCCCAATTCCTAGAAGTAGGATACTATTATGCCATCTTCAAGAGGGAGACAGGGCAGATCCAAGAAGCTTCAGACCCATCAGTTTGATAGATTCCTTGCAGAACATATTCTGCAATCAGATTTTGGCCCGTCCCCAGGAATGGATTTCAAAATGGAATATTCTGTCTGATTTTAGTTGGGTTTCCTGCCAATTTCAGTACCCTGGATGAGGTGTTTCAATTTATTTGTTTCTACTGGAAAGAAGTCTTGGTAAAATGGGAGAAGGCTGTAAATAGCATTTGTGGACCTGTGTCCAGATTTTGACTTGCTGCCAAGGGGCAAATCGTGGAAAGTGCTGGCAGAGGTGGGGAATCCACTAAATGTATTGAATACCTTAATGCGATTGCATGTAGGTATTAAGGCCCAGGTTATTTGGGAGAAGAGGGACAGCTAACAGAGCCCTTTATGATCAGTCATGGAGTAAAACAAGGGTGCGTCTTAGCTATTTATAAATAGAGTATTACGGTACCTCGACAGAGATGGGTGTGACACCCCAAAAGTCAAAGGGAAAAGGGTCTCAGCGCTTCTCTTTGCTGATGACACAATATTGATATCAAAGCCTCCCCAAGTGCTCCAACAATTGTTAAAGGGTTTCAAATATCTTTTTACGATTAGCAAGGTTTGGAGTTAAATGATTCAAAAACAAAGTTCATGATCTTCTCCAATGGTCCCTTAGAGACACCTAAAAGAATCGGTTTCCACTTTTGATTATGTGGGGATTCGCTTAACCCTACATTTTATGCTGATTCCCTCATATAGAGAAAATACATTTTACATTAATCCAGCAAACCTCACACACAACTAAGATTTGTACTTGTAGGTGACTCTGAGATAGAAACCGTAAAACGGAATTGTTAGCTAGTGGATATAATATTGTACCAGAACACTTTCAGTATAATCGAATGCACAACTGAATTTTCAATTTTAACACAAGAGTTTTATAAAAATAAATATTGAGTCAAAGTATAAAATCATCCTAGTGTGGAGCTATATTTGTTTCTTTGTCTGCCTCAATTGCAAATTATAAACTGAGAATTGACATGGATAGGCCTCATGGTCACCCACTTAAATAAATACACAGAGAGGAACCTTTCTTGTTATGCTGATACGACCACAGGGTCGTATCAGCAAGGTTATCGCCATTTTCCATAGAACATCGCTGGAAAACCAGCGATGTTCCATGGAAAACACCGCTATCACAGGGAAATTATCGCCATTGCGCTATGCATTGTAAATACAGTGCTAGCATGGTGATAATTTTGTGCAATAGTGGCGATAAATATTTTCTCGCTAAGCAACGCCAGCGATGGTATACAACCTTTACAACGCAACTTTTACCACGACCTACCATTACCACGCATTTTTTAGAACGCAGGATCCATTACAACGCATACCATTACCACGCATGTATTTACAACGCAGGTACTTTTACAACGCATACCATTACAACGTAAGTATTGGTAAGTATATTATTTTATTAAAAATATTATTTGGTTTTTTTTGTAAAGGGGTATTTTTTGGGTTCAGGGTCAGTTTTGGGTTTTTGGGTAAAGGGGTATTTTTAGGGTTCAGGGTCAGTTTTCAGTTTTTGGGTAAAGGGGTATTTTTAGGGTTTAGGGTCAGTTTTCAGTTTTTGGGTAAAGGGGTATTTTTAGGGTTCAGGGTCAGTTTTCAGTTTTTGGGTAAAGGGGTATTTTTAGGGTTCAGGGTCAGTTTTCAGTTTTTGGGTAAAGGGGTATTTTTAGGGTTTAGGGTCAGTTTTCAGTTTTTGGGTAAAGGGGTATTTTTAGGGTTCAGGGTCAGTTTTCAGTTTTTGGGTAAAGGGGTATTTTTGGGGTTCAGGGTCAGTTTTGGGTTTTTGGGCAAAGGGGTATTTTTAGGGTTCAGGGTCAGTTTTGGGTTTTTGGGTAAAGGGGTATTTTTAGGGTTCAGGGTCAGTTTTGGGTTTTTGGGTAAAAGGGTATTTTTAGGGTTCAGGGTCAGTTTTGGGTTTTTGGGTAAAAGGGGTATTTTTTGGGTTCAGGGTCAGTTTTGGGTTTTTGGGTAAAGGGGTATTTTTAGGGTTCAGGGTCAGTTTGGGGTTTTTGGGTAAAAGGGGTATTTTTTGGGTTCAGGGTCAGTTTTGGGTTTTTGGGTAAAAGGGTACAGTGTAAAAATTAAATATAATTAAACTTAAATTACATTAAAATAAATTGATTAAATTAATTAAATTAAGTTACATTAAATTAAATTAAATTAAATTAAATTAAATTAAATTAAATTAAATTAAATTAAATTAATTAAATTAAATTAAATTAAATTAAATTACATTATATTAATTTTAATTAAATTAAATATTTAAAAATATTATATACTTACCAATACTTACGTTGTAATTGTATGCGTTGTAAAGGTATATGCGTTGTAAATACATGCGTGGTAATGGTATGCGTTGTCATGGATCCTGCGTTGTAAAAAATGCGTGGTAATGGTAGGCGTGGTAAAAGTATGCGTTGTAACGTCATACATCCCCAGCGATAATTATCACTGCCGCTTGTTAATATGCCCCTAAGATCTTTGTGATGTTATGATTAGCAGCAGTTTTCTGCCGCTAAACCGGCGATAATGTTAATGCCGTCTTTGATAATATGCCCCTTATATTTTTATTACTAGAGAGAAAGACATCCCACAAAGACAGTGAAGGTCCTGTGTCTTGTTGAGATCTGCATACATGCAAATTCTACTGTAAATTAACATTGTGCCTGTTTGAATTTACTATTTTCACTTTGGTAACTGAGAGCATGGTCTCTTTTTAGAGTAACACAGATGTTAGCAGGAAGAAGTCATGCGTAACGTCTGCATGCTCTACGGAAGGAGAAACAAGCAGCTTCCGCCGTCTGCACCAAAATAACCGAGGGCGAACATGCCGCTGTTTTTTGTGCCTACTCTTTCCATCACGAGTGTGTAATTTAAGAACTTCCATGCGGCCACTGCTTTCACGTTTGCAAGAGTTATGATTATAGGCTTCTATAAAGGGAATAAAATCCAGTTTTGAACAGTAAATATGCAAGTAGGTGTTACAGCAATTGTAGGTTTGTCAAAGAAGAAGGGAAGACGATCAGACAGAGAAACATCAAAAGCAACATACTCATTTGGCCGAATATTCTGCATTTGCCGATTTATTAATAAAACTATGAATACTTTATAATGTGCTGTTTCATCAATTCGACTATCCCGCGGTTTTCGGAATATTTGTTTTAATGAGACAAGGATAGTTACATCTTTATATACGAATTGAATGTGCAAATAACAAATCCTTTGGGTGAATGAATGTGTGTGTAGATATTAGTGAGTCTTTTCATGAATTGCGGTACCACGTTAATTGTTTATTCATGATACTGCGTAAGGAGGCCGCCCAGGAATACTTTAATGAATTAACATTTGATATCTCATGATGCACGAGCAGAGAGTGACTCACTATCCTGACAACATGGCATGCATTATGTCTTTAAGGTGGAGAAAAAAGACTGCACCAACTGAGAACACAGGGGCATATTATCAAGGACCAGTGATAACACCATAACATGGGCTTCTATGGGAATTAACAAGGGCGTATTATCAAGCCCATTATCGCCGTTTTATCGGCAGTTCCCTGCCGATAAAACGGCGATAATTTTTATCACTGGTCCTTGATAATATGCCCCTAAGGGGGGGAGGGAAATTTTCCGTACTTTGTTTTGCAACGCCAGATAGATCTGTGGTAGAAGACTACAATTGTGTCAATGTCCATAGTTTGAAAATTATATGAAAAACAATATTGTCTACTCTCACTTGAAAGGCCCCTTGTAAACTTATATCTCAACTGCATCCTGCCAATATGCAAAAATACACTGCATTAGAGGGCTCAAGTATATGTGTATGTGTGTGTGTGTGTGTGCGTGTGTATGTGGGTGTGTGTGAGTATATATTCACTGAAAAAATCAATATTTACAGGTACCTTATATTTAGGAAATAGAATTTCTTTTAAAGCATAGAAATTTTCTTTTAAAAAACAAATGTTATAGGGACATTGTAGTTAGGCTCAGATTTCACACATGCAAAGCCATAGAAATTCAGCAGTTACAGTTACTTGAGCCAGATATGGTGGGGGTGGAGGGAGTCCCAGAAGTACCCTGACTGGGGTTACAAGCATTTTTTGATTCAATGTTGCCACCAATTTGGGGGTGGACCTGCGTATACATGGAAAAAATGAAAATAAAAGACAAGTGGGCTCTACTGTGTCTTTCATGAAGCTCCTGAGTGGACCAAATCCTGGGGACAGTGTTTTTTAATTATGCAGGGGAGGCCATCTCCCCAGAGCCAACAATAAAATGTTGCGGGGGCCGCACAGCCCCCTCACAGTCCTGGGGACTGTCAACTCCTGGTGCTAATTGTAAAATCAGTACAGGGGAGGCCTGTATGCCCTCCCCTGTAGCCCCGGGGACAGCCACCTCCCTGGGGCAATAGTAAAACAAGCATTTGCAATGCAATAGGTCTCGCATTAGGAAAGTTTGAGCTATTGGTATTGTAAATAACAATTTTTTTATTTATGTGTTTGTTTTGAAAATAGCGAAATTAATAGCTTTGGCATTTACAATGCCCATAGTCTTAACTTTCACAAATGTGACACCTATAGCATTTGTAATGCAATATGTGTTGTATTTACGCGACTTAGATGTATTGATATTACAAATAACAATGGCTTTTAATTTTTTTAATCATTAATACTTAACTAAAAGTTATTGTAATTTATAATGGCAATAGCTTTTGTAAATAACTTTTGTGAAGATTATGTTCATTGTATTTTATTGTGAAGAAAATCCAAGAACAGAAGTGAAATATTAACCTCTTTTTGTGACATTTGTAATAAAGCTTGAAACATTGAGATAACATATTTGAACCAGTTGTTGTTGAATTGTTGCACAGATTGATGCTGTGGTGGCGCTGAGTGATATGGTGGCTACGAGTAATGCTGTGGCGTTCAGTGATGTGGTGGTAGCGCATAGTGATGTTGTGGTGCCCCTGAGTGATGCTGTGGTGGTTCTGAGTGATGCTGTGGTGATGCAATAGATAGATAGAGTGAGTGCGATAGATAGATAGAGTGAGTGCAATAGATAGATAGAGTGATTGTGATAGATAGATAGAGGGAGGGTGATAGATAGATAGACAGAGTGAGGGCGATCGATAGATAGAGTGATGGCGATACAGTGAGTGCGATAGAAAGACAGATAGAGTGAGGGCGATAGATAGACAGATAAAGTGTCTTTATGTTGCATTGAGTATAGAGTAAGTATGTGGCATGTAATTATGTAGCACTGAGTGGGAATATGGGGAGTGTATGTTTTATTCAGTAGAGTGTAATTATGTGGTGTGTAATTATGTGGAACTGAGTGGTATTTGGAGTGTATGTTGCATTGAGTGCAGTGTAATTATGTAGCATATAATTATATGGCACTGAGTGGTGTTGTTTGGAGTGTATGTTGCATTGAGTGCAGTGTAATTATGTAGCATATAATTATGTGGCACTGAGTGGTATTGTGTGGAGTGTGTGTTGCATTCAGTAGAGTGTAATTATGTGGTGTGTAATTATCTGGCACTGAGTGGTATTTGGTGTGTATGTTGCATTGAGTGCAGTGTAATTATGTTGCATATAATTATGTGGCATTGAGTGGTATTATGGGGAGGTTATGTTGTATTCAGTAGAGTGTAATTGTGTGGCGTGTAATTATGTGGCATTGAGTGGTATTATTTGGAGTGTATGTTGCATTGAGTGCAGTGTAATTGTGTAGCATATAATTATGTGGCACTGGTATTATGTGGAGTGTATTTATGTTGCATTGAGTAGAGTGTAATTATGTTGCGTGTAATTATGTGGCACTGAGTGGTATTATGAGGAGTGTATGTTGTAATCAGTGGAGTGTAATTGTGTGGCGTGTAATTATGTGGCACTGAGTGGTATTGTTTGGAGTGTATGTTGCATTGAGTGCAGGGTAATGATGTAACATATAATTATGTGGCACTGAGTGGTATTGTGTGGAGTGTGTGTTGCATTCATTAGAGTGTAATTATGCGGTGTGTAATTATGTGGCACTGAGTGATATTTGGAGTGTATGTTGCATTGAGTGCTGTGTAATTATGTGGCGTGTAATTATGTGGCACTGAGTGGTATTTGGAGTGTTTGTTGCATTGAGTGCTGTGTAATTATGTGGCATTGAGTGGTGTTTGGAAACATATAATTATGTGGCACTGAGTGGTATTGTGTGGAGTGTGTGTTGCATTCATTAGAGTGTAATTATGTGGTGTGTAATTATGTGGCACTGAGTAATATTTGGAGTGTATGTTGCATTGAGTGCTGTGTAATTATGTGGTGTGTAATTATGTGGCACTGAGTGGTATTTGGAGTGTTTGTTGCATTCAGTGCTGTGTAATTATGTGGCATTGAGTGGTATTTGGCGTGTATGTTGCATTGAGTGCAGTGTAATTATGTGGAGTGCAATTATGTGTCACTGAGTGGTATTTGGAGTGTATGTTCCATTGTAGAGTGTGTGAGGGTGCAGAGTGTGAGGGTGCAGAGTGTGTGAGGGTGCAGAGTGTGTGGGGGTGCAGGGTGTGTGGGTGTGGTGTGTGTGGGTGGGGTGTGTGTGGGTGCAGTGTATGAGGGTGCAGTGTGTGAGGGTGCAGTGTGTGTGAGGGTGCAGTGTGTGTGAGGGTGCAGAGTGTGTGTAGGTTCTAATTTTGCACAAAAAAATATATAAAAAAGCAGTGTTGTGGTAGGGGGGGCATTAGCAACAATGTGCTCCGGACGAAGTGCCAACAAATGTGGCATACACCGGCCCTAGTGCACGAGTGCATGCTTAGACAGCCACTTGCGCCTGCCGCAGTACATCCTCTTACTCTTGGGATGATGAAAAACCTGCATTTCCTGAAATGTGCCAGTGAAATAAAAAATCATTCGTTATTTCAGACTGTAAAAATATTGTTGTGCTTATACTTTCTGAGGCTGTTGCTTTAAGGCTCATAGCTGCATTGAATACTATATTATCACTTTTTAGAAATATTGTGTGTGTCCACTGTTCACCAAATAACAACAAGCGTTGGCAAATGATGAGGGAGGTGTGCCTAGATTGAGTGACCACATGAGGAGGAGGAAAGAGGGAGGAACAGGAGAGGAGGGAGCAGTGGCCGGATGTGGCATAACAGCCAAAGCAGCTGACCGTGAAGCTGGGGAACGGCGTTGGCTCAAGCGTTCTGTGATTGTGTGCACCTAATCTCCCTGTACCTGAAAAAGGAATGTGTCCATCTGTAATGTAACTGGTGATCATATAAAGCGCTCTGATCCCTTCGGTTCAAGTTGGTGCTATATAACACTGCAAAGAAATATAATTTTAAATAAGCAGTGTGGTGAGCGGTAAGAGGGGGTGGCTTGGTGGGGGTGGCACAGGGATAATAAGTGGCATCAAAGGCGCAAAAAACAACTGTGTTGGCTGAGGGGTCAGCACGAGGATATTGTGGTGGCAGATGCTTAATAAACACAGAAGCAAAGAGCATGGTAATTGAAACTGCAGCTGTAAGCCTTTCATGAAGCCAGTGCAGAAGTAAACAGTCCACTGAGCAATGGTCAGGCGTGGGATAATGGTCAGAGCAGCCTACCTTCAAGATGGAGAACCAGGTTCGAGTATCGGCTCAGGCATCCTGTGATTGGTGCAAATCATTTAATCTCCCCATGCCTGAAAATGTAATGTGTCCATCTGTAATGCGGTTTATGTAAAGCGCTCTGATCACTTCGGGTCCAGTTTACGCTTTATAATTTTCCACCCAAAAAATATATACAAAAAAACAGTATTGTAGGAGCTGTGAGGGGGGGGGACAACACGAGGAGATTAAGTGGCGACAAAGGTGTAACAAGCTGCCAGACGCCCGGGTGCTGGGAGGGGGAGGGCTATTAAATGAAGTGGGATAAAGAGCTCCGATCCCTTCAGGTCGAGTTAGTGTTATATATACTTCAAAGAAATATAATTTTTTAAATAAGCAGTGTGGTGAGCGTTATGAGGGGGTGGCTCTTGTGGCATGCGTTTTTCACTGTGGGTATTTAATTGTGCCATGCGTTTTCACTGTGGGTATTTCGGGCTGTTTTATAGTTTAATATGGCTCTGTGGAGTGGTGGAAGAGACTGCAGGCATTTGTGGCGGTGACGGAGCACAGGAAGGAAGGCTCGTCAAAGATAAAGATCAAATGCAGAGGACCATGAAAGGAAGGGGGCGGAGAGGAGCCGGCTGGTGCACTAAGTGGCTCACAGATGCAGAACAAAAGGCCATGAAAGGAAGGGGCGGAGAGGAGCAGGCTGGCGCACAAAGTGTCTCACAGATGCATGGTGGCAAATGGAAGCATGTGCACAACACAGACGAAAATGTCAAACAAGTTATGCAACATCACCTAAATACATCTCCAGTGCAATGCACGCATTCGCATATGTTTTGGCCGTTTATAGGGTCCATCATCCTGGGCCTTCTGCCGGACATTCATTCACAATGCTGCCATGTAGCTTCTGCTGCAATGAACATCTGTTCCCAAATGTTTATTATTGTATTAAAGCAGGCTAGATGTCAAGATTTACAAGTTGAGTGACTGTTTACTATCATTTAGGGCGTCATATTTTTTCATATTCCACAGATAACAAAAGCTTCATTAGCATGACTAAAGAGAGTAACTAAAGTACACATTCTTAGTTCATTTTGACGTTAATTAAACACCGCGGTGGTTATAAATTGCCCATGCCCTATTACTTTCTTGATCTCTTCTACTGTGATCTCTGTCACCAAAGCTGTACTTTGCTCACATGAGAGCCTTGGCATAGCTATATTATCAAGCCTAGCATCTCTCGCCGCCAGATCTTCGCATGTATCCTCGTTATAGATGGCCTGGAAAAAGTCATGAAACGCATACCTATGTCTGACTTTGAAAGCCGAGAAGCTGCTTCCCCTTCTACCCTGATCTCCCTGATATAATTCCGAGCTTGGTCAGCTTTGGTTTTCCAGGGATCTTTCCTGCCGCCTCACCAAGCTCGAAGTGAGAGTTCTTGCTCGCTTCCCACCTTCTGGCGACCCTAGCCTGTAAAAGGCTTTCCAGTTCAGATTTTAATACTGCTAGTCGATTTAGCTCCTCCCCTGTGCCGATATCGGCACCTAAGTTGTTCTCGATGCATTTCATTTCTACCTCCAGGTTCTCAATGCTTTCTCTCTATTTTTTCCTTCTATAAGAGGATCGACTAGTAATACAGCCCCTCCATACCGCTTTTAAAGCATCCCACACGGTTGGAACGTCGGCTGAAACTAGATTTGCCTCCAAGAAATACTTGGTCTCTAATCGGAGAAAGGTAATTTCTCCTTCTTCAAGTAAAATAGTACGATCAAAGGACCAAGAGGCATGGGTATGATGCTGGCCTGATTTTAAAGTAAATAATATGGCCGAGTGATCGGAAAGGTGCGACGGAAGATAACTGATGTCTATTACTAGGTCTTTAAGACTGTAACTAAGTAACACATAATCAATCCTAGACAGATGTTTGTACTTAAAATTGTGGAAGGAGACCCCCAACTTGTCTCCCGCCCTTTCCCTCCAAACATCTTCAGGCCTATTTGTGACATTATTGTTGAGAGTACCTGCCTAGATTTGGAAAAAACTCTAGCTCCAGAGCTTGCAGTCTTATCCAATTTTGGATTTAAGACGATGTTAAAATCGCCAGCCCAAATTATAGGGTCATGAAAGGCAAGCAGGTGGTCGCAGATAGTGTTCATGTAAGATGGGTCGTCCTGGTTTGGACCATAATACCCAACCAAGATATATGGAGAGCCATCCAGCACAACCCTTACCAGAAGCCACCTGCCACTCTTATCCTCCCTCTACTAATCTTGAGCTTTGGACTGCTTTTTAAAAATGACTAGGACCCCCTAATATTCACCGATTGATCTGTGCCTAGAAAGATGTCTATCCACTTTCCTTATCCACTTTTCTTTTCTTAAAATCTCTGTTGTCTCAGCTTTGAGAAGATGTGACTCCTGAATGATAATGACCTGCGCCGGGGAATCTTTTAAATAATGAAAGATCTTCATTCTTCTGCCCCTCATGCGCAGGCCATTGACATTCCAGGATAAGAAATGTAGCTGTGTCATCCCGTCACATCCCACCTCACTAACCCGTCCAAACTCCCTGAAGTTCTATTACCCTGATTTCCTTAGACTGAAGATATACTGGTCTTATTGGTTTCCTTTAAGTCAAAATGAGGGCTCTGGCCTACGAGGAAATTTTTCAATTTTAACCCTTCCACCCTTCGTGACATCCCCCCCCCCCCTGGAAAACCCCTCCCTACTTACACTGGCCTGATGAACTGCCAGTTTTTCTGCTCCCTCAACCAGCCCTGCCTCCTCCCCCCCCCACTGCCGAGCTGTATCGCAAAAAGTGCAAGAACATAATCACTCTCCCTATATATATATTTTATTATAAAAAACACCATCAGTACCATTAAACCCTAGTCACTTTCATTTCTGCCTGCTCTAATTCTGAACTCACTCTCTTCCTATTTTGTTTTTTATTTATTTATTTTTGTATAGACTTGTTTGTATCTTTGTAAAAAAATAAAAATTTAGCATCAGAGGAGAGTGTATAATAGTGTATAACAGGATTCATGAGAGCTGGTCAGAGACTCTGACTTCTTTCTCCACCAGTCTACAAAAGTGACTATTCGTTAATAAATCATCGAAATGTACTGAAAAACCAAAGGTTATAAGGACATTATAACTAGGGAATTGAATTTAAAAAAACTAAGAAAATTCACTGAAAAAAACAGAGGTTACAGGAACGTTATAGTTAGGCTCTGGTGTCACTCATACAAATCTCTAATAAAAGAGAGAGGGACCCAAAACCAAAGGGATGGGGTGCCAAGAATAGACTTTATGTCAAAATAGAATTCCCTTTGGGCACATTCGATATGAGGACATCAACTTCACTGTCACACAATCGGACAACAGATATACACATATAAGAGAAAAATATTTTTTCCCAAGCACATAAACTAAGAGCAATGCATAAGCTACAAAATTATGAAATAACGGTAATTTCCAGATAGCACAGTTTATTTATACATAAAATTAATAAAAACAAGTTAAGATCACAGTAAAATTGGGAACACAGAAAATATACCAGGAATGAATCAAAACATCAATACATCTAATCAGATTCATACACCAAATCAGGGAGGTACACACAAATCCTAAATCAAATATCAGTAGTACTATTCCCTCAATTTCATTTCAACGCGTTTCGACGGACAGTTGGAATGTCGCCGTCTTCATCAGGAAATATATACTGTATTCCCAAGAGATCTCGTATTCCGAGACAGTCACCAGAGTAAGGAGGTTAGTAGACTCCTATCTGGAACAAAACTCCCACTTAGTGATAAATGCCAGAGCAGCTACTCAGACAATCAAGAATAAAAAGACTTTGAACAACACTCCACGATAAGACGAATTGTTATTCAATAGGTAATCTGCACAGAGTGTATTTAGAGTCCAGGATACTTGCGGTAGAATCCCAGTTTAGTAGCACATATCCATATATCTACGACGCAGTAGTAGCAAACAATCAATATAATCTTTTCCTGTGTATGTCTAATCACTGCACACGTTTTCCGGGCCTTTTTTGGGATTTCAATAGATCCTCAAACCGCCTCGTGAAGTGTGTTGCTGCTCGCATACCGCGGGTAATCTGCTCGTCTCCGTATGTCTAAACACTGCACACGTATTTCGGGCCTTTTGTTTGGGATTTCAAAGGATCCTCAAGCCGCCTCGTAAAATGTGTTGCTGCTCGCGTCCCGCGGGTAATCTGCTCGTCTCCGAATGGAAGTGGAGGAGAGTGTATAATAGTTTATAACAGGATTCATGAGAGCTGGTCAGAGACTCTGACTTCTTTCTCCACCAGTCTACAAAAGTGACTATTCGTTAATAAATCATCGAAATGTACTGAAAAACCAAAGGTTATAAGGACATTATAACTAGGGAATTGAATTTAAAAAAACTAAGAAAATTCACTGAAAAAAACAGAGGTTACAGGAACGTTATAGTTAGGCTCTGGTGTCACTCATACAAAACCAGTGAAATTCAGCAGTTATAGTTAGTTGACCTTACTATAACTCACACCTCAGAAATGCACTGCTAAGGACCTCACAAGTAATGGCACTTGCAGAGTGGTGGAGAAAGGGGGCGGGGTCTCTAACCAGCTCTCAGAAATCCAGCTGTGTAGGACTTACAGAAAGTACCAGGAGTTCATCAGCATCCAAGAGGATTTCCTTCTCTAACCAGTACTGGGCAAGGAGACACATTTGCAGAGTGGTGGAGAAAGGGGACTTGGCATCGGAAGACCTCCTAGCAATCCCACTGTGTGCACCATACTAGAGGTAACAAGAGGGGTTGTTTGCCCCCTAGGACCTTCAGCAGCCAAGGGGACATCATCCCCCAACTTATACTGCACCAGGAAGCGTGCTTGCCAAGTGGTAGAGAAAGGGGGCGGGCCATGAAGACATCTCAGCAATACCACAGTATGAGACTTACTGGAGGTAACAGGAGGGATAGTTGGCCCACAACAACTCCTCCTGTTACCGCCAGTTAGTCCCACACAATGCAATTGCTTAGAGGTCTTCTGAGGCCATGCCTTCTTTCTCCACCACTCTTCAAAGGCACATAATGGTAGACTGATGGTTGGGGGATAAAGCTACGATGTTGCCGATTTTGGCCTCTGGGGAACCCTGTGGCCCCTGCTGACTGTCTGCTGTAGTGAGAGAGCGGCCCTGGCTCAGGCAAAACACATTCTTGTCATTACGGCTATGCCGACCTTAGAGGCCGTCCCAAGAGCAAGCATTCAAAGGCCAAAACATTACATTCATGTTGGATACAATGGGCTAACTCGCTCACCGTAACTAATGTAGACTACAAGTTTGGCTGTACACTACAAACACAAGCGTTTTTGCACCGCACCCACCAGAGATGCAGCATCATAGACTGGTTTTTAATAAAATCATTTGATTGTGGATTACAAGGACCAATCTTCTGCATTCATAATGTCCTTTACTCTGATGCCTACCTGGACAGCCTTGGATGCTATAGCCTCCCTGGTTGTGTGGAGCCCAAAAAGGTGAGCATCAACAAGGACCTTTGCCATAATCCATCTTACCCACCTGGCAAAGGAAGGACATGAAACTTCCTTGAACGGATTCTTGATGGCTAGTAGTAATTGTCTCTGCCTCTGCCCTCACCTCCTCGTAAACCTTAGGGCATTGCACCACAAAGAGCTTGGAAGAATCTTAAAAAACTGGATAAGTTACTGACCAGGTATTAGTTTTGGTCCTTTGAGCTGTAGTGAAGGTAAACCCTTCCGGATTGAAAAAGCTTGCTGTGATGTATAATGCTCTTATATCAGAAACTCTCTTACAAGAAATAAAACAGAGCAACATGGCCAATTTCAGTGATATCGCCTTCCTAAAAGGTACTGGTAATCCTGCCAGTCTGCGAGAAGGCGTAGTACCTGATTGACATCCCATAACTCAGAATATCTGGGTTCTGGGGGCTCTGACATTCGAATGCCTTTAGGCAGTTTACACACCGATGGATATTTCCTCACCAGGACATTGTTGATGGGATGATGCCCAGCTGAAATTGCCAATTGAAAATAAGTCACTGTGCAATAGGCAAGTCCAGAGCTAGACAACTCGGAAAGAAAATTCAAGATGACGGTAACCTGCATCTCTCAACACACCAATGTACTCATCTTCTCCAGGCTGATGTGTACCATATGGCTGTTCCTGGAGTTCATGCCTGCTGGATGAGTCTCCCAGCTTCGGCCAAAAATCTGCCATCCTGCCAGTGCTGCCTGAAATCCACAAGCTTGTTTCCTTCCCAGTGTAAGAATTGGCTTTTGTAGTTTGGTTTGCCTTGTTCCCATCATGCACTGGGACAGGAACAGACTAATTTGCATACAGCCAGGTTCTGAAACTGGGATGGTGCAATGAGCTAAAAAAACGGTGTTGGATCTAGCCCTGATCTCTTGACTGGGTGAGAGTATTCTGCTTAATTCAGAGACTCTGTCCCTCACCACCCCTTGTTGTAAATATTGTTGTCCACCCTAAGCGTGGAAGGGTATACTCAGACATGAGTCCCTTGCTCATTGCACCATCAGGATTCAAGCAAGCCGGGCCGAAGACGGCTGTAATGCCAGAAACCGGTCCCCGGAAGCTTGTTTCCTTCCCAGTGTAAGAATTGGCTTTTGTAGTTTGGTTTGCCTTGTTTCCATCATGCACTGGGACAGGAACAGACTAATTTGCATACAGCCAGGTTCTGAAACTGGGATGGTGCAATGAGCTAAAAAACGGTGTTGGATCTAGCCCTGATCTCTTGACTGGGTGAGAGTATTCTGCTTAATTCAGAGACTCTGTCCCTCACCACCCCTTGTTGTAAATATTTTTGTCCACCCTAAGCGTGGAAGGGTATACTCAGACATGAGTCCCTTGCTCATTGCACCATCAGGATTCAAGCAAGCCGGGCCGAAGACGGCTGTAATGCCAGAAACCGGTCCCCGGAAGCTTGTTTCCTTCCCAGTGTAAGAATTGGCTTTTGTAGTTTGGTTTGCCTTGTTCCCATCATGCACTGGGACAGGAACAGACTAATTTGCATACAGCCAGGTTCTGAAACTGGGATGGTGCAATGAGCTAAAAAAACGGTGTTGGATCTAGCCCTGATCTCTTGACTGGGTGAGAGTATTCTGCTTAATTCAGAGACTCTGTCCCTCACCACCCCTTGTTGTAAATATTGTTGTCCACCCTAAGCGTGGAAGGGTATACTCAGACATGAGTCCCTTGCTCATTGCACCATCAGGATTCAAGCAAGCCGGGCCGAAGACGGCTGTAATGCCAGAAACCGGTCCCCGGAAGCTTGTTTCCTTCCCAGTGTAAGAATTGGCTTTTGTAGTTTGGTTTGCCTTGTTCCCATCATGCACTGGGACAGGAACAGACTAATTTGCATACAGCCAGGTTCTGAAACTGGGATGGTGCAATGAGCTAAAAAACGGTGTTGGATCTAGCCCTGATCTCTTGACTGGGTGAGAGTATTCTGCTTAATTCAGAGACTCTGTCCCTCACCACCCCTTGTTGTAAATATTTTTGTCCACCCTAAGCGTGGAAGGGTATACTCAGACATGAGTCCCTTGCTCATTGCACCATCAGGATTCAAGCAAGCCGGGCCGAAGACGGCTGTAATGCCAGAAACCGGTCCCCGGAAGCTTGTTTCCTTCCCAGTGTAAGAATTGGCTTTTGTAGTTTGGTTTGCCTTGTTCCCATCATGCACTGGGACAGGAACAGACTAATTTGCATACAGCCAGGTTCTGAAACTGGGATGGTGCAATGAGCTAAAAAACGGTGTTGGATCTAGCCCTGATCTCTTGACTGGGTGAGAGTATTCTGCTTAATTCAGAGACTCTGTCCCTCACCACCCCTTGTTGTAAATATTTTTGTCCACCCTAAGCGTGGAAGGGTATACTCAGACATGAGTCCCTTGCTCATTGCACCATCAGGATTCAAGCAAGCCGGGCCGAAGACGGCTGTAATGCCAGAAACCGGTCCCCGGAAGCTTGTTTCCTTCCCAGTGTAAGAATTGGCTTTTGTAGTTTGGTTTGCCTTGTTCCCATCATGCACTGGGACAGGAACAGACTAATTTGCATACAGCCAGGTTCTGAAACTGGGATGGTGCAATGAGCTAAAAAACGGTGTTGGATCTAGCCCTGATCTCTTGACTGGGTGAGAGTATTCTGCTTAATTCAGAGACTCTGTCCCTCACCACCCCTTGTTGTAAATATTTTTGTCCACCCTAAGCGTGGAAGGGTATACTCAGACATGAGTCCCTTGCTCATTGCACCATCAGGATTCAAGCAAGCCGGGCCGAAGACGGCTGTAATGCCAGAAACCGGTCCCCGGAAGCTTGTTTCCTTCCCAGTGTAAGAATTGGCTTTTGTAGTTTGGTTTGCCTTGTTCCCATCATGCACTGGGACAGGAACAGACTAATTTGCATACAGCCAGGTTCTGAAACTGGGATGGTGCAATGAGCTAAAAAACGGTGTTGGATCTAGCCCTGATCTCTTGACTGGGTGAGAGTATTCTGCTTAATTCAGAGACTCTGTCCCTCACCACCCCTTGTTGTAAATATTTTTGTCCACCCTAAGCGTGGAAGGGTATACTCAGACATGAATCCCTTGCTCATTGCACCATCAGGATTCAAGCAAGCCGGGCCGAAGACGGCTGTAATGCCAGAAACCGGTCCCCGGAAGCTTGTTTCCTTCCCAGTGTAAGAATTGGCTTTTGTAGTTTGGTTTGCCTTGTTCCCATCATGCACTGGGACAGGAACAGACTAATTTGCATACAGCCAGGTTCTGAAACTGGGATGGTGCAATGAGCTAAAAAACGGTGTTGGATCTAGCCCTGATCTCTTGACTGGGTGAGAGTATTCTGCTTAATTCAGAGACTCTGTCCCTCACCACCCCTTGTTGTAAATATTTTTGTCCACCCTAAGCGTGGAAGGGTATACTCAGACATGAGTCCCTTGCTCATTGCACCATCAGGATTCAAGCAAGCCGGGCCGAAGACGGCTGTAATGCCAGAAACCGGTCCCCGGAAGCTTGTTTCCTTCCCAGTGTAAGAATTGGCTTTTGTAGTTTGGTTTGCCTTGTTCCCATCATGCACTGGGACAGGAACAGACTAATTTGCATACAGCCAGGTTCTGAAACTGGGATGGTGCAATGAGCTAAAAAACGGTGTTGGATCTAGCCCTGATCTCTTGACTGGGTGAGAGTCTTCTGCTTAATTCAGAGACTCTGTCCCTCACCACCCCTTGTAGTAAATATTTTTGTCCACCCTAAGCGTGGAAGGGTATACTCAGACATGAGTCCCTTGCTCATTGCACCATCAGGATTCAAGCAAGCCGGGCCGAAGACGGCTGTAATGCCAGAAACCGGTCCCCGGAAGCTTGTTTCCTTCCCAGTGTAAGAATTGGCTTTTGTAGTTTGGTTTGCCTTGTTCCCATCATGCACTGGGACAGGAACAGACTAATTTGCATACAGCCAGGTTCTGAAACTGGGATGGTGCAATGAGCTAAAAAACGGTGTTGGATCTAGCCCTGATCTCTTGACTGGGTGAGAGTATTCTGCTTAATTCAGAGACTCTGTCCCTCACCACCCCTTGTTGTAAATATTTTTGTCCACCCTAAGCGTGGAAGGGTATACTCAGACATGAGTCCCTTGCTCATTGCACCATCAGGATTCAAGCAAGCCGGGCCGAAGACGGCTGTAATGCCAGAAACCGGTCCCCGGAAGCTTGTTTCCTTCCCAGTGTAAGAATTGGCTTTTGTAGTTTGGTTTGCCTTGTTC
The DNA here is from genome assembly GCF_964261635.1 of Lissotriton helveticus. Taxonomy (NCBI): domain Eukaryota; kingdom Metazoa; phylum Chordata; class Amphibia; order Caudata; family Salamandridae; genus Lissotriton; species Lissotriton helveticus. The sequence goes on along the minus strand of NC_136057.1, from coordinate 1,200,003,502 downwards.
CCATCATGCACTGGGACAGGAACAGACTAATTTGCATACAGCCAGGTTCTGAAACTGGGATGGTGCAATGAGCTAAAACACGGTGTTGGATCTAGACCTGATCTCTTGACTGGGTGAGAGTATTCTGCTTAATTCAGAGACTCTGTCCCTCACCACCCCTTGCTGTAAATATTTTTGTCCACCCTAAGCGTGGAAGGGTATACTCAGACATGAGTCCCTTGCTCATTGCACCATCAGGATTCAAGCAAGCCGGGCCGAAGACGGCTGTAATGCCAGAAACCGGTCCCCGGAAGCTTGTTTCCTTCCCAGTGTAAGAATTGGCTTTTGTAGTTTGGTTTGCCTTGTTCCCATCATGCACTGGGACAGGAACAGACTAATTTGCATACAGCCAGGTTCTGAAACTGGGATGGTGCAATGAGCTAAAAAACGGTGTTGGATCTAGCCCTGATCTCTTGACTGGGTGAGAGTATTCTGCTTAATTCAGAGACTCTGTCCCTCACCACCCCTTGTTGTAAATATTTTTGTCCACCCTAAGCGTGGAAGGGTATACTCAGACATGAGTCCCTTGCTCATTGCACCATCAGGATTCAAGCAAGCCGGGCCGAAGACGGCTGTAATGCCAGAAACCGGTCCCCGGAAGCTTGTTTCCTTCCCAGTGTAAGAATTGGCTTTTGTAGTTTGGTTTGCCTTGTTCCCATCATGCACTGGGACAGGAACAGACTAATTTGCATACAGCCAGGTTCTGAAACTGGGATGGTGCAATGAGCTAAAAAACGGTGTTGGATCTAGCCCTGATCTCTTGACTGGGTGAGAGTATTCTGCTTAATTCAGAGACTCTGTCCCTCACCACCCCTTGTTGTAAATATTTTTGTCCACCCTAAGCGTGGAAGGGTATACTCAGACATGAGTCCCTTGCTCATTGCACCATCAGGATTCAAGCAAGCCGGGCCGAAGACGGCTGTAATGCCAGAAACCGGTCCCCGGAAGCTTGTTTCCTTCCCAGTGTAAGAATTGGCTTTTGTAGTTTGGTTTGCCTTGTTCCCATCATGCACTGGGACAGGAACAGACTAATTTGCATACAGCCAGGTTCTGAAACTGGGATGGTGCAATGAGCTAAAAAACGGTGTTGGATCTAGCCCTGATCTCTTGACTGGGTGAGAGTATTCTGCTTAATTCAGAGACTCTGTCCCTCACCACCCCTTGTTGTAAATATTTTTGTCCACCCTAAGCGTGGAAGGGTATACTCAGACATGAGTCCCTTGCTCATTGCACCATCAGGATTCAAGCAAGCCGGGCCGAAGACGGCTGTAATGCCAGAAACCGGTCCCCGGAAGCTTGTTTCCTTCCCAGTGTAAGAATTGGCTTTTGTAGTTTGGTTTGCCTTGTTCCCATCATGCACTGGGACAGGAACAGACTAATTTGCATACAGCCAGGTTCTGAAACTGGGATGGTGCAATGAGCTAAAAAACGGTGTTGGATCTAGCCCTGATCTCTTGACTGGGTGAGAGTATTCTGCTTAATTCAGAGACTCTGTCCCTCACCACCCCTTGTTGTAAATATTTTTGTCCACCCTAAGCGTGGAAGGGTATACTCAGACATGAATCCCTTGCTCATTGCACCATCAGGATTCAAGCAAGCCGGGCCGAAGACGGCTGTAATGCCAGAAACCGGTCCCCGGAAGCTTGTTTCCTTCCCAGTGTAAGAATTGGCTTTTGTAGTTTGGTTTGCCTTGTTCCCATCATGCACTGGGACAGGAACAGACTAATTTGCATACAGCCAGGTTCTGAAACTGGGATGGTGCAATGAGCTAAAAAACGGTGTTGGATCTAGCCCTGATCTCTTGACTGGGTGAGAGTATTCTGCTTAATTCAGAGACTCTGTCCCTCACCACCCCTTGTTGTAAATATTTTTGTCCACCCTAAGCGTGGAAGGGTATACTCAGACATGAGTCCCTTGCTCATTGCACCATCAGGATTCAAGCAAGCCGGGCCGAAGACGGCTGTAATGCCAGAAACCGGTCCCCGGAAGCTTGTTTCCTTCCCAGTGTAAGAATTGGCTTTTGTAGTTTGGTTTGCCTTGTTCCCATCATGCACTGGGACAGGAACAGACTAATTTGCATACAGCCAGGTTCTGAAACTGGGATGGTGCAATGAGCTAAAAAACGGTGTTGGATCTAGCCCTGATCTCTTGACTGGGTGAGAGTCTTCTGCTTAATTCAGAGACTCTGTCCCTCACCACCCCTTGTAGTAAATATTTTTGTCCACCCTAAGCGTGGAAGGGTATACTCAGACATGAGTCCCTTGCTCATTGCACCATCAGGATTCAAGCAAGCCGGGCCGAAGACGGCTGTAATGCCAGAAACCGGTCCCCGGAAGCTTGTTTCCTTCCCAGTGTAAGAATTGGCTTTTGTAGTTTGGTTTGCCTTGTTCCCATCATGCACTGGGACAGGAACAGACTAATTTGCATACAGCCAGGTTCTGAAACTGGGATGGTGCAATGAGCTAAAAAACGGTGTTGGATCTAGCCCTGATCTCTTGACTGGGTGAGAGTATTCTGCTTAATTCAGAGACTCTGTCCCTCACCACCCCTTGTTGTAAATATTTTTGTCCACCCTAAGCGTGGAAGGGTATACTCAGACATGAGTCCCTTGCTCATTGCACCATCAGGATTCAAGCAAGCCGGGCCGAAGACGGCTGTAATGCCAGAAACCGGTCCCCGGAAGCTTGTTTCCTTCCCAGTGTAAGAATTGGCTTTTGTAGTTTGGTTTGCCTTGTTCCCATCATGCACTGGGACAGGAACAGACTAATTTGCATACAGCCAGGTTCTGAAACTGGGATGGTGCAATGAGCTAAAACACGGTGTTGGATCTAGACCTGATCTCTTGACTGGGTGAGAGTATTCTGCTTAATTCAGAGACTCTGTCCCTCACCACCCCTTGCTGTAAATATTTTTGTCCACCCTAAGCGTGGAAGGGTATACTCAGACATGAGTCCCTTGCTCATTGCACCATCAGGATTCAAGCAAGCCGGGCCGAAGACGGCTGTAATGCCAGAAACCGGTCCCCGGAAGCTTGTTTCCTTCCCAGTGTAAGAATTGGCTTTTGTAGTTTGGTTTGCCTTGTTCCCATCATGCACTGGGACAGGAACAGACTAATTTGCATACAGCCAGGTTCTGAAACTGGGATGGTGCAATGAGCTAAAAAACGGTGTTGGATCTAGCCCTGATCTCTTGACTGGGTGAGAGTATTCTGCTTAATTCAGAGACTCTGTCCCTCACCACCCCTTGTTGTAAATATTTTTGTCCACCCTAAGCGTGGAAGGGTATACTCAGACATGAGTCCCTTGCTCATTGCACCATCAGGATTCAAGCAAGCCGGGCCGAAGACGGCTGTAATGCCAGAAACCGGTCCCCGGAAGCTTGTTTCCTTCCCAGTGTAAGAATTGGCTTTTGTAGTTTGGTTTGCCTTGTTCCCATCATGCACTGGGACAGGAACAGACTAATTTGCATACAGCCAGGTTCTGAAACTGGGATGGTGCAATGAGCTAAAAAACGGTGTTGGATCTAGCCCTGATCTTTTGACTGGGTGAGAGTATTCTGCTTAATTCAGAGACTCTGTCCCTCACCACCCCTTGTTGTAAATATTTTTGTCCACCCTAAGCGTGGAAGGGTATACTCAGACATGAGTCCCTTGCTCATTGCACCATCAGGATTCAAGCAAGCCGGGCCGAAGACGGCTGTAATGCCAGAAACCGGTCCCCGGAAGCTTGTTTCCTTCCCAGTGTAAGAATTGGCTTTTGTAGTTTGGTTTGCCTTGTTCCCATCATGCACTGGGAAAGGAACAGACTAATTTGCATACAGCCAGGTTCTGAAACTGGGATGGTGCAATGAGCTAAAAAACGGTGTTGGATCTAGCCCTGATCTCTTGACTGGGTGAGAGTATTCTGCTTAATTCAGAGACTCTGTCCCTCACCACCCCTTGTTGTAAATATTTTTGTCCACCCTAAGCGTGGAAGGGTATACTCAGACATGAGTCCCTTGCTCATTGCACCATCAGGATTCAAGCAAGCCGGGCCGAAGACGGCTGTAATGCCAGAAACCGGTCCCCGGAAGCTTGTTTCCTTCCCAGTGTAAGAATTGGCTTTTGTAGTTTGGTTTGCCTTGTTCCCATCATGCACTGGGACAGGAACAGACTAATTTGCATACAGCCAGGTTCTGAAACTGGGATGGTGCAATGAGCTAAAAAACGGTGTTGGATCTAGCCCTGATCTCTTGACTGGGTGAGAGTATTCTGCTTAATTCAGAGACTCTGTCCCTCACCACCCCTTGTTGTAAATATTTTTGTCCACCCTAAGCGTGGAAGGGTATACTCAGACATGAGTCCCTTGCTCATTGCACCATCAGGATTCAAGCAAGCCGGGCCGAAGACGGCTGTAATGCCAGAAACCGGTCCCCGGAAGCTTGTTTCCTTCCCAGTGTAAGAATTGGCTTTTGTAGTTTGGTTTGCCTTGTTCCCATCATGCACTGGGACAGGAACAGACTAATTTGCATACAGCCAGGTTCTGAAACTGGGATGGTGCAATGAGCTAAAAAACGGTGTTGGATCTAGCCCTGATCTCTTGACTGGGTGAGAGTATTCTGCTTAATTCAGAGACTCTGTCCCTCACCACCCCTTGTTGTAAATATTTTTGTCCACCCTAAGCGTGGAAGGGTATACTCAGACATGAGTCCCTTGCTCATTGCACCATCAGGATTCAAGGAAGCCGGGCCGAAGACGGCTGTAATGCCAGAAACCGGTCCCCGGAAGCTTGTTTCCTTCCCAGTGTAAGAATTGGCTTCTGTAGTTTGGTTTGCCTTGTTCCCATCATGCACTGGGACAGGAACAGACTAATTTGCATACAGCCAGGTTCTGAAACTGGGATGGTGCAATGAGCTAAAAAACGGTGTTGGATCTAGCCCTGATCTCTTGACTGGGTGAGAGTATTCTGCTTAATTCAGAGACTCTGTCCCTCACCACCCCTTGTTGTAAATATTTTTGTCCACCCTAAGCGTGGAAGGGTATACTCAGACATGAGTCCCTTGCTCATTGCACCATGAGGATTCAAGCAAGCCGGGCCGAAGACGGCTGTAATGCCAGAAACCGGTCCCCGGAAGCTTGTTTCCTTCCCAGTGTAAGAATTGGCTTTTGTAGTTTGGTTTGCCTTGTTCCCATCATGCACTGGGACAGGAACAGACTAATTTGCATACAGCCAGGTTCTGAAACTGGGATGGTGCAATGAGCTAAAAAACGGTGTTGGATCTAGCCCTGATCTCTTGACTGGGTGAGAGTATTCTGCTTAATTCAGAGACTCTGTCCCTCACCACCCCTTGTTGTAAATATTTTTGTCCACCCTAAGCGTGGAAGGGTATACTCAGACATGAGTCCCTTGCTCATTGCACCATCAGGATTCAAGCAAGCCGGGCCGAAGACGGCTGTAATGCCAGAAACCGGTCCCCGGAAGCTTGTTTCCTTCCCAGTGTAAGAATTGGCTTTTGTAGTTTGGTTTGCCTTGTTCCCATCATGCACTGGGACAGGAACAGACTAATTTGCATACAGCCAGGTTCTGAAACTGGGATGGTGCAATGAGCTAAAAAACGGTGTTGGATCTAGCCCTGATCTCTTGACTGGGTGAGAGTATTCTGCTTAATTCAGAGACTCTGTCCCTCACCACCCCTTGTTGTAAATATTTTTGTCCACCCTAAGCGTGGAAGGGTATACTCAGACATGAGTCCCTTGCTCATTGCACCATCAGGATTCAAGCAAGCCGGGCCGAAGACGGCTGTAATGCCAGAAACCGGTCCCCGGAAGCTTGTTTCCTTCCCAGTGTAAGAATTGGCTTTTGTAGTTTGGTTTGCCTTGTTCCCATCATGCACTGGGACAGGAACAGACTAATTTGCATACAGCCAGGTTCTGAAACTGGGATGGTGCAATGAGCTAAAAAACGGTGTTGGATCTAGCCCTGATCTCTTGACTGGGTGAGAGTATTCTGCTTAATTCAGAGACTCTGTCCCTCACCACCCCTTGTTGTAAATATTTTTGTCCACCCTAAGCGTGGAAGGGTATACTCAGACATGAGTCCCTTGCTCATTGCACCATCAGGATTCAAGCAAGCCGGGCCGAAGACGGCTGTAATGCCAGAAACCGGTCCCCGGAAGCTTGTTTCCTTCCCAGTGTAAGAATTGGCTTTTGTAGTTGGTTTGCCTTGTTCCCATCATGCACTGGGACAGGAACAGACTAATTTGCATACAGCCAGGTTCTGAAACTGGGATGGTGCAATGAGCTAAAAAACGGTGTTGGATCTATCCCTGATCTCTTGACTGGGTGAGAGTATTCTGCTTAATTCAGAGACTCTGTCCCTCACCACCCCTTGTTGTAAATATTTTTGTCCACCCTAAGCGTGGAAGGGTATACTCAGACATGAGTCCCTTGCTCATTGCACCATCAGGATTCAAGCAAGCCGGGCCGAAGACGGCTGTAATGCCAGAAACCAGTCCCCGGAAGCTTGTTTCCTTCCCAGTGTAAGAATTGGCTTTTGTAGTTTGGTTTGCCTTGTTCCCATCATGCACTGGGACAGGAACAGACTAATTTGCATACAGCCAGGTTCTGAAACTGGGATGGTGCAATGAGCTAAAAAACGGTGTTGGATCTAGCCCTGATCTCTTGACTGGGTGAGAGTATTCTGCTTAATTCAGAGACTCTGTCCCTCACCACCCCTTGTTGTAAATATTTTTGTCCACCCTAAGCGTGGAAGGGTATACTCAGACATGAGTCCCTTGCTCATTGCACCATCAGGATTCAAGCAAGCCGGGCCGAAGACGGCTGTAATGCCAGAAACCGGTCCCCGGAAGCTTGTTTCCTTCCCAGTGTAAGAATTGGCTTTTGTAGTTTGGTTTGCCTTGTTCCCATCATGCACTGGGACAGGAACAGACTAATTTGCATACAGCCAGGTTCTGAAACTGGGATGGTGCAATGAGCTAAAAAACGGTGTTGGATCTAGCCCTGATCTCTTGACTGGGTGAGAGTATTCTGCTTAATTCAGAGACTCTGTCCCTCACCACCCCTTGTTGTAAATATTTTTGTCCACCCTAAGCGTGGAAGGGTATACTCAGACATGAGTCCCTTGCTCATTGCACCATCAGGATTCAAGCAAGCCGGGCCGAAGACGGCTGTAATGCCAGAAACCGGTCCCCGGAAGCTTGTTTCCTTCCCAGTGTAAGAATTGGCTTTTGTAGTTTGGTTTGCCTTGTTCCCATCATGCACTGGGACAGGAACAGACTAATTTGCATACAGCCAGGTTCTGAAACTGGGATGGTGCAATGAGCTAAAAAACGGTGTTGGATCTAGCCCTGATCTCTTGACTGGGTGAGAGTCTTCTGCTTAATTCAGAGACTCTGTCCCTCACCACCCCTTGTTGTAAATATTTTTGTCCACCCTAAGCGTGGAAGGGTATACTCAGACATGAGTCCCTTGCTCATTGCACCATCAGGATTCAAGCAAGCCGGGCCGAAGACGGCTGTAATGCCAGAAACCGGTCCCCGGAAGCTTGTTTCCTTCCCAGTGTAAGAATTGGCTTTTGTAGTTTGGTTTGCCTTGTTCCCATCATGCACTGGGACAGGAACAGACTAATTTGCATACAGCCAGGTTCTGAAACTGGGATGGTGCAATGAGCTAAAAAACGGTGTTGGATCTAGCCCTGATCTCTTGACTGGGTGAGAGTATTCTGCTTAATTCAGAGACTCTGTCCCTCACCACCCCTTGTTGTAAATATTTTTGTCCACCCTAAGCGTGGAAGGGTATACTCAGACATGAGTCCCTTGCTCATTGCACCATCAGGATTCAAGCAAGCCGGGCCGAAGACGGCTGTAATGCCAGAAACCGGTCCCCGGAAGCTTGTTTCCTTCCCAGTGTAAGAATTGGCTTTTGTAGTTTGGTTTGCCTTGTTCCCATCATGCACTGGGACAGGAACAGACTAATTTGCATACAGCCAGGTTCTGAAACTGGGATGGTGCAATGAGCTAAAACACGGTGTTGGATCTAGACCTGATCTCTTGACTGGGTGAGAGTATTCTGCTTAATTCAGAGACTCTGTCCCTCACCACCCCTTGCTGTAAATATTTTTGTCCACCCTAAGCGTGGAAGGGTATACTCAGACATGAGTCCCTTGCTCATTGCACCATCAGGATTCAAGCAAGCCGGGCCGAAGACGGCTGTAATGCCATAAACCGGTCCCCGGAAGCTTGTTTCCTTCCCAGTGTAAGAATTGGCTTTTGTAGTTTGGTTTGCCTTGTTCCCATCATGCACTGGGACAGGAACAGCCTAATTTGCATACAGCCAGGTTCTGAAACTGGGATGGTGCAATGAGCTAAAAAACGGTGTTGGATCTAGCCCTGATCTCTTGACTGGGTGAGAGTATTCTGCTTAATTCAGAGACTCTGTCCCTCACCACCCCTTGTTGTAAATATTTTTGTCCACCCTAAGCGTGGAAGGGTATACTCAGACATGAGTCCCTTGCTCATTGCACCATCAGGATTCAAGCAAGCCGGGCCGAAGACGGCTGTAATGCCAGAAACCGGTCCCCGGAAGCTTGTTTCCTTCCCAGTGTAAGAATTGGCTTTTGTAGTTTGGTTTGCCTTGTTCCCATCATGCACTGGGACAGGAACAGACTAATTTGCATACAGCCAGGTTCTGAAACTGGGATGGTGCAATGAGCTAAAAAACGGTGTTGGATCTAGCCCTGATCTCTTGACTGGGTGAGAGTATTCTGCTTAATTCAGAGACTCTGTCCCTCACCACCCCTTGTTGTAAATATTTTTGTCCACCCTAAGCGTGGAAGGGTATACTCAGACATGAGTCCCTTGCTCATTGCACCATCAGGATTCAAGCAAGCCGGGCCGAAGACGGCTGTAATGCCAGAAACCGGTCCCCGGAAGCTTGTTTCCTTCCCAGTGTAAGAATTGGCTTTTGTAGTTTGGTTTGCCTTGTTCCCATCATGCACTGGGACAGGAACAGACTAATTTGCATACAGCCAGGTTCTGAAACTGGGATGGTGCAATGAGCTAAAAAACGATGTTGGATCTAGCCCTGATCTCTTGACTGGGTGAGAGTATTCTGCTTAATTCAGAGACTCTGTCCCTCACCACCCCTTGTTGTAAATATTTTTGTCCACCCTAAGCGTGGAAGGGTATACTCAGACATGAGTCCCTTGCTCATTGCACCATCAGGATTCAAGCAAGCCGGGCCGAAGACGGCTGTAATGCCAGAAACCGGTCCCCGGAAGCTTGTTTCCTTCCCAGTGTAAGAATTGGCTTTTGTAGTTTGGTTTGCCTTGTTCCCATCATGCACTGGGACAGGAACAGACTAATTTGCATACAGCCAGGTTCTGAAACTGGGATGGTGCAATGAGCTAAAAAACGGTGTTGGATCTAGCCCTGATCTCTTGACTGGGTGAGAGTATTCTGCTTAATTCAGAGACTCTGTCCCTCACCACCCCTTGTTGTAAATATTTTTGTCCACCCTAAGCGTGGAAGGGTATACTCAGACATGAGTCCCTTGCTCATTGCACCATCAGGATTCAAGCAAGCCGGGCCGAAGACGGCTGTAATGCCAGAAACCGGTCCCCGGAAGCTTGTTTCCTTCCCAGTGTAAGAATTGGCTTTTGTAGTTTGGTTTGCCTTGTTCCCATCATGCACTGGGACAGGAACAGACTAATTTGCATACAGCCAGGTTCTGAAACTGGGATGGTGCAATGAGCTAAAAAACGGTGTTGGATCTAGCCCTGATCTCTTGACTGGGTGAGAGTCTTCTGCTTAATTCAGAGACTCTGTCCCTCACCACCCCTTGTTGTAAATATTTTTGTCCACCCTAAGCGTGGAAGGGTATACTCAGACATGAGTCCCTTGCTCATTGCACCATCAGGATTCAAGCAAGCCGGGCCGAAGACGGCTGTAATGCCAGAAACCGGTCCCCGGAAGCTTGTTTCCTTCCCAGTGTAAGAATTGGCTTTTGTAGTTTGGTTTGCCTTGTTCCCATCATGCACTGGGACAGGAACAGACTAATTTGCATACAGCCAGGTTCTGAAACTGGGATGGTGCAATGAGCTAAAAAACGGTGTTGGATCTAGCCCTGATCTCTTGACTGGGTGAGAGTATTCTGCTTAATTCAGAGACTCTGTCCCTCACCACCCCTTGTTGTAAATATTTTTGTCCACCCTAAGCGTGGAAGGGTATACTCAGACATGAGTCCCTTGCTCATTGCACCATCAGGATTCAAGCAAGCCGGGCCGAAGACGGCTGTAATGCCAGAAACCGGTCCCCGGAAGCTTGTTTCCTTCCCAGTGTAAGAATTGGCTTTTGTAGTTTGGTTTGCCTTGTTCCCATCATGCACTGGGACAGGAACAGACTAATTTGCATACAGCCAGGTTCTGAAACTGGGATGGTGCAATGAGCTAAAACACGGTGTTGGATCTAGACCTGATCTCTTGACTGGGTGAGAGTATTCTGCTTAATTCAGAGACTCTGTCCCTCACCACCCCTTGCTGTAAATATTTTTGTCCACCCTAAGCGTGGAAGGGTATACTCAGACATGAGTCCCTTGCTCATTGCACCATCAGGATTCAAGCAAGCCGGGCCGAAGACGGCTGTAATGCCAGAAACCGGTCCCCGGAAGCTTGTTTCCTTCCCAGTGTAAGAATTGGCTTTTGTAGTTTGGTTTGCCTTGTTCCCATCATGCACTGGGACAGGAACAGCCTAATTTGCATACAGCCAGGTTCTGAAACTGGGATGGTGCAATGAGCTAAAAAACGGTGTTGGATCTAGCCCTGATCTCTTGACTGGGTGAGAGTATTCTGCTTAATTCAGAGACTCTGTCCCTCACCACCCCTTGTTGTAAATATTTTTGTCCACCCTAAGCGTGGAAGGGTATACTCAGACATGAGTCCCTTGCTCATTGCACCATCAGGATTCAAGCAAGCCGGGCCGAAGACGGCTGTAATGCCAGAAACCGGTCCCCGGAAGCTTGTTTCCTTCCCAGTGTAAGAATTGGCTTTTGTAGTTTGGTTTGCCTTGTTCCCATCATGCACTGGGACAGGAACAGACTAATTTGCATACAGCCAGGTTCTGAAACTGGGATGGTGCAATGAGCTAAAAAACGGTGTTGGATCTAGCCCTGATCTTTTGACTGGGTGAGAGTATTCTGCTTAATTCAGAGACTCTGTCCCTCACCACCCCTTGTTGTAAATATTTTTGTCCACCCTAAGCGTGGAAGGGTATACTCAGACATGAGTCCCTTGCTCATTGCACCATCAGGATTCAAGCAAGCCGGGCCGAAGACGGCTGTAATGCCAGAAACCGGTCCCCGGAAGCTTGTTTCCTTCCCAGTGTAAGAATTGGCTTTTGTAGTTTGGTTTGCCTTGTTCCCATCATGCACTGGGACAGGAACAGACTAATTTGCATACAGCCAGGTTCTGAAACTGGGATGGTGCAATGAGCTAAAAAACGGTGTTGGATCTAGCCCTGATCTCTTGACTGGGTGAGAGTATTCTGCTTAATTCAGAGACTCTGTCCCTCACCACCCCTTGTTGTAAATATTTTTGTCCACCCTAAGCGTGGAAGGGTATACTCAGACATGAGTCCCTTGCTCATTGCACCATCAGGATTCAAGCAAGCCGGGCCGAAGACGGCTGTAATGCCAGAAACCGGTCCCCGGAAGCTTGTTTCCTTCCCAGTGTAAGAATTGGCTTTTGTAGTTTGGTTTGCCTTGTTCCCATCATGCACTGGGACAGGAACAGACTAATTTGCATACAGCCAGGTTCTGAAACTGGGATGGTGCAATGAGCTAAAAAACGGTGTTGGATCTAGCCCTGATCTCTTGACTGGGTGAGAGTATTCTGCTTAATTCAGAGACTCTGTCCCTCACCACCCCTTGTTGTAAATATTTTTGTCCACCCTAAGCGTGGAAGGGTATACTCAGACATGAGTCCCTTGCTCATTGCACCATTAGGATTCAAGGAAGCCGGGCCGAAGACGGCTGTAATGCCAGAAACCGGTCCCCGGAAGCTTGTTTCCTTCCCAGTGTAAGAATTGGCTTCTGTAGTTTGGTTTGCCTTGTTCCCATCATGCACTGGGACAGGAACAGACTAATTTGCATACAGCCAGGTTCTGAAACTGGGATGGTGCAATGAGCTAAAAAACGGTGTTGGATCTAGCCCTGATCTCTTGACTGGGTGAGAGTATTCTGCTTAATTCAGAGACTCTGTCCCTCACCACCCCTTGTTGTAAATATTTTTGTCCACCCTAAGCGTGGAAGGGTATACTCAGACATGAGTCCCTTGCTCATTGCACCATCAGGATTCAAGCAAGCCGGGCCGAAGACGGCTGTAATGCCAGAAACCGGTCCCCGGAAGCTTGTTTCCTTCCCAGTGTAAGAATTGGCTTTTGTAGTTTGGTTTGCCTTGTTCCCATCATGCACTGGGACAGGAACAGACTAATTTGCATACAGCCAGGTTCTGAAACTGGGATGGTGCAATGAGCTAAAAAACGGTGTTGGATCTAGCCCTGATCTCTTGACTGGGTGAGAGTATTCTGCTTAATTCAGAGACTCTGTCCCTCACCACCCCTTGTTGTAAATATTTTTGTCCACCCTAAGCGTGGAAGGGTATACTCAGACATGAGTCCCTTGCTCATTGCACCATCAGGATTCAAGCAAGCCGGGCCGAAGACGGCTGTAATGCCAGAAACCGGTCCCCGGAAGCTTGTTTCCTTCCCAGTGTAAGAATTGGCTTTTGTAGTTTGGTTTGCCTTGTTCCCATCATGCACTGGGACAGGAACAGACTAATTTGCATACAGCCAGGTTCTGAAACTGGGATGGTGCAATGAGCTAAAAAACGGTGTTGGATCTAGCCCTGATCTCTTGACTGGGTGAGAGTATTCTGCTTAATTCAGAGACTCTGTTCCTCACCACCCCTTGTTGTAAATATTTTTGTCCACCCTAAGCGTGGATGGGTATACTCAGACATGAGTCCCTTGCTCATTGCACCATCAGGATTCAAGCAAGCCGGGCCGAAGACGGCTGTAATGCCAGAAACCGGTCCCCGGAAGCTTGTTTCCTTCCCAGTGTAAGAATTGGCTTTTGTAGTTTGGTTTGCCTTGTTCCCATCATGCACTGGGACAGGAACAGACTAATTTGCATACAGCCAGGTTCTGAAACTGGGATGGTGCAATGAGCTAAAAAACGGTGTTGGATCTAGCCCTGATCTCTTGACTGGGTGAGAGTATTCTGCTTAATTCAGAGACTCTGTCCCTCACCACCCCTTGTTGTAAATATTTTTGTCCACCCTAAGCGTGGAAGGGTATACTCAGACATGAGTCCCTTGCTCATTGCACCATCAGGATTCAAGCAAGCCGGGCCGAAGACGGCTGTAATGCCAGAAACCAGTCCCCGGAAGCTTGTTTCCTTCCCAGTGTAAGAATTGGCTTTTGTAGTTTGGTTTGCCTTGTTCCCATCATGCACTGGGACAGGAACAGACTAATTTGCATACAGCCAGGTTCTGAAACTGGGATGGTGCAATGAGCTAAAAAACGGTGTTGGATCTAGCCCTGAGCTCTTGACTGGGTGAGAGTATTCTGCTTAATTCAGAGACTCTGTCCCTCACCACCCCTTGTTGTAAATATTTTTGTCCACCCTAAGCGTGGAAGGGTATACTCAGACATGAGTCCCTTGCTCATTGCACCATCAGGATTCAAGCAAGCCGGGCCGAAGACGGCTGTAATGCCAGAAACCGGTCCCCGGAAGCTTGTTTCCTTCCCAGTGTAAGAATTGGCTTTTGTAGTTTGGTTTGCCTTGTTCCCATCATGCACTGGGACAGGAACAGACTAATTTGCATACAGCCAGGTTCTGAAACTGGGATGGTGCAATGAGCTAAAAAACGGTGTTGGATCTAGCCCTGATCTCTTGACTGGGTGAGAGTATTCTGCTTAATTCAGAGACTCTGTCCCTCACCACCCCTTGTTGTAAATGAAATCCACAAGGGCATGAGTTTGAGGTGCCCATGTAAAATGAGTGGATGTTTATGGCCGCCTGGGTCCTGAAGGATCCCTGGGTATGATGGCAGTTGGACTGGCACCATCCATGACAGTTTCAACATGGTGAGGTACCATTCTTTAGACTTCCAGACTGGAGTTATAAAGACTAAGGAAGCTCCCTGCCCTTGGACTTGAGCCACCACAATGGGAATCAAAAGAAACTGTGGAAACGCATAGGCTTGACCCATTGTCCCGTACTTCAGTAAGCTGTTGATCGCCAATTCTCCCGGGTCCAGTTACCAACTGACATACCGAAATGTGGTGATGAAGCAGTTGTGGCAAAACTCCTTGGTCAACTCTGCCAATGCTATTGAGCCGGTACCTCCCAGACGATTGATGTAACACACTGCCGTCCTATTGTCCATCCTCAGAGGGATACAGCAGAAGATCAGATTGCGAATGACCTGCGAGATGTTCCAGGCAGTAAATGTGCAGATTACACACCTCCTCTGTCCATTTGATGAACATGGAGAATGCACCAGATCTGGATCCCCAGCCCTGCCAGCTGGTATCTGATTCTATTATCAGGTCGGGTAGGGATCCGAGGTTTGCCTGACCATTCCACACATCTCTGTGGTCTATCCACAATATCAGTTTTGTCCTGGCTTCTGCCGTCAAGAAAACAAGTTCTGACTAGGTGAGTCCCCACCGTAGGTTATACACCTTCAATCGTTGAAGTGCCCTGTGGTCAAAGGCCCGGGAAAAGGGCTTTAATTAAGGGTGGGAGGAATTTGCGGAATGGACTATCGCGGAGAGGCACGGAGATTGAACAAATCTGCGTGCCTCTCTGCAATAATTCTGTCTCGCAGAGCCTGCTCGCCCGCCTCCCGTCTCCCGCCGGCCACCCGCTTCCCGCCCCCCGTCCCGCCCACCTTATTAATTATATTTACAGGCTGGAAATAAAGTTAAATTAAAACGTACCTTATTATTGAACTGCAAACTTCCCGATCCGGCTTTTTCTTTGAAAGTGCGCCTGAGCAGGAGGCTGCGCATGCGCACTCATCGCCAGGAATATTAATATTAACTTTATTTCCAGCCTGTAAATATAATTATTAAGGCGGGCGAGAAGCGGGAGGCGGGCGGGCGGCCAACTTCCGTTCCGCCGGGATTGTGCGGAAATTTGCACCGTTTTTCAAAGTGCAAATTATCGCACATTCCGTGGGCAGAACGGAAATGTACGCCCACCCCTAGCTTTAATAGAGGATGATAACAAACCAACTACACTGGCCAACTGCCAGAGGGAGATCCTGTCCCTTCTGAGGAACTTGCTCAACTTCTTCTTAGTCATGATGATTTTTGGTTCTGGGAGATTCAGCATTGCTGATCTGGTGTCTATGAAGACCCGCAAGAGGACATTATCAGTGATGGAGTCAATTCTGAATTTTGACTGTTGATGACGAATCCCAACTCCTGTGCTCAAGTGTGACAACAGCTGGGTGTGCAATTGCCCCATAAGGAGGATGTTGTTGAATGAAGTCTGACCCCCTTTATCCTCAGGGCTTCCAACATCAGCTTGAGGACCTTTGTGGAGCACCATGGTGCTGAGGAGAGCCCAAGGGAAGAATCTGAAACGTGAATATCTGGTCCCTCCACTCAATTTGCAGAAAGCAACAATGAGGGGAAATAATAAAGATTATGAGGTACGCGTCCTTGAGGTTCAGATGCACTAACCAGTCATTTTGAAGCAAGATGTCTCTCTGGAGTTGAATGCCCTCCATCTTGAAGTGGCAATACACCAGCCACTCGTTATAGCCTTTCAGGTTTATTATTGGACAAAACCATTTGTCCTTCTTTTCTACTAAGAAGTGATTGTTGAGGAAGCATAGTAGAGGAAGGAGCAACCTTTGAATTGCTGCTTTAGAGAGGAGTTCCTGCACCTCGAAGTCTATCAGCCATGTGCCTAACTCTTAAAAAATCAGTAGCTGTGGTCTTTCCACCCGAAACGGAATTCCATAGAACTCTGTGTGAAAATATCATACCGTCTCCAGGACCTAGGTGTCTGACCTGATATTTACCCACTTGTGAGCAATGAATTCTAACAACCCCCCCCCTCCCAGTCCTTGAGGGAAAGAATGGATGTTGCTTACTGTTAAAGCCTCCTGCTGCACTAGCCCCTCCTCCAGCAGCATGGTTGGGTCTGCCCTTTCTGCTACCCCGGTTTGGCACGAAGGTCACCTGCTGGCCATTGGTCCATCCGTTGTTAAACAGGAGACTGTTAAAGGCTCCTGAAGCACTAGCCCCTCCTTGGGCAGCAGGTTCGCTCTGTCCTTTCTGCCTCCCTGATTTGGCAAGAAGGTCAACTGCTGGCCATTGGTCCATCTGTTGTTCTGGTGGGTTAGCCTCTGTTAGGGTCTGGCTGGAAAGTCAGGCGGAGGAGCGATCCCTGCCTCTTGTGGCCCTGGCAAAAACCTTCCCCAGGAAGATCTTTACAATAGATGTCTGTGCTTTGTCTAGTGCGGAGAAGGTGGCCACGAACTTCCAGAATTTCTTCACAAAGGTTTGTCAAACGAGTTGCCGTATGTAACAGCCCTGCCTCTGATGATAACTCCTCCAGTTTAGTGTCTATTTTAATCAGGAGTGAATGTTGCCTCTCTGCAAAAAGAGCGCAGTTGGTGTTGCCTAATAGGCATACCACTCTCTGTACCCAACCCACCCCAATATTATTGGGTAAGGGGGTTCCTGATTGTCTCGCCTGTTCTGCTAGTTCTATGATTTATGGCAGGGACCCCAGGATATTCAACAGCTTATCCTGACACACCTTCCAAGAGCTGTCAATCCCCTTTTTGGATCCTTCATATATTTAACAAATAAAATACACATTTTGGGGTCAAGGTCAGGGGAGGCTGCCACATTGCCTCCTAGGGCTGGTCTAGGGCACATATTTCCTTATCCAGGGGTTGGCGTATTTTATTGGTCACATAATCTACTTCTTTCTGGTCAGGGAGCCATTCCGATGATCTCGGCTGGTAAATACCATCATGCTCAAACATATCCATGGAGGTGGAATCCCGTTCCAGTGATCCGGAGGCAGCTAAGTCAGTGTGCCAGGGTCTAATCTAGCCCCTCAGATTATCCATTCTAATCTATGTCACCCTCCCCATGTTTGGGGGACCCCTCTTCATGGTCAAATTCCGGTAGGATAGCGATGCCAGTCTCTCCATGGACAACATCTTCCCGGTAGGGTATGTTCTTCAATGTGCATGCACTCTTATGGAAGGCCTCTTTTGGTTGATCAAAGCATTCCAGGTGCCTGGCATCACATATCTGGGTTTTATGAGAACTCATGTGGATAAGCCACTAGGCCCTGCCCCCATGTCCCCAAGGATCCTGATACCACTAAAGACCTGGGACATCAACTTGTTCAACCTCTCCTAAAGAGGTGCAAGTACTCTAGCGATGGCCTGGGAAAGGAACTTGTTGACCTCTGCAGGAAGGCCGGGCTGTGGGGTCCAGTCCCTTTCTGAGGCTAAGTTAGGGAAATACTCATGATCCAGTAGGTTTCTATTTTAGTAAGGGTGTGAGCATCAGTAGTCTCAAATTCATCCTGTATATAATGAAAAAGGGGCAGCCCCCTACCAGGTGCTCCAAGAATGCAAGGAAAAAACAGTCACTAGGTGGGATCAGTTAAATAGGCTTGAGGGAAACCTTACTGCATGCATGCATGATGTCAATCGATGGTTGGTAGGGAGGTCAAGAACTTATCAGGAACAACCACTGTTGCCCTAATTCGTGTTGTGGGCCTGGAGAGCACTGTTTTGAAGTGTGCTGCTCACAAAGCAGCGTCGTGCCTGGCAGAATCCTGAGATAGAGCAAAAAAGCAAACCTTGGGGACCCACAGAGTATAAGACACACTCAGGCTGAAGCCTACTAAACAATAAACACACTTTACATGAAAGACCTGTGAAAGCACACCAGTACAAGCGGTCAAGTATGGCAATATTAATGCACAAGACTTGAATATATGTTTAACACTCTATACCCACAATAGCACAGAACAACCAAAGAGTTGTTAAGGAAGCGAGACACTTAACTGACGCACAAGTGAAGAAAGAGGAGGACTTCCAAAGGCATGGATTTATATTGGTGTGCAGACTGTGCTGGGATATGTTAATGGTTGTCACGGATATTTCCCCCTTGTTCATGGGATATGTAGTGCTTGCAGTTTTTGCTTGATCTTTGAACCTGCTGAATAATAAAAAGTTAAGAAAGAAATGCATAATCCTCAACTTCGGTCCAGACATAGAATGCCAGAAAACATTCTCATAAGCAGAGAGAGATAGTGTAAAGTTATAGAAAAGATGCTCTCATTCTAGCTTCTGGAGTACCTTCCATAACCTCTTTAGGAAATTCATGAGAAAACAGTTTTCTCTCAAACATGATTCAGGAAATCCCAGCAGAAGGCTTTTTCACAGGGTAAAATCACCTTAGAACACACCACAAGTTTTAAAATTAGTATGGTACCATAAAGTAAATGATTTATATTGTTACTAAAATCTGTTATCACCCTTTATACGTTCTCCTTTTTGGAACCATCAAAACCTGCCATTCACTGCAATGCATTTTAATGGCGTGCTATCATGTATATTGGTCCCAAGATGGCTGCCAACACTTCCTGATTGAGGTGTTGGCAGCCAATGAGATCCCACCATGGGATCTGTGCTTAAGCTCAGCCCAGGGTTCTTTCTGGACTAAGAGCTAGCTTTCTACCAAATTTGTTGTAATTCCGTTCAGCGGTTCGGGCTGTAGTCGTGTCTAAAATCTTTACATGCATTAACATGGGAAACTCACTTTTTTTACCCCCTTTTTCTCGACCCCCACCTAACGGATCACCCCCACTCTTTCCATGCACAACTAGAATCAGGAGAACACTTTGTTTATGATCTTTCGTGAAATTCATCAAACTGCCCCAAAGTAAGAAAGTTAATAAAACACTTATCCTATGGAAACTAGGTCCGAACTATAACTAGCTATTGATAACCGCCAGTAGGTCATTTATATATTGCTCCTGCATGGAGGGAGCTGCATTTCCTGCAGCTACCTCTGTGCAGAAGAGATTCCAGCTCCAGCAGGAGGCTGGGAACCGGCAGTGACCGCGGGGCCCTTGAGGCTCCCCCCGCGGTCCCTGGGAAATGAGAAGAAAGAGGCAAAATAAAGAGTAGAGATATGCAGAAAGAGGCAGAGCAAAGGTCAAAAACAAGCAGAAAGAGGCGAAATAAAGGAGCAAAATGAACAGAAAGAGGAAATATAAAGGTGAAAAACGAGCAGAAAGAGGAAGAATAGAGGTCAGAAAGAGGAAGAATAAAAGTCAGAAAAGAGCAGAAAGAGGCAAGATTACGGTTAGCAATGAGCAGTAAGAAACAAAGCAAAGGTAAGAAATGAGTAGAGAGAGGAAGAATAAAGGTCAGAAATGAGCAGAAAGAGGCAAAACAAATGTGAGAAACAAGCAGAATGAGGCAAAATAGAGGCAGAGATTGGCAAAATAGAGATAAGAAATGAGCATAAAGAGGCACAATAAAGGGCAGAAATTAGCAGAAAGAGGCAAACTAAAGGTCAGCAAAAAGCAGAAAAGGCAAAATAGAGATTAGAAATGAGCATAAAGAGACAAAATAAAGGTCAGTAACGAGCAGAAGGAGGCAAAATAGAGATCAGAAACAAGCAGAAAGAGGCAAAATAAACATCAGGAATGAGCAGAAAGAGGCAAAATAGAGATTGGAAACAAGCAGAAAGAGGCAAAATAAAGGTCAGACACTAGCAGAATAAACATCCGCAATGAGCAGTAAGAGGCAGAATAAAGGTGAGAAACAAGCAGTAAGTGGCAGAATAAAGGTGAGAATCAAGCAGAAAGAGGCAAACTAAAGGTCAGAAACAAGCAGAAAGAGGCAAAATAGAGCTCAGACACAAGTACAAAGAGAGAAAATAAAGGTCAGAAACTAGCAGAAAGAGGCAAAATAGACATCAGAAATGAGCAGGATGAGGCAAAATAATTGTCAGCAACGAGCAGAAAGAGGCAAAACAAATGTCAGCAAAAAGAGGCAAAATAGAGATCAGAAACAAGCAGAAAGGTCTGAAAAGTAAGCAAAATAAGGTAGGAAACGAGCAGGAGGAGGCAAATAGAGATCAGAAACAAGCAGAAAGAGAGGTCTGAAATGAGAAAAGAAGCAAAACAGAGCCCAGAAATGATCAGAAAGAGGCAAAATAAAGGTGGTATGTGAGCAGAAAAAAAAAGAGCAGAACCCACTCAGGCACCTATGCACCCACTCACAGAAAAACTAAGACACCCACTCAGACACTCATGCACCCACTCACAGACCTTCTCAGACACTCATGCACCCACTCACACACCCAGTGAGACATTCAGACACTCACTCACACACCTACTAAGACACTCATGCACTCACTCATTAACTCACTCATGCACTCACTCTCGAAGGTTATAGGTTACAATTAAGAAATAACATTACAAAAACTGTAGAAATTCACTGAAAAATCAAATGCTATAGGGACATTATAGTTAGGAAATAGGGATAAAAACGTAGAAATTCACTGAAAAATCCAGTGGTTACAGGGATGTTATAGTTAGGAAATATAATTTAAAAAGCATAGTTAGGCTCATATTTTAAAACCATAGAAATTCAGAAATATAGTTACCTGAGCTTACTATAACTTATGACCCCGCAATGCGATACTTATAACCCTACATATTACATGACTCATGACATGGTTAGTGACATCACTCATGACATCATCCACAGAACCACTCACACACCAATTTTCACCACATACAACATCTCATACACCCACTGACACACCCACACAACCACTCACATACCTATTCACAAACCCATACAAATACTCATTCACCTACTCACTCATGCATAGAGCTACTCAGACATCTAGTTATTAACTTGTTCAGGCACACACACAACCAGTCACTCACTCATACAAAAACTAACACATGTACTCAGTCACCTAAACAGTCACTGAGACAACCATATAGTCTCCCATAAAGCCTCCATCAAACTCACTTACTCACCTAAACAGGCACCGGCACACACTCTCACTCACCCATACAGCCACTCACATGCCCACTCACTTAGCCATTCACCCACTAGCACACCCATTCACTCACCAATAAGCCACAAAAGTACTCTCTCAAGCACCATTTATAGTCACTCATACACCTGCTCACTCACCCATACTGCTACTCATGCACCCTCGCATTCATCATGTAGACTCCACTCACTTACTCATACAGCTACTGACACAGCCACTCACTCACACTTACAAAAACTCAACAACCACTCACTCATCTATAAAGTCTCTCACACACCCTCTCACTCATCCATACACTACATAAACACCCTCTCACTCACCCATACAGCTACTCACACACCCACTGAATCACCTTCACAGTCACACACTCACACATGGAGATACACAGTTACACAGAGACTCACATATTGTATGTTTTTAAAAAAGAATTACTCATTAGTAGTACACAAAGTAAACTAATTTTACTTTTGTGATACCATAGTATATAT
The DNA here is from genome assembly GCF_964261635.1 of Lissotriton helveticus. Taxonomy (NCBI): domain Eukaryota; kingdom Metazoa; phylum Chordata; class Amphibia; order Caudata; family Salamandridae; genus Lissotriton; species Lissotriton helveticus. The sequence goes on along the minus strand of NC_136057.1, from coordinate 1,199,981,846 downwards.
GTTTAACATTCAGAAACTTTTAGAAAACACTCACAATCACGGCATGATGTCATCAGTGAGGTCCCCAGTGATGCCATTTGCGATTTCGTCTGTGATGTCAATGACTATGTCATGAGTGATTTAATATGTGAGGTCTTAAGCAGTGCATTGCGGGGCGTAGGTTAAAGGTAGCACAGGTAACTATAACTGCTGAATTTCTATGGTTTAACACAAGTGAAATGTGAGCCTAACTATAATGTCCCTGTAACCTTTTGTTTTTTTTCAGTGTATAGTTCGGTTGGATCGCTATTAGAAAACAGCTCGAGATTTTTGGACTCGTTCTTGCAAGAGTATGTAACCGGCCTACCATCATATCTAAAAGATCGCACAGATTTCCTAAGGAATTTGGAGCGAATCCCGTGGAAACAGGAATATATATAATGGTGACATTAGATGAAGTCTCATTATATATATCTATTGAACACAGTAAAGTAGATCAGGCATGTGAATATTTTTTTGAGAGAAAGTCCAATATAATGATTTGCCCATACACCAATGTTGCAAGAGATGTTGAAATATTGCCTTACCCACAATGTTTTTATATTTAATGGCAAATATTATTTACAACCACAGGGTACGGCCATGGGCACCTCTTTGCCCCCAAATACACACATTTGTTCATGGGGTGGTGTGGGAAGGCAATGAGGATGAAGTAAATGCCTTCCTGGAAATAATTAACTGCAATGAGCTTAATTTGCGGCTAACGAGTATGCAGAGTCGACTTCATTGTGATTCTCTGGATGTAGAATTAGAGGTAGTTGGTGATTCATTAACCACAAGGATTCATAGAAAACCAACAGCCGCCAATTTCTTACTGCATGTGAATAGTGGTCATCCAGAACATTCCATACAGTCAAAAGTTAAGGACCAAGAGAATATGTTCCACAGATGACTGTATGATAAGGAAATATGTGGCATGGTCACACGTTTCCTCAAAAGGGAATATCCTAAAAATGTTCTGGAAGGTGCCAAAAAAGAGCTGGCAAACAAACAAGGGACCAACCATTGTACTCACAGAGAAACAGCCTCAAAGAAAAACATCATGAAGTGAAAACATTTTTGAGGAACATAATATGGCACCATCGAGTTTCATGGAGGTCTTGCAAAAGAATTGGCACATCCTGAAGAATGGTGAGCATCTTAAGGATATTGTGGAGATGGGCTCCTGAATTAGTTCCAAAAAAGCCAGATCTTTGGGGGACATTTTAACATCTAGGGCCAGATGTAGGTCACCAAATACCGGTCGGTAACGGCCGATATCGGCCGTTACCGACCGGTATTTGGTGATTGAGATGTAGGGGGCCTATATTTTACAGAATCAGTAAATTTACAGATTCAGTAAATTTACCGATTCTGTAAAATACCGATTCGGTAAATATACCGAATCTGTAAATCTATATGTAGGTGGCACTGGAAACAGTGCCACAGGCCCCAAAGAATTCGTTATTTACCATTTAATACTATTGCATGGTAAATAACGAATTCCTGTGTACATGCACATCTGTGCATGTACACCTGTGCCATGTGGCACACATACATGCCCTGTGGCATGTATGTGTGTCACATGGCACACAAGCCTGAATCAGGGGTGCAACAGGGTGTCAAAGTGACACCCTGTCCCCCTTGTCAATTCGGGTAATTTTACCGAATCGGTATTTACCGATTTGGTAATTGCCATAGGTTCCTATGGGCCTCAAGGCCCATAGGAATCAATGGCAATTACAGAATCTGTAAATACCGATTCAGTAATTACCGAATCAAACAGATTCGGTAAAATTACAGAATTTTTACCTACATCTGATTTACCGAATCTAGAATACCGAATCGGTAAAATTTGGTATTCTAGAGTTGGTAAATCAGTTTTACCTACATCGGGCCCCTAGCCTCTACTATCCAAAGAGGGAACAGAAAAATCAACTCTCTGTCAATATGGGAGGTTTTGTAAAATGTAGCTCCTGTGAAGCATGTAAATGTGGTTCAAACTGCAGGTGTTATTGAACATTTGAAGGCAATGAGTTGAAAATTAATGATAGAATCACTTGCGGATTATGTAATCTATGTCCTCAAATGTGGATGTGAAAAGCGGTATGTGGGCAGTGCCATCAATAGGTTAAAATTGAGAATATTACAATCCATAAGAGAAATAAAGAATGGTGACTGGAATTACCCCAAGGCCTGCCACTTTGAACAATATCACAATCAATCATTAGCAACATTCAGTTACTGGCCAGTTAACCACATTCGGGCCCACGCAAGGGGACGTGATCCAGAAAAGGGATTGAGGAAGCAGGAATCACATTTAATATTATCAATAGGAACAGAGATATCTTGGGGCCACAATGCTGATGATGAACTGTATGTCCATCTGTAATGAGGGCATTGAATGAAACCTTGTTCTCTTGTTACCTCTTTTGTTATCCTTTTAAAGTAATAAGTGGGCTCAGGATGAATATGGGTCGTTTTTATTGTGAAAAAAAGTGGAATGGATCCATTAATTTGAATAGGGGTATTGCACATGATCTTGCATTGCATTGAAATCTGAACTGCTCACAGTCGAGTATAGTGAGCTCTGTGAAGAGTATGCACTTTTTTACAGAATCAGATTGAACAATATGACGTCATGCATTTTATGGATGGTTAGCTCTTTATATATGTGAGATCATATTTTTATGGATTACAATGTGCTTTTTGAAAAATCTAGAGTTGTTGGAAATGTTAAGATTGTGCATCATATAATCATCAAGTGTTCAAGATTTGTGAATTACATCATGATCAAATCATGTATTATTTAATAATTTAGGCAAGGGAATAACATATTGAAAGTTGCTGTCATAAATTGCGTGTTTTTATATAATATCTGGGAAGATCTTCAATTGTTAGGTCCCTCTGGTTCAGGCTTTATGCACTTTATGAGCATTATTAATTTTAATTGCGCTATGAAGTTCTGTGAGGATTGCATATATTAATTCTCATGTTTTTATGAATTAGAGTTTTCCATATAGCACCTTGAAAACGTGCCCCACAGCTCCTTTGAATGATCTAGAGTTGTAGGAATGGTTATGATCATGTATTGTGCACCTTATGAGCAACACAAACTTTAGATATGTGGATCGTATTATGATACATTAAGTATTGTTTAAGAACTTAGGAGTGAATGAATCCCATATTGAATGTAGTAATTATGAATCATCTTTCAGCCCTCGGATCCAAGATGACGACAAAGCGAAGGAACAACGGGTGCACCAAGAAAGGCCGGGGCATGTACAGCCCATCCGTTGCACCAACTGTGCTCGCTGTGTGCCCAAGGATAAAGCAATTGTCATCAGGAACATTGTTGAGGAGGCAGCTGTAAGGGACATTTCTGTGACCAGTGTCTTTGAATCATTCGTGCTGCCCAAACTGTATGTGAAGCTGCACTACTGTGTCAGTTGTGCCATCCACAGCAAGGTCGTCAGGAATCGTTCCCGTGAGGCCCGCAAGGATCGTACCCCACCACTCAGGTTTAGACCAGCGGTACATTTCCCGAAACAGGGCCAGCCTCCCTGTGCTCCACCGAAGCCCATGTGAGAACAATAGCTCCGAACAGATTTCAGAAATAAAAAGAATCATCATGTGTTTTATATTATGTTTGAACATCTTACATATTCAGGTCTCTCTGGATCTTGCACAGTGCACTATATGAGCATTATGCACTTTAACTGATGGAATTATAAAGCGCAGTGTGAGTTCAGAGTATCTTCATATGTGACATCTTTAGATGTGACATATTTGTATATCAAATACTATTTATATATTGAAAATTATTATGAGTATATTTGTATCCAAAAACCTTGAACAGGAATTGAATTTTAAGACTCGTCAGGATCATATACTTTGCGCTTTGAGAGCATCATCCACTTTAGAAATTGGAATTATATTACGACTCACTATGCACTTTACAGTAGCCTAAAGGGCAATAGAATCCTATAATAATGTCTATTGACATATAGAGAATCCCTAAACAAATTATTGAGCATTTAATGGCAGCCCATCCACCTCCTGATATACTCAAGATCGGCCATCAAATGTAAAGATACCCGCTGTAAAGGCAAAGATCATTCAAGGAAAAGGAGGACTTTCATTAAAACAGTAATGCCCACTGGCTGCCATGTCATTGTGTCTGGTTGGTATTTTTTGTTTGCTTGTTTTACAAAAACAGCTCGCAAAGTGGGTTCGGGGCAAAGTGGGCGCAGAAATACCCAAAAAAAGTGTAGTGGCTATTTAGTCGCCAGGTAAATAGTGAATTTTCTCTTCTTTTTACTTAGTCACAGGCTAAATAGTAGAAATGATTTACTATTTGACTGATAAACGTGAAAATAAGAGGAAAAAATCACTATGTCTAAAAAGTTGGAATACTACACTGTTTGGCTGAGTCAGTCAAAAATACAGGAGATCAGAACCTAGAATAGGCAGGCGGAGGGTGGGTTCATAGACAGCCGACACATAGAACCAAATCAAGACAGAGAAGGATCATGAGAAGAAATTAAAGAGCATAAAAAGGAGATGCCAGAGAGTGATCTCATCTAAACATGATACACAAAAAAACGAAATTGACATTGATCAAAATAGGTAACCAATGTATTTGTTACAGATATGCACAAGGTGAGGCCTGACTTGGAAGAGAAAATAAAAGAAAGACAAAAACATTCTAATTCAAGTGAAGAAGAGTCATCACATATTTTCACAAGCCCACATATGAAGATGGGCATTAATTCAGTTGGGACAAAATCAGTGCTTGCAGATGTGTGTCAGATTTGAACATCTGGTGCAATTTTCACGTGCAAAGTACTAAATCCAAGTTGCGAACAGAGGACTAAATAATTACAGTAAGGGGGAAATTAAATTGGATGTGGAGAATAATAGGAGTCAGCAGTAAAGAAAAGAGTTTCTTTTCTGCTAGGATTGAATGTCAGGAAATGTGAAACCATCTGGTTTTGTTATCCAACAGACATGCAGAAACAGAATACCCTTAGCCTCTGCCCAATGTAACATTAAATATGGGCTCCCCAACCTCCACTTTCTGGGGTCTGATTGATAGCCTGAAGCTATACTTTTGGGCCACCACTTCTCATACAAATAGGCAGTGTAGCGCCCATTATAAGTAACAATGTCCACCAGACCATGGTCTTTAAATCATGTTACCCTGGAAACTGTTCTAGATCCTCTGTCTCGAGCCCACTGTGCATCTTCCGATACACACTGAGGTACCAACATGGTCAGTAGAATTTCTGTGGACAAGGTTCATGAGAGTCTGGACCCCAGGACTCAAAGCCTACTTCATTCTTCAAATACCCTACTTGTGGAGCCATTGAACTGAAACAAGACTTCCTAGGGACCAGATACCTCTGGAGAGTTATAAAAGACAGACTGTGACTGGTCATTGCAAAGCTATTTCAATTGTTATTACCATTTAGATGCCTGACAGAAAGGTACGACCAGTCTGAGGCCCATAAAATGAAACAACAAATGTTAAGTTGTTTTCTTGAATATCTCGTCAGTGGGTAGGGCTAGAGATTACGGTCTTATTTTAGAAGCTCACTCACCCAAAACATGCCATTACCTACATAAATGCTATTTGCACTGCACAGAAACTACATCTCATTGCTTTCAAGCACTATGTTCAGGGCCTGGCATTTGACCGTGTCCTTTGTAGATTGCATAATGGTTATACCCTGTGTCCTTGCTCCCTGTACACATTCCTTCTGCCCAGTCATGTTTGCCCTGCTAATTAACTATGGATCATGGTTAGCACATACTCTGCTGAGTGCAGGGCTATAAGCAGGCCATATACATGGATATTATCTCTCATTTGCATTTGCTGAAATGTTACTCTAGTAGAAGTTCAGATCTGCATAAACAATCCATATTGATAATCATATCTGGATGTGTATCTTAAGATCCCATTCAGGATGCAAATAACTATTTTTTAAGAACAGTATGTGCCTGTGGGCAGCTCGACAGTTTGACATTCACAGATAGGGCACTTGATTTATTAATAAGAATGTATTTACTTTTGCTTCCAATATGCACTATATTTCAGTACTTTGCCATGTTCTGCCACACTATGGTGTTGGAAAATGTTATGTTATGATAAATGTCTCCACCTGCGACAGACCCAAGACCTGTTGACCTTCAGGAGACTTCTTAAGACCTGGCTGTACGATCAGTAGCTGCTGATTCCCCCTCCCCCCCCACCCAGCGCCTTGAGACCCTCACGGGTGAGTAGCATGCTCTATAAATATTTTGATTCATTTATTTCGTATAGCGCAAAATCACCTTCAGGTCTCTAAGCGCTTTTAGAGAGAGTGACCAGGATCACTGACAGCAACTGGTAACACAAGGCACAAGATTACACTGTAGCTAACGCCTCCTTAAATAGAAGCCTTTTAAGTTGTTTCCTAAAGGTAAGGAGGACTGGTTCCCTGCGAAAGTGCGAAGGTAGATTGTTCCAAATTTGTGGGAGCATGACAGAAAACGCTCTGCCCCCTTTGGATTTGGTGGTGTATCGGGGAAGGACTAGCGGTTGGCCTCAGTAACATAATTCTCAAGGCGTTCTTTTATGTACCCTGGAGTTTGGCCGTTGATTGCTATGTGGGCAATACAAAGGCCTTTGAATTGAGCTCTCTGTTTAATGGGGAGCCAATGCAATTTATGTAAAAGAAGGGTAGCGCTGATCCTTCTGGGAAGTCTGAAAATGACCTAATACTCAAAGGTGCTATAGGGGTAGAGTACAGGTCATCCCCCACTCATTATCTCATATACAACAATGGACCTGTTCACGCGGTGAATCTCCTCCTTAGATCCCCACCCAACTATTGTGATGTCTATTGGGGCAACCGTTAAGGTTATAACGTCTATGCTTTACGGATCTGGGTCACTACTTTCAAACAATTTAAAATTAGACTGTTGCGTTGTTTTAAACTGATGTCATCCCCTATCATCCCTCCCCTCATGTAAAGAGAGACCTCCAGGTGAGTAAGAAGGAAAGAAGGAAAAGAAAAATGTGTGAAAAGGGGTGGTGGAGCATAACGGGAGTAACACCATGGGGGTAAGCAGGATGGTACTCGCCTGCTACCTCAGGTTCTCATCATCAGCAACCACCTTTTCCAAACAAAAATTGCAAAAGTGCAAAGGAAAGAAAGAATGAACACTGGTGCTAGGATGTAAAACACTGCCTGTACATCAGTGGAAAATCTGATGTACTGCAGGATCAACCCCACAATAAGGACTACGGGGCCTGAATCTTAGCTCTGCCTGCCCTGATTAAAACCGAGCTAGACCACACTGGCTAATGGACTTTTATTCAGTGCTGTGTGTCTGCTCATTTAAAAGCCAACATGTCAGCCAAGTACTACATGATGTACTACAGTACTTCAAGATATTGCAAACCTGGAGCAAAACACGAGGGGTACGCCTCATACCAATATGAGTGGGAGGGACTGGCAGGCCTTAAGGGCCTTACAAAATAACACGGCCATCACCATCAAATCGGCCGATAAGGGCAGGTGGTGGTGGTGATGGATACCAAGAGTTACGAAGCAGAAGTCGCAATGCTATTAGGCGACCGCCAAAATTATAGACCTATTGTTCGGGACCCTACGAAGGAATTACAGGCTACTATTATTGAGCTAGTCACACAGGCGAAAGAGATTAAATGGGTGACGTATAAAGAAGCAGAGATTTTAATCAATCTCAAACCCAGGATGCCGGCCTTTTATATAGTGCCTAAAATTCAAAAGTCCAGCGACCACCGCCCGGGCACCCGATAGTGTCGGGTACCCAATCATTATTGGAACCTTTATCACAATTTTTAGATTACTTTCTGAGAGAATGTGTGGTTACACAACCATCATATGTTCAAGACACCGCCGATGTGCTGAGAATATTGGAAATGTGATCTATGACCAGCATAATCAATTCTTGGTCACTATAGACATTGAGTCATTATACACAAGCATCCCCCAGGAAGCAACGCTGGTGGCAGCAGCGCGCGCCCTGGGGGCATGCAAATGGTTCTATTACACACCACAAACGTTTGTCTTGCAGTGCATAGAAATTGCCCTGACTCACAACTTTTTTGCCTTTGAGGACCAGATGTACTTACATGTCTCTGGTACCTCGATGGGGGCTACATTCGCTCCAAGTCTGGCCTGCATCTATGTAGGCCAGTTTGAGGCACACTACATCAACCATGACACCAATCTCTTCCAGAGGAACATTGTCCTCTGGAAGAGATACATTGATGATGTGCTGCTTTGCATCTGAACAGGTTCGGAAACCAGACTGAACGAGTTCCTAGAGTGGCTTAACAATCTAGACAAGTGTCTGAGGTTCACATGGACGATTAGCAGATCCACAGATCTTGACATCCGAGCGGAGAACAAGTTAGTGACTAACGTGTACCAAAAACCTACCGACAAAAATTTGCTCTTACACTACAGATCGTATCATCCCAGAGCCCTCCGTGACAATTTTCCAGTCGGTCAATTTTTAAGATATCGCCAGGATTGTTCATCATTAGAAGAGTTTACTGAACAAGCCTACGACCTCTCTATGAAATTGGAAGAGCGTGGTTACCCCAGGAAGGTGATCAAACAGACAAGAAAACGAGTGCTTAACACTCCACTCGCTGCCCTGTTAGAAAGGACACCAAAAAGTAGGGGAGAATGCATTCCAGTGGTCACCACCTTTGGACCACTGTCTACTAAAATCAGACAGATTATTAGAAGACACTGGCATCTCTTGACTACAAAAAGCATGAAAATGCCTCAACCTGGCTTTGCTTTCAAGGGATCAGTCAATCTTCGTGACCATTTATGTAGGAAAGTCAAAGGAGGACGCAGAAGAAGTTGTAGTCAGAGACGGAGTTTATTAGATGCTCACGTCTAAGAGTCAGGGTAGTAATGCCCAACCAACATAAGTATTACAACGGTGACATTCCATGTGTTTCAAAGCATAACAAGAAGGTTAGAGAACACGAGCTTGTCACGAGCAGCCAGACATGCCTGAACGCTCGTGACAGCTCGAGTCAACACGAGTACATTTCCAACACACCTTCCCCCCTTAAAAGAGAAAAAAAAACAACAAAAAAAAAAACAAGATCAGTTCATCACAAAATCATTAAACCTGGCAGGTAAGCGATGTGAGCGTACGGCTCTGGTGTTGTCAGAATCACGCACAACTTGAGGGCATTCGCCATTATCACTCATGTGAGAGCACTCGCCATTATCACTCATTCTTCCAACATCATAAAAAACACTGCTGTCCGAATCTTCCATCAATTGAAAAGGACCATTGAACAAGGAAACCCTGCTCAAGTTCCAGACAGAACCACTATCAAGCCTGACTGCATTTCTAAAGACTTCAACAACCTTCTTAGGATTTGACCAAACAGGAAAACCTTTACTCACACCCTCTTTCTTTTTAATGCGAACAAGGTCGCCTACCTTGATAGAACGACTAGACGTAGAACCAATCCTTTTGGCCATATCACGTTTCATCCTTTCCTTATATGACTGAACCCTGTGTAAGAGGTGAAGTAGTGTGGCTCACTGGTTAGAGGCGGCAGACCCGAGAGCAGAGGGCGGCCCGGGACCAGGGTTCGATTCCCGGCGCGGCAGGTTTCTGGACCAGGGTCAGCGGACTCAATAATTCTCTCGCCTCGGTGCCCACTCTGATCAGCGTTCACACTCGGCAACTCTGGGCATTAGCTTGCCTCATCTTCACTAACGGCCCCACCAGACCGCCGGGGATGCCTGGTCTCACCCTGGAGATACCCATTAAGGGACCATCTCTCAGGGAAGCCAGGAAGGGTTTCGCAGCGGTCGAAGCGCCTTGGGACCCTACGGGTAAGTAGTGCGCTATATAAATGCCTATACATACATACATACATACATACATAAGACAGTTTCAAAATCAACTTTAGAACAATTTTCGAAACCAGCTACATTTTTTTTTAGCCACCAAGGGACTAGCTTGGTGCTGGGCTTCCGCCCTCTCAGAAGCTCAAAAGGGGTGACCAAAGTCACAGAATTGGGAGAAGTTCTATAAGCCAATAACATGGATTGCAAAGCATTCCTCCAGTTTAGATTACCTTTGATAGAAAGCTGTATGGCTTCTTTGACCACACGGTTGAAGCGTTCAACCTGACCATTCGCTTCAGGATGGAAAACTGCAATCTTCCTATGGACAATACCACATTTAGCAAAGAAAAGCTCTACCTCCTTACTCACAAACTGTGGCCCATTGTCAGTCACGATTTCCTGGGGAATCCCTTCCCTACAGAAAGTCTCATCTAAGAATTCTATAACTTGATTCGAAGTAACTTCCCTAACCATTTTGACCTCAGGCCATTTAGAAAAATAGTCTATGAGTACAATGCCGAAAGCCTCTTGCTTTGGTAAACAACTGAAAGGCCCAATGATGTCTAACCCCAATTTCCGCCAGGGCCCTAAGGGTAAATCAATGGGACATGGCTCAGGGCGTAAAGCAACTGCAGATTTATCACTGTTTGAACAATGGGTACACTTCCGCACAAAATGTTCAACGCACGAGTCAATACCTGGCCACCAAAAGGATTCCTTCAGGCGCCTCCTGGTAAAAGAAATCCCCAAATGTCCTTCATGCGCAATTTCAAGTAAGGAATTCCTAAGTTGGTAAGGTGGAACAATCTTGTCGCCACGAAGAATCAAACCATTTTCGACAGCAAGTTCCTCCTGGACCTTAAAAAAACCCATCATGTTACCAGACAGCTTCCTCTGTTCAGGAAAACCCTGTATGAGGTACTTCTTTACACAACTTAATTCCAAATCTTTATCCATCTCTTCCATCCAAACATCCTCTTGTAAAGAGAAATGTTCGCTGCACACAGAATTGACATCTTTAAAATTGAAGGCAACCTCACACTCTTCTTCATGCACCACTTCTGAAGCATCAGATCAGTCTGGACATGCAATCCGCATGAACATTCGCCTTCCCTTGAACATATTCGATTGAGTATTGAAAGGATTGCAACCTAGAAGCTAATCTAGCAAGGCGTGCTGACATAGTCCTTCCTCCACCCGGAGACATGAGGTACACCAAAGGCTTGTGATCGGTTTTTATCAAAAATTTAGTCCCCCACAAAAAAGGTCTGAAATGTTCAGCACCCCAAACACATGCCAGTAACTCCCTTTCTATTACGGAGTAATTTTTTTCAGCATCACGCAAAGTCCTAGATGCATAGGCCACAACCCATTCTTTCTCACCATCTTTCTGCAAAAGAACTCCACCTAAACCAGAGGAGCTGGCGTCTACCATGATGATGCATTTCACACCAATGACAAAGGGTTTTAAACAAGGAGCATTCACAATAAATGATTTTAGAGATTCAAAGGCTTGTGTCATTACATCAGTCCACACAAACTTTGCGTTTTTTTTCAAAAGACATCTGAACGGGTCAACTTTCACTGAATAATTTGGGATGAACTTTGCATAAAATTCAATAAGGCCTAAAAAAGCTATCAGTTGCTCTTTTGACGTAGGCACGGGAGCATCTACAATGCTCTTAACATGATTCTTTTTCGGTTTGATTCCCATTCCACTAATGGTGTGTCCAAGATATTCTACCTCTTTTTGCCTAAATTTGCACTTATCAAGACGAAGTGTAAGACCCTTCTGTGCTAAAGCAGCGATCACACACCTTAGATTATTGTCATGCTCATAGTCATCCTTCCCATGCACTAAAATGTCGTCCTGGAATGCTATGGCACCATTCAAACCTTCCAGGGTATCTCTCATTAACCTCTGGAACACAGAGGCAGCACTAGCCAGTCCAAAGGGCATACGACAAAATCTATATAACCCTTCAGGTGTGATAAAGGCAGTAATATTTTTGGACTCTTCAGCAAGCACAACCTGGTGGTAAGCACTGGCTAGGTCAACACATGAGAAAACTTGTGCACCAGCCAATGTTGACACCATCTCATGGAGGTTTGGTAAAGGGTGCGAATCAACCCATATTGCGTTATTGACACTGCGAAGGTCAATGCATAGCCTAAGTTCACCATTGGATTTAATCGAAATAACGATCGGAGAAACCCAAGGTGACGACTCAATAGGTTCAATGATCTTCTTCTCACACATTTCTTTTAGCATATCCTTAAGTTTGACTCTATAGGTTAAAGGAACGTTTCTTACTCTGTGTCTTACAGGAATGGAATTCTCATTCAACCTGATGACATGTTCAAAATCCTTGTACCGACCCAAGGTACCACTGAACACCGTAGGAAAAGATTGGCGTAGATCCTCAACAAGTAAGGAACTGTCACCAGAGACACTAAATACATTCACAGGTTGCACCACATATACAGGGGGATCAGCCCTTGGATCAATTTTCATTCCCAATTGATATTGGTGTGGCCAACTCAAAAGTGACAGACCAGATCTTGACACATAAATCTTCCCTGAAATGTGGTTCCCAGAAAAGTGTATATCTGCTATGAAATAGCCAATTAAGTCAATTCTGTGACCCGTATAACCACCAGGGGAAACATCAGAGTCAATTAGATTCTTATTCGGAAATTTATCTTTAAAGACGTTTAAGGAAATTAGGGTGTACCAAGCACATGAGTCTACAAAAATTTCTAAACTCACATTATCAATGGTTATAAAACAAGATGGAAATTTTTTGCAATCACCATCTTCACAAACATTGATAACGGTGTTAACTTGAAAAGTTCCTTCATCATCTGATTGAGACTCTTCACAACATTCATGCACACAATTCGTCTTCCCTGGTGTGGATTTACAATACTTGGTAAAATGACCTTTTTTATAGCACCTTGAACAAGTTTTGCCTAGTGCTGGACAATTCTTATTATCCGCTAAATGTCCATCACTTCCACACCTAAAACACAAAAGTTTAGTGGTTCTTTTGTCATATTTCTGATTCCTATATTTGTTATCGGTCTTAGCAGAAAACTCATTTCTCTGTGAAAAATTCTTCTTATACTTATCTCTGTCTTTAGATATACTGAAGACATCACTCTTGTCATTACCTCTGATTTCTTTAACAAATTTTTCTGAATGTTCTATGGACTTAGCAATGTCTATGGCATTGTTGAGAGACATATCAGAGGTTGTCCAAAGACGTTCTTGCACTTTTTTGTTATTAGTTCTCATTAAAATCTGGTCCCTTAAAACTTGCTCATAAGAGATATGTTCGAAATCACATGTCACAGCCAACGATCTTAAGGCTGAGACAAAATCTTCAACAGGTTCATCAGAACGTTGTTTCCGAGAGTAAAATATAAACCTCTCCATGACCACGTTCTTCTTTTTCCCATATCTCAAACATAACTGTTGTGAAGCATATTCATACACGTCTATTTCTCCAGGGTTCACTAAAACAGGTAAAGTTTTAAATTCCTTCAAAGCCATGCCTCCTAAACAATGTTTTAATAAGGACAATTTCCTTTCTGGTTCACACTCCCCTTCTTCTAATACGTCAACATAAGCCAAAAAAACAGGTTCCCAAATTTCCCAAGCCATGGGTGGCTCTCCAGGTGCTGACAAAAATGATGGAGGTGGTACAATACCAGACATGTTACTTTAAGTATTTATACACTCTGAATGCACTTGTTACTATTAATCAACTATGTATGAGCACTTAAGGAAAATAAATGCATTGTAATTCATAAATAGGTGTAAAATGCAAATAAATAGTGACCAAAATCATGCAATACAGTTAAAGGAGAAATGAAGAAAGAAAAAAATTTTTTTTTACATATATAGTTTTGTGTTTGTTTATAGTTATCTTTAGTTGAATTTCAGTAGTTGTTCGTTTGTAGGCTGGAAGAATCTCCAAAGTACTTTAAGAAAAAAAAACGATCGATTTCTGGTTCTTGTTTGCGCGAATGAAAAACGGCAATGAGTTGCCTAGCAACGTTGTGAGGTGATCGTCGTGCGCGATGATGTAAGACGTCACGTTGGTCGTCGTGCGCGATGATGCAAGCGTCAAGTCGGGTTGAGATCACGTGATGCTTGAAATTGTCACGTTGGCTTGAGGTCGCGCGATGCTTGAACGAAGGATTGCGATATTTCGAATGGAGCGCACTGGCGTCTGCAGCAAGAATTCAAAGAATGCCAGTCGAAGTGAACAAAGTAAGAAATGCCGATTTAAAATAATTCCTTTAAACAGGTGAAGGTCGTTCAGTTTCCTTCTAAAGCGCAACAATCCAATGGTCCTTCCGCTTCCCTTATACAGCCATAATCCAACGCTGTTCTGGTAGCGCCGGAGATTTCCCAAAAAAATTTTATTCGGAAATTCAATGAAAATGAATAATCCAAAAGTCTTAGGCGCAGGTGATGAAGCTCCCGCTCGTCGCCAGTGTAGGAAAGTCAAAGGAGGACGCAGAAGAAGTTGTAGTCAGAGACGGAGTTTATTAGATGCTCACGTCTAAGAGTCAGGGTAGTAATGCCCAACCAACATAAGTATTACAACGGTGACATTCCATGTGTTTCAAAGCATAACAAGAAGGTTAGAGAACACGAGCTTGTCACGAGCAGCCAGACATGCCTGAACGCTCGTGACAGCTCGAGTCAACACGAGTACATTTCCAACAATTTAGTTCACACACGGCCCAAACAGGAATTACGAGAGACCAACGTGCCACAGGGACACTTACCATGTGGCAATTGCTCGGTGTGTGAGCTTACTGCACCGGCAAAATTTGTTACCCTGGCAGGGAACAAAATGTGGTTTCTGAACAGGTTCAGTAACTGCAATACTACAAACGTTATCTACAGACTTACGTGTCCGTGCGACCTACATTACATTGGTCTCACGACACGTAAAGTCAAAATCAGGATACAAGAGCACCTGAGTACTTTGCGCACAGAGAAACTTATAACCAAACTGGTGCAGCATTTTCAGGCACTGAAACATACCCCGAGAGACATCCGGTGGGTAGTGCTCAAGAAGGTGATGGGTGACCATTACAACATCGAAAGCAAACTGAGTACAAGAGAAGCACGCTGGATTTACCAAGAGGGGGTGGACCAACGGGGGTTTAATGACCAGATTGAATGGGGCAAAGTCAATGCCTAGCTGAGTATACCAGAGACACCCCGTTCAACAGCCTGTGTCTACTAAGTGTAAATGTATAGGCGCAAGGGGTCCAAGCAATTGGCATGGAGGTGACTACTGGTATCTGGAGTTTAATTCCAACATTAGGGGAGGTGGGTTCACTCACCACCCTTTAGGAGAGCACTGTGACAATGCTCACTATATATTATTTTTTTTTAAAGTTGTCATTATATGCATGTAAATCTCTACCCTTAGGTAAGCTACCAATTTGGGAGTTACTATCTCTGCCATGGTAAGGTGTCTATAATGCACTCAAAAAAGTTAACAGTCAACCGACAGCTGCCTATTGAAAACAAGCACTCCGGGTTAGATAGGATGAAGGGCCTCACACCAACATCGCGGCATGCAGATATTTCATTGAGACTCTTTCACTTCCCTAAATAATGATTTGTTCTGAAAATAGTGATTTATATTTAAAGTAGAGACAAAATAACATTTTGTATTTTGTGTATTTTCCTGCACGAGATTAGGCGAACAAAACTAATATACACAAATGAATAGGTTTTGCTCCCCGTGGGCATGTCAGCATACGTGTGTACTTTAAAACATTCACTATACACAGCCTTTTTGTATACTAGAAGATGGCGCCCACACCTACCTCATAGGGTTGAGATGATAGTGGGCAGCACATGACTTGCGTGATGACGCGGCATGTTTTGCATTCATACAAACCATTACTGCGCACCGAACCCGAATGGTGATGAGACATCGTTTTACACCAACAAGGTTACGGAGAGCGGGCGTTTGCAGGAGGATTCAGAAGTAAACTATTCTAAATGTAAGGCAAAGATGGAGGATTGGCTGTGACAAACAAATATGATGTTGGGTTGGTATAGTATTGCAAAGTGATTTGGGGTACTTTAAGGGAAGGCACGCAGGATGTATGACGTTACAACGCATACTTTTACATCGCATGCCTTTACAACGCGGTTTTTACATCGCATACCATTACAACGCATAATGCTTTTAGGCGCTGGATAGTGATTTATTTAATTTACTATTCCAACTCCAGTCCCCGTGGATAGTAGGGAAGGTGTTGGATAGTATATTAAATACATTCCCTATCCTAGAGCGCCCCCCAGCGCTATGCGTTGTAATGGTTTGCGTTGTAAAAGTTGCGTCGTAATGGTAGTGCGTTGTAAAAGTTTCGTTGTAATGGATGTTTCCCAGGCACGCAGGGTTACTGGCGATACATTTCACTTGGAGTAGGAAATGATTTACTATCTGCGAGCAAGTTAGAAATGTTACAAAGGATACAAAACAGTATGGGCATGTCAGTACAAACAGTACAGAGGATCTACCTCTTAACAGTAACTGTATAAAAAACCGAAGGTCTTAGTCCTAATCAAGGGGATGAGGAGTAGCATGACTCTTAACCCTAAGATTCAGTATACGAATCCCCTAAGTTTAAAAAGCGTAAGAACTGGGGAGATAATACAATTTGGAACACTGAGAGTGACATATGTTATAGAATGCAAGTCGTTTTAGAATGCATGTGTCGATTAGAATATTGTTGTGATTCACCATAATATACTATGCTTTACAGACTGACGGTGGCAGTACATGTGACAGCCAGTGAGACAGTGACCAAGCACATACTTAAACTTGCATTAGGGTACAGGTAGGCCCGTAATGGGCTTTATCCCGGTAATTGATTATGACAACGCGTGTTTTTTTAATGATAATACCAGTTTTAGAAAATGGGTGCCAACAGATGATGTTGCGTTGGTTTCTACTCATGTCTCCCGCAGGAACACAAAAAAAACATAATTGGTGCAGGGGGAGTGACAGACCCACGCCCTGAAGAAATTGCAGTGAGTTATCCTTGAGCAATGAAACATGTTGGCTTTTTAAATGAGCAGACACACAGCACTTAATAAAAGTCCATTAGCCAGTGTGGTCTAGCTTTGTTTTAATCAGAACAGGCGGAGCTAAGGTTCAGGCCCTGTAGTCCTTATTGTGGGGGATGATCCTGCGGTACATCGGATTTTCCACTGATGAACACCAGTGTTCATTCTTTCTTTCCTTTGCACTTTCACAATTTTTGTTTGGGAATGGTGGTTGCTGATGATGAGAACCTGAGGTAGCAGGCGAGTACCATCCTGCTTACCCCCATGGTGTTACTCCTGTGAGGCTCCACCTCCCCTGTTCACACATTTTTTCTTTTCCTTCTTTCCTTCTTACTCACATGGAGGACTCTCTTCACATGAGGGGAGGGATTGATAGGGGATGACATCGGTTTATAATTACGCAACAGTCAAATTTTAAATTGTTTGAAAGTGGTGACCCAGATCCATAAAGCATAGATGGTATAACCTTAACCGCTGCCCCAATAGACATCACAATAGTTGGGTGGGTATCTGAAGAGGAGATTCACCGCGTGAATAGGTCTGTTGTTGTATATAAGTCTGAAAATTAGCCTGGCCACATTGTTCTGCACTACCTGTAGTCTCTTGAAAAATTTTCTGGGGGAGACCAATATATAGGGCATTCCCATAATCCAGCCTAGAGATGACAGTGGCGGATACAATCGCCTGTAGTGAGGTTGTTGAAAGAAGAGGGTCAAGTTTCCGCAACTGCCTCATGAGACCTATACAGGTTCCCACCACGGTGGTGACCGTCTGAACATAGACAACTCTGAATCCATTTTTATAGCCATGCTGTTTACACCCAGCATTGGTATGGGGTAGTGCCCAATTCCAGTGGCCAGAAAAGGTCACACCAAGGGCTGCTTTTTGTGGGGATGATGAGCACTTCAGTCTTGTCAGGATTTATTTTTAGAGAATTGGCCGTCATCCAATTCACTGTGAATCTGAGTAGATTTTGTGCCGATTCCTGGGCCTGACTACAGTTGTTGATCAGATGAGGAGTTGGGTATCATGTGCATAATTGAAGACCCGGCAATCCATGTGAGCCAGGGTCTCCACCAGGGGATGCAGGTATATGTTAAAGAGGAGCGGGGACAATGCGGAGCACTGGGGTACGCCACAGGTAAGAATTCCCTTAGCCGATGCATGCTCTCCCAACTGAACCCTCTGAGTCCAGTCTGATAGAAATTATTCGAGCCATTGATGTGCTAGCCCACTGATGCCCAGGTCAGAAAGACGGGACAGCAGCTTTTTGTGGCTGACTGTATCGAATGCCGCTGATAAATCTAATAAAATGAGGACACTCGGTTTTTTGTTGTCAGCCATAATTCTGAGCTCGTCAAGTACGGACAACATCACTAGCTCAGTACAATGATGGGCTTTGAAACCCATCTGTCATGCTTGGAGTAGCTGGTGGTCCTCCAAATAGGTTGAAAGTGTCCTCAGTGCATGCTGTTCTATCACTTATTTTAAGAATGGGAGCTGGGAGATAGGTCTATAATTCTTAAGAGTGGAAGCATCAGCATCTGGCTTCTTTAGCAGGGGGATGACCCTGGCTTCTTTTAGGTTGATAGGTAAGTGCCGGTTTCCAGGGAGTTGTGCAGCAGCATAAGAACGGCCATTTGGAAAATCCTTGGAGAGCAGGGGTGTGCCGGGGAGCCTGATTTGGTGCAATTCATTAGTAGAGTCAGATAATCTAAGTCTATTTTAGGGAAGTTTGTGAGTTGTGTACAGGGGGAGGACTGGGTCTGGAAAAAAAAGCCTTGGTTGTTCGAGGTGTTCGCAATTTCTGAGATCCTATCCCTAACTGTCAGAAGAAAAAATGCCTGGAAACGGTTACAGTTGATGGGTGCGACCGTAGATTTTATCACAGACTTTTGAATTAATTCTTTCAGAATTATGAATGTCTCTTTCTGTATGTTAACTGCCTCTGTAATCCTTCCCTCATAATACTCCGCTTTCCTAGTTATAATGTCTTGCTTGTAAGAGGTAAGAAGGGCTTCACAGGTAATCAACTCATCTGGGTCATATCTTTTGCGCTACCGCCTCTCGGCTTGGCGGAGATTATGTTTCCTTTTCCTCAGAGTTTCATTAAACCATGGGGCCCCCTTACCCTTGTCTCTGACTTTCTCCTTCCGCTCTGGTGCGACTTTGTCTATGGCCTTGCGTAAGTTAGCTTAGAGGGCTTGGCTCTCCTGATCAAGATTCTCTGTTGTAGTTTTTAAGGGAGGGAGTGTGAGCAGGGTGACTACTAGATGATCTGCCTCAATTTTTCCCCAGTTTCGCACCTTTCTCCACACCGGTGGTGGTTGCGATGGTTGACTGCCACTCGGGGCCCAACATCTGAGTAGTGAATGATCGGACCAAGAGCAGGGACTTATATTGGTTAAAGTAGCCCAAGGCTGTGATGTCCAGATAAGTTGAAGGAAATGGCACATTGCATGGGTGGGACTTTTGACCAGTTGGTGGAGGTCCATTGACAGCATTGCAGTCTCAAATTGGCTAGCAGATGACTCTTTGTGCTTTGTTCCAATGATAATGAAATCACCAGCTACTAGGAGACGTCTATATCTAGAGCATAGATCAGTATTGAGCTCCAGAAAGAGGTCCTTGAAGCTGGGTGTGGTCCGCGGGGGGCGATGTACTACCAAGAGTAGAATGCAAGAGGATTTAAAGGAGATTTTGGCCCCTGAAATTTCTCCATCGTCAAAATTCTCGGCCGCTATCTTAGTGACCATTAGACGTTTCTTAAAAAAGATGGCCACTCCTCTCCTCTAGTATGCCCTTATCTATTTTGCCAGAGGGCATCAAAGTCCTCCAGGTGAGCTGCAATAATGTCTGGGGCTGATGAGTCCCCTAACTAGGTTTCCGTGAGGGCCAGAATGTCTATATCTCCATCTTGCAGGAGTGAGAAAACTTCAAGATGGTGCTTCTGTGAGGAGCGTGTGTTGATAACCGCCACCTTCAGACCTGGTGAATTGTTAAGAAGTATATTTTCCTGGGCTAATATGCGCAGGGAGATTGGTATACCCTCTGCCCCATTTCTTCTCAATATATCTTCTGCTTGCAGCTTGTCTGTTATATTGACATCTAAAACATCGCTGCCTGTGGCGAGGGGCTGCACTTCTGCTGCTGAATAGGTCAGCGGAGGGCCAGGTGTTCTGGCACCTGGTCACGGCCGGTCGCGGACTGGCCCAGACAGGCCTGCCTTTGGCATGCCTTCAGCGCACCAGTGGCACGCCCGCTGCGCGCGTCCGCTCCAGCGCTGCCCTTAAACAACTTCCCTCTGCCCACCAACCAATCTGCTCTGCTGTGGAGCAGCTGTTACCCCCCCTGAGCACTAGACCGCGTTTGGCAAAGCAGAAGTGCAAAGTTTTACGATGCCGATTATCGGCGAGAAGGAAGTAAATGAAGGCAAATTTAAACCCGAGTACAATTCAAATTCAAAACAAGTGCACTTCTAGTATTTTAAAAAATGAGTAAAATTGTGCAAGGATTTTAGCAGCAGAGGTGATCAATTTAAAACAGTGATATGGCTTTCAAACAATGTCTCTCATTGCCAGCTGTGAACATTACCATGCGGACCGCCTTGTGGCGTGTCACTTTCTCTCGCTACGCCTCCGCTCCAGCGCGGCCCTTAAACAACCTCCCTCCGTCCACCAACCAATCATCTCTGCTGTGTAGCAGCTGTTACCCCCCTGAGCACTAGACCGCATTTGGTAAAGCGGAAGAGCAAAGTTTTACGATGCCGATTATCGGCGAAAATGGCAATCTTGTATCTGCCATGCGGTTATCAGCCAGTGGGCCGGATACTCGAATCCAAATTCGGCATAAGTTGTGAGACATCATCCTGTTGCCTTCATGAGCTAATAGAAAGTGGATAAACACCATCTCTCATCAAGGGCACAACTAATAAACTACTTTCAAATCTCCTACAAACACATAGACAGAAGATATCAGAGGTGCATGGGTCACAGCTGACACCACTATGAAACCTCCATTAAAGTTCTTATATGACCTACTGTAGCACAAAATGCCTTGTCATCAGTTGTTTTCTGGTTCCGGTTTTTTTCTTGTTCCTCGTTTTATTCATGTAGATTTCTGCAACGTATCTGATTAATAAAAAAAAACAACGAGTATGAAATCTATGAAAGGGATAGACCTCCATATGTCCTAAACTTTCTCCAGCAGATTGTCCTTAAAATAAACAATTCACAGAAAAACTCTGAGTATTCGAATTTGCACATTATATTTTTCCTTGATTTGTTTGACTTGATAACATTTTTCATGCTAAGAAAAGTATTCTCCCTACAACCCCTGAAAAGATGCGGGTGTTTGTAAAACGGCTATACTCAACCTGAGCAATATTTGTGAATACCCACAAAGTTGCACCTTTCTGTGGGCCTTATTTATGAAACCCTTGCAACACTTTTGCACTGCAGTTTCATCACTTTTCAGGACGTAGCAGTGGCTTAAACAATGTGCCATGTTGCCGCATGTTTACAAAGTGACACATCTAGGCAGCTGCGTCGCTTTGTAAAGCCCTGCACCACATTATACCTGCACCAGTTATAATGTATGCAGGGTGGGCATTCCCCCCAAGAAAGCCACGTAGTAGTGTTGCAGTCAAATCTATAATATTTCACTGCGACACTTCTTGGACGGCAATGCGTCAAAACCTTACATGTGCCTCATGGCAGGCAGAAGGGTGAGGCAGTGCCATAAACACAGGCCTAACGTAAGCATTGCTGGAGTTGCGTCATGCTTGTGACACAACTTCAGCAAAGCGTGACTTCTGCGCCGACAGATACGTCAGGATTCCTGACGTATCTGTCTTTCCTTGCGACATGGAATGAGGTACATTAAATACCATGCATCCATCGTGTTGCAAGGAGGGCACAGTGAAAACTGTTGCATCGCTGTATTGTCGCAGCGATGCAACAGTTCTCATAAATGAGGTCCTTGGGCAGCGCAAAAGTGTAGCAAGGCCTTCATAAAGAAGGCCCTATGGGGGATATTCAAAAGGACCAGCGATACCTTCTGCAAACGCCAGTTAGCTGCAGTTTTTTCATCGCCGCCTAACCCTGAAAACTATCGCCATGTTAGCGGTTTATTAACAAGCCGTCGCTTTATGGCGATAGTATCAGGGAACGGCGGTGAAAACTACCGCTAACAATAGCACGAAGGCGATAGGAAATCCAGCGTTAGCAGGTGAAAACTACCGATAGGCCCATTAACGGCAAAAAAACTCACATTAGCCAGCCCAATGTGAGTTTTTATTGTCTCTAATCCACAAAATAGCCTATCAGTCAACGTCCAATAAAAAAGAGGCATAACAACCAAAAAATTGCAGGATAGAGCTGCCTGGGCCAAGTGCAGCACACATCAACAACCCCTGCAAGCCGGTCAACATCCAGGATGACAAGGATGAGAGACAGGATACCTCGCTAGACCTGCATCTGGAGCCTGGATGCCTCACTGGACCTGCACCTGAAGCCTGGATGCCTCACTGGACATGCGTCTGGAGCATGGATGCCTCCATGGGACCTGCGTCTGGAGCCTGAATGCCTCACTGGACCTGCGTCTGGAGCCTGGATGCCTCGCTGGACTTGCATCTTAAGCCTGGCATGGTATGCGGAGGAGCTGTGGAACTCATGAGCCATGGCGGTAGACATTGATGCGCGACAACTGCCCGTACCTGGTGATGAAGTTTGGCAGGTCGCATGGAAACACATTGCTGACCTGTGTGAGAAGACTGCCTTGCTCACCTTGGAGCTGTTAATAGTAGGCGCGCTCCTGCACCCCAACGTAGGGAAGTCTGCATTGCATACTACGATCGACCACTACACCGGGTGCATGAAGGGGATTACCATTGGTGGGTGCCACCTCTCTGCATCACAGTCGGGACGACGTTGGGCTGACCGGACGTTGTGGAGGGTGAGGCCCCTGAGCTGCAAGGAACTTGTGTGGCGGGAGCACTGCAACTTCACGCCTAAGGGGGCCCTGCTGCATCAACTGCATGAGGAGGTTTACCAGTGGACTTGGGAGCGACTGCTATACTCAGGCTTGTGACCCACCTGACTGAGGCACCTGCTGGCTGAGTCACAGACTTGGAGAGAGTGCTGCGGACTGCGCCACAGTGTTAATGTCCAGGTAAGGACAAGGTGGGATGCGTAGTGCAGGACGCCTGGGGTCCGAGTCGCCCATGCCTAGCACACAATGATGATGCCCCCCCAGTGGTGGCCCATCCACTATGGCGGAAGAGCGCCGCCCCACTTCTTTCAAGCAGTGCAGAAGAGGAACAATCATCACATGATGATAACTTACTGATGTAACTGAGCTATGTTTCCTTTGTGGGTGGGAGGGTGGGTAGGACTGCTCCAAGCACGGGGCAAGGCATGGGTGGATTGGCATGCCCACTCAAGTGCGCAAAGATTGTTTGGTCAGCCCACTCAGGCCGCCCAAATCAGTCATGCACACTTCCCTGTTCATAATGCAGGCTGCATTACAGCCTGCATGGAGAACATGCCCACCCCTCCAGTCCCTGGCTGCATGTCTTGTCCCGTTGCCAATTACCAATCCCACCGTCGCTTTATGGCGGTGTGATTGGCTCAGGGGACGGAGCCTGGCTGCCTACTTCCTGTTCCTGGCAGCAGATGCAGGCGAGCAGGAGCAACAAAGACACAGGACCCGGCTTCGAGGTAAAACTTCCCTTATTACAATAATTACAACACCCGCTCACAAACACATCCCCGCACTTCTCAATGGCGGCCGCTGTGCGCCCATGCACAGCAGGAGTACCACTTGTGTGCCAAAGGCACATACGTGGTTGCGATGCATGCCATAACATCGCATTCCATTCCAATGCAAACTAATACTAGGCACATTGCAACAGTAGAGTAGGTGTTGTATAGCTGAGACATTAATATCACTATTCCCACTTCATTGAGTGCAACCCAAAACTAACCTTTGCACTCCAAACCCGACCGTGAACCCCGGAATTCCTTTGTGAGTCCACATAACACACAAAAAATCAAATTTTACCCAAATGCACACCCCAATTTTCATATCTTACCCTAAAACACACCCCAATTTTCATATTTTACCCCATAATACACACCAATTTTCATATTTTACACCATGCACTCCTCAATTTTCATATTTTACCCCAAAACACGCTCCAATTTTCAGATTGTACCCATAACACCCCCCAATTTCCAGATTTTACCCCATAACACCCCCCAATTTTTGTATATCACATCCGAAACCAATACCCACCCGAAAAAGATTAAATTACCCCATTACTGACCTCACAATGTGTTGTAACCAAATGCGATGTAAAGGCACCTGCGTTGTTGGAGTTGCGTAGTTAACGATGTACTACCTGCATTGTAATGGTCGTCTCCCGTGTCAAAAACAACCCATAGCTTACGCCGTTTGCATCTGACTGCCCCTGGACAACGCTCAGCACCAAGGAGCCTTCCTCTTGAACACTCCACTGTTAAGACGCCAGCACCCTGCTCGCCATTAACCCTGATGCCACCTTGCCTGCCAAGTTCAACCTCTGCTCCGGACATCGCCATCGCCATCACTGACGGCTGCAGTATCAACCACAAGGAGCACCCCGGCCATCAAGAAGGAGGCATTGCCATCACCTACAGAAGCCCACTCCAACTGACCATGCACTCTAATGACCCGAGGGTGGCCATGGACTGGACCAAGATCCGGACCAAGCCCGATCACATCCTCTGCGATACCCTTATGTGCAGGCCCCACCGGCCATGGCTCCCCATTGTCCAATACCATTGTAGACCTCATTGCACCACAGGGTCTCTCATCCATTGACGCCATCCTACTCGGTGAACTCCACCTGGACAACCCCAGTGACCAGAACACCAACCCCTTCTTGGGAAGGTCACCTACATCAGACGCAAGCAGCAAGTCACCTCAACAAGCCACATAGCAGGACACACGGTCGAGCATGTCACCTGCGCCAGTGGGAACTTCAACTCCAGCCACAACACCAGACTCCCCTGACTGACCATCAATGGTAACACCACATCTTCACATTGCCCACCGCCATCATCGCACCCCATCGCAGCTGGATCAAGGCCACTGAAGATCATCTTGTCAACTCCCGCCATACCAACACTCCACCAACGCTTACAGATAATGACAACACAGTGCGTAACTGCCACAGATGGATCTTCAACAGCTCCGGCATTCGGGCACCCCTCATGAACGGCACTGCGTCAGTAACTTCCGCCTGCCTGATGGCAGGCATGAGGGGGACGCAGTGCCACAGGGATAGGCTGGCCCCATGCATTTATGGAGTTGCGTCATGGCTGTGACACGACTGCAGCAATGCGTGACTTTAGCGCAGACATGTACGTCAGGATTCCTGACGTATCAGTCATTATTTGTGTCATGGAGCACTGTCCAGTGAATACAGCGCATCCATGCTGGCGCAAGAAGGGCGTAGTGAGTAGTGTTGCAACACTGTCTTGTCGTAGCACTGCAACACTTTTCATGACTGGTACCCCGGAATGGGCACTGTCTTATTGATGGTGCGCATTCCTGCCCTGCAGTTTTGTCGCAGGGCAGTGCTTCAACATTGCTTGTAGCGCTGTCCAGCACCAAAACCTGCTGAGATGATGCCCCAAGTGTTATCACCATTTTTAAGACCAACTATTTTCTGGTCCTAAGTAACTGGCTCTAACTGCAGTTAGAGACAGTTTTTGCTGGTCTTCAGAACAACAAGGATCCCCTTGTGAATATAGAGTAGTGGGGTTTGCTGCCGTTTTTGCACGGAAATGCCTCTCCTGCATATAATTATCGCTAACAGAAGTAGCGATCTTTACAACTGACGTTTTCGCCTAAAAACTGTTGTTAACAGCTGTTAGCGACAGCTTGGTTATAGGGTGCTAAAACTATCGCTGCATTAGCAGCAGAAAAGTGCAGTAACACGGCGATAACTCCTTGTGAATATGCCCCTATGTATTTTAACACCTTCCCAATGGCCGGCTGTTCCCCATCCCACAAAACGTGGTCTCACCAAATACCCTAAACCTCTGGCAAGGGAGAAATCTGGAATTCTGGCTCAATTCCGGTGGTTGAGAGTGGAATTGAGTTCTCGAAATTCTTGAAACTCTCAATTAATTTATTCAGTGTTAAGTATAATTTATGACCAAAACATGCTTTTAGTATTTGAACCAGTTGTTTCTAAAGTGTAAACATGATCAGTGAAAAAATGTGAACACTTTTTACAAATGTTCTAGAGAGGATTGAAAAAAAGAACACTTGGGAACCATTTGGTTGAAGTCCCTAACGTACTGCAAGTGAACTCATCATTTTGCACAACAGGAACAGGGTGTTGTTTTTGCTTTTCATGTTCTTCCATTAGACAATATGAGAATCAAGTTACTGCGATTTAGGATTTTATTGTTAGAGATGCAAATTTAAATAGTTCCTGGCTATTATTGAACTACTTAGTCATCTCCTGCCGGCTGCTGCTTGTTTATAGCTGCTCCGTTTACAGTTCATTGGTGAATGCATTCTAAATGTTTGCCCGGCATCCTGCGAGCCATTTCCTGCTTTATCCACTTACTCCGCTCGCGACGAACCATATAAAGACCGAGGCTTTGCACCGCCCCTTTCAGAGTATCATCCACTGGCTCCATGTACGGGCAGCTCTTAATGAAACCACATAACAGGAAAGAAGGCTCTTCCTCATCCCATTTGAGCATCCGCAGCAGACGCAGAAACAAACGCCGCCGCCATGACACTCTCACCCGTGCAGGTGCCATAATGTTGAAAAACAGGAAAGACCAGGGACTTCTCTGGTTGACTGTGAGGACTCCTGTGGGACTTGGAGACCGGCTGCGTGGCAGGAAAATCCGGGAAGTAGTCCACATTGTTTCATGTGTTTGTTATTGCTTGTTTTTGTTCAGGAGTACATTTCCACTACTATTTTCCATTCATAATGTTTTGCTGTTTTTCTGACTCAGCCAGTGCTTGTATTACAGCCTTGCTGCAGTGTTTATGGTGACATCTAGCATTTAGAGCACTCACCATAGCGTTCTAGCATACCATATTGCATACATTTACACTCGCACATGAATAGGCTTCCCCATTGTTTAATCAATATCAATTACCAAAATGGAAGCGTCCCAATATGTCAAAAACAACCCTTGTGGCAATTAAAGTGTGATTTAGACATTCTAAAATCTCAGCCCTGCCTACTTGTGAAATTTCTTCACTCTGAGGAGGAGGAGGCGGGGGCTCGTTGCTTAGAGCCCAGCACAGCCCGATGCTCTTTGAATTTCACAGTCTCAAAATCCCCCGCCTCTGAAACCACTCCCCATCTGCCCTGAAAAAATAAAAACAACGTTTTTGAACCTGCCTCCCAAGGATGTTGATTCGCCAAAATGGCATGGGTAGAATAAGTGACTTAATGTGCCCTTTGGCTCCAATGTGACATCACAAGAAGTGACATCACATGACCTCTAACCGGGTGACATAGGAATTGGCATCATGTGACCTTTAATATGGAATGTTGCAGAAAGTGACAATACATCACCTTTGACCTGATGTTATTACAGGTAGTTACATCAGGTGTCCTTTGATAACATAGCCAACTTACTTTTGTTGGTCAACTCTGATCTTATTGCCTTAGGGTGGGCCCACAGACAGATTGGCCAATGGCAGCTGCAAGACAGAGCAAGTGCTGTTACCATGTGACCCCCCATTTCCTTCCTTCTGCTGCTGTCACTCGTGCCCATCTTTGCTCCCTTGTACGGTTCTCTCTCTGTGTACCCATTTCTCTAGCCTCTAAAGCCTCTAGCCTCTGCAAATTGTGTTTGTTTTCAAACCAAGCCTTTCAGGTTCAGGCACCAATAACTCTTTCGTTAGTGAGTTTTGGTATTAGGCCGAATCATGGCACAGAATCTGCTTTGCTTATGGCATTGGACAAACTCAGAAAGTGGACTGATGGAGGGCAATCAGCCATCTTAGTTCTCCTAGACCTATCATCTGCATTTGATACAGTGAACAACATTACGCTCTTGGATCGATTTGCCGATTGATCTAGGATGATACACAAATGGATGCGTTCATATCTATCTGAGCATTTTCAGGCAGTTGCTCTCGCCCGCTACTGCTCCAACTTAAAAATTTGGATCACGGAGTACCACAAGTCACAGTTTTGAGTCCGGTCTTATTCAACATCTATCTCCGACTTCTAGTCACGCTAATTAAATCTTACAATTTCAGTGGGAGGAACTATGCAGATGACACTCAATTAATGTTACCCTTAAACAGAGGCCATCCGGCAACTGTTGCTGTTTTTCATACCTGTATCAACAACATCCTCAGCTGGCTCAATCTTAATTCCCTTAAATTTAACATGGATAAAACCGAGCCCCGGTGTTGTTCAGCCGGCAAAGTTCTGATTGCAATCCCTCCTAACTTCTTTCCTTGGATGTAGAGTTATCCCCTTCTGAATCAGTTTGTAACCTAGGGGTTACATTTAATAATAAAGTGTCCTTGGAAAAACTTGTGAATAAAGTAGTAGGTACCTTTTTTTCACTGCTTGGAAGTCTCTAAGAGATTCTTCTGCCTCCTACTGCTAAAACACTTATTGTTCGCAGTGTTTTTTTAGTAGAATGGATTACTGTAATGCCCTTTTGCCCGGTGCACCAGAGAATCTTTTAATTAGACAACACAGCGTTCAGGTCTCTGCTGCTAAGTTAGCCTAAAACAGACCCAGTAGATCATCTGTCTCCATGGCCCTGAAAGAGTTGCAATGGCTTCTGCTGTGTCAGCGCATCATTTTAAATCACTTTATATAGCTTTCGAAGCTCTCTACGGTAGTGGACCAGTGCCTCTAACAAATAGACTAAAAAGATACTCATGTGGGAGGTGCCTTCGCTCTGTCACTACCAAACGAGTATGCATTCCAAAACTTTGGAAAACCAGATATGGTGGGTGTCCCTTTATGGTGAGAGCAGCCCAACTTTAGAATCAGCTTCTTGCCCCCATCAGATCCTTAGCGGATCTTCTGCAATTTCGAAAAGCCTTGAATCCTTGGCTCTTCCCGAAGTAATGTCTTTATACTGAACCACTTTATTTAGCAGCATTGTTGATCACTCTTGGAGTTCTCAGTGGCAGTCTTCCCTTTGCCTCCCCAGTTCCCCCTCTGTCATGGTCCGGTGAGTTGCTAACAGCACCAGGATACCGGCATGGTCACAGTGCGCTTTATAAATATTTAAAATAAATAAATAAAATAAATATAGTGCTACTCATCCAAATGTAGCATGCCAAAGTGCTCTACATCACAAACATATTACAGAGGTGATACTGCCCTAAACTCAGCACTGCTGGTTATCCCCCTATATCTATAAAGGTGCATAAATAACCACTGTGCATTTTCCATTAAAATGTTTATCTTAATTCTGTTGAAAAGTATGCCCAATCATGTCATTTAGAGACTTTTTCCCTTGTATTTTTTTGGAGTACCATACAATATTACTACATCACAAAAATAAGTGTGAACGTTACACAGTTGTCTAATACCCTCAGATAATGTATGATTAGAAAAGGCTTGCATTGTAGTATATTGTAGTCAGGAACTTTAAGTGTCTCCATTCACACCGCAAACATAGGTGTAAAAATACCACCATGCAAAATGAATTTGGTTGAAAAGACTCTGAAGGTTGATGATCTCATCCATGACATGAGGCTACGCCGCAGCAATTTGGGCATATTTATGTTAACTATGTTAAACCTTTATTTAGATCTACATGCCAATGGTGTAGATCTTTGGTTGCTTGTTCAACTCGGCAACTAATAAATAACAGGGACAATTGTCTCTCACTTCTTTCTGCTGCTTGCCTCTCATTCGTTGTCCAACATTTCTGCTGCTTGCCTTTTGGTAATGCACTGGATCGTGGCAAGCCATTCTTTTCAACTCTTGTGTAGATCAGGTTGAATGTTTTTCAAAATCTCATCAGACTATCAGGAAAGTCTGGTGTGCCTCTGGAGTTTGGGGCGTGTGCTCCTTCAAATGTAATGCAGAATCAGCAGAGGTGTCTAACCATGCCATCTTTAAAATTCCAGGAATTATCAATTTCTTGTATTCTGTGGAACCAATACTGTGACCCTACAGAGCACAATGTAGTTCACACCCTCATGCCTCATGCTTCATGGTAAGAGGGGTATGTTAGCTTGTTGCCAGGAAACAACCTAAAGACAACAGTTTAACTTTTTCAGTTGAAACTGTTCACTGTTTCCTTCAAGCCCAGTTGCTTTCCAAAAAAGCAACTGGAAGGGACTGGGGGAAATAAAAAGCTATAATATATCACAGTAACACTGTCTTGAGGTTCTCTGATGCCAGGGGTCACAAGGGCAGTGCCAGGGGTAGCAAGACTCGAGCCAGGGGTTGCAGTTGACGTCCATGCAGCCGTCAATGTCCTGGGGAGGTTGTACACCTCTTAATGGACATGGCTGAGCAGAAACGCCAAACAATTTGCTGCAAACCTGCTCTCAGCATGCATTTCCAGCTAATTCATGGACAGCAAGGCAGGGTCATGAGAGACATTGGAAAGTGAAAGCTGGCAAACATGAGTACTTAAGTACTAGAGGGGCAATTAGAATGCTGACTGGATGCAGGATGAAGGTCTGAATGCCAAGGTCAGCAAAATGGATTACAGGTTAGTCGCATGGCTGTGAAGGTCTTGAATGATAGTTCAAAAAGATAGGTTCATAGTAAGCTGTGGACTTCAGAGTGCCAGAAGAGGTGGCACTGAAAAGTTACAGTGCGGAAGCTGGTCTACAGACTACTACAGAGGCTTTGAGTGCTGGTAAAAAGGAGGTTCTTCTATGAACCGAACTGTAATAAGCAGTCGCAAAGAGTAGCATATAGGTTCTTGGGGTGAGTCTCAATAAAGGGCTTGTAGATTCTGAAATCCAATAGAAGGTTTTCAAATCTAGCAGAAAGAAAGCGGTAAGGGTCAGAAGAGCATTTAGACCTGGCATAGGAGATGGTCTGGAGGATTCTGAGGGCCATTGTGGATTGGAAAGTGGATGTCTGAGAGCCAGTAACAATGGAGTAGAGGCTGTGAACCTCCAAGCGAATTCCAAGAGCAAATTGTACAAGAAGGCGCAGCAGTAGAGAAAGTTATGGATAGTGTAGGAGTATAATTTACAATTCTAACTCCAGGAAGGTGCAGCAGTAGGGAAAGTAATGGATAATGTGGGGGTATATGTTACTATTCTAACTTAAGGAAGGTGCAGCAGTAGGAAAAATGATGAATAGTGTTGGGGTATAAGTTACTATTCTAACACCAGGAAGGTGCAGCAGTGGGGAAAGTAATGAATAGTGTAGGGGTATAATTTACTATTCTAACTCCAGGAAGGAGCAGCATTGGGGAAATTAATGGATAGTGTAGGGGTATAATTTACTATTCTAACTCCAGGAAGGTGCAGCATTGGGGAAAGTGATGGATGGTGTAGGGGTAACATTTACTATTCAAACTCCAGGAAGGTGCAGCAGTAGGGAAAATGATGGATAGTGTTGTGGTATAATTTACTATTCTAACTCCAGGAAGGTGCAGCAGTAGGGAAAGTGATGGATAGTGTAGGAGTATAAGTTACTATTCTAACTCCAGAAAGGTGCAGCAGTAGGGAAAGTAATGGATAATGTAGGGGTATAAGTTACTATTCTAACTTAAGGAAGGTGCAGCAGTAGGGAAAATGATGAATAGTGTTGGGGTATAAGTTACTATTCTAACACCAGGAAGGTGCAGCAGTAGGGAAAGTGATGGATAGTGTAGGGGTATAAGTTACTATTCCAACGCCAGTAAGGTGCAGCATTACTAAAAGTGATGGATAGTGTAGGGATTGTAAGTAATGTTTTTAACCATTTCAAAATGGTACACATACATTACATTTCAAAATCTCTTTCTCTGTCTTTACAGATAATGTCTACCGAAAAAACTGCAACATACATTAAATCAAACAAAGGGAATCGTTTATTAAAACATGCAGGATATATATATTGTAAAGAGAGAATGAGTGAACCACAAAGACATTGGAGGTGTGTGCAATATTACTCAAGCCATTGCAGAGGCAGAGCAGTTACTATTGGTAAGACAGTCTTTAAGACTACCGTCAACAATCACTCTGCCTCTGTAATGGACATTGAGGTTCGTGAAACTATCAACGAAATGAAGGAAATTGCATGCACCTCCAATGACACTTCGGGTTAAATTTTATGAGAGGTTGCACAGCATTTCCCTGGTCATGTAGCTAGTAGTATGCCAATAATTCCAAATCTGAGAAGGATTATTCAAAGACAAAAGCAGGCAAGTAACACACATACAACCACTCCTCATACCTTTTCTGATATTCACATTCCTCCTGAACTCAGAGTATCTTTTGCAAATGCACCTTTCCTCCTGCATGACAACCAAAACTCTCAAAAACGTATTCTTATCTTTACTACACCTCGCAACCTTGTCAAATTAGAGAATAGTGAAATTTGGATGATGGATGGGACGTTTAAAAGTACTCCCCATCCATTCACTCAAATTTACACTATTCATGCTAAAATTAATAACAATGTTATTCCCTTAGTCTACAGTTTGCTACCTGACAAACAATCTGCAACCTACACTGAACTTTTGTCAGTGATTAAAAGCAAAATATCAAACAAAAGTCCTAGGAAAATTATTGTTGATTACGAATTTGCAATCATTAATGTGATTACCAAAACGTACACGGATACCCACATTCAGGGATGTTTTTTCCATTTTTCCCAGGCTTTTTGGCGTAAATTACAAAAAACATCCCTGGTTGCAGATTATTCATCGGATAGCAAACTACAATTTGAACTTAAAAAACTAACAGCTCTTTGCTTTGTTCCTCCTGAAAGTGTAGACGAGTACTACACTGCAATTACAGAATCTGAATTTTTTAATGAAAACGAAGAAAAATTGGCACCCATTCTAAATTATTTTGAAGACACTTGGATTGGGCATCTAAGCAGGTCGGGTCGTAGGAGGAAGCCACGTTTCCATGTGGAGTGGTGGAACTGCTACACGAGCTGCTTAGAAGGAGAAGCAAAGACAAACAATGCCATAGAGGGATGGCATAACTCCTTCAACAATACAATTGGCAAACCTCACCCCAACTTCTATCATTTTTTGGAAACTTTGAGGAAGGAGTAAAGTTTCCAAGAAATGAGAATTTCACAAACATTAACAGGTAGTCTAAACCCACGCATCTCCAAAAAATCAAAAGAAATGTCTGAGAGACTATTGGCTATTTTACAACAGTTTTCGTTGTGTGTGGCTTTAGACTACCTTGATAATGTTGCTAACATACCAGGGGCCTCATTTATGAAAAGTGACGCATCGCTGCGTGAAAACAGCGATGCGTCACTTTTCACTGCGCACTCCTTGCGACACCAATGATGCTCTTTATCAAAACAAGGGAGGGTGATCAATAGATCAACGGACACTCATTACCACTTTTGAGAGTGGAAGGTCCAGTTACAGCATGTGTCCGTGACTAGTCTTAAACAACAAAGCGGGGGGCTGAACTGTTCCTACAAGGAAGGTTAGAGGAATACTAGAAGGGGCTACGAAAAAACTGGCGTGACCAGAGGTGTACATGTAACACCTGTGGGCATCCCTTTGTTGGATGTATTTGCCTCACACACCCCGAAGGATGTCATTCTTCATCATAAGCATTGCCTCACACTATGGAGGGACAGGGTTTGAGCTTCAAAACCAAATTGGCTGATCTGAATAAAGAGATTGCGGAACACAAAGAATATCTGATGAATCTAAAAGTGGCAAAGCTACAAAAGGACATCAAAAGATTCTCTAAAGAAAAAGTCTACCCCTATTTGAAAGACGACTATGTCCCACCTGGGACTAGTTATAACTCGGATTCGAGTGCAAATTCGTCAAGGAGAGGATCGAACAGTGGCTCTGATAGTAGCCAAGGCAATGACCCTCAACAGATGCCACCTAAACCCAAAAGGGGCAGAGGCCGGGGGCAAAACAGTTTTCAAAACTATCCATACCAAGGACAACAAATGGGCCCTCCATTTTGGCAGTTTCCACAATTCCCACACTTTCAACCGCCGTTACCCCCACAATATCCTCCGTTCTATGCCGCTCAAAACAACACACACCCTCCTTTTTTAGGCAGAGGCTGGGGCAGAGGGCGAGGGCGAAGAAGAGGGAACGCGCAAGAAAAGAAAGTACAGTGGGAGGACAACCGCCCACAAGGGATGGACACGAGGACAACGACCCGCTCAGGACCCAAATGAGTCTGGTGGTCAACCTGTCCAATCGTGTCTTGACTAAAGAAGAGGAACTGGTCCTCCAAAAAGGGTTAGGCTTTGTTCCAACTCCGAGGATAGACCCTTTCCAACAAACAAGGGAAATTAAAGCACTCTTCAGAAAAATTAGGCTAAAAGCTTTCTTTGATGGGAAACCCCTTGAACCCACCGAGGACTCGGGTCTACGTAACCCTTCAACCTTTACACCTCATAATGGGATGGTGCCTAACGAAGTTTTGACCTTTGAGCAAACGGTCCTCAAGGAGATCAACCAATTGGACAGACCGCCTAACTCTTCCAACATCACCAACAAAGAAATGTTGGTCCTAAAATCATTGGCAAATGATCCACTTATTACCATCAAACAGGCAGACAAGGGGGGAGCAACAGTCCTGATGAATACTGCGGATTATGATCTAGAATGTACCAGACAACTGAATGATCGCAGATACTACACACCCATCGCAGGCAATCCAACTAGACGCCTACAAACCATCATAACAGGCTTGGTAATGGGTGCTGAAAATGAGGAATGGATCACTAAAAAGGAGGCGGAGTTCTTGACGAAAAGTGACCCCCGGGTACCATATTTCTACATCCTGCCAAAGATCCACAAAGGGACCAACCCTGTACCAGGGAGGCCAATTGTGTCAGGTATCAATTCGGTACTAGAACCACTTTCACAATTTTGTGACCATTTCTTGCAGCCTCTGGTCAAAAGTATCCCATCGTACATCCAAGACACTACAGATGTGTTACGCTTGCTGAATTCTGTACAGGACACTACACAAATCGACCTCTTAATTACTCTAGATGTGGAGGCCCTATATACCAATATCCCTCAGAGAGCCACCCTAGAAGTAATAGAGGAAAGACTTGGCCTTGAGACATGGAACTCTAGTACACCACAGACTTTCATCATGGAGTGTGCCACCTTGGCACTGACCGAGAATTACTTCGAATACAAGGGGCAACACTACCACCAGACCCAGGGTACATCCATGGGCAGCACCTTTGCCCCTTCGGTAGCCTGTCTATACATGGCAGAGTTCGAAGATAAACACATATATCAACAGTCTAATCCCTTCCGAGAGAACATCATGATGTGGAAGCGGTTTATAGACGACATCTTGATACTCTGGACAGGCCCACCGACAGCCCATGATGAGTTCTTTGAATGGATAAACACTTTGAACCCGTTCTTGCACTTCACCATGTCCTCTTCCCAGAGAGAAATTGCCTTCCTTGACCTCACCATCAAACTGGAAGGAGGGTCCCTTAAGACAACTATGTACAGGAAGCCCACAGACCGTAATAGTCTACTCCATTTCCTGAGTCATCACCCGAAGGCCCTACGCTCTAATCTACCGTTCAGACAATTCCTCCGGATTAGACGCAATTGCAGCGAAGTGTCTGATTACAAAAAGGAATCTACTCTCCTATCCAGGAATCTCCTGGACAGGGGGTACCCCAAGAGTGATGTCTATAAAGCCAGAAAACGGGCCCGGAATAATAATCGAGAGGCACTACTTGAGAGACAGGAAAACGCAACGGTTGAGAACCAAATAATCACCTGTGTCACCACCTTCACCCCCCTGTCAAACCAAATAAGAAAGACTATCAAACGTCACTGGGGGATCCTTAATACAGGTGATCTGACTCTAGAACAACCCCGAATTGCGTTCAAGAGATCACAGAACCTTAAGGATATTCTGATCAGTACTAGGCCCAAGACCACCATAAAAGAGACCCAACAAACTCTTTGGCATCTACCACCGGTCACGGGCCATTACCCTTGTGGCTCTTGTGTGGTCTGTAGATTCACCCTGACATTAAAAACCATCAAGCTCTCTGAGACCTTCAACTGGGAACTGAGGCATCACACAAATTGCAATACAACACATTGTATCTATCTGTTGACCTGCCCTTGCAATTTGCAGTATATTGGGATGACCACTCGCCCAATAAAAACCCGCATCATTGAACATCGCAGCAACTTTCGCTGCAAAAAGACCCATACAAAAATGTGCAAACATTTTGTGGATTCCAACCACAACGCGGACTCCCTGACATGGGTTGTCTTGGAATCAAGTCCGAACTGCCCTAAGAGTGCTCTCTTTAGGAAGGAGCAGAGATGGGTCCATCGTCTTTCCACTGATAACCGAGGGCTTAATGAAGATATCCCCTGGCATTCATTGTAAATCATACTTCAGCCATCCGGATTTGCTTTACATAGCCCCCTGTAAACCCAGGATCATACCTCCCGGGTCTAGTCCATTCTGACTCATATTGGACCCTGTCGCTTGTGTACCTTACACCTACTGTTTGACACATTATAAACCATCTAAGGCACAGGCTAAATCACGTTACCCCCTAGACTCTCGTACATTGCCTATTAATCCAGATAGAATATTGTAGGGGTTTTCAGAGTGGCCCATCACAACATTTCCCCTCTTGCCTCGCTCACCTTGCCCACCCATGTATGCGGAGGGGCACTCCACCCTTGCGTCATGGCCGGCCCACACTTAGTGGCGCTAAGATACTTGTTCGGAACAACCCCCGTGACATTAGAATCAATAACACCTAACCACACGGTCGATATAATGACAACAACCCCTTTCACCTCTTACGTGATTTATATATGAACCTTGGACTTCATTCAACACGGTCTTAGCAAACATGACCTAGTTACCTACACTCTGGCATATCTATATCGATATGACCAAATTGAGTTAAGTATACGGCGAGAAATATGGCATGACACTACTAGTCCCCATATAACGGATGAAATATACACTTATTCCCATGCACATCACTTATATACATGTTCAACACGGCCCACCGGCACCACTCCATCATGGCCGACCGTATCACCGCCTTCGTCACATGACATTGGTGGGAGGCGTGGTTTTGACCGGAACCTCTGAGCCGGACTGTAGTAAATACCAATCACCGCGATCCCTACCCATCTATCCGAGTTCGGCGGAGATGGGTAGGTGATTCAACTCGGACACAGGCTGTTTGAGGTAAGAGGAGGGCTGTGGGGGCACGTTCTGAGACCTGACCGCATGGAGGCTGCAACATCGGCTTCCCGATTCCTTTTTACAGCGCTACCGCGCTGTAAGCACACCTGGTTTATCCGGAGGGATTTCTGTAACCTATTGCAATGTATCCATTTTCTAGCTAAGTCTGAAGGCTCAACCCTGTTGCGCCGACCCGCCGACCACTCATGTGGCATGTAGCCCTTAACCATTAGGTGAGTCCGGCGCTGATTTTCTCACTATCTTGTGTGCCACCTAGGTCTGTTAGTCCTAACTGAGTCTCAGTTGTTGACACCCACACCATTAATGTTCGTGCTGCCACCCCGAGCCTATTTGGTGTCTCTGTAGTTGCCTGCTGTTTTTACATACCGTTTTTAATGCTGTACTCCCCCACTTATATAGTTTTAGAGTGTGTGTACACACCACATTGCACGCTGAAACCACCTGGCATGGAGAGGTAGTGACTATTCCCCACACTGCCCCAAGCATGCCTTATTACGTTCACATTCTGGCGCTGACAACCCTTGCTGCTATAATGAGAAATGTACCACTAATGTATATCTCCTTCTTTCTCATGTTCCAGGCATAGGACTCTCCATTGAGGTAAACATTATACCCGCACCACACCATATACATGACACTGGCATGTTATTGAGTTCAATTTCTTTATAGTTTTCACTTTTAAGGTCCTGATGAATCGCTGGATAGTATTCCCTTCGCGAGAAACATGTTGACCGCTGTTTTTTCTTCAGAGGTCCACACGGGTCACTCTACCTAACGAGGTGACACTGAGTGGGCTCGCTTGCACGATTTTAACTGCAACAGGGGGACCACCAGAATAAAATAGTTTCCGGCACCCCTTGCTGCATTTTAATTAGCACCACAGGCTCAGCTGCCTCCCCGCCCACACACCCACACTTCACCATAGGGCAGTTGGATACAAAAGATCTCCGTCAAAGTGCCCCTCTTTGAGGTGTGCCCGTCGGGGATTGCACCGCCCCCCCGACGAGGAGCAACCGCCTATGATGAAGCATGACATCCTTCGGGGTGTGTGAGGCAAATACATCCAACAAAGGGATGCCCACAGGTGTTACATGTACAGCTCTGGTCACGCCAGTTTTTTCGTGACACCAATGATGCGTCATATTTAATGTATGACACATCATGTCGCAAGGAGTTACAGATACGTCAGTATTTCTGACGTATCTGTAAGCGCAAAAGTGACGCATTGCTGGAGTGTGTCACAAAAGTGACGCAACTCCAGCAATGCGCCCTTCACATGAGGCAAGCCCCATGTGAAAGGGCCTGCGTCTGTCTTACGCCTGCTGTGAGACACGATACAGAAAAGGGGGTGGTGATGAACAGAGTGTCTGAATTAAGCAGACCACTCTTACCCAGTCCAAAGATCAGGGCTTGATCCATCACCGTTATTTATCTCACTGCCCCATCCCAGCTCAGAACCTGGCTATATGCAAATTAGTCTGTCCCTGGCCCAGTGCATCATGGGAACAGGGCAGACCAAACTACCAAGCCAATTCTTCACCAGAAAGGAGACAAGCTACCGGGGACCGGTTTCTGGCATTTCAGCCTCTTCGGCCCGGCTTGCTTGAATCCTGATGGAGCAGTGAGAAAGGGACTCATGTCTGAGTATACCCTGCCACACCTATAGTGGCCGAAAACGATACAGAAAAGGGGGTGGTGATGAACAGAGTGTCTGAATTAAGCAGACCACTCTTACCCAGTCCAAAGATCAGGGCTTGATCCATCACCGTTATTTATCTCACTGCCCCATCCCAGCTCAGAACCTGGCTATATGCAAATTAGTCTGTCCCTGGCCCAGTGCATCATGGGAACAGGGCAGACCAAACTACCAAGCCAATTCTTCACCAGAAAGGAGACAAGCTACCGGGGACCGGTTTCTGGCATTTCAGCCTCTTCGGCCCGGCTTGCTTGAATCCTGATGGAGCAGTGAGAAAGGGACTCATGTCTGAGTATACCCTGCCACACCTGTAGTGGCCGAAAACGATACAGAAAAGGGGGTGGTGATGAACAGAGTGTCTGAATTAAGCAGACCACTCTTACCCAGTCCAAAGATCAGGGCTTGATCCATCACCGTTATTTATCTCACTGCCCCATCCCAGCTCAGAACCTGGCTATATGCAAATTAGTCTGTCCCTGGCCCAGTGCATCATGGGAACAGGGCAGACCAAACTACCAAGCCAATTCTTCACCAGAAAGGAGACAAGCTACCGGGGACCGGTTCTGGCATTTCAGCCTCTTCGGCCCGGCTTGCTTGAATCCTGATGGAGCAGTGAGAAAGGGACTCATGTCTGAGTATACCCTGCCACACCTATAGTGGCCGAAAACGATACAGAAAAGGGGGTGGTGATGAACAGAGTGTCTGAATTAAGCAGACCACTCTTACCCAGTCCAAAGATCAGGGCTTGATCCATCACCGTTATTTATCTCACTGCCCCATCCCAGCTCAGAACCTGGCTATATGCAAATTAGTCTGTCCCTGGCCCAGTGCATCATGGGAACAGGGCAGACCAAACTACCAAGCCAATTCTTCACCAGAAAGGAGACAAGCTACCGGGGACCGGTTTCTGGCATTTCAGCCTCTTCGGCCCGGCTTGCTTGAATCCTGATGGAGCAGTGAGAAAGGGACTCATGTCTGAGTATACCCTGCCACACCTATAGTGGCCGAAAACGATACAGAAAAGGGGGTGGTGATGAACAGAGTGTCTGAATTAAGCAGACCACTCTTACCCAGTCCAAAGATCAGGGCTTGATCCATCACCGTTATTTATCTCACTGCCCCATCCCAGCTCAGAACCTGGCTATATGCAAATTAGTCTGTCCCTGGCCCAGTGCATCATGGGAACAGGGCAGACCAAACTACCAAGCCAATTCTTCACCAGAAAGGAGACAAGCTACCGGGGACCGGTTTCTGGCATTTCAGCCTCTTCGGCCCGGCTTGCTTGAATCCTGATGGAGCAGTGAGAAAGGGACTCATGTCTGAGTATACCCTGCCACACCTATAGTGGCCGAAAACGATACAGAAAAGGGGGTGGTGATGAACAGAGTGTCTGAATTAAGCAGACCACTCTTACCCAGTCCAAAGATCAGGGCTTGATCCATCACCGTTATTTATCTCACTGCCCCATCCCAGCTCAGAACCTGGCTATATGCAAATTAGTCTGTCCCTGGCCCAGTGCATCATGGGAACAGGGCAGACCAAACTACCAAGCCAATTCTTCACCAGAAAGGAGACAAGCTACCGGGGACCGGTTTCTGGCATTTCAGCCTCTTCGGCCCGGCTTGCTTGAATCCTGATGGAGCAGTGAGAAAGGGACTCATGTCTGAGTATACCCTGCCACACCTATAGTGGCCGAAAACGATACAGAAAAGGGGGTGGTGATGAACAGAGTGTCTGAATTAAGCAGACCACTCTTACCCAGTCCAAAGATCAGGGCTTGATCCATCACCGTTATTTATCTCACTGCCCCATCCCAGCTCAGAACCTGGCTATATGCAAATTAGTCTGTCCCTGGCCCAGTGCATCATGGGAACAGGGCATACCAAACTACCAAGCCAATTCTTCACCAGAAAGGAGACAAGCTACCGGGGACCGGTTTCTGGCATTTCAGCCTCTTCGGCCCGGCTTGCTTGAATCCTGATGGAGCAGTGAGAAAGCGTGGAAGGGTATACTCAGACATGAGTCCCTTGCTCATTGCACCATCAGGATTCAAGCAAGCCGGGCCGAAGACGGCTGTAATGCCAGAAACCGGTCCCCGGAAGCTTGTTTCCTTCCCAGTGTAAGAATTGGCTTTTGTAGTCTGGTCTGCCCTGTTCCCATGATGCACTGGGCCAGGGACAGACTAATTTGCATACAGCCGGGTTCTGAAACTGGGATGGTGCAATGAGCTAAAAAACGGTGTTGGATCTAGCCCTGATCTCTTGACTGGGTGAGAGTATTCTGCTTAATTCAGAGACTCTGTCCCTCACCACCCCTTGTTGTAAATATTTTTGTCCACCCTAAGCGTGGAAGGGTATACTCAGACATGAGTCCCTTGCTCATTGCACCATCAGGATTCAAGCAAGCCGGGCCGAAGACGGCTGTAATGCCAGAAACCGGTCCCCGGAAGCTTGTTTCCTTCCCAGTGTAAGAATTGGCTTTTGTAGTCTGGTCTGCCCTGTTCCCATGATGCACTGGGCCAGGGACAGACTAATTTGCATACAGCCGGGTTCTGAAACTGGGATGGTGCAATGAGCTAAAAAACGGTGTTGGATCTAGCCCTGATCTCTTGACTGGGTGAGAGTATTCTGCTTAATTCAGAGACTCTGTCCCTCACCACCCCTTGTTGTAAATATTTTTGTCCACCCTAAGCGTGGAAGGGTATACTCAGACATGAGTCCCTTGCTCATTGCACCATCAGGATTCAAGCAAGCCGGGCCGAAGACGGCTGTAATGCCAGAAACCGGTCCCCGGAAGCTTGTTTCCTTCCCAGTGTAAGAATTGGCTTTTGTAGTCTGGTCTGCCCTGTTCCCATGATGCACTGGGCCAGGGACAGACTAATTTGCATACAGCCGGGTTCTGAAACTGGGATGGTGCAATGAGCTAAAAAACGGTGTTGGATCTAGCCCTGATCTCTTGACTGGGTGAGAGTATTCTGCTTAATTCAGAGACTCTGTCCCTCACCACCCCTTGTTGTAAATATTTTTGTCCACCCTAAGCGTGGAAGGGTATACTCAGACATGAGTCCCTTGCTCATTGCACCATCAGGATTCAAGCAAGCCGGGCCGAAGACGGCTGTAATGCCAGAAACCGGTCCCCGGAAGCTTGTTTCCTTCTCAGTGTAAGAATTGGCTTTTGTAGTCTGGTCTGCCCTGTTCCCATGATGCACTGGGCCAGGGACAGACTAATTTGCATACAGCCGGGTTCTGAAACTGGGATGGTCCAATGAGCTAAAAAACGGTGTTGGATCTAGCCCTGATCTCTTGACTGGGTGAGAGTATTCTGCTTAATTCAGAGACTCTGTCCCTCACCACCCCTTGTTGTAAATATTTTTGTCCACCCTAAGCGTGGAAGGGTATACTCAGACATGAGTCCCTTGCTCATTGCACCATCAGGATTCAAGCAAGCCGGGCCGAAGACGGCTGTAATGCCAGAAACCGGTCCCCGGAAGCTTGTTTCCTTCCCAGTGTAAGAATTGGCTTTTGTAGTCTGGTCTGCCCTGTTCCCATGATGCACTGGGCCAGGGACAGACTAATTTGCATACAGCCGGGTTCTGAAACTGGGATGGTGCAATGAGCTAAAAAACGGTGTTGGATCTAGCCCTGATCTCTTGACTGGGTGAGAGTATTCTGCTTAATTCAGAGACTCTGTCCCTCACCACCCCTTGTTGTAAATATTTTTGTCCACCCTAAGCGTGGAAGGGTATACTCAGACATGAGTCCCTTGCTCATTGCACCATCAGGATTCAAGCAAGCCGGGCCGAAGACGGCTGTAATGCCAGAAACCGGTCCCCGGAAGCTTGTTTCCTTCCCAGTGTAAGAATTGGCTTTTGTAGTCTGGTCTGCCCTGTTCCCATGATGCACTGGGCCAGGGACAGACTAATTTGCATACAGCCGGGTTCTGAAACTGGTATGGTGCAATGAGCTAAAAAACGGTGTTGGATCTAGCCCTGATCTCTTGACTGGGTGAGAGTATTCTGCTTAATTCAGAGACTCTGTCCCTCACCACCCCTTGTTGTAAATATTTTTGTCCACCCTAAGCGTGGAAGGGTATACTCAGACATGAGTCCCTTGCTCATTGCACCATCAGGATTCAAGCAAGCCGGGCCGAAGACGGCTGTAATGCCAGAAACCGGTCCCCGGAAGCTTGTTTCCTTCCCAGTGTAAGAATTGGCTTTTGTAGTCTGGTCTGCCCTGTTCCCATGATGCACTGGGCCAGGGACAGACTAATTTGCATACAGCCGGGTTCTGAAACTGGGATGGTGCAATGAGCTAAAAAACGGTGTTGGATCTAGCCCTGATCTCTTGACTGGGTGAGAGTATTCTGCTTAATTCAGAGACTCTGTCCCTCACCACCCCTTGTTGTAAATATTTTTGTCCACCCTAAGCGTGGAAGGGTATACTCAGACATGAGTCCCTTGCTCATTGCACCATCAGGATTCAAGCAAGCCGGGCCGAAGACGGCTGTAATGCCAGAAACCGGTCCCCGGAAGCTTGTTTCCTTCCCAGTGTAAGAATTGGCTTTTGTAGTCTGGTCTGCCCTGTTCCCATGATGCACTGGGCCAGGGACAGACTAATTTGCATACAGCCGGGTTCTGAAACTGGGATGGTGCAATGAGCTAAAAAACGGTGTTGGATCTAGCCCTGATCTCTTGACTGGGTGAGAGTATTCTGCTTAATTCAGAGACTCTGTCCCTCACCACCCCTTGTTGTAAATATGAATCCTGATGGAGCAGTGAGAAAGGGACTCATGTCTGAGTATACCCTGCCACACCTATAGTGGCCGAAAACGATACAGAAAAGGGGGTGGTGATGAACAGAGTGTCTGAATTAAGCAGACCACTCTTACCCAGTCCAAAGATCAGGGCTTGATCCATCACCGTTATTTATCTCACTGCCCCATCCCAGCTCAGAACCTGGCTATATGCAAATTAGTCTGTCCCTGGCCCAGTGCATCATGGGAACAGGGCAGACCAAACTACCAAGCCAATTCTTCACCAGAAAGGAGACAAGCTACCGGGGACCGGTTTCTGGCATTTCAGCCTCTTCGGCCCGGCTTGCTTGAATCCTGATGGAGCAGTGAGAAAGGGACTCATGTCTGAGTATACCCTGCCACACCTATAGTGGCCGAAAACGATACAGAAAAGGGGGTGGTGATGAACAGAGTGTCTGAATTAAGCAGACCACTCTTACCCAGTCCAAAGATCAGGGCTTGATCCATCACCGTTATTTATCTCACTGCCCCATCCCAGCTCAGAACCTGGCTATATGCAAATTAGTCTGTCCCTGGCCCAGTGCATCATGGGAACAGGGCAGACCAAACTACCAAGCCAATTCTTCACCAGAAAGGAGACAAGCTACCGGGGACCGGTTTCTGGCATTTCAGCCTCTTCGGCCCGGCTTGCTTGAATCCTGATGGAGCAGTGAGAAAGGGACTCATGTCTGAGTATACCCTGCCACACCTATAGTGGCCGAAAACGATACAGAAAAGGGGGTG
Source organism: Lissotriton helveticus (assembly GCF_964261635.1). Lineage (NCBI taxonomy): Eukaryota > Metazoa > Chordata > Amphibia > Caudata > Salamandridae > Lissotriton > Lissotriton helveticus. Next base: position 1,199,937,148 of record NC_136057.1, on the reverse strand, counting down.
GTGATGAACAGAGTGTCTGAATTAAGCAGACCACTCTTACCCAGTCCAAAGATCAGGGCTTGATCCATCACCGTTATTTATCTCACTGCCCCATCCCAGCTCAGAACCTGGCTATATGCAAATTAGTCTGTCCCTGGCCCAGTGCATCATGGGAACAGGGCAGACCAAACTACCAAGCCAATTCTTCACCAGAAAGGAGACAAGCTACCGGGGACCGGTTTCTGGCATTTCAGCCTCTTCGGCCCGGCTTGCTTGAATCCTGATGGAGCAGTGAGAAAGGGACTCATGTCTGAGTATACCCTGCCACACCTATAGTGGCCGAAAACGATACAGAAAAGGGGGTGGTGATGAACAGAGTGTCTGAATTAAGCAGACCACTCTTACCCAGTCCAAAGATCAGGGCTTGATCCATCACCGTTATTTATCTCACTGCCCCATCCCAGCTCAGAACCTGGCTATATGCAAATTAGTCTGTCCCTGGCCCAGTGCATCATGGGAACAGGGCAGACCAAACTACCAAGCCAATTCTTCACCAGAAAGGAGACGGGCTACCGGGGACCGGTTTCTGGCATTTCAGCCTCTTCGGCCCGGCTTGCTTGAATCCTGATGGAGCAGTGAGAAAGGGACTCATGTCTGAGTATACCCTGAGACAGGCGCAAGATTTTGACGAAACAGCGTCCTAAAAGTGACGCAGTGAAATCCTTGCGTCAATACGCCCCCCTTGCTTATATTAAACCTGGCGCAGGTATAATGTAGCGCAGGGGTTTACAAAGTGACGCATCTACCTAGATGCGTCACTTTGTAAATATGGTCACAAAAAGTGACGCACCGGCGGCGTAAAAGTGACGCACGGCCTCATAAATGAGGCCCTACGTTTTTAACTAAAAATTCAACATTACATTCCTGCTTTGCCCTTAATTAAAAAAAAACAGTTCAGTTCAATTTGTATTTTTTCAACAAAAAAAAATTAAAAATTAATGTCGGGTCACCTTTCCTTTAGATGTCTTCTTTCTTCTTTTTTTCTTTTTTTATCCCAAAATAAATCCATCCGTAAAAATTATCCAAAAAAATCCACTCCAAGATAACCAAAAAAATTAAGCAATCTTCTTAAAAAAAATCAATTCCCCAAAAAAATCCAAATAGAAAAAATCAATTCTCCAGAGTTGAAAACTGCATCCAGTATGTGTAAAAACCAGTCATTCCAAGATTGAATACCACTTTCCCCATGATGAAATCCACATCCATAATCTTTTCTTGTTCTTCTCTCTCCAAAATCGAACTCCAAATCCTTAAAAAGTTCCATCAACAACGATTCGAAAAATAAATCCTGGATCCATCTTCTTTTCCAAAAATCCGGTTCCGATTTTCCAAAAACATAAAAATTGCCAATCTCCTTTGAATTCCTGTTCTCCATAAACCATATTCCAAAATCCATGATCTCGAAAAATAACTCCATAAAGATCCAAAACCGATGTATTCGATCTTCGTCTTGACATTTTTATTTTCACATGAAATTATTTTAAAAAACATTGTATATACTTATATTAACTATACAATGAACATATTTTTCACTAATTTTAAATTAATACATATTTAATACTCTAAACAGGCGACCCGACAACGACATACAGTAGCTACATGATCGGTGACATGCTGAAAATTGCAACATATACATTAAACCTAACATATACAACCTCCACTTATTCTCTCTTTACAATATATATACTTGTAAACATTTAAAAGTTTATAAATAAAGTTTAAATTGTTTCCTACCTGAGCGCAGATCTGCTTCCTGCTGCATTGTCCAACGACGCTCTGCAAAATGGCCGCGGCCTTTCGCGTCTACGCGTCTACGTGATATGAAGTCACAAAGATAAAAAAAGGAAAATGTACTAATGTTATGTATTATTATACATTAAAGTTATGTGAAACATTTTTTTTAAATGTTAAACACATATTTATATTTTTCAAAAATTATAATAAATTTAATAAAACTATTCTTTAATAAAATATATTTTTTCTTAATAAATATACTTAAAAACAATTATGCATTCCGTGTTTTATTATAATAATACATTTTATTTCTACTTTTATGATATATTTACTGCTTTCTAAATTAATAGTGAAATGTACTTACCTCTATTCTTGATCCATTTCCTTCTGGTCTATCCCCCATCTTGCCTAAAATTAACTTATAATACTGTTCCGCGATATTCATACACGCAGCTATAGAAATAAATGAAGGACATTACATTGAACTCAATGTAAAAGCGTCGGAAAATATCTTTAAACAATCTTTTAACATTATTTCCAATATTCTATTAATCAAATATTTAATTTTTTTAACACATAAACTCATTATTTATTATATTTTTTGAATTACCATATATATTTTTTTAATTACATTTTTTTAAATTTAATCTTAAAGTCATAAATAAATATTAAAAAAATAATTAATATTACAGATAAATTATTAATCAGAATATATTTGAGTATTAATACATTAGTAGTTTTTTAAATAAATATTAAAACAATAAATAATATTACAGATAAATAATTAATCATAATATATTTGAGTATTAATACTTGAGTATTATTTCAAACTTTATTCATTATAATTTAAATAATTTACAAATACAAATATGTATTTTTTGCGAGTAATAATACAATAAGATATAATTGATTTTTAACAATATTTCCCTTTTTATTCTAAATTTATTAGAATTATTAAATTACTTACTATTTTTAATTATTACATATTTTAAAATACAGAAATTATATAATTAATATGTTATTAGAGTATTAATACTTTATTCATTTTTTTAAAGGTTATTTAAATTAAAACGTTTAAAAAAATCATGAGTATTAATATTTTAATATTTATTTTAATTAAATAAAAAACTACATATATATTACTTTTCATTTAAATTAATATTTTTTTTTTATTAATAATAGAGTATTATTTTTTTCCAAATTTTTTAATAAAACTTTAAAATGTAATTTATCATGAAAAATAAGACTTTAAAATATTATTTCACATATTAAAAAATAAACTTTATTTTAAAATGAATATAAATTAATATAAAAGATTAAATATATAATTAAAAACATATAATAAAATAAAAAATATATCTATACTTACGTTGTAATAACATGCGTTGTAATAGCCTCTGCGTTGAAATAGCATGCGTTGTAATTTTATGCGTTGTAAAGGCACATGCGTTGTAAAGGATTTGTTGTAATGGTACTGCGTCGTAATAGTTGCGTTGTAAAGGATGTTCCCCAGATATTCTCTTGTAGGCAGTTTTCCTAATCTGACCTTAATGTAAAGTGTACATTTCTGCTCAGAATGAATCAAATCGATATATAGCTTGCTAAGTGGGCACTGCCTATATTCAAAATAATCTCCCAATATGGTGCCTGGCTTTATTGAAGAGAGCTTTGCCTACTCTCCTAAAACATAATAGCGCTCCTTTACAAGGACTGAAGTGCACCATTTTACCATGTTTGGATTGGCCCATAAGTGCCCCAGTTGCAGCCCATTCAATGTGCTTTTCACATGGGTCAGCCAACTCTTCCGGCTCGTGTCAATGGAATGAGCAGCACCTACCCTGGCCCACTGCAGCACTGGTTTTAAAGCTGGTTGGTCTGTAATTGGTGTGAAACCAAGTTCTGCATATAGTGCTAATAGGGGGATACCAGGCCCCAATCTTAACAGCACCCTTAGAAAGTTGTTTTTCGCTACCTGCAAGGGTCGCAAAGGTCTTTAGCTCCCAAGCTCAGCCCCATAGAGGACAGTTGCTACTGATTTATGTCCATAGATTTGAAGGATGGTGTTAATGCTTTGTGCAACTGCCTTGTGTCCCAGATCCAAGACTGCCGCAGAGGACTGTGTCATAACTGTATATGCTTTCAGTATTTGGTCTCTCCGACTTAGGGGGTCATTAGGATGGCGGGCGGACTTTGCCTGCCCGCCATCCTCGTGGTAAGAGGGACCGCCTGCCATAAGGGCGGGGGTCCCGTGGGGGGTATTAGGATGTGCCCGCCACAATGGTGGGCACATCCTGCATCTAAAGCATGTGGCGGGCGGTGCTCTCAGCACCGTCCGCCACAATGCTTAAAAAGCACTTTTGCATTTGCATGATCAAAGCGGCAGGCACCGGGCGGTGCCTGCCACTTTGATTATGCAAATGCAGGGGCGTACCACAGGTATCCCCCGTGTGCACCCCCATACTTTCCTTCACTCTGGGGGCCCGCAGGGGGCCCCCAGAGTGAAGTCCACATGCCTGCCGCCACAGAAAGGCATTGAAATATGCCTATCATAATATGGCTGGTTGTGTCTGATAGACACCGCCACCATATTATTCCTTTTCCGCCCCGGCCGCAAGGCGACCGGGGCGGAAAAGCGGCTGACGGTCTTTCCGTCCGCCGAGGTCACCCCGCCATACTAATATGGCAGGGGGGAAATCAGGAGTGGGTGTCGGGTGGATTGCCCCCGCCGGTCTGGCGGTGGTCACCGCCAGCCTAGCGGAGGCAATACGCCCGACATCATAATGGGCCCCTTAGTTGTTTATGAACCGTATCCCAAGTAATTATATTGGGACAGTTTTCACACCATGCTCTTTGTCTTATTACAAATAATGGTTAGTGTCTTCTTTTGGAAGTAGTTGACAAATCTAGACTGGTTTATTGTCTGAGGGCCAGTGGTGGGAAGTCCATGAGGATGCCATTTGGTGTGGGTCTCAGAATTCCCTGAGATATTATGGCTTAGGCTAATTGATGAGAGCTGATGGCTGTCAGAAAAGGGTGGTGGAGGGAGTATGTCTAAAGTTGGTGGGATATTTAAGGGGCTGGCAGAATTGATAGGATGGGCTCTGAGGTTTTGCAGAGGAGCTTGGAGGGTTTGCACAAGGTAGAGTACATTCTAACAATTGGCTACGGTCCAGAAAGGGAAATTTGAAGTACCAGCAGGCAGGGTTATGGTGGGTGAAATGCTTGGCAGAGAGACTCTGATGGCATGTGAATAGAGAGGTTTGGATGGTATTTTGCAGCAGAAGATATGAAAAAGGTTGTAATGGAGTTGTGAAAATGGCATGGGTGTGTATGAAAGTAGTTTAAGTGGATTCTATGGGTGTGGACTAGCCTTTACAGAGGGACTGAATTTCACATTCAATAAAGGAGCAGAGACAGTGTTGGGACGGGAAGGTTCCCTGCATGATATACAGGTGTTTACCCCTGCCTTGAGTGCCCGACTGCTTGTGAAACTGGTATCCATTCCTGATGTTTTTTTGTTAGCCCTGCAACTGCACTAACCTAGTATATGCAGAGAGGCCTAGGTCTGTCCATGGAAATGCAAGGTGCTCAATCTGTTATATGACCCGGGCTATAACATGACTATTGCTTATGGCCTAGTTGCATCATGTGAAATGGTGGCAGCATAGCACTTTTGGTTAATTATTAGTCTTAGCCAGACTGTTTTTTCTTTGTCAAAGAAAAGTATGGTTCACATCCCTCACTTGCATAAAGCTTGGCTTTAGTGTGAGTCCATGTCGTTTACCTTGGCATTTCATGTGTATTGAGTGCATTTACATGCAGTGGAGGAGTATTAAGTGTGTAGATATAAGACTTGATATGTGGCAAACGTCTGAGTGCTGGAACCCATGGGATGCATTTTGAATATCTCTGGTTCAGCATGGTACACTATGGAGAGTAGATACAGCTTCCTCAGACAGTGCAAGTATATTGGCTGCATTCCTATTACTGGAGGGTGGACACTCAGACATTGAAGTAAAGTAAAATGAAGAAAGGGTAACCCATAGAAAAGCTATGAGATCCTTATAAGTAATGGGTTAGTGATTAGTACTTCCTTAGTGATGGGTAGGTCATCAGTTTCTGTTGTCAAAGGTGAGGAAGTTTATAGGCAGGGCCTGCCCTTTTGTCTGTGTCTGTTTTCTCTGAGCAGTTCCAGTAGTGAATTTTGCCATGACATTCAAATAAGGAGCAGTGTCCATGCCATGTGCTAAGAGACTTGTGCGCTGCTGCCTGACATGGAGACAGCCATGCAAGAGGAGCTGTTGTTACCACTGATGCGGAAAGCCATGATCAGTTTTTAGGAGACCATAACTGGGAGAATTACAGCCTTGAGGCTTGAGGCTGCAACTTCTGAAACTATGGACCCATATGCGTTTGGTTTGGATGACCTCAGCTGCCGAAGCTGAGCACCTTCCAACCAGGCCTGCCACTCAAATCCACACTCAGTAGTCCATTTGCCAAGTAAAGCAGTCTCTGCAGTCCTGCATCATCAAAGTCATTGCTGAATAGCCACAAGCTTTATAAATCCTGAGTGATTGATTGATTGCTGCAGGAGTGGTTTTGCTGACTCCTCCCACCAATCTTTACTGAGCTGGTAAAATGTGGTCTATCTGTGAAACGACTGAGAGACTGAAGACTCATAGGCAAAAATTCTGTTAAGAACCAATGATGTTGCCGGACATGAAGTAGTAGCAAATGAGCTGTTGAACTGATCTACACATTAGATAGCCAAACAATGACTATTATCGTACTTCATATCAGGGTCCGGAAATATTAGGAGAATTCCTAAAGCTGGGATAGGTTGGCATAGAGGCTGTAGCACTTCATTGAGATTCGTACACAAGATTACAGCCTGAGCTGGTAAAATGTGGTCTATCTGTGAAAAGGCTGAGAGACTGAAGACTCATAGGCAAACATTCTGTTAAGAACCAATGATGTTGCCGGGCATGAAGTAGTAGCAAATGAGCTATTAAACTGATCTACACATTAGATAGCCAAACAATGACTATTTTCGTACTTCATATTAGGGTCCGGTGATATTAGTTGAGAATTCCTAAAGCTGGGATAGGTTGGCATAGAGGCTGTAGCACTTCATTGAGATTCGTACACAAGATTACAGCCTTGTAACTGTATTCTTATTTTAATTCTGCTACATTAGACCTGTCAGCCTTAGGGTGGTCTTCCGCCAAACTTTTTTGCCTTTTACCTGTTTGCTTCGAATTTTACTTGGTTTTTGCATCTGTTGGCCTTAGTGCTCGGTGCACTTTACCAATGCTGACCACTGATAACGTACTTGTGCTCACTCCCCTAAAAATGGTTTTATTTGCATACACGTAATTGGCATATTTAATTTACTTGTAAATCACTTGTAGAGTGGTATACGAAATACCCAGGGCCTGTAAATTAAATGCTACCAGTGGATTTGCTATATGAACAACAGAGATTCCAGGGAATTGACTTTTGATATTTAAAAGGACAATCAATGAATCCAAAAAAGCTTTGTTTGCATACATTGCAACACATCATAGATGAAGAAAAAGAAAAATGAAAAAAAAACGCCAACAAAGAATTTCCAAAAATTATTTATATTATTATTAGAAAATGAAGGTCTTTTTAACAAAAACACATACCAACCCAATACATAACCAATTAGTGCTCAGCACATTACATAAATAACTGGGGTGGCACCACTTGGCAAGGCAGGCTTACAGATGGCAGAGTCCAGGTGTGGAAATAGGGTAGTTGGAAGTCTTTTATGTCCCTGAGACTTCAGATTAAGAGTCTAGACAACCATCCCTTGGAGTCACTAGAGGTCCAAGTTTCAAGGGTGTAGGTCCAGTCCTTCTCACCAAGGCAAGGAGGACAGCAAGCAAGCACAGCAGGGCAGCAGTTCTTCCAGAGCAGCAGCACCAGCAGAGTGGCAGCTGAGCAGCTCAGCAGTCCTTCTTCCTGGCAGAATATCCACTGGGTCCGAAGTGTACTAAAGTGGTGGATTCTGAGGTCCAGTCCTTATACCCAGGGGTGCCTTTAAAGTGGGGGAGATTTCAAAGACAGGCCTTTAAAGTGCACAGAGGTCCTCCCTTCCTTTACTGCTCTAGACCCATCTTGCCAGGATGACCCATCCAGGCACACCTAAGCTCCCTAATGTGTTGGATATCTATGATGAATACACAAAGACCAACTGTCAGCTACACCAAGTCATATGACAAGAGACAGCCTACATACACTAAATGGATAAGACAAGAAAATGCCTACTCTTTAAAAGTGGCATTTTCAGAATTGCAATTTAAAATCTGACTTCTCCATCAGTTAGGTTGGTAAATTGTGAATCCAAAAAAACCAAACATGAACTGTTTATTTTTTCCATTTGGAAATTACACACATACATTTTAATAAGGCAACTCCAATGTTATCCTATCTGAGATAGTCCTTGCAGTAGTGACAAATATAATTTAAGAGTTTTTCACTAACAGGACATGAAACACTTAAAAGTACATGACCTACTTTCTAAAAATATTGCACCCTGCCCTCTGGACTGTCTAGGGCCTACTCTGGGGGGGGCAGACTTATATGTATTGAAATGGTTTATTTTGCCATGGCAGTTAAAATGTGCACACACCCACATTCTGCAATGGCAGGTCTGAGACATGTTTAAAGGTCTACTTATGTAGCTTGCACAACCAGTGCTGCAGACCCACTAGTAGTATTTAAGCAATTATATAAAACATGAGTACAGTTTATAAAGTTGCCTGGTTACATATTGACACCATATGTGAGCATGTTCGCCCAGTGAGTAAGCCATTGCATATGGCATCTGTAAGTGATCTTCAGGTTATGTCTTCAAATCCTGGTTGTGAAATGTCTGGCCACGTAGACTCCCTCCTTACCTCAAGTCAGCCACTCTGTCATCTCCATGAACACCGCCACTGCTAGGAACCCTATTAAAATAGAGAGGAAAGGGTTAAAACATTGGAGCTGGCCTGAGGAACGAAACTAACAACAAATGTCTGTTTTCTTAAGCAGGGAGCCAGAGCAACAAGATAAAAGGACCAATCAGTGAGGGTTTGTGGAGGCGAAAAGGAGGCACAGGATGGGAAAGGGAGAGTGTCAACCCGGAAAAAGAGAGAGGATGCAGGGACAATAGACCGGGATTCATAACCCCATACTCCAGACAAGACGTGGTGAAGCGAGAAGGGAGACCTGCAGAGCAGACAAAAAAGCGAGGACAATGTCCTCAAGGAGAAGGCTCAGTTCGGGTGGACTTCAGCCAAGATGCCCCGGAACCAGAGGAGGAGAAGAATCCAGAGACCTGGAGCGAGGACTGGTGGTCGGCCCCAGAGGACGCTGTAGAAATGCTGCAACTCTGGAGAGTTGCAGCGTAGCAGGTGAGTTCCAGGAATCAGATTTCAAGGATTTTTAAGGGTGTTGGGTAAAGTGTTGCACAGGGTTGAAAGATTTTGGTGGCACTGACCTCATGTGAGTATTTCTTCTGCACTACAAGCCCCAGAAAAGACTGGGTGATTTCTAGGGAATGTATGAGTTAACCCCACAAAACTGTTGTCTTGAGACCGTATGCGTTGACTAAAGTTTGGTCACTGGAATACAATTCCAAACCGCATATACCTATTTACTTTGATGATCTGAAATCCCAGTACTCCTACAAAAGTGGGATCATTGGTAAAAAAAGGAAAACCGGGCCAACCAGGCTTACATCACCCTCCCCCGGCAATATAGCAATAGGGTATTACTTTAGAGGAGGAGCAGTGGTTAATATTCCTCCCTCGCATTCTTTTTTTTTCTTTATAAATCATTCACAATCAATTCCCATCTCGAGCACAAGTGGCTGTGGTGACAGGTCGTCATTATCCCTACCCTTACATTTACTTACCATTGCTTCTTTCACCGAGATTCTGGGTCCCTCAGTTCGCACAGAAGACCTACATAGGAAAAAGCGAAGAAAGTTCATTCACATCTGCCAACCAAGGAGAACAATCCAGCTTATCATTTATTTTCATATAACACGATATCATCATCAATAAACTTAATTTCTGACAAAAATGGCCATAAAAGCACAGATAAAAAGACTACATTGCATATAGTTAAAAACAGAACTAAAAGGAGCAACGTTGCTTTCGGTACATTTTCATAACCATTGCACTGGGAGAGACACCAACTAGCACGATAGAGATATGTTTTACAATCATAATCCATTATCATCTCAATTGTCTTTCTAGCTCACCCCCAAGCCCCACGTTATTGTTTAAGTGAAACAATCATAAAGTACTTATGCATCATACAGCCTATCTAGGAAATCATTAGGCCTGGGCATAGTTTAAGGAGTTTTGCTACACAGAACTCCGCGAAGTTACAAAAAGACTCAGAGAAGTTCCACGAGTGGCGAAGTGCAGTGCAAACTTCAGTTTGTGCTGGTATTCCTGTCGCGACAGCTTGCTGCACTCCGCAAGCTCTGCGGAGTGAGAAGTGCAGTAAACTTCACAAACGGAGCAAAGCTCAGTGCCCGGGCCTAGAAATGATGACACTATTGTCCCTCTAGCTCACACACAGCGCCATGTTATTATTTAAGTAAAACAGACATAAAGTGCTTGTGCATCATACGGGCAGTGTATGAAATCATAAAGTGCTTGTGCATCATACGGGCAATCTTAGGGATTTTTACATTATCTAAGGAATTAGTTTCATTAAAAAGTGTGTGTGTAAGCAGAGGGTGGCCATAGCCTACGTCTAGCACCAGTAGACAACCATACAAAGGAGAATGAACAATAGCTTATTTAAGCATCATGATTAAAAAGTTTTTCTTAAAATAATTCTAAGGTGACTACTTACAGTTTGAAAAGATACCAAAAATAAAACTAGGGACTGGGCCCATTGTAAAAAATATAATACAATGCAATTGGTTGTCCCGAGCTAGAGAGTCATCTTTAAAATGGCACTACGAACGCACCACATTGAAAATACAAAACGTGTGACCGAAAACACAATGGGTGGGTGGGTGTCATATTTTAGTAGCCTGTATGCCTTTCTGCAATGTCTAAATCCCAGATTTCTGCATAGCTGACGGAGCCAGCAAGTTCTTGCCCTTTTATATCCTTGGCAGATGAAAATGACATGAATATCTGTCTACTTTATGTTGCTGCAAGCTGGACAATCCTGATCAGATGAGTCCGCCCACTTACTGGTAAAAGCACGCAATGGATGCACCCCATGTCTAAACTGAAGGTATAGTTTCTTGGCCAAGAGTGGCTGAATGTCATCCAGAGCCTGATTCTAGTCTACATTGGTCCTTAATTTGTAAAAACTCAAGTGTTAAACGACTAGCTGAGGGACTCCCTATAGCCTGAATTCGTTTGTACACCCTATAATTCTCCACCAGGGCTTTCCTAGGCGTAGCAAGGCAAGTTTCTTCTGCATTGGTCCAGAGATTACCTCTCCCTATAATGATGCAGGTGCTCCTAATGTGTGCAAGCCAAGTGAGTTTTACCGCAACCTGTACCTCCACACTTCACCCAGCTCCTCCCTATATGCTGACAGTTCGGGGCTGCTCCATAAATGGCGCCAGAATAAGAGGGGTCTGAAGGCGATTTCATGAGAAATTGGCCGAATCCCCAGGTCCATTCTGAGAGGTGTTAGAGGGGAACTAGTGGGAAGACTTAGGAGTTGCTTGTGAAGGAGTTCTCGATATATTTGCTAAGGGGCTCAACAGGCGGTGGCCCCAGATTTCAGCACCATACAGTGCAGCACCCCTGGATTGTGCTTTGTAGATTTTAACTGCCGGGCTTATAGATTTGTGTGTACAACTCCCATACAACTTTGTAAGGCCCCCGTCGACTGTGCCAGCTTTAAGCTTGCATTCAAAATTTGCGCTCCCAAATCCAGTTTTTCTGTTTGCGTGATCCCGAGGTACCCGAAGATGGAGACCCTCTCTAACAGGTTTTCATCTTTGCGGGAACTGGGCCGGGTATTAGTGCTTGCATTGGAAAACCATGTATTTCGTTTTTTGTAGGTTGATCAACAAGCCATGATTCCTACAAAAAGAACTAAAGTTGTTAAGAGCTCTTTGATTTCCCATGGGCTATTTAGAGAGAAGGAGGGTATCATCCGAGAACATCATCACAGGAACTTTGCGATATGCAAGTTTAGGGGCGTCAATATCAGTCTCTGTAGTCAGTGACTCAACTTGGCCATTGATAAAGAGACAAAGAGACAAAAGAGTGTTGGGGCCAGGATGCAACCTTGGCGTACACCTCTTTCTACAAGCAGTGGAGCAGTTAATTCCCCATTTTTTCCGAACCAAATTTGGGCACAATTGCCTTGATGGAGACGTTCCAGCTGATGACAAAGATATGGTGGGACGCTCATATCCAATAGGAGTGCCCACAATGTACCCCTCAGGACCAGATCAAATGCGGACTTAAGGTCTACAGAGATCAAGGAGAGGCTGCCACCCTCTATAAGTACAGAATTCCAATATGACATTTGAAGCCTGAAGATTTGATCAGTTGTTGAGATCTTGGCTCTAAACCCAGCTTGGGGGGGCGCTAAGTACATTGTGCTCATCCATCCAGCTCTGTAGCCGTCCAAGTAGGACACGCGTGAATATTTTATGAGTTACGTCAATGAGACTAATTGGACGGTAGTTAGCAGGGAGAAGTGGCAAACCCTTTTTAAAAATGGGTATAATTTCGACCCCCGCCCAGGTGGTGGGAATCGCCATTCCACAGAGAATGGCATTGAACAAGGACCACAGGTAGGGGTTCCAAATAGCTGGTTCATAGCAAAAAAGATAGTCGGAGATCTTGTCAAGCCCTTGGGCTTGGGAAGGTGATATCCTGCTTCCTGCTTCTGTAACCTCTTTTAGGGTGCTGGAGGGGGCGGTTGTCTCATGTGCCTTGAATGTAATGCCTACTGACTCCTCTTTGTCCACCTCCCTCACATATAGTGATTCCAATTGTGCCCTCCATTCGTTCTCCGCTATATTAGGTTCTATAGCCCTTTTAGCTTCCTGTGTTCCTGTGTTAACTATATTCCAAAATGTTCGCATATTGTGCGTACTCAGGGTGCACACTATATCAATAAAAAGCATAATTGATAAGAAAACCGAGCCTCCTCGTCTATACATCTGCCCTATCCTCTTACAATCGCATTTCACAGTTTATTCTATACCAGTCATTAAAGGAACACAAAACAGCTTATAAGTCTGAGACACAGGTGAGGACCTATACCATGAGGAGATTTAGTGAGCAATGTAGCCTCATTGAAAAGGTTTTAATGTTACTATAACACTATCAGCTCCAACTAATATCAGAATATTCTAAATTAATCAGGGAGAACCAGAAAGACAAGAACTACTGGTTTGAAGGGGAAGGCCTATTGCAGCCAATCCCGATCCGTTGCCACTCCATTGTCTTAAATGCATTTGTCTGTATCCCAAACTTCTAACACACAATAAATATGTTGTTTGGAGTACTATGTACATTTTTGGACTCCATTTTCTTGAAACTTCAGTTATGCACGAGAAACACATTGCCAATGGTATAGAAAACGGAGTAACTTAAACATAGAAAATAAAATATACTCACTAATGGGAGATCAGAGGCTGTTGAAAATCTTCGATGTGCGTATCCAGGCCTGGCTAAATGGGGCATACATTTCCCCTTAAACCTGAACAAACATGCACCCATCTGATTATACCATCACACTCGGGCCGAACAAGCCTTTTATTCCACTGGGCATTTCCCTGGTAGGCTGGAGCCCTCGGAGGCCGGTTATAAAGCCCAGGGGCCTTCTCTGAGCCTCTGCCCCTTTCCCCAGCTTCCTCAGATTAATTACAAGTGGCACAGGGAGGCTTCAAGAGAGGGAAAAAGAGAAAGAGTGGGTGGGGTAGTGGTGGTCGTGGTGCAGAGAGAAAGTGATCAGAGATGGAGAAAAGACAAAAGGAGAGAGAGGATGGATACATATAAAAAGAGAGATTGCACGAGGAGACAAAGGGAGCTGGTCGAGCATTTTTTCCAGGCCTGTCTTTGGTTCCTGCCCACTATTCAGTCTTCATCACTTGGAAATGTGCAATTTTGATTTTGTGATTAAAGTTTTTTTTTTTAATCATTGGAGCGCATCATACATATATGTTGTCCTGTAAGGAAAAGCTCCGATCTAGTTGTTTTTTTTCTCTTCCCGCACTCAACACATACGCTAGAGAGATGGTAGGCCTCTCTTTCAAGCTACGTTTTCATGACATTTAGCAATGGGGGGGGGGGGGGTAGGGGTGGGGGTAGAAGCAGTAAAGGGTAGCAAGTGCTGTCTCTAGTTTATTAAATGCAAGGGTTTTGAAAAACGTGCAGCTTATGTCATTTATGTTATTAAATGTCTGGTCGTTTCATAGAAGGGTTTAGTATTTTACTAGTTTTAGATCTCTGCTGAAGTTTTGGTAGAGACATTTCTTTCCTGCATCTTCTGTCATTCATATTCTGCCCTTTTTGTATGGCCTGTAGGCTACATCTACAATGCCGAAGTCTTTTATTTCCAAAAAAACAAATGGCTCTCCAATGAGATCAACCTGCTCATCGTGTCACTTTCCATGTTTTTTTGGGCGAGTCAAGGTGTTTATGATGTCGCTTCCTTTTCTGTAGCTATCCACAACTCAGAAGAACCGTTCAGCTCATATGAACCACTGGTGCTGTAGCTTGCAAACTGTGAAAATCCTAGTCATTAATTTTTCAAGTACAGTTCATGGCACAGAGCGTGAAACTCTCACACATACATCTTGGAAAGTTTAATAAACTATAAATGGATTTTAGTGGCTGACTTCCAGTACTGGATTAATATAAACCATTGCATCTATTTTTAATCAGTATTTACTTGGGAGACTCTTCTCTTCTGCCATTTATTTGCTATATACTAAAAAGTCCTGCACTTTTCTCCTAATCTATCATGTACAGTAAATGAGATAGAAGCTATACATTGTATACCCTTTCATTTCCTCCTCAACTGCTGGGAAATGTATCTCTGTTTGAGAAACAACCTTTAGCTGCTTGTTGTATGGAAAGAATTTAAAAACTAAGGGGTCCATTAGGATGTCGGGCGGTGGCACTACCGCGGCGATGGCGGGGCGGAAAAACAGCTTTTCACGCCCGTGAGCAGCGGAACTCACGTCCGCCACATTAGGATAGGTAAACACAGGTCATTTCCCGTCCGCCGCGGAGCGCCGCGCTCTGCCATCAAGGTGAGCCCGCCACCGCGGCGGCTGGAGCCAATCGAGACCCTCCGCCGCGGCCGATGACGTCCGCCCCGCTCGACAAATTAGGATGGCCCAAACAAGCAGACGCACGGCAGCGGAGACACCGCACAGCTGAAGCAGGCGGAAAGTCGACAGCGGAGCACGAACGCTGAGACCCGACATGAACCCCATGGACCCAGCCCTCCACATGCATCCGGTCATGTACCTGCTGCAACACTATCGCCAGATGGGCCGCCGCGGACGCCGTCGCAGGTACGCCACTACACATATGCACCACACATCTCACATGCCGACACAGTGCCCAAACAAAACACTGGCATCCTGCTGGGGGGCACAACACATTCACATGGGCACCCACACATCACCCACCTCACAACAAGGCACCCCACAGCATCCGGAACACACAACGTCCACCAACCTGCAGCAACGTCACGGTCACGGACACGGACACGTCACCGCCGCGGTCAACACATGCGCACTATGCAGAAGGCAGGGCAACACCAAGGCATGGCCAGGTCCCAAACATCACAATGACACACCACCCCGACCAACACTGCACCCCACCCGAGCTAGTCACAGGCCAGGTGCCTATCCCGTGCACCCCCATGAACACCAACAAGCACTGTAACAACAAGCACAATACACACACACTGCGACACACAACCAGGGACACAGGCACTGCAGGATTGGCTGACAACGAACACACACCAGTGCACTCCCCACAGCCCACACAATTGCATACAATCATCCACACAGGGCAAGACAAAACAAACAACAGGCATACAACTCCTGGCTGACACATGTGTGTGTCACACCATACAGGGGCACACATACATACACTACAAACTAACACCCTTCACACTGCACACCTCTGCCACACCCAACACCACACATGCCATGTAAGCCATGCCACCAGGACAAAGGGCCAACACAAGACGACCATACACATGCACGCCTGGGCACACAGAAAGGAAAACACACACACCTCATCACATCATAGACATCGACTAAACCACAGCACAGCTGCACACCCTGTGCTGCCAGTGTCCCCCAAGGTGACCTGTGAACAGTGTATGCAGCAATAGCAATTCACCAACACGAAAACTGCATGGCCTGTAAAATAGCGATCACAGAGTACAAGATCAGCAGGGCCAGAATGGACTGAAGACCCTGTCCCCCCTGTCTTAAAATCATATGGCCACATAGAGCCTTGCAATGGTGATTTACAAAATAGAGCATGGTACTCAGTCAAGCATATGCAAACGAGAAAAGTACTTTCATCAGTAAGGAGACAGAGAAAACACACCATAAGTAACTGTATTTATTCACATATTGCACAGATGTAGCTACACAACATTAGTAGACACCAGCAAGTCACAAAATCATGTACAAATGGCACAGACTATGCACTGGTCAAACACAATCGGGAAGTGCAGAGTCCTTGGCAGGGCAGGGCAGAGTACATCAGAGCAACAGGCCCAGAGTCCTTGGCAGGGCAGAGTACATCAGAGCAACAGGCCCAGAGTCCTTGGCAGAGCAGGGCAGAGTACATCAGAGCAACAGGCCCAGAGTCCTTGGCAGGGCAGAGTACATCAGAGCAACAGGCCCAGAGTCCTTGGCAGAGCAGGGCAGAGTACATCAGAGCAACAGGCCCAGAGTCCTTGGCAGGGCAGGGCAGAGTACATCAGAGCAACAGGCCCAGAGTCCTTGGCAGGGCAGAGTACATCAGAGCAACAGGCCCAGAGTCCTTGGCAGGGCAGAGTACATCAGAGCAACAGGCCAAGAGTCCTTGGCAGTGCAGGGCAGAGTACATCAGAGCAACAGGCCCAGAGTCCTTGGCAGAGTAGGGCAGAGTACATCAGAGCAACAGGCCCAGAGTCCTTGGCAGGGCAGAGTACATCAGAGCAACAGGCCCAGAGTCCTTGGCAGGGCAGGGCAGAGTACATCAGAGCAACAGGCCCAGAGTCCTTGGCAGAGCAGGGCAGAGTACATCAGAGCAACAGGCCCAGAGTCCTTGGCAGGGCAGAGTACATCAGAGCAACAGGCCCAGAGTCCTTGGCAGAGCAGGGCAGAGTACATCAGAGCAACAGGCCCAGAGTCCTTGGCAGGGCAGGGCAGAGTACATCAGAGCAACAGGCCCAGAGTCCTTGGCAGAGCAGGGCAGAGTACATCAGAGCAACAGGCCCAGAGTCCTTGGCAGGGCAGAGTACATCAGAGCAACAGGCCCAGAGTCCTTGGCAGAGCAGGGCAGAGTACATCAGAGCAACAGGCCCAGAGTCCTTTGGCAGAGCAGGGCAGAGTACATCAGAGCAACAGGCCCAGAGTCCTTGGCAGGGCAGAGTACATCAGAGCAACAGGCCCAGAGTCCTTGGCAGAGCAGGGCAGAGTACATCAGAGCAACAGGCCCAGAGTCCTTTGGCAGAGCAGGGCAGAGTACATCAGAGCAACAGGCCCAGAGTCCTTGGCAGGGCAGAGTACATCAGAGCAACAGGCCCTGAGTCCTTGGCAGGCAGGGCAGAGTACATCAGAGCAACAGGCCCAGAGTCCTTGGCAGGGCAGGCCAGAGTACATCAGAGCAACAGGCCCAGAGTCCTTGGCAGGGCAGAGTACATCAGAGCAACAGGCCCAGAGTCCTTGGCAGGGCAGGGCAGAGTACATCAGAGCAACAGGCCCAGAGTCCTTGGCAGGGCAGAGTACATCAGAGCAACAGGCCCAGAGTCCTTGGCAGAGCAGGGCAGAGTACATCAGAGAAACAGGCCCAGAGTCCTTGGCAGGGCAGGGCAGAGTACATCAGAGCAACAGGCCCAGAGTCCTTGGCAGAGCAGGGCAGAGTACATCAGAGCAACAGGCCCAGAGTCCTTGGCAGGGCAGAGTACATCAGAGCAACAGGCCCAGAGTCCTTGGCAGGGCAGAGTACATCAGAGCAACAGGCCCAGAGTCCTTGGCAGGGCAGGGCAGAGTACATCAGAGCAACAGGCCCAGAGTCCTTGGCAGGGCAGAGTACATCAGAGCAACAGGCCCAGAGTCCTTGGTAGAGCAGGGCAGAGTACATCAGAGCAACAGGCCCAGAGTCCTTGGCAGGGCAGGGCAGAGTACATCAGAGCAACAGGCCCAGAGTCCTTGGCAGAGCAGGGCAGAGTACATCAGAGCAACAGGCCCAGAGTCCTTGGCAGGGCAGAGTACATCAGAGCAACAGGCCCAGAGTCCTTGGCAGAGCAGGGCAGAGTACATCAGAGCAACAGGCCCAGAGTCCTTGGCAGAGCAGGGCAGAGTACATCAGAGCAACAGGCCCAGAGTCCTTGGCAGGGCAGAGTACATCAGAGCAACAGGCCCAGAGTCCTTAGCAGAGCAGGGCAGAGTACATCAGAGCAACAGGCCCAGAGTCCTTGGCAGGGCAGAGTACATCAGAGCAACAGGCCCAGAGTCCTTGGCAGGGCAGAGTACATCAGAGCAACAGGCCCAGAGTCCTTGGCAGGGCAGAGTACATCAGAGCAACAGGCCCAGAGTCCTTGGCAGGGCAGAGTACATCAGAGCAACAGGCCCAGAGTCCTTGGCAGGGCAGAGTACATCAGAGCAACAGGCCCAGAGTCCTTGGCAGGGCAGAGTACATCAGAGCAACAGGCCCAGAGTCCTTGGCAGAGCAGGGCAGAGTACATCAGAGCAACAGGCCCAGAGTCCTTGGCATAGCAGGGCAGAGTACATCAGAGCAACAGGCCCAGAGTCCTTGGCAGGGCAGAGTACATCAGAGCAACAGGCCCAGAGTCCTTGGCAGAGCAGGGCAGAGTACATCAGAGCAACAGGCCCAGAGTCCTTGGCATGGCAGAGTACATCAGAGCAACAGGCCCAGAGTCCTTGGCAGGGCAGAGTACATCAGAGCAACAGGCCCTGAGTCCTTGGCAGAGCAGGGCAGAGTACATCAGAGCAACAGGCCCAGAGTCCTTGGCAGGGCAGGGCAAAGTACATCAGAGCAACAGGCCCAGAGTCCTTGGCAGGGCAGAGTACATCAGAGCAACAGGCCCAGAGTCCTTGGCAGGGCAGGGCAGAGTACATCAGAGCAACAGGCCCAGAGTCCTTGGCAGGGCAGAGTACATCAGAGCAACAGGCCCAGAGTCCTTGACAGAGCAGGGCAGAGTACATCAGAGAAACAGGCCCAGAGTCCTTGGCAGGGCAGGGCAGAGTACATCAGAGCAACAGGCCCAGAGTCCTTGGCAGAGCATGGCAGAGTACATCAGAGCAACAGGCCCAGAGTCCTTGGCAGGGCAGAGTACATCAGAGCAACAGGCCCAGAGTCCTTGGCAGGGCAGAGTACATCAGAGCAACAGGCCCAGAGTCCTTGGCAGGGCAGGGCAGAGTACATCAGAGCAACAGGCCCAGAGTCCTTGGCAGGGCAGAGTACATCAGAGCAACAGGCCCAGAGTCCTTGGCAGAGCAGGGCAGAGTACATCAGAGCAACAGGTCCAGAGTCCTTGGCAGGGCAGGGCAGAGTACATCAGAGCAACAGGCCCAGAGTCCTTGGCAGAGCAGGGCAGAGTACATCAGAGCAACAGGCCCAGAGTCCTTGGCAGGGCAGAGTACATCAGAGCAACAGGCCCAGAGTCCTTGGCAGAGCAGGGCAGAGTACATCAGAGCAACAGGCCCAGAGTCCTTGGGAGAGCAGGGCAGAGTACATCAGAGCAACAGGCCCAGAGTCCTTGGCAGGGCAAAGTACATCAGAGCAACAGGCCCAGAGTCCTTAGCAGAGCAGGGCAGAGTACATCAGAGCAACAGGCCCAGAGTCCTTGGCAGGGCAGGGCAGAGTACATCAGAGCAACAGGCCCAGAGTCCTTGGCAGGGCAGAGTACATCAGAGCAACAGGCCCAGAGTCCTTGGCAGGGCAGAGTACATCAGAGCAACAGGCCCAGAGTCCTTGGCAGGGCAGAGTACATCAGAGCAACAGGCCCAGAGTCCTTGGCAGGGCAGAGTACATCAGAGCAACAGGCCCAGAGTCCTTGGCAGGGCAGAGTACATCAGAGCAACAGGCCCAGAGTCCTTGGCAGAGCAGGGCAGAGTACATCAGAGCAACAGGCCCAGACTCCTTGGCATAGCAGGGCAGAGTACATCAGAGCAACAGGCCCAGAGTCCTTGGCAGGGCAGAGTACATCAGAGCAACAGGCCCAGAGTCCTTGGCAGAGCAGGGCAGAGTACATCAGAGCAACAGGCCCAGAGTCCTTGGCAGGGCAGAGTACATCAGAGCAACAGGCCCAGAGTCCTTGGCAGGGCAGAGTACATCAGAGCAACAGGCCCAGGAACACACCCAGATCGCTAACAATGGTCTAGAGTAGCACACCTCTGTGTGGCACAGGCGTCTGAGGGTGTTGACAACTCACTCCTGGCTGTCATGTGGAGTGGGACCTGGCTGTGTGTCAGGGACTGCAGGTCCACTTGACTGGTGTGACAGAGGGACATATGATGTGGCTATAACAGAGGGCCTGCAAGGTGGAGGGCTGTGCGGACCAGGTGGCACCATGGCACGTGGAGGTGGAGTCATGCACGCCCTTGACACAGTGTGGGTGGGAGGTTGGAGGGGTGCCCTTCCACTTCTTCGGAATATAAATTTGCTTCCCTGTCATGGGGTTGATGGGAAGTGGCGTTGACACCACCGGCACACCCCCCAACTGTCCCACATCAGGGGCAGACACTGGCACTCCCTCTGGAGAAGTGCTTGATCCTGCAGTACGCTTGGGCTGGCTACGCCTCCGGACCACCTTACCCTCTCTGGAAGGTGTACCCCCCACAGTGACCACCTTCCCACTTACCCCAGGGGTGGTGTCTACAGTGCCCTCCTGTCCTTTCTTGCCAGGGATGGCCACAACACTGCCCTCCTCTACCTGAGTCACTGGCCTGGACACAACACTGCCTTCCTTTGCCACAATGACTGGGCTGGTCACAACAGGGGTCTCCTCTGCCACAATGACTGGGCTGGTCACAACAGGGCTTCCCTCCACCTGCCTCGATGTACTTTGTTCTGGGGTTGATGTGGTAGGTGGTTGTGTCCCTGTGCTCTCCCCAGGTGTAGCCATGACATCCCACACATCCTCTGTGGGCATAGCTGAGTCAATTTCTGGTGATGCCTCTGCAGCATGTGAGCCTGGTGTCTGACACAATGCTCTTCTGGCCTTGCTCTTCTGTGACTTTACCTTGTCTGTGCATATTGGGGGGGCCCTGCTCTTCTTTGGGGATGGAGTCTGTGGACGGGATTGTTTGCTTTGGGTCTGACCTGTGCTCCTAGTGTTGTACCGTTTAGTTGATGTATGTCCCAAGTGCTCACTGTCATCTGATGTGGCCACTGACTGGGTGGACGTCACAGGCACCTGAGCTGCAAAGGGGGCATGTGCCTGTTGGAGGGCTGACGTCACTGTACCTGACAATGACAGGAGTGTACGATGTAGGCCACCCACGTCAGAGTGTATGCCCTCCATGAATGCCAGAACCTGGCCTAATTTGTTATCGTGTGCACTGAAGGCATTGAGCAGGGCGGTCTGGCCCACGCAAAGTTGCCGCAGGAGATCTACGCACTCTGCACTGAGGGCAGCAGGGGGGACAGGTGCAGGTGCAGCAGTGCCATGTGTGAATGTCACACGTCCCCTCTTAGTGACACGGATACGGGCAGCCCCAGAGGAAGTGGATGGGAGGGTGGGCAGTGGCCGCTGGTAGTCTGATGCAACAGCAGACTCCCCATCTCCTGTGGCTGCTAACAGGGACTCATCCCCCCTGCCCTCAGATGAAGTGGTACTCTGTGTCTCAGCCACAGATTCCTCATGCATACTCCTGTCACCCTCAGTAGCGCTGGTGTGGTCAGTGTCACTTGGCTCCGTCTCACTTTGCTCTGCTGCCGCTGTCGTGCTGGTCTCGCCACCACTTTCAGGATCATGTTCCGCCGTGGTGTCTTGCAAATCTGCATTAGTGACAGAAACATGGTTGTCTAAGTGTCATTGTCTGGTCACACGATATCAGATCAATGCAGCACATGAGAGGCCTAGAGCTACATGGTAACCACCACACCCTCCAATCACTGTGCAGCTACACACCATATAGACCACAACAGTGCCTGTCATGCGGACAAACAGGCAGGAGTGGACCAATGTCGATGACACACAACACTACACCCTGCCCATGGATGGTGTTCCCCCAGCCCACATTGACCTGCCCCATGGACATGATGTAGCCACAACAAACATCACCACTTACAGACCAAAAGGGATCCAGAGGGGAGTACACACACCTGTATTGTCTACACATGCCACATTGTCAAATAGGCCATTACAATCACCATGTGCCAATCTGGGTTCACATTGTCGTCAGATGTGTGGGCCACTACCATGAAGGTGCATGCAAAGTAGACAGACATGGTGTCACACTCATTAAGTGGACACAGCTGTACGGCAGAATAGGGACTACACCCACCATCACAAAGAAGAGTGACCATGTGGACAACAACATATCTGTCAAGGACTGAAAACTGCAGGCAGGAGCAGCACAGTAAGGCCATGGTGGGCCAATGCCTCATACAGACACACATCACAGTTGCCACTCACATCACATATCACAGCATGGCAGCACACGCACATCACATGTGTCACCGCTGCCACAGGCACTCTACACATGCATCCACTCCCAGACAAACTCTCCCTCCCCGGATACTCACCATCTCTGTCTTGCTGCTGAAGCCCCTTCAGACGTGCATCCAGGTCTGGATAGGTCACTGCCAGTATGCGTCCCATCAGCGGAGTCATGGTGCGCCGTGCCACACGCCCTGTGCGTGGTACCATCCCCAAGGTCATCTCTGCCACTTGCTTAGCCAGCCGGCTGATGTCGTCCCACCTCTTGTGACAGTGTGTGTGTCATCTGTTTGATACCCCCAGGGCTCGCACCTTTGCTGCTATGGCCCTCCAGACAGCCTTACGTTGGTGTACCTTGAGCTGTAGGAATGAGAGTAAAGAAGGCCAAATGAACATTTACACAATGTCATATGTCAGCATCTATCAGTACAGCAGCCAGACACTGAATCGGGACTCACAGTGACCTCCCTCCCTCCAGAACTGGGGGTACCCTCACAAGGCCACTCTGCATGGCATAAACATTAGTGAATGCATGCACACATTGAGGTTCGTAGTCTCCATGATAATCACACTAAAGAATGATGCTTCAACACAAATGCATCGACAGCACTGTGTAATTCTGAAATAGTACAGGGCATTGATGGGGCATATCCACTAATCAGTGTGAAGCAACTGTAGCATGTAAGTTGGCTGATGGACAACGTTTGGCTGTGCAGCCACTGAACCTACTCTGTGGGGCACACTGACTATGACTACAGGGGCACCCTGAAATTACATCACAAGCGGACACTGTCCAGGCAGCTACAAGGCAAACAACCGTTGGTTATGTCTGCCCGAAAAAGTAGCAAATCCCACTCACACATACAAGTATAGGCCTAGGACAGAGTCACAATGCAAAACACACACTCCCACCACCTGGAAACATCTTGTCTGTCAGTGTTTGTCTGCACCCCACATCAAAAAGCACATACTGCAGCATCATGAATACACGTCTGACACCACCCTGCCCTACTGCTCCCTTCATGTTGACTTACCACGACATTGGGGCCACCAAACAGGCGTGGGTACTGTGCCAGCACCTCGTTCACAAGGACATCCAGCTCCTCACTCGTGAATGGACTGGCACGGATCTTATCTGTTCTTGACATCCCTGTGGATATGGCAGACCTGTGGCAGAAGTGAGTTGTGAGGTGTCCCAGGCAGCCGGCTCTGTGAGCAGCAGGAGAGGGTCCCAGGCAGCAGCAGGAGAGGGTCCCAGGCAGCAGCAGGAGAGGGTCCCAGGCAGCAGCAGGAGAGGGTCCCAGGCAGCAGGCTCTGCGAGCAGTGGGAATGTGTGGCTCACTCCCACAGATTTATAGCCCCCTGGGGTAGTTAGGAAGCTAATAAGCTGCTACAATTGGTTGTCTGGGTCTGCCTTATGCAAAAGCATCCAATGACCGCCTCCGCGGTGGCGGAGCACAGCTTCCGCTATTTTCAAATATGCATCATGCCACAGCGAACACCCATGCCATTGGCTGTATGCAATGCGCCATGGCGGTGACGCACCGTGGGTGTCCGGGGTGCGCTACCGCGATGGTGCATCATTCAAAAGCATCCAATGACCGCCTCCGCGGCGGCGGAGCACAGCTTCCGCTATTTTCAAATATGCATCATGCCACAGCGAACACCCATGCGATTGGCTGTATGCAATGCGCCATGGCGGTGACGTACCGCGGGTGTCCGGGGTGCGCTACCGCGATGGTGCATCATTCAAAAGCATCCAATGACCGCCTCCGTGGCGGCGGAGCACAGCTTCCGCTATTTTCAAATATGCATCATGCCACAGCGAACACCCATGCCATTGGCTGTATGCAATGCGCCATGGCGGTGATGCACCGCCGGGGACCGGCGGTAGGTACCGTGACTCATGCGGCGGAGCATAGCCACCGGCATGTACACAAGTCCATGTGCCAATGGCTACCTTGGCTGGGTAGATGGTGGTGCTGGGGTCACACCGCTGGGGACCGGCAGTAGGTACCGCGACTCATGCGGCGGAGCATAGCCACCGGCATGTACACAAGTCCATGTGCCAATGGCTACCTTGGCTGGGTAGATGGTGGTGCTGAGGTCACACCGCTGGGGACCGGCGGTAGGTACCGCGACTCATGCGGCGGAGCATAGCCACCGGCATGTACACAAGTCCATGTGCCAATGGCTACCTTGGCTGGGTAGATGGTGGTGCTGGGGTCACACCGCTGGGGACCGGCGGTAGGTACCGCGACTCATGCGGCGGAGCATAGCCACCGTCATGTACACAAGTCCATGTGCCAATGGCTACCTTGGCTGGGTAGATGGTGGTGCTGGGGTCACACCGCTGGGGACCGGCGGTAGGTTCTGGCATTTTCGTACACATTGCTGTGTATGTCAATCCTGGACAATGTATAAGTACCCTGCAGCTACATGGTGTAGGGCACATCATTGTACACACGATGCCACACAGCCATTGCATCCACAGGAGGACACACGTTCAGTGTGAGCCACTTTAGCATGTGTTTGTGCCATTTTAGTAAGGGTTTTGATGTGTGATGATGATTGACAGACGTCAGGTGCTCTACATAGATGTCGTGAGGTTTAATTTGTTGTTGGTCAGTGCAGACCTTGACCGGGCTGGTGGCACTGCATTGTATCGTACCTGACTTGTGGATTCACAACTGATCATGCACACAACCAGAAGTGTCCCTGCTACTGTGATCATTGTGTTGAAGAATGGTTTCAGAATGTACATGATGCATTGAGGTGTGTCAGGTACGGCAGATGGGTATGACAGACATGTTAAGTCACATTACATTTGTGGCTCTAGTAGCTCCATGTCTGCGCATGTCAAAAGTTCAATCATTATATCCACTTTCACATTACCCGATGTGTTACTGTCACTTGGGTATTGTCACTGGAGAGGCCTGCCCTCTGTGTGTAGCTATTGGCCAGCCATGTAACCAGATGTGCCATGAATCTCTCTGGCCCTTGTTGTTTTCCCATTACATCATTGATGCTTTGTGCTATGGCCATCTCATGATGCTTGTCATTGACCTATTCTTTATAATCCTAAACTAGGAGGAGGCCAAATCTCCTACGTCAGTTGATTGTGCTTGAGGACATGGAGAATGAGGCAATCATCAGGAAATTCAGGCTGGACAGACCGACATTGAAGATCGTGTGTGATCTATTGGAGCCCCACCTGCAGCCTCGCCATCACTATCCTACGGCATTCACACCCACCTACAAGGTAATGGCAGCACTACACTTCTTTGCGACTGGTTCCTTCAAGAGACCGTGGCTAACGCTGGGGGGATGTCGCAGCCCATGTTCAGCATGGTGCTGAGGGATGTACTTGAGGCCATGATGATATATCGCAATCGCTACATACATTTCCCCAGGGGACTTGAATTGGCTGCCGTTAAGGGGGACTTCTATCCACTTGGGTGCATCCCACATGTAGTCGGTGCCATAGATTGCACCCATGTGGCTCTGGTGGCACCGCAGGCGACGGAGCACATTTATCGGAACCGCAAACACTACCACTCCATGAATGTGCAGGTGGTGTGCCTTGCGGACATGACAATATCACATGTGTGTGCAAAGTATCCCGGTTCGGCCCATGACTCTTTCATTATGAGGAACAGCATGGTGCCACGGATGATGGAGAATCTGCATCCCGAACGTGCCTGGATTGTGGGTGAGTTACACTACTGCTATCACGTGCTATGTGTCACTGGCTTTACTGTGGCCGTACAACATTGCTATGGGTGTTTTTCATTCACAGGGGACTCTGCATATCCCAGTAGGCCATGGCTGTTGAGCCCACTCCGGAATCCCCAGACACCAGCAGACATCCGCTACAATGAGGCCCATGGCAGGACACGACGGGTAATTGAACGGACTTTTGGCCTGCTGAAGGCAAGGTTCCGGTGCCTTGACAAGACTGGAGGCGCACTCGCATACTCGCCTGGGAAGGTGTGCAAGATCGTTGTGGCATGCTGTATGCTACACAACCTGGCCATCCACAAGGGGGTCCCCCTGCTCCTGGACGATGGTGAGGAACCAAGGCCACAACCTGCTCAGGGACCTGAATCCAGTGATGAGGACAGTGGAGAGGAGGAAGGAGTTGACCTACGCCAGCAGATAATCCAACGCTACTTCACTTGAAGGTGTGTGACAAGTTACAACATCTACATAGTCTAGTGTGGTAGCTTTTGTTGTGAATGGATATGCGCAGATGTTCCCAATAGCCACATGTTCTGTCACCTATGTATGGTATTGTTGGAATGGACGTTACGTACGGAGATGTATTCTGGACCGTATTTGTGCATATCAGCTAGACAATATGTAGTGTACCTGTGATAATTTGGATATTTGTGGAGCAGTGATCTGTGTGTGTTGGCATGATGAGACCAGTGACTGTAGTTCTGTTGTGTCTCCCTAGGTGCTCCAGAGTGTTCCTTCCCTGCATACTGTACATCATGTTTACACATCATGGACATTATCATCAATGTAAATACTGCACTAAAGAATTCAATACACAAAATCTGGAGTGTCAGGTATTTTATTTACGGGGTGGACATGTGAATTGTGCGGGAATATTTACAGGAAGGTGGGGAATGAGCAGTGAGTTGACAGTCATGGTCGCAGAGATGCAAGAGTAGACACCACATGGATGTGGTGACCCAGTCCAACAGACAGGTGCCATTGCCAAGGCAATGTGGGGAAAGACAGTCCAAACAGTGAATGCAGTTGGGGAGAGGGTTGTCTTCACGTCTGGCTCCGTGACTGGCGTGTGGCAGGTGCTTTGCTTCCAGAGACTCCCAGGCTCTTCTTCGGATGCCCCCTAGATCTTTTTGGCGGTGGGGGGCCTGCTGAATGGCCAGCGGCGTCAGAGGACTCGCCCCTCTCTGTTGGTGCAGGGGAGGATGGTGGACTGTCATCCTGCTGCACAACAGGAGGGGACGGCGGTGATGGTTGGGACACAGGCCTGTCCCTCTGCAACGCCACTTGCTGGCCCATGAGGTCCACCATCTGTCCCAGGCGTTTATCGATGGACCTCATCAGCAGGATGAGCTCCCTTAATAGTTCATCCGACCGGCCACTTTGTCCCTGGACCTCCTGGTAGGCATCCACAACTCTGGTGAAGTGGTCCAAGGATGATGTCCACTCCTCCCAAGGTCTGGTGTTGACCCTGGCCCTCCCGCCTGCTCTGCTGCCACGGACCTCTTCCCTCGCCACTGGTGCGCCACACACTGGCTCCCTGCCCTCCACAGTTGTTGGTGTGGGCTGGTCATCCCTAGGGACAGGGAGGGTGCTGCAGGTGGTACTGGTGGTAGTGGTGGTGTTGGTGGCAGTGGCTGCGGTGGTGGTTGCGGTGGAGGCAGAGGCCGTGACAGCAGGGGTCTGCTGCGTTGTTGTTGCAGCAGAGGTGGCGGTGGGGAGGATGGGAGCCTGGGACCTCTGGCTCTGTGGAACACCAGATGGGCCGGCCTGGAGCTCATCATCCAAACTGTCCTGGATAATCTGCATCTGTGAGTCCATGTGCCGGAGGTGGAGACTGGCTCTGCTGGTCGTTGGTGTTGTCCCCAGCAGTGAGTTCTTCATCACCTGTGGAGTAGATGGGGAGTGGTCAGTGTTTGTGTCATCTGCGTATCATCAGCTGTCTGTACACTAGTGCAATTTGCTGTCATCAGTTGTACAAATCATGGCAACACCGTGTTACATTACATAGTGCAGACTTACATCATGGAGTCATAAAGGTTGATTGTCTATGCATTGCGTACAATAGTTATTTGATTTCTACACACCCACACTTCATGAAGATATACGGTAGTTACATACCTGTAAGGTGAGTGTGCAGGGTGCAATGGCTGACACTTGCTCCTGGCTGGGGAGTCCTCCATGCTGCTGGGCTGTGGGACAGGGGGGCATGCTGGGAGTAGTGAGACAGGCCTCCCTCCCTCCCTCACACCCACAAACAGCCTCCAAGTGAAGATGGCTACCAACCTGTAAGTTTGTTTGTTAAACAGTGCAATGGCTGACACTTGCTCCTGGCTGGGGGAGGCCTCCATGCTGCTGGGCTGTGGGACAGGGGGGCATGCTGGGAGTAGTGAGACAGGCCTCCCTCCCTCCCTCACACCCACAAACAGCCTCCAAGTGAAGATGGCTACCTACCTGTAAGTTTGTTTGTTAAACAGTGCAATGGCTGACACTTGCTCCTGGCTGGGGGAGGCCTCCATGCTGCTGGGCCGTGGGACAGGGGGGCATGCTGGGAGTAGTGAGACAGACCTCCCTCCCTCCCTCACACCCACAAACAGCCTCCAAGTGAAGATGGCTACCTATCTGTAAGTTTGATGTTAAACAGTGCAATGGCTGACACTTGCTCCTGGCTGAGGGAGGCCTACATGCTGCTGGGCTGTGGGACAGGGGGGCATGCTGGGAGTAGTGAGACAGGCCTCCCTCCCTCCCTCACACCCACAAACAGCCTCCAAGTGAAGATGGCTACCTACCTGTAAGTTTGTTTGTTAAACAGTGCAATGGCTGACACTTGCTCCTGGCTGGGGGAGGCCTCCATGCTGCTGGGCTGTGGGACAGGGGGGCATGCTGGGAGTTGTTATACTGACATTCCGGCCCCATACAGGCCTCCTCAGCAGAATGGCTGGCTACATGTTGGTTAGGGATGGACAGTGTATTGGTGGTTGGGTATTGCAAGGAGGTAAAACTCAATGTGGTATTACACATTTGTCGGTATTTACCAGCCTCCGCTCCCCCGGCTACTCCTGTGAAACTCTCAGGTAGCAGGATAGCAAGCACCTTCTCCTCCCATGATGTGAATGTCTTCGGTGGGATGGGAGGGCCACTGCCAGTCGCGTTTGCCAGCGTCCAGTTCTTGCTCCTCCTCTCCTTGACAACCCTCTTGAGATCATGCCACCGCTTCATGATCTCCTTCTTGGATCTTGGGGTGGCCCCAACTGCATTCACCCTTTGGACTATCCTTTCCCACATTTGTGTCCTGGTGGCTAATGGTGTCTGTTGGACTAGGTTACCAAATAGTTGTGGTTCTACTCTCACAATCTCGTTGACCATGACTGTCAACTCACTCTCTGTGAATTTTGGCATTTTTTGTGATGTCATGGTGTGGGGGGGTTGAGGTGTTTGTGGGTGCAGGGGTGTGTGGGTGCAGGGGTGTGGTGATGAGGTGTGTTATGTGCTGGGGGTTTGATTGTGATGGTGTGATGGTGGTGTTGATGATGGTGGTGGGTGGGTGGGTGTGGTGTGCGATTTTGCCTCTCCTCTCAGATGTGGTGTGTGGCCTTCTGTTCTGGAAAGATGCAAAGGATTGTGGTGAGTGGAGGGGGTGGCTTTGTACTCAGCTGTGTGGGTGTGTCCAATTGGATTGTGGTTGTCAGGTGTGTTGTTGGTGTGGTTATGTTGTTTTGTATATTTGTTTGACATTTCTGTATCTGTGTGTGTGTGTTGTATCTATTGGGGGCAGGGCTACTTTGTTTATGCAGTATTTGGCATCACTGCGGTGGTTTGACATCGACCGCCATGTATTTCATGTTCGTCCGCTGCTGTGAGTTTGCTGGTGCTTGGCCGCCATTTCTCCCATGCAATCCTGCCTTCGACCGCGGCGGTCGGTGCCTGCGGTTCCGCCCGCGACACCCTCGGGGATATCGTAATTTCCCGTGCGGTGTCTCCGCTTTCCCTGTGGGCGGTTTTGTATTTTCCGCAGCTTTTCCGACCGGCGCGGTCGGAGTTTTGTCATCAGCGCACACGCCGGGCGGTTTCATTTTCACCGCTACCGCCGTGGTCGGTCTGTACTGGCGGTCGATCCTAATTTGTCTGCCGGTTGAACCGCCTCCATGGCGGGCGGTTGTTTTCCGCCTCCATGGCGGGCGGGGTGGTTTTCCGCCCGCTATCCTAATGGGGCCCTAAGGGTCTTCCTTTAGACCTCCTCTGGAAAATATCCAGTTTGAAGACACGTTAGAAGTCTGGAGGAAATACCTCATGCTACTCTGTGAACGGTGAACGATAATTTACAAACTGTTATGATAAATGACTCTGTGCCATGTTTGGCATTAATTAAACTTCAAGTACCCTCATTTTAAAGGTGTTTCTGAATGAGTAGTCCCAGAAAAGCAGGACCAAATGTTTCTATGTTTGCACTGTCTCAAAATAGGTAGGTAAACATGCTGAGGCGATTCTCAAACAACAATTATGCATCGTAGAATTCCAAATTGCTTAGCTTTACGCCCTTACAGAATATTGGGAACTGCGCCTGGAATTGTATGCACATCGTGGATTTTCAGGCACACTCCTTGCCCGCTATGCATGCAGAAGTCTAAACCACTGGTACAGAACGGTGGAAACGTGGAAAGGCATGTTCACCCTTGGAGCAAGCGGTTCTCCGCACCTTCATGAGTATTGTCACTGCACCCTTTCCTTCCCAGCAAAAGGTCTGAACAATAGCAACTTTCTAGATTAGGAAAGAACAGTAAAATGTTTTTGAAGAGCCACAAACGTGCAAGTTTGTGGATGGTTCAGTAATGGTGACTGGGCCCATCATCTCCAAATATGTTTCATGTCTTATAAGTATTCAACAAATTGCTACCAACAACCAATGTAACATATAGTGGCTTGTCCATCGTAGAAAGACATGCCTACCCTCTGAAAAGCCTTCATGGTCTGGCTTGACAACACAACGGTCGCCAGAAAACTACACAAGCATCACTAGAGAGAGGATTTGGCTCCTCCCACATGTTGAAGCCAGGAGTACATGTTTTGATTGGGTGGAAGTTGTGTGCTTCCATAAAAAAATGCTTGCCCTTCATACAGCTGTGATCATTTTATTTATCCAGCTCTCTGAATTTGAACTTTCAAGGGTACACATATGATAATGCTATTAAAGTGTCTTAGATAACTAGATCATTTATGGTGTTTAGGTTGGCAGTAACATAGATGGGAGGAGTGCAGTGATTAACCTATATAGATGTTTGACAGAGGAATTGTCACCTGACCTTTTAACCTACACCAATATTAATATACAGTTCTTTACTTCCGCACAAATACATATCCAATCCCATGCCATTTACTTGTAATGGTTCTCATTTCCATGCAACATTACTTTAAAACCAGACGTATTGGCTTTGACAGTGATTGTTAGAGAAGAAATGTATATTTACACATGCTAACTCCTGAGTGAAGCTTGCCATCTTAGAAAGAGTGGTCAAAGTGTGTTCTTTACGATTCATTTCAAAGGCACCTTTCCTAATATGACCCTGTTATCCTGTTACAATAACTCTAACTCTAGTTCAGTTCCTTCACATTGGTATATCCAGTGCCATGGCTCTTGTATTAAATGTTTGTTGCTTACATCTTCTGTGACGTAAGAGACAGTTGCATTTTTGGGGAGGTCAAAACAGTCTTCTATCATTCTGAGAGGGTTACAGTGGCTCTAAGATAGGAGTGTACCTTTTGGGGGAGGGGGTATGGTCTCCAGAAGCATCACCATAAAAGGAGTGTGATGTGAAGGAAGAGGAAGGGGCTTTGCCTAGATTCTACTGATAACAAATCGCAATGTGATGAGATTTCATGAGGTGCAATGTTTTGTTGTTTTCTCCCAACCAGAATATTGGAAATATTTTTTATAATGATTTCCTATTTACTGACATAATGAATAAATAAACCTAACACCCAGTGGAGGCTGCTATAATTAGGACCGCGTTTCCATAGGAAATTAATGTTTTTTTGGTTTCTTAATAACACAAAACCTCAGAACGCCTATAAAACATTTCTGTTTAATTTTGGCCTGCGGGGAAAGGTGGTCCCGAAGGTCTGGGTACCCCTACCATGTACCCTTACATGTTTTTATTTTATTTTGAAGGACTCTGGGTACCTGAGTCCTAACGTAGAAGCCACAACTTTTTCTTCAGTTTGCAGCCAGCCAATCACAATTTGCGGTTGAGCTCTCGGTTACACACCGGTTAATCGTAGTCAACCAATCACAAGTCGGGAAGATCCATGGATCTTCCAGAGGGGAGCTGCTAGAGATCTAAATCTCTATATATACATACATGCTTTAAATTAATTTCACAGAAACTACTGAACTACTTTACACCAAATCACAACAAGGACACATTCCGGATAAAGAGACAGCTTTCTGCCAAAGTTGATGTAATGCCTATGGAAAATACATGGGGAAAAAAGTGCTTTAAAACCCCCCACTTTTTCTTGTCTCCTGATTGGCAGATCATCCTGAAACTTTCCAGGAAGAAGCTGACGTGGATGAACTTGTTTGGGGGGAAAGTTTCTTGAAGATTCGTCAAATGGCACCAAGGTTATTAGCAAAACAAAAAAAATGCTTTTTCTATGGAAACTCTGACTCGCGTATAAATACACACACATGCTTACACACACACACATATATATATCGATATAGATATAGATATAGACTTTGGTGCTGGATTATGAAATAAAAAAGTGTATAATTGGAAGCTAGCAGCAACTAGCTGCAATGGCAAGGTAAACATGGCAGGGTGAACATGATTATTTAAGCTGTCAGCTCAAGTGGGTAGATCATAATAAGAGTGGTAACCATCTTCACGATTAATCAAATGCAGAATCGGCAATAATGAGCAGATTGAAATGTAAGCATGTAAAGCTCTACTCACAGTCTCCTCACAAGCTCATTATGTCCTCCCATCACTGCAAATGCACCTGCTGGTGTTTCTGATTGTGAGAGGAGATGGGTGCTTGTGCTCTAACATGACCAGACTGAAATCCTGCAGGGTTGATGAGATGCCATGCTCTATACCCCAGCTTATTCTGATTCAAATTTAGGACACCCAGGGGATCTGTATTAAACAATGGCACAGAAAGAGCCACTGAAGATGCATACGTTACATGGTTGCAGCTAGCCACACTGGACGACTCACAAGCCTTTTAATGAAACAGTGCCACCACTTTTCAAAAAGGTTTCTGTATTTTTAATGGGACAGCACTGTCATCGTCTAGCATGGAGGAGATACTAATGGACTAAATTACTTATTCACACATTTGCTTTACTGTGTTTTTTTTTGGATTGGGAGTGGCCAAGCAAACATTTGTGAAAACCAGCTATGTTCTGAATTTAGGCATGTTATGTGCAAATATCCACTTCCCCACAAACTTTGCTTTCCCTGACCCTTAATTCTAACCTTCTGACTAAATCACCACTGCCATCCCCGACGGATACAAGATCCAGAGGAGGGACGGCCCCAACCGCCCAGGAGAAGGACTCGGCATGGCACAAAAGAGTTCCCTCCAACTTTCCACCTCCACCGTGATTGACTCCTTCTCAACCACCCAACACATCCACTTCCAGATCCAGACCAGCCCTGGAACCACACTTCGCGGGACCCTTGCCTACATACCCCCAATACATCACGCTTTGTTCGACACCACAATCGCTGACCTCATCGCACCCCACACCATTGCCTCTGTGGACTACGTACTCACCGGAGATCTGAACTTCCACCTCTACAACCCCAGCAACCCCAACTCCATCACCCTCCTGAACAACCTCACCAACATTGGCCTGAAACAGCTCGTCACCATGTCTACCCACAAGGCAGGACACATCCTCAACCCCATCTTCGCAGGTGGGAAAAAACATCCACTTCTGCCTCACCATGCAACCCCTTAGACAGACAACCACACTTCCTTGTCAACGAACCCACACCACCCAAACCTGCAGCCCACCCTCCATGAAGAAACTGGAGTAAAGTCACTGAGGAGCAGCTCAAGACCACCCTCAAGCACAATCCCCCCACCACCTTGACCGATGCCAATATCGCAGTCAAAGAACTTCACAGATAGATCTCGAACTGCACAAACAAGCTCTCACCCCTTCTTAACCCCGACAGACAGCACCCCAGGAAGGCAACCTGGTTCACCGCCGATCTCCAAGAATCCAGACGCACCAACATAATTCCCGAGAAAAACTGGAAAAACAGCAAAACGGCAGAAAATCACACCACCTACAAAAACGCTAAGACGGAATACCACCAACGCATCAGATCCACCAAAAGGACCTTCATCCAGAACAAGATCCTCACCAACTCCAGCAACTCAAAGGAACTCTTCAGCCTCATCCAGGAACTCACCAAGCCCCCCAGTGAAACCACAGACATCACCTCCTCCTAGGTCCTCTGCAACAAAGTCAGCTCCTTCTTCCACCTGAAAATCAAGAGCCTCTAGAACAACTTCAAAGACCAGACACCTGACTCAGAAACCACTTTTTACTCCAGCAACGCCAGGCAGCCCATCATCTCCTCCTGGAGCCCAGTCACCACCAAAGACACCACATCAACCATGAAAGGCATCCACTCAGGAGCCCCCATCGATCCCTGCCCCCTGCACATCTTCCACAGAGCCGCTGCTGCCATTGCACCGACTCTACGATGCACCATCAACGCCACTCTTGAAAACTGGCATCTTTCCTGATGACTGATAACACGCAGAAGTCAGACCCCTGCTCAAGAAGTCCTCAGCAGATCCCATGGACCTCAAGAACTACCGAACCATCTCCCTCCTCCCCTTCGCAGCCAAAGTCACAGAGAAGACCTTCAACGCCCAACTAACAAAATTCATCAAAGGAAACACCACCCTCATCCGGATTCTGAAGCAATCACAGCACAAAGACTGCTCTACTTGCTGCCACAGACCACATCCGCACCCTCCTAGACCAAGGACACACCGTGGCCTGATCCTACTTGACCTCTCTGCAGCCTTCGACACCGTCTCCCATCGCACACTCATCTCCAGACTCCACGATGCCAGCATACAGGGATCCTCCCTCAACTGGCTCCGCTCCTTCCTCACAGGCAGAACCCAAAGAATCAGACTGCCACCCATCCTCTCCGAACCTACGGAAATCAACTGCCGAATATCTCAAGGAACGTCGTTTACCCCCATGCTCTTCAACATCTACATGGCCCCCCTCACCGCCATCGTCAGACAACACGGACTCAGCATAGTATCCTACGCAGATGACACCCAGCTCATCCTCTCCCTCACCAAGGACCCCATCACCACCAAACTCAACTTCCAGGAAGGAATGAATGAAGGACGTCGCATCTTGGATGAGCAGCAGCTGCCTGAAACTCAAGTCGGAGAAGACAGAGGTTCTCGTACTTGGACCCTCCCCGTCTGCATGGGACAACACTTGGTGGCCCATCGCCCTCGGCAGCCCTCCCACTCCCACGGAGCACGCCAGAAACCTCAGCATAGTACTCGACTTGTCCCTTTCCATGACCCGACAGGTCAATGCCGTAGCCACCAGCTGCTTCAACACCCTCCGCATCTGCGGAAAGACCTTCAAATGGATCCCCCCGAATCAAGGAAAAACATCACCTACGCACTCATAACCAGCAGACTGGACTACGGAAATGCCTTCTATGCCGGGATCAACAAATCTCTACTCCACAAACTCCAGACCATACAGAACACCGCAGCCAGACTCATCTTACGTATTCCTCGACACAAACACATCACCCAACACCTGCGGTACCTCCACTGGCTCCCTGTTGAGAAGAGAGTAACGTTCAAGATGCTCATCCATGCCTACAAATGCCTCCACAACACTGGACCCCAATACCTCAACAATAGGATCTCCCTCCACGTTCCAAAGAGAAACCTCCGATCCGCCCACCTCGCCCTGGCGGAAACCCCATACATCCACAAAGCATGAACGGGGAGAAGAACCTTTTCCTACATTGCAGCCAAGACCTTCAATAAGCTCCCAGTCAACATCAGACGCTTCCCCACCCGGCACATCTTCAGGAAGACCCTCAAGACCTGGCTCTTCAACTGACCAGAGCTGCGCCACCCCCAGCGCCTTGAGACCCTCATGGGTGAGTAGCATGCTTAATAAACCCCTGATTGATTGATTAATTGACTGAAACTACTGTGCTCTGCTAGCAGAATTTTTCCAGATGTTTGAATTGCTGACAAAAATTCTCAGCAGAGGCAGTTACTCCATGGCCCCTGACAGTCATCTAATATCACCAAAAAGTTTTGTAAGAGGGCTCTTAGAATTGCATCTCTACCTGTTCCACAAAACATAACGAGTTTCCCCCTAAACACCTATAGGCTATGTAGTAGTATCATTCCTTCTTCAAAGTATTTTTTTTCTAAGGTCAGGGGGTGTTGTAATTCAATGTAGGGTCCTCTTACTTTGAAGCTTGTTTGAGAGAAAGGAGTTAGTGAATACAAAACTGAGAAATGTGATGTTTTATTATAGCCTAACTTTTTTACATAGTTTCTTATGTTCACACACCGCAAAAATTAATAAAGGAGCGTAAACCGAGATGCCAATATATATGCTTGTGATTTGTATACTCCATTACCATGGCGACGGAGTATACACATGGTCAACATGAAGGTGCACCTTCTTGATTTTGATGCTGGCGGACCTTCAGTTTGGCTATGGCGGTGACTACTCCGTCACAACCATTTTAGATGGGTGGACATGTAGCATTTTCTTTAATGTCCGTCACCACCAAGCAAACCCTGGTGGTGGCAATGGAAATTAAAAATGTGAATAATGCTCCCCCGCATTGAGAGATGACTCCCATGGTGAGAGGGTCATTATTTTAGTATTTCCAAAAAGAAAATCCTGCTTTTGGATTTTCTTTATGAAAAGGAAATAAATAAACCTGGTTGGTGCAAGGTTGTCTCATGCTGACACAACACTGCACCAAACACTGATATGCATTGACAGGAATCACCACAATAGCTATTCCTGCCAGTGCTTTATAAATGACCGGCAGCTTGGCGGTCTTTTATAAATTTGGTGGGTGGTCCCTCTACTAGGAGGACAGAGTATCTACTCCGACCCCAGATGGAACAACAGGTCATCCACCATTATATAAGGCGACCTCAGTTTTTTAATGCACCTAGGTCAATTACAGAACAGCAAAAAAAATCATTAGCACTACACATGGCAGATCTTAATTCAAAGAGTCAAGATATGAAGATATGCAGATTTTTGCAGACACAGTAACTAATGAGGAATCCTGCCTATTTTATGGATTTCCACAGTGATAAGAATGGCAAATGGATGGTAACAACAATGTTCGCGTGGGAATTGCATGGAAAGTGATATTGCCATTGTGTTAGACATTCAAAAAGTTATAACTTCTCTAAGGTTAATTCCACTATGTCTACTTCAAGCAAGTGTAATTAATTAAACTAACCATACAAAATGCTCTTAGAAACCATTTTATTAGGGAGCACTGGGAAAGAGATTTATTTATGTGAAAAATGCTGTTTGTGTCAAGAAATAAGTGATATGTGTTATTGCATAATTCGGTAGTCCTAGGACTGCAGCTAAGCTGTGATTGTGTTGTTAAATTTGACGGGTGAGCACTAGTTAAACCTTGACAGCCATAGTTCAATTTACCGATATTTATGAAAGGCATATTCACCCATTGGGGAATTTTGTCTCTGATAACAGACATTTGTTGTTACCAAACTCCATAGTACTCATGTCAATGACCTTGGAAAGATGAAAGGCTGGGTTGACGAACTGGGGTTTGAACTAGTGACTATGAGGTCGAACACAAAAATAAATATTTTCTACTTCACAGACATATATGTATCTGAACTTAATGCATTTATTTGTGACTGGTCTCACATTTCAATGCATCATTAGTATTATAGCAACAGATTCCGATCACGTTATCATATTCTTAAGTGACATGAAGGAGTAGTTTCACTGATCCTGGCTTATTGTGTGCAAGAAGAAATGTTTGGTATTTTGAAATGTTTTTTACCACTGTGGAAGGTTCCCAATATGTGTTTATTTGCAAGTGATTCCTTATTATTTGAAACTTTAATGACTAGGCTTGTCTTCTGTAAGAATCATTTGGGGGTCGCCCTCTAAACCTCCATGACTACGGCCTTAGGCGCTACAATGAGCACCATTAAATTACATAATAATAACACCAGTTGTTTAGAGCACTTCAGATGGCAAAGACTGTAGGTTGAAGCATAACTTATTATTAGAGTTTCAATTTGGTTTTCCCTCATAAAATCACCATTACGAGTTGTGTGTTGTATGCGCACATTTCCCCGCACCTTAATTTAATGATTAAGCTGGTAAAATTGAATGGCTGACACAGAATTGTGGGGGTTTACAAGACTTTGAATTATTTTTTAAAGCATTTTCAATCTCATTATTGCTTCTTAAGATCTCGCCGGAATTATTACACTCTATCTCCTTAATTACATTTTTTACTTGGCCCAATTTAGTTTTCCAGGCAAGCAATTTTCCACAGATTCCACCGTACTTGAAGTGGGATATTTTTCTCACCTCCCACCTCCTCCTGACTAGGGCCTCCATAATGTCAGATAGCTTGTCTTTTAAGTCTTGTATCCTGTCTTTTAGTACTTTAACTTCGTTAGGCCCTAACATATGATGTGCCAATTTCCCTTCCACTGTCCTCAATTCTGACTTCAGTGCATAGACCTCCTTATTTTATGCCTTCCTCTTAAAGAATGATATACTCGTTATTTTCCCACTCAAAAAAGCCTTAAATGAGTACCACACTATGCTCATCAGGGCAGGGCCCTTATTAATTTGAAAGAACTCCTCTGTCTCTGTACAGTGTGTATTCACCGGAGGTTTATTTGGGTCACTTCAGAAAGCACAACTGGGGAAGTCCTGATAATTTTCAACTTGTAAGAGAGCATAATTGTGCTGGTCGCGGTTTTGCTGGAGTGTAGAATTTCTTGGAATTTATGAAAGTACTTTTGTATTTCTTTTAGTGGAGCAAACAAGCTGTGTTTATGTAGTTTGTTTTGTTAGTCAAATACTTAAAAAGACACTGACGCTGATTTTGTAATGGGAAGGTCAGTAAAAGGAGTAATACTGACATAACAAAGTGCTGAAGGTGGTATTAGTCAGTTGGTGAAAAAACGTCACCAAGGTGCTATAGGCTATTTAGTGTGAGTTGTGTTGTGATTGGACAGCGTAAATAATTTCGATTGGAAGTAGAGAACATAACACAGAAGAGAATTTTGTAGATTTACTTACTAATACAAACTTACAGTTCGTGAAGACACTGACAAATTATCGAAGGTCGCAATATCAACCTACAATAATATTGCAGCAAAAATATTGAATTCATGAATATCAACATCCTATCAACATTATGGTAAGTAGAAAAATATTGAGAAAAAAATATGTATGTCAAAAATATTGTTGTTAAAAATATCGTTTTTTATTTAAGTAAAAAAAATAGTGTAAAATAAAGTAAATAATACATATAAAAAATAAACATTGTTAAACATATTTTAAAATGCTTAACATTATAAGTACTATATCATTAAAAGATACATTAAACATGTACATGTAATATATAATATATATATACTTACTTATTAATATGGTTTAATATTTATTTTAATAACTTAAACATTCTTTATTTTTTTTATAAATTATAAATACATCTATACACATAAAACAATAATATAAATAACAATTAAATAAATATATGTGACAAATTAAAAACTTTAAATCATTTTTAATCTTTTTTAAATTAATTATACACTACATTAGCTAAAATAATACAAAAAATTTTAGATAGCGGAGTAAATAAAATAACTATTCCAACTCCAGTGACTGCAACAGTAGGGAAAGTGTTGGATAGCATAGGGGTAAAAATTACTATTCCCACTCCAGTGAGTGCAACAGTAGGGAAAGTGTTGGGTAGCGTAGAGGTACAAATTACTATTCCCACTCCATTGAGTGCAACATTAGGGAAAGTGTTGGATAGCGTAGGGGTAAAAATTACTATTCCCACTGCAGTGAGTGCAACAGTAGGGAAAGTGTAGGATAGTGTAGGGGTTAAATTATCATACTTATCAATTAAATATTTATTATAAAATAAATAACATATTAATAATTATTAAACAAACAAATTATTCATAAAAAACAATTAAATTAATATTCACTTAACATTAAATTACTTCCCACCCTATTCCCCTATAAACACACAACATACTACCCATAAAAAATTACACAATTAATTCAATTATCATTTAATCAATTAATACAAGTTAATTACCAATTAATAATTAATTAACAATAATGTAATTACCAATACATTTTCCCTCTCATATTTTCTTATCACTAGTGGCACAACCTGTTGGATGGAGAGGCTTTCCGTCTCTAAATTGGAATACCAACTTGATCCACCGTTTAATTATATAAAGGGGGTCTAATTTTGGTATCACCATGGATACATTAAAAACATTTGGATTCTCTGAAGACCAGTTTAATAGAATTAAAAATCTGAATCCATGTAGTGGTGGCTCAAAAGGGCTTAACAAGACTAGCCATGAGCAACTAGTTATGATCCTTAATTTAAAAAAGAAACAAATAAGGATGGAGCCTCATGCTGAATTTTTAATAGACTATTTAAAAGTGAAATTGAGGGACTAGAAATGCAATTAAAACAAAACCCAGCATTAGAAGATGCAAAGAGAAAATAAGAGGAACTGCAGATAGAATCAGAAAGTTACAGGGAATACCTAACAAACAAAAAAATGAAGATATTCCAAAAAGATGTAGAGAGGTACAGTGTAG
The DNA here is from genome assembly GCF_964261635.1 of Lissotriton helveticus. Classification (NCBI taxonomy): domain Eukaryota; kingdom Metazoa; phylum Chordata; class Amphibia; order Caudata; family Salamandridae; genus Lissotriton; species Lissotriton helveticus. The sequence goes on along the minus strand of NC_136057.1, from coordinate 1,199,895,834 downwards.
AAGGAGTTTACCCATACACTAATAAGGATTACTTTGAAAATAAAAAAGAGCAGAAGTGAGAGAAACCCCAATTCCAGAGACCACTCTATTCAAGAGGTGGAGGTAAACGCATAAATTTCTCGGAGACCTCTGGCTCCAGCAGTGAGGAGGAACAGGAAGGACCACAGAGAAACAGAGGGGGTCCAACATTTGAGCGGGAACCACCTTTTTTAGGGAGACGCCAGAAACAAGGACAATGGGGTTTCAGAGGTTACAACCGACAGGAACCTGGGAGGAACCATGAACCTCAGAGTGGCGGGCAGGAATATCTAGCCACGAGGAACAAACAATATTGGAGATGAATGAACTCCCCATGATTAACGTATCGCAGAGAACACTTAGGGGCCCATTAGGATGTCGGGCGGTGGCACCACCGCAGTGGTGGTGGGGCGGGAAAACAGCTTTTTCTGCCCGCGAGCAGCGGTACTCACATCCAACACCTTAGGATAGCAAAACATAGGTCATTTCCCGTCCGCCGCAGAGCGCCGCGCCGCGCACCGCCATCAAAGTGCGCACGCCACAGCGGCGGTGGGAGCCAATCGAGACTCACCGCCGTGCCTAATGACGTCCGCCCCGCTCGACAAATTAGGATGGTCCAAACAAGCAGACGCACCGCAGCAGAGACACCGCCCAGCCTGAGCAGGCGGAAACTCCACAGCCGAGCAAGATAGCCAAGACCCGCTCATGAACGCTATGGACCCAGCCCTCCACATGCATCTGGTGATGTACCTCCTACAACACTATTGTCAGATGGGCCGCCCCGGACGCCGCCGCAGGTACGCAACTACACAAATGCAACACACAACACACAAGCCGACACAGGGTTCAATCACCACACAGACACCCTCCTGGGGGTCACAACTCATCCACAAGGGCACCCACACATGACCCACCTGACAACAAGGCACCCCTCAGCATCCGGGACACACATCGTCCACCAACCAGCAGCAACATCCGGGTCCCGGTCACGTCACCGCCGCAGTCAACACATGCGCACTATGCAAAAGGCAGGGCCACTCCAAGGCATGGGCAGGGCACAAACAGCATAGGGACACACCACCCCTAACCACACATCAACACACCCCATCATGTCACAGGCCAGGTGCCCATCCCGTGCACCCCCATGCACACCAACAAGCACTGCAACAACACGCACAATACACACTCTCTGCACCACACAACACACAACCAGGGAGACAGACACTGCCGGAGTGGCTGACAAGGAACAGAAAACACCAGTGCCACACACACTGAAGGCTCACAATCCTTGCCAGCACATACACACACAAACACACACACACCCTGGGTGTAGCCGCAAACACAACACACACACATGGATGCCTCAACAAATGCTTGCACAAGAACAACACACAAACATTACAGGAACACATACTGAACTCCAATAGAAACAGACATACCCTGTCAGCCAACCTGGGGAAAAGCAATGGGAGCACAGACACAACAGGAGTACACAACATCATCACTCAGGAACAAAACACACACACCATAACACAAATCAAACAAGAAGTACATCTGGGCAAACACACACTGCCACATCAAACCGACCACATATGCACATGAAACCCTAATCAACAAACACCACAAGGCAACAGGGGATGCACATCAGGCAATGCCAAGGCCACATACAAACAGCACTGGATGCTCAACAAGCAGTGTGTGCATAACAAGCACAACAGCCACACACATACGTTTGACACAACATCATCACACATACCACAAAACATCCCTGCACAAATACAACAGCACACCCAGGAACTGAGGCAATACCACAGCCAACACCCACACATCCAACACAATAACTACACATGCACCACTCTGGGATACAAGAGCCAAGCCATCTCCACCAGAGCACTGGGCAGCACACACAGCTGAAGTGTACATGGCCACTACAGAATGACTAATAGCACAAGGACAGCACACATAAACCATTGGGGCAATGTCCAGAGTGGAACAACACTTATGGCCCAAGAACTGCACCACAAAGCACAAGCTCACAAATGAAGTGATGGGGAGACACACACACATGGAATCCAAGGGGACAGCTGACATCAAAGTGAAATAGCCTGCATGTCAGTAGCAGACATGTAAGGGTTGTACCACACACAAATAGAGGGAGGGAAGACCCACAATGGCAAGGCACAAGTGGCACACATGGAGGGTGACGTAACACCACACACACCATGCCATACAGGAGGAGAAAACCCACCATGTGCCTGCAATGCATGACAAACACAAACACAATGCCAGTGTGAAGCAGCAGGGCCACACAGTCTACACAAACACACCCAAGACACATTGAGGATCAATCAAACACAACACTGATGTGCAACTCACACACTTTGCACACTTCAAACTTAACAACACAACAAGGAGGAGTCACACACAACAGCATGGACACACCAACACACAGCACAGTGCACTACAAACAGCTCACACAAGTGCATACAATCTTCTACACAGGGCAAGACAAAACAAACAACAGGCATACAACTACTCCTGGGTGACACATGTGTGTCTCTCACAATACAGGGGCACACATACATCCACTACAAACTTACACCCTTCACACTGCACACCTCTGCTACACCCAAGACCACGCATCGCATGTAGGCCATGGTACCAGGACTAAGGGCCAACACAAGATGACCATACACATACACGGCTGGGCACACATAAAGGAATCCACATACATACATCATGACATATCCCAGCCTGCTTCAAACCCTTTGCACAGCATCACACAATGTGCTGGCAGTGTCCCCCAACCTGACATGTGAACAGTGTAGCCAACAATAGCAAATCACTAGGAAGATAACTGCATGGCAGGTAAAATAGCCATCACAGATTACACTATTATCAGGGTCAGAATGGACTGAAGTCCCTGTCACCCCTGTCTAAAAATCTGATGCCTGCAAAGAGCCTTGCAATTTTGAAGTGATACATGGAGCATGGGGCACAGGCAATCAAATGCAAACAGAAAAATAACTTTAATCAGCAAGGTCACTGACAAAACACACAACAGAAGTAACTGTATGTATTCAAATATTGCACAGATGTAGCAGTAGAACAATAGTAGACAACAGAAAGGCACAAAATGATGTTCAAATGCAAGATACTATGCACAGGTGAAACACAAACAGGCACAGCAGAGCAACAGGGCCAGTGTTCATGCCAGGTGAGACAGCAAGGACATGAGAAGCTGCACAGGGGAGAGTAATAATAATAATAATAATAATCCACATTTGTAAAGCACACAATCACCCGTAAGGGTCTCTAGGCGCTGGGGGCCGTCGGGAAGATTAAGCAAGCTATTGCCCAGAGTCACATGGTGCTGGGCTAACCTGCCGCCGGAGCCGGGGATCGAACCGTGATCCCCAGATTCCGGAGTCAGTCACCCTGGCCGCGGCGCCACACCTCCTCCACAGAGTACAGCACAGCAGAGCAACAGGGCCAGTGTCCATGGCAGGTGAGACAGCAAGTACATGAGAGGCTGCACAGGGGAGAGTACAGCACAGCAGACCAACAGGGCCAGTGTCCATGGCAGGTGAGACAGCAAGTAGATGAGAGGCTGCACAGGGGAGAGTACAGCACAGCAGACCAACAGGGCCAGTGCCCATGGCAGGTGAGAGGCCAACACAGCAGAGCAACAGGGCCAGTGTCCATGGCAGGTGAGACAGCAAGTAAATGAGAGGCTGCACAGGGGAGAGTACAGCAGAGCAACAGGGCCAGTGTCCATGGCAGGTGAGACAGCAAGTACATGAGAGGCTGCACAGGGGAGAGTACAGCACAGCAGGCCAACAGGGCCAGTGTCCATGGCAGGTGAGAGGCCAACACAGCAAAGGAACAGGGCCAGTGTCCATGGCAGGTGAGACAGCAAGCACCTGAGAGGCTGCACAGGGGAGAGTACAGCACATCAGAGCAACAGGGCCAGTGTCCATGGCAGGTGAGAGGCCAACACAGCAGAGCAACTGGGCCAGTGTCCATGGTAGGTGAGACAGCAAGTACATGCGAGGCTGCACAGGGGAGAGTACAGCACAGCAGACCAACAGGGCCAGTGTCCATGGCAGGTGAGACAGCAAGTACATGAGAGGCTGCACAGGGGAGAGTACAGCACAGCAGAGCAACAGGGCCAGTGTCCATGGCAGGTGAGAGGCCAACACAGCAGAGCAACATGGCCAGTGTCCATGGCAGGTGAGACAGCAAGTACATGAGAGGCTGCACAGGGGAGAGTAAAGCAGAGCAGAGCAACAGGGCCAGGGTCCATGGCAGGTGACACAGCAAGTATATGAGAGGCTGCACAGGGGAGAGTACAGCACAGCAGACCAACAGGGCCAGTGTCTATGGCAGGTGAGAGGCAAACACAGCAGAGCAACAGGGCCAGTGTCCATGGCAGGTGAGAGAGCAAGTACATGAGAGGCTGCACAGGGAGAGTACAGCACATCAGAGCAATAGGTCCAGTGTCCATGGCAGGTGAGAGGCCAACACAGCAGAGCAACAGGGCCAGTGTCCATGGCAGGTGAGACAGCAAGTACATGAGAGGCTGCACAGGGGAGAGTACAGCACAGCAGACCAACAGGGCCAGTGTCCATGGCAGGTGAGACAGCAAGTACATGAGAGGCTGCACAGGGGAGAGTCCTGCACAGCAGAGCAACAGGGCCAGTGTCCATGGCAGGTGAGAGGACAACACAGCAGAGCAACAGGGCCAGTGTCCGTGGCAGGTGAGACAGCAGGTACATGAGAGGCTGCACAGGGGAGAGTATAGCACATCAGAGCAACAGGGCCAGTGGCCATGGCAGGTGAGACAGCAAGTACATGAGAGGCTGCACATGGGAGAGTACAGCACAGCAGACCAACAGGGCCAGTGTCCATGGCAGGTGGGAGACCAACACAGCAGAGCAACAGGGCCAGTGTCCATGGCAGGTGAGACAGCAAGTACATGAGAGGCTGCACAGGGGAGAGTACAGCACAGCAGACCAACAGGGCCAGTGTCCATGGCAGGTGAGACAGCAAGTACATGAGAGGCTGCACAGGGGAGAGTCCTGCACAGCAGAGCAACAGGGCCAGTGTCCATGGCAGGTGAGAGGCCAACACAGCAGAGCAACTGGGCCAGTGTCCATGGCAGGTGAGACAGCAAGTACATGCGAGGCTGCAGAGGGAAGAGTACAGCACAGCAGAGCAACAGGGCCAGTGTCCATGGCAGGTGAGACAGCAAGTACATCAGAGGCTGCACAGGGGAGAGTACAGCACAGCAGAGCAACGGGGCCAGTGTCCATGGCAGGTGAGAGGCCAACACAGCAGAGCAACATGGCCAGTGTCCATGGCAGGTGAGAGGCCAACACAGCAGAGCAACATGGCCAGTGTCCATGGCAGGTGAGAGGCCAACACAGCAGAGCAACAGGGCCAGTGTCCATGGCAGGTGAGACAGCAAGTACATGAGAGGCTGCACAGGGGAGAGTACAGCACATCAGCTCAATAGGGCCAGTGCCCATGGCAGGTGAGAGGCCAACACAGCAGAGCAACAGGGCCAGTGTCCATGGCAGGTGAGAGGCCAACACAGCAGAGCAACATGGCCAGTGTCCATGGCAGTTGAGACAGCAAGTACATGAGAGGCTGCACAGGGGAGAGTATAGCACAGCAGAGCAACAGGGCCAGGGTCCATGGCAGGTGAGACAGCACGTTCATGAGAGGCTGCACAGCGGAGAGTACAGCACAGCAGACCAACAGGGCCAGTGTCCATGGCAGGTGAGAGGCCAACACAGCAGAGCAACAGGGCCAGTGTCCATGGCAGGGGAGACAGCAAGTATATGAGAGGCTGCACAGGGGAGAGTACAGCACAGCAGAGCAACAGGGCCAGTGTCCATGGCAGGTGAGAGGCCAACACAGCAGAGCAACAGGGCCAGTGTCCATGGCAGGTAAGACAGCAAGTACATGAGAGGCTGCACAGGGGAGAGTACAGCACAGCAGACCAACAGGGCCAGTGTCCATGGCAGGTGAGACAGCAAGAACATGAGAGGCTGTACAGGGGAGAGTACAGCACAGCAGAGCAACAGGGCCAGTGTCCATGACAGGTGAGAGGCCAACACAGCAGAGAAACTGGGCCAGTGTCCGTGGCAGGTGAGACAGCAGGTACAAAAGAGGCTGCACAGGGGAGAGTACAGCACAGCAGACCAACAGGGCCAGTGTCCATGGCAGGTGAGAGGCCAACACAGCAGAGCAACTGGGCCAGTGTCCATGGCAGGTGAGACAGCAAGTACATGAGAGGCTGCACAGGGGAGAGTACAGCACAGCAGAGCAATAGGGCCAGTGTCCATGGCAGGTGAGACAGCAAGTACATGAGAGGCTGCAAAGGGGAGAGTACAGCACAGCAGACCAACAGGGCCGGTGTCCATGGTAGGTGAGAGGCCAATACAGCAGAGCAACAGGGCCAGTGTCCAGGGCAGGTGAGATAGCAAGTACATGAGAGGCTGCGCAGGGTAGAGTACAGCACAGCAGACCAACAGGGCCAGTGTCCATGGCAGGTGAGACAGCAAGTACATGAGAGGCTACACAGGCGAGAGTACAGCACAGCAGAGCAACAGGGCCATTGTCTATGGCAGGTGAGAGGCCAACACAGCAGAGCAACTGGGCCAGTGTCCATGGCAGGTGAGACAGCAAGTACATGAGAGGCTGCGCAGGGGAGAGTACAGCACATCAGAGCAACAGGGCCAGTGTCCATGGCAGGTGAGACAGCAAGTACATGAAAGGCTGCACAGGGTAGAGTACAACACAGCAGACCAACAGGGCCAGTGTCCATGGCAGGTGAGAGGCCAACACAGCAGAGCAACAGGGCCAGTGTCCATGGCAGGTGAGACAGCAAGTACATGAGAGGCTGCACAGGGGAGAGTACAGCAGAGCAACAGGGCCAGTGTCCATGGCAGGTGAGACAGCAAGTACATGAGAGGCTGCACAGGGGAGAGTACAACACAGCAGACCAACAGGGCCAGTGTCCATGGCAGGTGAGAGGCCAACACAGCAGAGCAACAGGTCCAGTGTCCATGGCAGGTGAGACAGCAAGTACATGAGAGGCTGCACAAGGGAGAGTACAGCACAGCAGACCAACAGGGCCAGTGTCCATGGCAGGTGAGAGGCCAACACAGCAGAGCAACAGGGCCAGTGTCCATGGCAGGTGAGACAGGAAGTACTTGAGAGGCTGTACAGGGGAGAGTACAACACAGCAGAGCAACAGGGCCAGTGTCCATGGCAGGTGAGACAGCAAGTACATTAGAGGCTGCACATGGGAGAGTACAGCACAGCAGAGCAACAGGGCCAGTGTCCAGGGCAGATGAGAGGCCAACACAGCAGAGCAACAGGGCCAGTGTCCATGGCAGGTGAGAGGCCAACACAGCAGAGAAACAGGGCCAGAGTCCATGGCAGGTGAGAGGCCAACACAGCAGTGCAACAGGGCCAGTGTCCATGGCAGGTGAGACAGCAAGTACATGAGGGGCTGCACAGGGGAGATTACAGCACAGCAGAGCAAGAGGGCCAGTGTCCTTGGCAGGTGAGAGTACAGCACAGCAGACCAACAGGGCCAGTGTCCATGGCAGGTGAGAGGCCAACACAGCAGAGCAATAAGGCCAGTGTCCATGGCAGGTGAGATAGCAAGTACATGAGAGGCTGCACAGGGGAGAGTACAGCACAGCAGACCAACAAGGCCAGTGTCCATGGCAGGTGAGAGGCCATCACAGCAGACCAACAGGGCAAGCAACACACCCATGTTCTAAACAATGTTCATGACTAGCACACCTGTATGAGGCACAGGCATATGAGGGTGATGTCAACTCACTCCTGGCTGTCATGAGGACTTGTACCTGGCTGTGTGTCGGGGACAGCAGGCCCACTTGACTGTGGTGACAGAGCCCCAGGTGATGTGGGGCTAACAGTATCTTGGCAAGCTGAAGGGCTGTGTGGACCAGGTGGCATATTGGCACGTGGAGGTGGAGTCATGCAGACCTCTGACACAGTCAGGGTGGGAGAGGTTGGAGGGGTGTCCTTCTACTTTTTGGGAATATGAAATGGCTTCCCTGTCTTGGGGTTGATGGGAAGTGGTGATAACTCAAAAGGCACACACCCCAACTGTCCCACATCAGGTGCAGACACTGGCACTACCTCTGGAGATGTGCTGGATCCCGCGGAACGCTTGGTCTGGCTATGTCTCTGGACCACCTTCCCCTCTTTACCAGGTGTACCCCCTACTGTGCCCTCCTTTGACTTCTTGCCAGGGCTGGTCACTACAGTGCCCTTCTTTGCCTTCTTGCCAGGTGTATCCCCTACAGTGCCCTCTTTTGACTTCTTGCCAGGGCTGATCACTACAGTGCCCTCCTTTGCCTTCTTTCCAGGTGTATCCCCTACACTGCCCTCCTTTGACTTCTTGCCAGGGCTGGTCACTACAGTGCCCTCCTTTGCCTTCTTGCCAGGGGTGGTCTCTACAGTGCCCTCTTTTGCCTTCTTGCCAGGGGTGGTCTCTACAGTGCCCTCCTCCACCTGCATCAATGGTCGTGGAATTGGGGTAGATGTGGTGGGTGGATGTGTCCCTGTGCTCTTCCTAGGTGTACCCCTGATATGCAACACCTCCTCAGTGGTCACAGACACTGCATGGGTAGGTTTGTGTGATGTTTTAGTGACAGGAGAGTCTTTTGCTGGTGATGCCTCTGCGGCATGTGGGCCTGATGTCTGCCTGAATGCTCTTCTGGCCTTGTTCTTCCCTGACTGTCTCTTGTCTGTGCATTCTGAGGTGGCCATGCTCTTCAGCGGGGATGGTGTCTGTGGGCGGGAGTGTTTGGCTTGTGTCTGTTGTGTGCTCCTTGTGCTGTACCTTTTCGTTGACGCAGGAGAACCGTGCACACTGTCATCTGATGTGGCCACTGACTGGGGGGTGGACAAAGGCACCTGAGCTGCAATGGGAGCATGTGCCTGTTGAAGGGCTGACGTGACTGTGGATGACAACGCCTGGACTGTACGGTGTAGCCCACCCACATCATAGTGTATGCCCTTCATGTATGCAATCACCTGACCTAATTTCTTTTCATGGCCACTGAAGGCATTGAGCAGGGCAGTCTGACCCACACAAAGCTGGCGCAGGAGCTCTACATACTCTGCACTGGGGGGACAGGTTCAGGGGCAGCGGTGCCAGGTGTGAATGTGACTCGTCCCCTCTTAGTGACACGGATACGGGCAGCCCCAGAGGGAGTGGATGGGAGGCTGGGCACTGGCCGCTGGGTGGTAGATGATGATGCAGACTCCCCATCCCCTGTGCCTGCCAACATGGATGCATCCCCGCTGGCATCAGATGATGTGGTACTCTGTTTCTCAGCCACGGATTCCTCCTGCATACTTCTGACCCCCTCAAATGCGCTGGTGGGCTCTGTGTCACTGGCCTCCGCTGCAGCTGTAGTGCTACTCTCGCCACCACTGGTTTCTGGCTCATGTTCCCCCGTGGTCTCTTGCGAATCTGCATTAGAGAGAGATACAGGGTTGTGTAAGTGTCATCATCTGGTCACACGATTTCAAATCAATGCAGTACAGGAGAGCCCCAAACCAACATGGTAACCACCACACCCTGCAACCACTGTGCAGCAACACACTACATAGACCACAACAGTGCCTGTAACGCAGAATAACTGCCATGAATCAGCCATGTTGATGCCACACAGCACTACACCCCCAACTTGCCCTGCCCTAGGGACATGATGTGGGTACAACACGTATTACCACTGACAGACCTTCAGGGAACAGGAGGGGACAACACACACACCTATAATGACATTACATGCCACAATGCCAAGTAGGTACAAAAGGGGGTGGTGATGGACGGAGCATCTGAACCAATCAAACACTCACACCCAGTCAAAAGATCTGGGTTTGATCCATCACCGTTCTTTAGCCCACTCTGCCACCCAGTTCAGACATGGCTATATGCAAATCAGTCTGACCCTGTGCCTCATGGGAACAGTCCGGCCCGAACTGCCAAGCCATGCCTTCCTTGGACCGGAAACAAGCTTCCGAGGACCGGTTTCTGGCATTCCAGCCGTCTTCAGCCCGGCTTGCTTGAATCCAGTGGCAAAGTGAGCAAGGGACTCACGTCTGAGCTTACCCTGCCACACATATGGCGGCCAAAGAGGTACAAAAGGGGGTGGTGATGGCCATAGAAAGCACCATGTGGTAATCTGGGGCAAATTGTTTTCACATGTGTGGGCCTCAACGATCATGGTGCATGCAAAATAAGCATACATGAAGTCACACTCAGAAAGTTGACACTGCAGTTCACCCCATTATAGATTCCCCACACTATCCCAATGATGAATGACCATGTGGAGCCTAACCCATCTGGCAATGCGAAAGTACAGCAGGAAGTTTCAGCTTAGTAAGGCCAGGGTGGGGCAATGCCTGATACAACCACACATCACAGCAGCCACTCACATTACACAGCACATCACAGCAACACACACACACACATCACATGGGTCACCGGTGCCACAGGCCCTGTACACATGCATCCACTCCCAGCAAAAGTCACCCTCCCCAGATACTCACCACCCCTGCCTTGCTGCCAATGCTCCTTCAGACGGGCATCCAGGTCTGGATGAGTCACTGCCAAGATGCGGCCCATCAGTGGAGTCATGCTGTGCCGTGCCAAACGCCCTGTGCGTGGTAGCATCCCCAAGGTCATCTCTGCCACTTGCTTTGCCAGCCGGCTGATGTCCTCCCACCTCTTGTGACAGTGGGGGCGTCGTCTGTTGGAAACCCCCAGGGCTCGCACCTTTTCTGCAATGGCCCTCCACAGTGCCTTATGCTGGTGTACCTTGAGCTGCAGGTATGAGAGAAAAGAAGGGTAAATGACCAATTACACAATGTCCGATACCAACATCTATCAGTACAGTAGCAAGACACAGACTCAGGACTAATTGTAACCTCCCTCCCTCCAAAACTGGGGGACCCCTCACAAGGGCACTCTGCATGGCCCAAACATTGTGATTGCTTGCACACATTGGGGCATATAGGCTCCATGATAATCTCACAAATGCAGGATGCCTCAACACAATATGCATTGACAGAAGGGTGTAAGTCTGAAATTATACAGGGCACAGATGGGGCATATCTACTATTTAGTGTGAAGGAACAGGAGCAAGGAGCATGTAAGTCTGTTGATGTTTTATCGTTTGGGTGGGCAGGCACTGAACCTACTCTCTGGGTCACACTGAATCAGACTACAGGGGCACACTGAAATATTCACACAAGCAATTAATGTCCTGGCACCTACATGGCTAACATACGTTGGCTCTGTTTGGCTGACAATGTAACACACCCCGCTCACACATACAAGTACAGGCATGGAAAAGAGTGACATTGGGACACACACACCGCCTCGCCCTGGAGACAGCTTACCTGTCAGTGTTTGACACAACCCCACACCCTCAGGCATATACTGCAACTGCACAACTACACGTCTGACAACCCCCTACCCTACAGCTACCTTCATGAAGACTTACCACTACATTGGGACCACCAAACAGCCTTGGGTACTGTGCCAGCACCTCGTCCACAAGGACCTCCAGCTCCTCACTTGTGAATGGACTGGCATGGATCTTCTCTGTCCTTGCCATCCCTGTGGACATGGAACACCTGTGGTGGAAGTGAGTGGTGAGGGGTCCCAGGCAGCAGCAGGAGAGGGTCACAGGCAGCAGCAGGAGAGGGTGCCAGGCAGCAGCAGGAGAGGTCCCAGGCAGCAGGCTCTTCAGGCAGCAGCAGGAGAGGGTCCCGGGCAGCAGGCTCTTCAGGAAGCAGCAGGAGAGGGTAGCAGGCAGCAGGCTCTTCAGGCAGCAGCAGGAGAGGGTCCCAGGCAGCAGGCTCTGTGAGCAGTGGAAATGTGAGGCTCACTCCCACAGATTTATAGCCCCCTGGGGTCTTTGGAAGCTGCAAAGCAGCAACAATTGGTTGTCCAGGTTTGCCTCTTTCAAATGTATCCAATGACTGCCTCCGCGGTGGCGGAGCACACCTTCCGCGATTTTCAAATCTGCATCATGCCACCGCGATCATCGCTCCCATTGGCTGTAGGCAATGCTCCATGGCGGTGACGCACCGCGGGTACCCGGGGTGGGCTACCGCGATGGTGCATCATTCAAAAATATCCAATGACTGCCTCCACAGTGGTGGAGCACACCTTCTGCGATTTTCAAATCTGCATCATGCCACCACGATCATCGCTCCCATTGGCTGTAGGCAATGCTCCATGGCGGTGTCGCACCGCGGGTGCCCTGGGTGCGCTACCGCGATGGTGAATTATTCAAAAATATCCAATAACCGCCTCCGCGGTGGTGGAGAACACCTTCAGCGATTTTCAAATCTGCATCCTGCAACTGCGATCATCGCTCCCATTGGCTGTAGGCAATGCTCCATGGCGGTGATGCACCGCGGGTGCCCGGGGTGCGCTACCGCGATGGTGCATCATTCAAAAGTATACAATGACCGCCTCCGCGGTGGCGGAGCATGCCCACCGCCATGTACACATGTCCATATGCCAATGGCTACCGCACTTATGAAGGGGGTGGTGCTGGTGTCACACCGCCAGGGCCAGGTGGTAGGTACCTCTATTCATGTGGCGGAGCATGCCCACCGCCATCTTCACATGTCCATATGCCAATGGTTACCGCACTTGTGAAGGGGGTGGTGCTGGTGTCACACCGCCGGGGCCAGGCGGTAGGTACTGCGATTCATGCGGCGGAGCATGCACACCGCCATGTACACATGTCCATATGCCAATGGCTACCGCACTTGTAAAGGGGGTGGTGCTGGTGTCACACCGCCGGGGCCAGGCGGTAGGTACCGCCATTTTCATAACATTTAATGGCTATGTCCATCGTGAACACTGTATCAGTACCCAGCAGCAACATGGTGAAGGGTACATCATTGTACACAGAATGCCATTCTTCCATGTCATCCACAGGTGGACGCACGTTCTGTGTGACACACTTTGGTCTGTGGTCCCTGCCATGTTAGGTATGCATTTGATGGTTGATGATGCTTGACACTCTTGAGCTGGTGTCAATGATGTTGAAGAAATCATTGTGTTATGGGTCAGTGCTGACCTTGACAAGGCTTGTGTCACTGTATGTTATCGTACCAGACTGGTGCTTTCACATCAGCTCATACACACAACTGAAAGTTTCCCTGCTACTGTGATCGTTGTGTTGATGGATGTGTGCAGACTTTACATGATGCATTGAGGTGTGACAGGTACTGCAGATGGGTATGATACAGTCATGGTAATTTCAGACACATTTGCGGATGGTACAGCACCTGGCGTGCACATGTGAACCGTGTGGTTCTGTATGTGTGCATTCACATTCACCGATGTGTTTGTGGCAATTGTGTATTGTTATTGGAGAGGTGTGCCCTCTGTGTGTATCAAAAGGCCACCCATGTAACCTGGTGTGACATGCATCTCTCAGGCAGTCTTTATTTTTCCATGACATCGTTGATGGTATGTGCTGTGGCCATCTCATGACGGTTGTCACTGACATTTTCAAATTTACATCTCAACTAGGAGGAGGCCAAATCTCCTACGTCACCTAACAGTGCCGGAGGACATGTAGAATGTTGCAATAATTCAAAATTCCTCCTGGACAGACCAACACTGAAGATCCTGTGTGATCTTTTGGAGCCCCACCTGCAGCCTCGCCCTCACTATCCAACTGCATTCACACCCACATACAAGGTGACGGCAGTCCTCCACTTTTTTGCAACTAGTTCCTTCCAGGAGACCGTGGCTAGCGCTGGAGGGATGTCGCAGCCCATGTTCAGCCAGGTGCTGAGGGATGTTCTTGCAGCCATGATGCTCTATAGGAATCGGTACATTCATTTCCCTAGGGGAGCAGAATTGGCCGGTGTGAAGGGTGACTTCTATCCCCTTGGGCACATCCCACATGTTGTTTGTGCCATCGATTGCACCCATGTAGGTCTGGTGCCACCACAGGCAACAGAGCACATTTATAGAAACCATAAACATTATCATTCTATCAATGTGCAGGTAGTGTACCTTGTGGACATGACCATTTCCCATGTGTGTGCAAGATTTCCTGGCTCTGCACATGATTCGTACATCATGAGAAACAGCATGGTGCCACGGATGATGGAAAATCTGCATCCCGAGCGTGTTTGGATTGTGGGTGAGTATGCCCACTGATATGGCGTGCTGTGTGCTACCTGCTGCACTCTGGCTGTGCAACATTGCAATAGGTGTTTGTCATTCACAGGTGACTCTGCATATCCCAGTAGGCCATGGCTGTTGAGCCCGCTAAGGAATCCCAGGACCCCGGCTGACATCCGGTACAATGAGGCCCATGGCAGGACCTGACGTGTAATTGAGCGGACTTTTGGTGTGCTGAAGTCAAGATGCTGCTGCCTTGACAGGACAAGAGGTGCACTGGCATACTCGCTTGGGAAGATCTGCAAGATAGTTGTGGCATGCTGTATGCTGCACAACCTGGCCATGCACAAGGGGATCCCCTGCTCCTGGACGATGATGAGGAACCAAGGCCACCACCTGCTCAAGGACCTGAGTGCAGTGATGATGACAGTGGAGAGGAGGAAGGAGCTGACCTGTCCCAACAGCTCATCGACCGCTACTTCACTTGAAGGTGGGTGACGAGGTACGACGTGTACATTGTCTTTTGTGGTTGCTGTTGTTGTGAAGGCCTATGCGCGGATGTAACAGAGAGGCACACGTTCAGTCACCTGTGTGTGGTAAATGTGACATTGACGTTCCATATGGGGACGTACGCTGAACTCTATTTGTTCACACCTGCAGCCCATTGTCTTGTATGCCAGTAGTGTCTTGTGTATGTTTTGTGTAGTGTTCTGTCTGTGATTCCACAATGACACCAGTGACTGTTGTTCTGTTGTGTCTCCCTAGATGCTTCAGAATAATCCTGCCCTACATACAGTACATCATTTAGACACATCATGGACATTGTCAGCACTGTAAATATTGCACTAAAAACGATACTGCACAAAATTTGGTGCGTCAGGTATTTTATTTGGAAAGTGGACATGTGATTTGTGCGTGAATATTTACATGAAGGTGGGGAAGGAGCAGTGAGTTGACAATCATGGTCGATGAGATGCAAGAGTAGACACCACATGGATGTGGTGACCCAGTCCAACAGACAAGTGCCATTGCCAAGGAAATGTGGGGAAAGGCAGTCCAAACAGTCAATGCAGTGGGGAAGAGGGTTGCCATCAGGGCTGGCTCCGTGACTGGTGTGTGGCAGGTGCTTTGCCTCCAGAGACTCCCAGGCTCTTCTTTGGACACCCCTTGATCTTTTTGGTGGTGGGGGGTCTGCTGACTGGCCAGCGGCATCAGGGGACTCGCCCCTCTCTGTTGGCGCAGGGGAGGAGGGTGCCCTGTCATCCTGCGGCACAGCAGGAGGGGGCAGAGGTGTTGGTTGGGACACAGACCTGTCACTCTGCAACGCCACTTGCTGGCCCATGAGGTCCACCATCTGTCCAAGGCGGTTGTCGATGGACCTCATCAGCAGGATGAGCTCCCTTAATAGTTCACCAGACAGGCCACTTTGTCCCTGGACCTCTTGGTATGCCTCCACAACTCTGGTGAAGTGATCCAGGGATGGTTTCCACTCCTCCCTAGGTCTGATGGTGACCCTGGCCCTCCCACCTGCCCTGCTGCCACGGACTTGTTGTCTCGCCACTGTGGGTCCACGCACACTCTCCCTGCCCTCCACAGTTGTTGGTGTGGCTAGGTGATCCCCTTGGACAGGGAGGGTGCTGCAGGTGGTACTGGTGGTACTGGTGGTGGTAGTGGTGGCGGTGGTGGAGGCACAGGCCGTGACTGCAGGGGTCTGCTGTACTGTTGTTGTTGCAGCAGACGTGGTGGTGGAGAGGATGGGGTCTTGGGACCTGTGGGTCTGTGGCACACCAGATGGGCCGGCCTGGAGCTCATTGTCTAAACTGTCCTGGGAGTCAACATCTGAGAGTCCATGTACCGGGGGTGGAGACTGGCTCTGCTGTTCATTGTTGTGGTCCTCAGCAGTGAGTTCTTCATCACCTGTGGATTAGATAGGGAATAGTCAGTGTTGGGCACTGTGCAAGTATTGTGTCATCTGCGTATCATCGACTGTCTGTACACTACACAATTATGAAGTCTCCACTAGGATTATATGCAGAATACACATTAATATGCAGAAACACATTAATACCGCAACAAAGGTAGCAAACTTTCAGATTAATACACTAAGGAAGTTGAAACCGTTCCTACCTCCCAATGATTTCAAGATGGCGGTTCAAGCCCTAGTTCTACCGCGGCTGGACTATGGAAGTGTCTCTCTATGCGGTCTCCCCAAAGCCACTACAGCTCCCCTAAGAGCCGCCACCAACGCAGCTGCAAGACTCATCACTGGCTCGAAAAGAAGGTCCCACATCTCCCCTGACTCACAAGGCCCTACATCACCGAGCTCCCAGCTATCTCACACAAAAACTCACAATATCCGGGGGGGAACAGATCCACGAGAAGTGTGGAAAACCTCCTTCTGAAGCCACAAAAATTCAACAAGAAAAAAACTTACAAACGGTCCTTCTCAGTAATGGCACCCAGGATATGGAATGCCCTTCCACCGGAAACAAGACTGAACCCCTCCACCTCATCCTTCAAGTTGGAAGTAAAAGGAATCCTTATGGCAAAATTCACCTAAACACAACCCCAGGCTCTCACGACATTGCTTCGTCAGCCCGCCTTTGCTGTGCACCTTACCGCTTTGCTGTTTGTTTACTCATTATTCTTCTTTGATTCACCTAGCCGCTCCTGTTCTGCATCATGTTGTTCTACTTTTGTCTTCATGAATAGTGCTGTGCTCTATGATATGTTATTGTATGATATAACCAAACTTATTTACTGTAAAGCGCTCTGATACCCGTAAGGGTCTTGTCCGCGCTCTATAAAACTTTCAAAATAAAGAAATAAATACATTGATTGCAACACTGTGTGTAATTTCATGGTGCAGAGGAACATAATTTACTCATACATGTCATGTGTCAATGCATTGCATGCAATTATTGCTGTGTGTGGGTATGCAGGTCTCTCACACACACACATCAGGAAGAGTTAAGATGGCTACCTACCTGTAAGTCTGTTCGTTGAACAGTACAATGGCTGACGCATGCTCCTGGGTGGGGGAGGCCTCCATGCTGCTGGAGGGTGGGACAGGGGGAATGGTGGTAGTGCAGGCCTCCCTCCAACAGACAGACATCACAAGCAAGATAGCTACCTACCTGTTAGGTGAGGGTGAACAGTGCAATGGCTGACACATGATCCTGGGTGGGGGAGGCCTCCATGCTGCTGGAGTGTGGGACAGGGGGCATGCTGGGAGTAGTGATACTGGCCTCCCACCCCCAAACAGTGCTCCAATACAAGATGGCTACCTATCTGTAAGTCTGTTTGTTGAACAGAGCAATGGCTGACACATGCTCCTGGGTGTGGGAGGGCTCCATGCTGCTGGAGTGTGGGACAGGGGGCATGCTGGGAGTAGTGATACTGGCCTCCCACCCCCAAACAGTGCTCCAATACAAGATGGCTACCTACCTGTAAGTCTGTTTGTTGAACAGTGCAATGGCTGACACATGCTCCAGGGTGAGGGAGGCCTCCATGCTGCTGGGGTGTGGGACAGGGGGCATGCTGGGAGTAGTGATACTGGCCTCCCACCCCCAAAACAGTGCTCCAATACAAGATGGCTACCTACCTGTAAGTCTGTTTGTTGAACAGTGCAATGGCTGACACATGCTCCTGGGTGGGGGAGGCCTCCATGCTGCTGGAGTGTGGGACAGGGGGCATGCTGGGAGTAGTGATACTGGCCTCCCACCCACAAACAGTGCTCCAATACAAGATGGCTACCAACCTGTAAGTCTTTGTTGAACAGTGCAATGGCTGATTCATGCTCCTTGGTGGGGGAGGCCTCCATGCTGCTGGAGTGTGGGACATGGGGCATGCTGGGAGTAGTGATACTGGCCTCCCACCCCCAAACAGTTCTCCAATACAAGATGGCTACCTACCTGTAAGTCTTTTTGTTGAACAGTGCAATGGCTGACACATGCTCCTGGGTGGGGGTGTCCTACATGCTGCTGGAGTGTGGGACAGGGGGCATGCTGGGAGAAGTGACACTGGCCTCCCACCCCCAAACAGTGCTCCAATACAAGATGGCTACCTACCTGTAAGTCTGTTTGTTGAACAGTGCAATGGCTGACATATGCTCCTGGATGGGAGAGGCCTCCATGCTGCTGGAGTGTGGGACAGGGGGCATGGTGGGAGTGGTAGTGCAAGCCTCCCTCCAACAGACAGACATCACAAGCAAGATAGCTACCTACCTGTTAGGTGAGAGTAGTGATACTGGCCTCCCACCCCCAAACAGTGCTCCAAAACAAGATGGCTACCTACCTGTAAGTCTGTTTGTTGAACAGTGAAATGGCTGACAAATGCTCCTGGGTGGGGGAGGCCTCCATGCTGCTGGAGTGTGGGACAGGGGGCATGCTGGGAGTAGTGATACTGGTCTCCCACCCCCAAACAGTGTTCCAATACAAGATGGCTACCTACCTGTAAGTCTGTTTGTTGAACAGTGCAATGGCTGACACACGCTCCTTTGTGGGGGAGGCCTACATGCTGCTTGAGTGTGGGACAGGGGGCATGCTGGGAAAAGTGACACTGGCCTCCCACCCCCAAACAGTGCTCCAATACAAGATGGCTACCTGCCTGTAAGTCTGTTTGTTGAACAGTGCAATGGCTGACACATGCTCCTGGATGGGGGAGGCCTCCATGCTGCTGGCGTGTGGGACAGGGGGCATGGTGGGAGTGGTAGTGCAAGCCTCCCTCCAACAGACAGACATCACAAGCAGGATAGCTACCTACCTGTTAGGTGAGGGTGAACAGTGCAATGGCTGACACATGCTTCTGGGTGGTGTTAGGGGGATCCATCTTGGTAGGCTGTGGTACAGGGGGTATGGTGTGAGTTGTTGTACAGACCTATCTCCCCCATACAGGCCTCCTTAGCAAGATTGCTAGCTACCTGTTGGGTGAGGGTGGACAGTGTAATGGTGTTTGGGTTGTGCAAGGAAGTACTTCTCAGTGTGTTGGTTGCTATTTGTTTGTACTTACCAGCCTCCGTTCCCCTGGCTACTCCTGTGGGACTCTCAGGATGCAGTATGGCAAGCACCTTCTCCTCCCATGGTGTGAATGTTTTCTGTGGGATGGGAGGGCCACTGCCAGTCACGTTCTCCAGCTCCCAGTTCTTGCTGCTCTTCTCTTTGACAATCCTCTTGAGATCATGCCACCGCTTCATGATCTCCTTCTTGGGTATTGGGGTGGTCCCTACTGCATGGACCCTTTGTACTATCCTTTCCCACATTTGTGTCCTCGTGGCTAATGGTGTCTGTTGGACCAGGCTACCAAACAGTTGTGTCTCTACTCTCACTATCTCATTGACCATGACTGTCAACTCACTCTCTGTGAATTTGGGTATTTTCTGTGATGTCATGGTATGTGGTGGTTGAAGTGTTTCTGGGTGCAGGTGTGTGGGTGGCGGTTGTGGTGTAGGTGTGTGAGGTGTGTTGTGTGCTGGGGATTGTTGGTGCTGGTGTGATGGCGGTGGTGGATGTGTGTGTGTGCTGTGCTCTTTTGCCTCTCCTGTCAGATGTGGTGTATGGCCTTCTCTCCTGGAGTGTTGCAAAGGATTGTGGTCAGTGAAGGTGGTGGTTTTATACTCAGCTGTGTGGGTGTGTCCAAGTGGAATGTGGCTGTCAGGTGTGTTGTGGGAGTTGTCCTGTGCTTTTATATTTTTATTTGCATTATTTTGTTTTATTTGTATGTGTTTTATGTATTTGGGGGGCATGGCTACTTTGATTTGTGCAATGTTTGGCATCACTGCGGTGTTTTGGATTCGTCTGCCATGTTTTTCATGTTCCGTCCGCTGTTGTGGCTATGCTGCCGCTCTTCCGCTATCTCTCCCATTCACTCCTGTGTGCGACCACGGCGGTCGGTAACAACGGTTCCGACCACAACACCCTCGGGGATATCCTAATTTCCCATGCGGTGTCTCCGCTTTCCCTGCGGCGGGTTGTTGCTTTCCACACGCCACGGTCGTTTTTTTGCCGCCACCGCGTACGTCGAATGGTTTTGCTTGGGCTGCTACCGCCGCGGTCGGTCTTTTTTTGGCAGTTGATCCTGATTTGGCCGCCGGTTTATCCGCGGCCCCGGCGGGCAGTTGATTCCCGCCTCCATGGCGGTCGGGGTGGTTTTCCGTCCGCTATCCTAATGAGGCCCTTAGTAAGGAGGAACAAGATGTGTTACAAAGAGAATTTAGTTTTACCCCCACCTCAGAACAAAATATGTTTGAATTAGAAAGTCACTTAAGAAACCTTTTTAGAAAAATCAGGTTAAATAGGTTTTTTGAAGACAAAATGTATATACCCCCACCCAATGTGTCTGGATTTAAACCCAAACCCCCCTGTACACCCAGTTTGACTGAAATTGATAAAAATATAGACATTTTTGAAAAGGTGGTGGAAATGGAAATTAAGAACATGAGAAAGACAGTGCAGAAAAGTTGTAACAATAATCAAAAGAACATAGAAAAGCATTAACTAACCTACATGAATGTGATCAGCTGACTATGAAACCAGCAGACAAGGGGGGGGGGGTTATTCGACACACTGAAATATGAAGACAACATGAGAGAACTTTTAGATGTAAAGGAACATTACCAAAGGATTACATTTACAGAAATACGTAAATTAAGGAGAGAGGTAGAAATGCTGCCTAATGCAGGAAAGGAGGAGGCTGGATATGCGAAAATGAATACAAATTCTTACTAAATGAACATCCAGTGATTCCGGCAATCTATGGATTGCCAAAAATCCACAAGAATGTATCAAATCCACCAATGAGGCCCATAGTGAGCAGTATTGGGTCGATATTGGAAACTGAGTAGGTACGTGGATTTCTTCCTGAAACCTATTGTGGGAAGACAAAGATCATATCTCAAAGATACTGCTCACGCAATTACGATCTTTGAAGGTCAGGGCTTCAACAGGGTGACCCTGGATATTGAAGCCCTGTATACTAATATCCCCCAAGATAACACAATTGAGGTCATTTCTACCATCCTAGAGGGTGAAGAGCTCAATGGAGGAAATAAAGACTTTATAATGTCATGTATCAAAATGGTGCTTAAGAACAATATTTTCCTGTTTAAGGATGAACTTTCCCTTCAGACTAAGGGGACCAGCATGGGGGCCACTTGTGCCCCCAGTCTGGCCTGCCTTTACGTTGGAGACTTCGAACAACGACAAGTCTTCAATAAAATTTCCCCCTATTTTGAGAACATTACATGCTGGCACCGTTATATAGACAATATTATTTTTATATGGAACGGTGCCAGCATGGCTCTAGAAGAGTTTCTGGAGTGGATTAACTTGGGTGACCCTAATCTAAAATTTACTGCCCACTATAGCGACTCTGGGGTTGAATTTCTTGACATTATTATCAAAAATGAGGGTGATAAATTACAGGTGGAGCTTTACACCAAGCCCACCGACAAAAATACATTGCTACAATATACTAGCAATCACCCAGGTTCACAGAAAGACAATATCCCCTTCGGGGAATTTATTAGATCACGAAGAAATTGTACAACACTAGCGGATTTTTATTATCATGCTGAAGACATGAAAAAGAAATTAAAAGCGAGAGGCTACCCTAATTAATTGATTAAAAACTCCCTTAAAAGAGCAAGATTCTATGACAGGGAAATCTTGCTGGATCTTAATAAAACTAAGAGAAATGTAGCGTCAGATAGACTGGTGTTTGTAACACAATATTCACACATAAGTAATCAGATAAAAAACTATAGTCAATAGAAATTGGAAATTTTTGAATTACGGCACTGAGAAACAACTGGATAACCCCCTCTTTTCATTTAGAAGGAATAAAACCATAAGAAATTCACTAGTCAGAACTTACAAGTCAACAGAAGGCAAACAAAATACATTAATGGGCGAGCCCGCTAAAGGCAATTACAGATGCGGGACGTGCTCCATATGTCCACAGTGCCTGGAACAAAAAAGTATTACTTTTGCTGGTAAAAACTTAACGGCTACAACACTAAACAACTGCCGCAGCACAAATGTGGTCTATCTTCTGATTTGTCCATGTGGACTAGGATACGTGGGCGAGACGAGTAGAGAACTCCGCACACGTATCCTAGAACACCAATCAGCCATTAGAACCAACAAGGCTAACGCTTCTTTGACAGAACATTTTGTGGAGAATAACCATGTGTGTAACAAGTTTCAATGGTACATTCTGGAAAAAATAGTCATACACAGGAGGGGAGGTGACCATGCCCAGAAAAGAAAAAAGAGAGAACAATGGTTCATGTATTACCTCAATACAGTAGAGGCAGGCCTAAACTCAAGGGAAGACTGGGTCAAAATCATACATAGATATATGTTATAATAACTTATTTTGCAACTCTGTCTGCAAACCGAGGCTCAGATTGTTCCAAAATTTTAAATCTAATAAACACGTATAAAGGAAAGGGGGGGGCGCTCGGCCCCCACGCACATATGGCTGGGCCCGGCCCCCCCCCCCGACACCCGCTCTGATTGGTCAGCGCGTCCCGCCATTGACCCGGAGGCAGTTTTTCGCTTCCTAGTCTAGGAGGCGGGACCGCTGGCATAGGGGGGGTTTAAGAGCCTGGGGAGCGCGGGAAGCGGCCTCTTTGTGCCCGCGCTTCCCAGGCTCGCTCCTCGCCCCGCTGTGGGGCTTTTAATTTTCCCCACCCTCCATCCCCTTGTAGCAGAATTCTGGTGAGGACATTGGTAGGTATCCTTTGTAACGCTATGCAACGTCGTAAGAATTGATGTTTTTCTTCCTTAGGCCTTTTTTCCCCGTTTACAGGCAATGTTAATTCTAATATGCTTTATTGGTTGTGTGATTGCTGCTGCATTAACTGTTTTTCCTTAGGCCTTTTTTCCCTTTTAGATTAAAAATGTCGTATTTATTATATGGGTCAGGCGGTAAGGTCATAATCGGTGAGCAGCAATTTAAGGTCCTTGGGGGGGGCGGCCCCATTCACGAAAGGGGTCGCCCAGGGGGAGGGGCCACTGGTCTCTCCCAGAACTTCAGGGGCAGGATATCTGTTGCTTGGAAGGGTGCGGGGGAGGGAGTCACGCTTTCCTCAGGCTGGTAGCCACCCCTCACATACACTATGACGTCATCAAAGGGCGCGAGTGTAAGGGCCCTCCTGTTATGGTTAAATGGAGTTCACCGAGCGTACGAGGGTAACCGGGCCCTTGTTGCGCATGCGCATCTCGGACGTGAGAGCGTAGCTGGGTAAAAGGATCTGACACCGGTTAGCGACCTTGTCGTAGGACCAGAAATTATTAGAATGCAAAATTGATATGAGGATGTTAGATTCGGTTAGGAAACACGCTGTATTAGACATCTGTTAAGGTTAGCCCATCATACCTGTCTAAACTTGATGTAAATCTAATGTCTGAATTTTGCATTTAATAATTATGTAAATAATGTTATTTTATTCAAATTTTAATTTTGTTTCATATTTTAATAAATACGGCCGGGGGGTCACGAGACCCCCTGCCTTCCAAAAGAATTCTGTTGTTGGTCTGATATGTTTTGGTAACTGTAGTGTGCATGATAAAGGGGGGGGGGTGGCCGGCAGTCCCAGACCATATGAGTAATCACAACTGGACTAGAAGAACTGTAATAAAACCTAATAGAGCACCAGTTGTAGAATTGACTTAAATAACAACGTCCAGATGTCCTGCTGTAAGCTGTCGTATAACATAACATGAATCCCCTAGGAGCGGCACTGACTGCAATTACCGTTAGACACCTCGATTATTTAAAGGAACAGTAACTAGAAGAAAAGGGAGGGAACGCGACAAATACTCCAGAGAGCAATTTTCTGTTTTTGAAGTTTTGTCGTCGGTCCACTTCACTAGAAATAAACTGGGGATACGAAAATGGTTACCATGGAGATTATAAACAAAACAGTGAGATACCTAAGGAGTTATCCCACGTGCCCATGATAACCAATAATCACTCAGGAATAGAGAGTTACCAGGAAATCACATTCTACGTTGCGAGAAACTCACACAGTTCTCCCACATGCCTTTTTTCTACCTATGAACGCACAGTAATACATAAAAATGAGAACTAAGGTGCAGTGATGTAAGAGATCAGCGAATAGAAAGGCAGAGATCAATTTGGAGGCAACGTACACGAAGCATAGACCCGGACATACCAAATAGAAAGGTGGAGATAGCACACAATTTTGACCAATCACTAAATCCAACACAGAAGTTAAATAGGAGGCTTATACCCGAGTGCCGGGTGAATTGAAACGACACGAGACATCGGGACGCTGAAAGTTTGATCTCCATTCCCAAGGTGAGGCAGGCCATAGTAGATAATGGGGGGTTGCTGCATGCCGTAATACATGTTTAGAACCGGAGCAGGGCAGTAGATAACATATGTCCCCATCTGTTTTTTTTCTCTTTTAAAGACTGTACTGGCATTAAGAAAGCTCACGGTCACTGATCAGACGTGAATATAAAGTACAGGAATTTTTCCCATTCATCGTATAAGCCGCCAACACACAGACATTGGGAACGAGGTAAACACAATATTAAAGATAACAGCGTGGAAGGACAAAGATAGTAGTGATAAGAACGGCAATTTATTATGGATTATATACCCCTTTTTCTGAGCGATATATAGCTGGAGCCATAATTGGAATACGTTGGCGTTACAGCCCGACTAAACTCAGCAGGCAGAACCCGTAGTACAGTTTGCATAAACTTTTAATAAAAAGGTAAGAGAATTATAATAAGACAATATGGGCAATGAACAAGAGAGCAAATACTTAAACAGGCAAGCATAGAACAACAATAATGAAAGCGTTATGTATCTCTGTGCTTTCCTTTAGATTAGATCAAATGATACATGAATAGTATGTCTAACTAGTGAGACGCAAAAAAGTGAATGAGAAAAAGATCACATCCCATAAATACAAGGTGTTCTTTTATATATTATGTTCAATTGCTGACACAGAGGGAAGTCTGAATGAAGGGCAAGAAATGTCCTAGAATAATAGATCCCCAGATTTAATCGAGGAGGAAGGGGTCTCTAAAAGCCCAGACTTAGCATCAAGGGGAGGAACAGTATGAGTAAGACATCAGGTTAGGTCCTAACATTTTCCCACATATGAAAGGCTTGGGATGCAAGCTTTATGAATATGTATTGGATTACTCATTCAATATGTATAAAATGAATCCTGTGATGGTTTCTCAGATTATTGTCTGTATGCAGTGATGAAATTACCAAACTGTATTTACATAAACTATGTTTTTCCATGGTAATGTCGATATTGTTGAAAAATGCAGTTACTTCTATATAGATAATATGTGGTAATAGGAGCATAGAGCAGCAAGTGACGATGTTAGTTGCCATGTACAGAATGTACTAATTGATTTTATATATATATCTGTTTTATATAGGGAGGAAAGTATTTTATTATACGGAGACAGAACTATTGGTCGTCTTCAAAAAGATGGTGCAGTAAACAGAAACCCATCGAAACGCGTTGACGCAATTAAAGGGTGCAATCAGAAGGATCAACACATTTATGCCAAATACCTATTTAATCAATGTATTAACCAATGTGGTTCTAGATTTTTAGATGCACATCAGGATATGACAAGTTTTTGTGTCTTACATATTTTGCCTGTCTCGGTTATGCGGGTCATAACCAATTTATGGTAACTGTACTTGGAAGGTATATGTGTTCTATGTATGAGGCAGAGACGGATCTAACTAGGTTAACTGTCTAGCCCGTACAAGAGATTTTAAAGGTGTAATGAGATTTTAATTTATTTTTCTTAATAATAAAATGTTTTCGGAATAAATTATGTGGTTGTTTATAATTTAATGCACTGTGAATTATTGTATTCATTGTACTATTGGACTGTGGGGTCAGAGGAAAATTATTTTCTTGATTAACAATAAATAAACATTAATAATAAATTAAGTATAATTAATATAATTTAAAATCAACAATTTAATGAAAATGTATTACAATGAATAATTAAATAAAAATAAATTAATAATCAATAGCAATGAATAAAAAACCACAATAATTAATTAATTCTATTTAAATTACTTCCCACCCTATTCCCCTATAATACCACAACCCACTACACATTAAAAATAACATAATTAATTAAATTACCAATGAATAAAAATAATACCAATTAATAAATAATTTACAATAAATTAATTAACAATAAATACACATTAATATAAATTAATTATAATTCATATACTTGTAAATTAACTAATTAATACAAATGTATTACCAATTAATAATTAATTAACAATACATTAACATCAATAACAATAGATGAAACCATATTAAATAATTAATAATAATTACATTACTTCCCACCCTATTCCCCTTTAAACCCACAACCCGCTCTGATACTAAAATGCAAAATTAATTTAAAAAATAAAATAATGTTTTCTAAACATTTAGGGGCACATTAGTATGGCGGGCGGTCAAACCAGTGGGAAATGGGACCGCCCAATAAGGGTGCTGCGGTCCCGAACATCCCATTAGGATGCTTCCGCCACACTGGCGGACGTATCCCGCATTGTTAACATTGCGGCGGGCGGTGCTGAATAAACCGCCCGTCGCAATGCCAAAAATGCATGTTGTGCTTTTCAATGCACAACGTGAGAGGCACTGCGCGGTGCCTGCCACGTTGTACATTGAAATTCATAGAAAACCATAGTGCACCCCCTACCCCCAGAGTACTTGGGGGCCCCCAACGAGCCCCTGCAAGAAATCCCCACATGCCTTTCCGTGGTGGCAATGCTGCCACGGAAGGCATGTTCCGGCCCACATCTTAATTTGGCTGACGGTGTCTGACAGACACCACCACCATATTGATCCCTTTGTGGAAAAGCGGCAGACAGTCTTTCCGTCCCCCACGGACCCCCCCAGCTACGGTAATTTGGCGGGGGGTCTTTGCAGCAAGGATGGCGGGCGGATCACCCCATCCGGGCCGGCGGTGGCTACCGCCGGCCCGGGGGGGGGCGATCCGCCCGCCATCCTAATAGAACCCCTAATACATATATTTAAAATTAATGAAAAAACATTCAAAAATGTTAAACATATATATAAAATACATTCTAAACTACATAACACAAAAAAAATCGATAGTATTTACAACAATATTTTTGCTAACGATTTTATTTACTTCGATATTACTTACTTTGATATTAAAAAATCAATATTACTTACCTTGCAGTCGATATTCTGGTCAACGATATTCTTGACTTCGATATTCTGTCCATACGATATTAAAAACTCTATTTTAGTGTAGGTCATAATAAAAATATTTTGACTGTTCACCAGTGAAGAATTATGAAGATAGTAAAATTGTTGAAAAATTTGTTTAGCAAAGATGAACCAATACCAATTAGAGAAGGAATTCCCATGGCTCCTTAAGGAACGCCCACATCATTCATGGTGTTAGAAAGGGGTTATCAGAATTGTACCTGGTTAGAACATTGGGTGAAATATACAGAACAGAAAGGTAGTTTGTCTTTCCCAGAGAATGGTACCTTTAATACTAGGATTTTAGATAATTTGAGAAAACAAATTAGTAATTTGAGTCCAATCCAAGATTTATGCAGTATGAAGCTTTTGAATAGTGGGATTACGAAGCTTGTAAATGAGAAAGAGATAGACAGCAGAACATATATAAGAATATAGTGAGTAGATATTCTGATGCAAAATGGGATGCCCGTAAGAAGATGTGGAGAAGAGATGTTGTTGAAGGGAGTAGAATGTTTAGGCCTCCACCATATCAGGAAGAACAGATTTATACGAGTGCTTCAATCGCTTCACCAAGTGCACCTTTAATTCAAATTGAAGAGCCCATAAATAAATCGTCTGAAGGTGTAAGACAATTTCAAAATGTGAATAGAGAAGAGTTAGGTATAATGAAATAATGAAGAATCCAGATGTTTTGTCTGTACCAGTGAAAATTGGTCCAAAAGTTCCATTATATAATGATGGAGAGGACTTACCAGAGTGCATACATTAACTGTTCTGGAGAGGAGTAATGAACATCCTCATTCAGTTCTTGGAGAGACAACTAGAATTAATGAGAGAACAAATTAAAATAGTGGTACAAATGTGAGTGTAGCCACAGGACAAGTGGGACGATTGGTTGATGTTTCAGAGAGGAATGAAACTCCAAAGAGAGTTATGTATCATGGTCCTAAGAAATTAATGCAAGTTGAAAGAATAACGAATTAACAGATACCTAGTAGACTGAGAAGTGACACAGCTGAAGATGTACAGAGATCATTAGGTCCATCGTCAGAAGAATTAGATGATTGGATTAGAGAAATAGCTCCTGGTTGCAATGGGCAAAATAAAGATGCTTACATAAAAGTGAGCATATTAAAAGGAGATTTGGAAGAAATGATTGCAAGTACAATTAGTCCAGAA
This sequence comes from Lissotriton helveticus, assembly GCF_964261635.1. Taxonomy (NCBI): domain Eukaryota; kingdom Metazoa; phylum Chordata; class Amphibia; order Caudata; family Salamandridae; genus Lissotriton; species Lissotriton helveticus. Next base: position 1,199,867,134 of record NC_136057.1, on the reverse strand, counting down.
AGATTGAGCAAATATCAGGAAGATGAGTTAATATTTTTGTACACAAATATTATGAGGAAAGCGAGAAATCTACAAGAGACTTTTGCTGAAGTTGCACAGATGTATGGAGTTGACATTGAAAAGTCAAAAGCTTTACAGAAGGCATATAGATTAGATTTTACTGACAAGGATTTGGAAAATCTGAATGTTTCAGGGAACCATTTGCAGATTAAAGAATTGATTAGTACATTAAGACATTGTGGAGCATTAGATAGATGGAAAGGAAGATGGGCTAAAAAGAAAGAAGATGAGAGTGCTAAAGCATTACTGTTGTATCCTGAGTGAGAAGAAGAAAAAGAAACAGCTCCAACGGATACTGTTACAGTAAATCCAATGAGAGAGGTCCCAGGAGGAGGTTTTGTTCATGTTCTATGGTCAAAACAGGATATATTGTCATTTACGAATGACTTTCCTAAATTGAGAGAGAAGCCAGTTGAATGGTACAGACAAGTAGAAAGATTTGTGAAAGTCTCAAAGGTTTTGTGTAGTGATTTGGAAGGTCTTTTTGATATTGTGGTTCCAACAGATTTATGGGTTGAGTATAATTTTGCTTTGGATTGGCCTTCAGAAGAGGTTATGAAAAATATAACTTGGTCATTATGTATTTGAAAGGGAAGATTTCTCCAAAAGAAACAGATTTGGTGAGTCTTAATAGAACAACTCAGTAATTGAAAGAATCAGTGCATGTATACATGAAAGACTTCTTCAAGTGTTTAAGCAATTCAGTGGAATAGAGAATATCACAAAAAAGGACATGGGACTTTTGTGTATAGGTTTGTTTAAGGATTGAGAATAAAAATAACTGCCATGATTCAGCAACATTTGATTAGTTGGCAGAGTACATCAATTGACAAAATAGTTTGTTATACAAAGTATTGTGGAGATGACATAGAAATGAGGCATAAAAAGTTGAAAGAGAAATTAAAGGTAACACAAGTCAAAAGAAGTCTTGATTTGATTATTCATCTTAAAAGACAGCTACACATCCAACATTATGTCTCAATTTCCAAAGTGCAAGCATAGTTTAAAAAGAATAAATTAGTATGAGGTTAAAAACATGAACTAAGACAGAATTAAATCATTTATACACGACTTCATTTGCAGATTAAAAAGTTAAGCATAATAAAAAACAGTTTTTACAGGACAACACACAGTCTGACTCAGACCTAGTAGAGTATTTAACTGGGACCTTAATGCGAATTAATCAACCTCGAGCGTAGAATCCAAGCCCAACCAAGGTATTTTGCAACCCCTATTACTATCAAAGGCGATAGATCAGATTTTAGAATTCTACAGGCTGTAGATGCTGAACGAATGCCCAGACTTCTACATAATGGGCGTAGACACTTTTTTCTAGGTGCAACATACAGGGGACATACAAAGAGAAAATGACACACACTTTCGCCTTGCCTGATACACAGTGGGCAGTGCTCTGGCCCTCCCTTACCCCATGAAGTAGTTAGGCACCTCAGTGGTAGCGAGCCAACTCTCAATTGATGGAATAGCTTGCGATCCAGGGGCTTGGTGATGACGTCCCAATACTTTTCAAGGGAAGATACATCCTTCAAAAGGACGAATATCGTAGTAAGGGGACTTCCTGACATTTCCAAATGTCTCTTACCGACAACCCAGTCCCAGTATAGGTTTCTTAGCTCTTTTTTGGGAGGAAAGGTGGCCGAGTCAGGGTTATGCCATAGTTCACCAAGCCCCATGGCGCACAGAGTAGATCTTACCCCTTTAAACCATCCTATATTGTCAGAGCCTAGGGAATTCCTAAATTGAGAGAGAAGCCAGTTGAATGGTACAGACAAGTAGAAAGATTTGTGAAAGTCTCAAAGGTTTTGTGTAGTGATTTGGAAGGTATTTTTAATATTGTGGTTCCAACAAATTTATGGGTTGAGTATAATTTTGCTTTGGATTGGCCTTCAGAAGAGGTTATGAAAAATATAACTTGGTCATTATGTATTTGAAAGGGAATATTTCTCCAAAAGAAACAGATTTGGTGAGGATTCATAGAACAACTCAGTAATTGAAAGAATCAGTGCATGTATACATGAAAGACTTCTTCAAGTGTTTAAGCAATTCACTGGAATAGAGAATATCACAAAAAAGGACATGGGACTTTTGTGTATAGGTTTGTTTATGGAGTGAGAATAAAAATAAGTGCCATGATTCAGCAACATTTGATTAGTTGGCAGAGTACATCAATTGACAAAATAGTTCGTTATACAAAGTATTGTGGAGATGACATAGAAATGAGGCATAAAAAGTTGAAAGAGAAATTAAAGGTAACACAAATGAAAGCAGTGAAGAAAGTAGGATACTTGAGTGTTGATTTGATAGATGTTTATAAAAGAAATAGTCAGACTACAACTGATATGAAAGGTGTAGTTTTGAATAGTAATATTGTGACAAATATGATCCCAATGGGTTGTGGAAGAGGTAGAGGTAATTTCAGAGACAAAGAAGAGCTGAAAAAGAAATTCCCTTGTCATGTTTGCGGTAAATTTGGACATTGGTGACACGAGTGTAGAGTCTGGAACATATGATCCGAATCAGATGCAAATGCAGAATCAAGATTATCAGGTACAGATGAATCAGATGCAAAATCAAAACCCACAAGTAAAAGTATCAAATAATAGAGGACAGGGTTTGCAAGTACCACATGCTCCAATGCCAAATCAGAATGTGAATGGTCAACTGCAAAGATACAATACAAATGCTGGTTTTTATACTAATGGTCAAGTATATTCAAATGTGTAGGGGACTTCACAATATTTGATGCAAACAGTGGAAAATGATTCGGATTAGTCACAAAAATGGTGCCTGAGGAGGGAGGAAATGTGCGTTCTCGGTGCACCTCTACAGGTAGATCAGTCAGGTCCATAAGTGGATGGCGAAGTTGATGGTAATGCTAATACTTTCCTCATAGATACTGGTGCCACCCATTCCACTGTGAGAACTGTAGAAATCCCAAACCCACCCCAGGTGATTAAAATGCCAATAACTAAACCAATGAAAGTACAAATTGGCCATTTTCAAGACCTACACAAATTTGTTGTGTGTGATACAAGTCCAGTTAATTTGTGAGGAAGGGACTTGTGTGCAAGATGAATTATTCCATTTATTGTACCTCAGATGGAATAGCTTTTCATACGAAAGATGAAGATGTAATTCTTAAGTTGTCAAGGCAGGGAACAGAGGTAAAAGAATTGTATCCATTGTTTACAGTGAATAATTTGCCGTTTGAATTGAAAGATACAGTGTTGTCGGATGTATGGGATTTTTCAGGGAAAGACATTGAATTGATGAAAGGAGTTGCTCCTATTCAAATTACAATTATACCGTCTGCAGAATTTCCAAGAATACCACAGTTAAAAAATGAGCCCTGAGACAATTGCAGGAGTGACACCTGTAATAGACATGTTGATTTAACAGGGACATCAGAAAGCGATTTGACGGAGCCCATGCAATTCACCTATAATAGGAATGGGAAATATAGGACTGTACTGGATCTGAGGAAGGTAAGCCAAATTGTTATACGTTGTTGTCTGATTGTACTGAGTCCAGCTGTGATCCTATATAAAATCCCATGTGATGCAGAACGGTTCTCAGTGACCGATCTGTGTCAAGCATTTTTTTCGATACCTTTGCATCTGGATAGCCAATATTTATTTGCGTTCTGGTTTGGAAAACTGTGTTTTGGCATGGTGCCGAGTTCCTCAAGAGTATGCAGAGAGCCCTTTAATCTTCAATCAGATATTGAAGAAATGTTTGGAGTAATTAATAATGCCTAAAGATTCATTTCTAGTTCAGTATATTGGCGATTTATTGGTTGCATCCAAATCAAAAGAAGATTGTGTGACAGATACAGTTGCTCTACTGAACCATTTGGCAGTAGGTGGGCATAAAGTGTCACCGGCAAAATTGCAGTTTTTCAAAAAAGAAGTCCTGTATTTGCGACATTACATTGAAAAGAGAGTTCGGAAAGTCTCTGAAGATCGGATCAATGCTATTATGCGAATGAATCCACCAAAAACGCAGAAAGAAGTTTGACTATTTTTGGGAATGGTTGGATATTGCAGGCAGTGGATTATGAATTTGTCACTGATTGCCAAGCCATTACAAATTGACACACAAAAATGTGACAGACCCAATACATCTTGATGAGGAATGTATCAACAAATTCCTAGAGTTGCGAGACAGCTTGTGTCGAGCACCAGCATTGGGAATGCCAGATTTTGAGAAGGAATTTGCATTATTTTGCAATGAACGTGATGGTTGGGCACAGTCAGTTCTAACGCAAACACACGATACAGCACAGAGACCAGTAGCATATTTTTCTGCTACACTGGATCCGGAGGCTGCAGCATTACCAGGATGTTTAAAAGCAGTTGCTACAAAAATGTGTGAGTCCTGAACAGAGTGAGTTGATTATAATGGCACAGCCTTTGAAAGTGTATGTGCCATATTCAGTTGAAATTTTGTTAACACGAACTTACACACAGCATCTCACAAGCAGTCAGTTAAGAAAATATGAGTAAGTAATGTTGGGTGCAGAAAATGTAACAGTAGCAAGATGTACGAGTTTGAATCTAGCTACTTTGTTACCTACTCCAGGCTGTGAAGTGGTTCTGGAGGAAGCCGATCATGATTGTTTGGATGTGACTGAGTTGTGTACAAAGCCAAGGCCTGATATAAAAGATACACCTTTGCTTGAGGCTGATGTTCTGTTTGTAGATGGATAATGTCTGAGAAATTCAGAAGGATGTTTGTGAGCTTCGCATGCAATTTGCACAGTAGTGAACGTGATTGAAGGATTGTGGTTGAGCGGAGTGAGTTCAGTGCAAGTGACAGAGTTGATAGATTTGACTAAAGCCTGTTGGAGAGCAAACCAAATGAGAGTAACAATATACATTGATAGCCAATATGGCTTCGGGTTGTTCACGACTTTGGGCAGTTGTTGTCTCAACGTGGCTACTTGACCTCTTCGGGTTCACCAATCTGAAACGGGGAGTGTGGAAGGGATCTACTGATGGAACTACAATTGCCGGCACAAATCAGGGTGGTGAAATGTTCTGCGCACAGATCCAGTTGTGAGTATATCACACTGGGTAACGCTATGCGGATGAAATTGCAAGATTTTGTGCTGTAAATTCATATTCAATTAATGTGGAACAAACAAACACATGAAAGAATTTATCAAACAGAATGCAGGTTGATGTTTTCATCTGTTGAAGCCTGGGATAAAGTGAGGGAATTACAAGAAGAAGCAAGTGATTCAGAGAAAGATGGGTGTATTAAATCAGGATTCACACGAAGATCAAATGATGAAGTGTGGATCTATACTAACGGGAGACTAGTAATGCCAGACAGAATGTTGTCACAGATGGCAAGGGTCTACCATGGACCAACACACATAGGGAAGGATGCCATGATCAGATTATTTTGTCAGGTGTGGTTTAACCCTAAATTCACGGGTATTGTAGAAAGTCTCTGTCAAAGATGTGCCATTTGCCAGCAACAAAATGCAGGAAGAAATACAGTAGTTAGTATGGACAATTTGGCAAACTTGAAGGCTAGAGATGCCTCCTTGTCAAGGATTAAAATATGTCCTTGTAGTTGTTTGTCTGTTTTCTAGTTGGGTTGAGGCATATCCAACAATACGTAATGACAGTCTAAAAGTTGCCAAATTGCTTATGAGCAATCATTCCTAGATTCGGTTTTCCAGTCTCATTGGAATCTGATAGAGGAACTCATTTCAATAATGAAATAATTCGGATGATTTGTGCAGCATTACAGATTGAGCAAAACTTGCACTGTGCCTATTGACCTGAGGTTTCAGGTGTGGTTGAACAAATCAACGGCACAATAAAATCTAGATTGGCTAAAGTTTGTGCATCCACAACCCTGAATGGCCTGATGCTTTTCCATTGCTGTTAATTAGCTTGAGTAGTATTCTAGAAAAAAGAACAGGATGGTTCCCTCATGAAATTGTGATGGGCAGGGCTATGAGACTGCAGACACTCTCAGCAATTCAACTGATGAACATTACTGATGATTTGGTACTGTATTATGGCAAAGGATTGGCTGATGTGGTGCGATCTGTGTCTCACCAGGTTAGAGAGGTTGCAACAACAACACTGCAAGAACAGGGTCATGATCTGTGACCTGGCGAGTGGGAGCTAGTCAAAAAGCATGTGAGGAAGTCTTGCCTAGAACCTCAATGGCATGGTCCCTATCAAGTAACACTGGTGACTAACCCTGGGCGAAGTACTTCGCTACGCCCACGGAGTGAGCGTAGTGTTGCCTACTTCGCCCTTTGCAAAGTAGGCATAGCAGGCAACACTATGCCCACCCCGTGGGCGTAGCAAAGTTGCCCACCAACCGCCTCCCTCCCGCCCTCCCCTACATAGCTAACTTTTGTACATTTTTAAATAAAAGTAAATAAAAAGGCACTTACCTTGTCCGCGGCGTCCCGGGGCCCCATCTGCTCGTTCGCGCCGCCGTCGCCGCCATCTTGGATACCAATGCGCATGCGTGGCCGCCCGCGTATGCGCATTTCTCGCAAGAAATGCACGATCGCCAGTAGGTAATATATATATATATATATATATATATATTTATATATATCGAAAAAGACACTTCCGCTGAAACGCGTCTGTTGTGGGTCACGCAATATATGTGCATCTATTACCCCGGGAGTGTGATATCTTCTTTTTATGAAATTGAAAGGAGTGGAGCGATATATATATATATATATATATATATATTCACTGAAAAAAACATAGGTTTCAGGCCTTATATAGTTAGGAATTAGCATTTAAAAAAACCTTTGAAATTCACTGAAAAAAACATAGGTTTCAGGAGTTATATAGTTAGGAATTAGTTTTTAAAAAACCTTTGAAATTCACTCAAAAAACTATAAGTTTTAGCGGTGTTATAGTTAGCTGGACATTTTACTCATACAAAACCAATGAAATTGCTCCTATATAGTTAGTTGTACTAACTATATTTCGCGCACCCGCAATCCACTGCTGATGATGTCACATATTAGATCATTCATGACATGGTCAGTGACATCACTGATGACATCTCAAATGACATCACTGATGACATCATCCAGTGAATGTGGTTTGCTTCGTTATTTAAATATGCATTATATATATAGCAATTTACATTGAAGAATGAGTGGATATATATAAATAAATATTTGGATGGAGGATTTAGTAGCAGTGTAATTGACTGTTTACTTGACCAATTTATAATGTCTCACTAAATATAGTGGATAGTGACTAAACTGTATGAATATCTGTATCACTTTGTCAGTTGTTGTGTAAACTGATTCTACAGTTGGTTACTAGCTATGTGAAAGTCTATATTAGTTATTGATTAGTTAACTGAGTATTTGTATGGGAGTATGAAAGTGTGTGTGGTTCGGTGGGGGCTATGTGACTGTCCAAAGATGTGTGAATAGTTGATTCAGTAGATATATGAAGTTAAAACTACATGTTCTAACAGTTTGGGTGAGTGAATCTCTTTATGGGTGTGGTGATGAGCAAATATATTTCTCAAAGGTACAGGTCCAACAAACTAGAAAAATAAATGGCAGTGTATGTGTCAGTTGGTGTATATAAATAAGTATACATAAGACACAATGATTGTGTGAGTGACTGTATGGATAACTGTATACTTGTAATAATGATTTTATAATTCACTAAGTATGACTTACTATCTAAATGAATAGAATAAGTGGTGTTTGTATAAGTGTTTTGCTAAGTAAATATGTAAGTATGATCCATTGTTTGCATAAGTGAGTAGGATGACTTCATATGTGAATAGGATGCGTGCTGTTGTTTAATGTCAATATAGATGTATAAGTATTTTTGATAGTGTTCTATTGTTCATTGACAGCATGTATGAGTGAATCCATAGGTAAGTGATTAGATGTGTGTATACATCTATGAATAACTGAGTGGATTTTTAGATACTTGTATTGCTGTGACAATGGATTTAAATATGATACTCTGTATTTTACAAACAGTGATGAAAATTTGTAATAGTGTATGAAAAGGTGTATGTAATTGTCACGTGGATGATGTCATCAGTGATGTCATCAGTGATGTCATTTGAGATGTCATCAGTGATGTCACTGACCATGTCATGAATAATCTAATATGTGACATCATCAGCAGTGGATTGCGGGTGCGCGAAATATAGTTAGTACAACTAACTATATAGGAGCAATTTCATTGGTTTTGTATGAGTAAAATGTCCAGCTAACTATAACACCACTAAAACTTATAGTTTTTTGAGTGAACTTCAAAGGTTTTTTAAAAACTTATTCCTAACTATATAACTCCTGAAACCTATGGTTTTTTCAGTGAATTTCAAAGGTTTTTTTAAATGCTAATTCCTAACTATATAAGGCCTGAAACCTATGGTTTTTTCAGTGAATTTCAAAGGTTTTTTAAATGCTGATTCCTAACTATATAAGGCCTGAAACCTATGGTTTTTTCAGTGAATTTCAAAGGTTTTTTAAATGCTAATTCCTAACTATATAAGGCCTGAAACCTATGGTTTTTTCAGTGAATTTCAAAGGTTTTTTTAAATGCTAATTCCTAACTATATAAGGCCTGAAACCTATGTTTTTTTCAATGTTTTTTAAAAAAAATTGATTGGATAACTGGCTTATTAAGTGTATCTTAGTGAATACATATATTAGCGAGTAATGTTTAAATATTTAAATATATGCATGAGTGATGTAATATGTGACGTCATCAGCAGTGCATTGCAGACGTGCAAGTTATAGTGAGTCCAACTAACTATAACGTGGGAATTTCAATGGTTTTATGCGAATGAAATTTCCAGCTAACTATAACTGGTGTGAAACCTATGGTTTTTTCAGTGAATTTCAAAGGTTTTTTAAATGCTAATTCCTAACTATAACTGGTGTGTAACCTATGGTTTTTTCAGTGAATATATATATATATATATATATATATAAAATTTTTATGGCAAAATGAAACCCCTCATTTTGTTCCTTTTCAAATTAAATGTATTAAGTGTTACCACTTTATTCCAATCAAGATGACTTCAGGTGTGCCATACATTTGTCATAAGTAAGACTGTTAGCGTTCTAGTTGTTCTTTAGAACACTCTGGGACATTCTGTCATTGGGCTATAGTTGGGCTACATCTGGCTGATATTTGGGCTACATTTGGGCTCTTTTGTCTCTGGTGGCCATCTTGGGAGGCTGCATATCAGAATTTTTTTAATGAAATATAAGAGGATTTGAGAAGTCACTCAAAATGTGCCCTAATGTTTCTTTCTTCAGCACTAATCATAATTTCTATGGCAAAATGAACCCCTCATTTTGTTCCTTTGCAAACTAAATGTTTTAAGTGTTAACACTTTATTCCAATCAAGATGACTTCAGGTGTGCCATACTTTTGTCATAAGTAAGACTGTTAGCGCTCTAGTTGTTCTTTAGAACACTCTGGGACATTCTGTCATTGGGCTATAGTTGGGCTACATTTGGCTGATATTTGGGCTACATTTGTTTTTTTCTGTCTCTGGTGGCCATCTTTGGGCTACATTGGGCTACATTTGGGCTCTAACATATATATAGCCCAATGTAGCCCAATATATATTTTTTCAAAGTTAATTTTCGTAAAAACCACTGGAGCACATATCTTGAGACATAGCAAAGGCACATCGGGCTACCAGTCCCTACAATTTTGCCAAGTTTGGTGGAAAACCATTCAGCCGTTCGGGCTAAAAGTGAGTCCAACCGCCCTAAGGAAATTAACATGGGGAAAACACGTTTTGGGACCCCCCTTTTATCTCGTCCCCTGCTTGACGAATCCCCCCCAAACTTTCAGGGAAGGAGAGGAGCGCCGCGAGGCAAAGTTAAGGAAAATTTCAGGAAGATTCCTCAACCGGCGCCAAAGTTATTCCCAATAGAATGTTGCGATTTCCCTATGGAAAACAATCCTAACTATATATACCTACTGGTAATATATATATATATATATATATATATGTATATATATATATATATATATATATCGCCGAAAACTCCTTGCAACTGCTTCGTACCTTCGCAGGACGCAGAACAGAAAGAGCACGAACCACCAAGCTTTAAAATGCCTTCAGTGTATTTGCCTTCAGTTACAGGTAAATGCTGGCAGCCATGACGCGTTTCATCCCTGCTAGGGGGACTTGATTACATGACGCCCTACTACCAATAGCGGTACAAAAGGGGGTGGTGATGGACGGAGCATCTGAACCAATCAAACACTCACACCCAGTCAAAAGATCTGGGTTTAATACATCACCGTTCTTTAGCCCACTCTGCCACCCCAGTTCTGACATGGCTATATGCAAATCAGTCTGACCCTGTGCCTCATGGGAACAGCCCAGCCCGAACTGCCAAGCCATGCCTTCCCTGGACCGGAAACAAGCTTCCGAGAACCGGTTTCTGGCATTACAGCCGTCTCCAGCCCGGCTTGCTTGAATCCAGTGGCAAAGTGAGCAAGGGACTCACGTCTGAGCATACCCTGCCACACTTATGGTGGCCAAAAGCGGTACAAAAGGGGGTGGTGATGGACGGAGCATCTGAACCAATCAAACACTCACACCCAGTCAAAGATCTGGGTTTAATCCATCACCGTTCTTTAGCCCACTCTGCCACCCCAGTTCAGACATGGCTATATGCAAATCAGTCTGACCCTGTGTCTCATGGGAACAGTCCAGCCCGAACTGGCTTGGCAGTTTGCGACTGAATTCAAGCAAGCCGGGCTGAAGACGGCTGCAATGCCAGAAACCGGTCCTCCGAAGCTTGTTTCCGGTCCAGGGAAGGCATGGCTTGGCAGTTCGGGCTGGACTGTTCCCATGAGGCACAGGGTCAGACTGATTTGCATATAGCCATGTCTCAACTGGGGTGGCAGAGTGGGCTAAAGAATGGTGATGGATCAAACTCTGATCTTTTGACTGGGTGTGAGTGTTTGATTGGTTCAGATGCTCCGTCCATCACCACTCCCTTTTGTACCGCTTTTGGCCGCCATAAGTGTGGCAGGGTATCCTCAGACGTGAGTCCCTTGCTCACTTTGCCACTGGATTCAAGCAAGCCGGGCTGAAGACGGCTGCAATGCCAGAAACCGGTCCTCGGAAGCTTGTTTCCGGTCCAGGGAAGGCATGGCTTGGCAGTTCGGGCTGGACTGTTCCCATATGGCACAGGGTCAGACTGATTTGCATATAGTCATGTCTGAACTGGGGTGGTAGAGTGGGCTAAAGAACGGTGATGGATCAAACTCTGATCTTTTGACTGGGTGTGAGTGTTTGATTGGTTCAGATGCTCCGTCCATCACCACCCCCTTTTGTACCGCTTTTGGCCGCCATAAGTGTGGCAGGGTATGCTCAGACATGAGTCCCTTGCTCACTTTGCCACTGGATTCAAGCAAGCCGGGCTGAAGACGGCTGCAATGCCAGAAACCGGTCCTCGGAAGCTTGTTTCCGGTCCAGGGAAGGCATGACTCGGCAGTTCGGGCTGGACTGTTCCCATGAGGCGCAGGGTCAGACTGATTTGCATATAGCCATGTCTGAACTGGGGTGGCAGAGTGGGCTAAAGAACGGTGATGGATCAAACTCTGATCTTTTGACTGGGTGTGAGTGTTTGATTGGTTCAGATGCTCCGTCCATCACCACCCCCTTTTGTACCGCTTTTGGCTGCCATAAGTGTGGCAGGGTATGCTCAGACGTGAGTCCCTTGCTCACTTTGCCACTGGATTCAAGCAAGCCGGGCTGAAGACGGCTGCAATGCCAGAAACCGGTCCTCGGAAGCTTGTTTCCAGTCCGGGGAAGGCATGGCTTGGCAGTTCGGGCTGGACTGTTCCCATGAGGCACAGGGTCAGACTGATTTGCATATAGCCATGTCTGAACTGGGGTGGCAGAGTGGGCTAAAGAACGATGATGGATCAAACTCTGATCTTTTGACTGGGTGTGAGTGTTTGATTGGTTCAGATGCTCCCTCCATCACCACCCCCTTTTGTACCACTTTTGGCTGCCATAAGTGTGGCAGGGTATGCTCAGACGTGAGTCCCTTGCTCACTTTGCCACTGGATCCAAGCAAGCCGGGCTGAAGACGGCTGCAATGCCAGAAACCGTTCCTTGGAAGCTTGTCTCCGGTCCAGGGAAGGCATGGCTTGGCAGTTCGGGCTGGACTGATCCCATGAGGCACAGGGTCAGACTGATTTGCATATAGCCATGTCTGAACTGGGGTGGCAGAGTGGGCTAAAGAACTGTGATGGATCAAACTCTGATCTTTTGACTGGGTATGAGTGTTTGATTGGTTCAGATGCTCCGTCCATCACCACCCCCTTTTGTACCACTTTTGGCCGCCATAAGTTTGGCAGGATATGCTCAGACATTAGTCCCTTGCTCACTTTGCCACTGGATTTAAGCAAGCCGGGCTGAAGACGGCTGCAATGCCAGAAACCGGTCCTCGGAAGCTTGTTTCCGGTCCAGGGAAGGCATGGCTTGGCAGTTCGGGCTGGACTGTTCCCATGAGGCACAGGGTCAGACTGATTTGCATATAGCCATGTCTGAACTGGGGTGGCAGAGTGGGCTAAAGAACGGTGATGGATCAAACTGTGATCTTTTGACTGGGTATGAGTGTTTGATAGGTTCAGATGCTTCGTCCATCACCACCCCCTTTTGTACCGCTTTTGGCCGCCATAAGTGTGGCAGGGTATGCTCAGACGTGAGTCCCTTGCTCACTTTGCCACTGGATTCAAGCAAGCCGGGCTGAAGACGGCTGCAATGCCAGAAACCGGTCCTCGGAAGCTTGTTTCCGGTCCAGGGAAGGCATGGCTTGGCAGTTCGGGCTGGACTCTTCCCATGAGGCACAGGGTCAGACTGATTTGCATATAGCCATGTCTGAACTGGGGTGGCAGAGTGGGCTAAAGAACGGTGATGGATCAAACTCTGATCTTTTGACTGGTTGTGAGTGTTTGATTGGTTCAGATGCTCCGTCCATCACCACCCCCTTTTGTACCGCTTTTGTCTGCCATAAGTGTGGCAGGGTATGCTCAGACGTGAGTCCCTTGCTCCCTTTGCCACTGGATTCAAGTAAGCCGGGCTGAAGACAGCTGCAATGCCAGAAACCGGTCCTCGGAAGCTTGTTTCCGGTCCAGGGAAGGCATGGCTTGGCAGTTCAGGCTGGACTGTTCCCATGAGGCACAGGGTCAGACTGATTTGCATATAGCCATGTCTGAACTGGGGTGGCAGAGTGGGCTAAAGAACGGTGATGGATCAAACTCTGATCTTTTGACTGGGTGTGAGTGTTTGATTGGTTCAGATGCTCCGTGCATCACCGCCCCCTTGTGTGCCGCTTTTGGCTGCCATAAGTGTGGCAGGGTATGCTCAGACGTGAGTACCTCGCTCACTTTGCCACTGGATTCAAGCAAGCCGGGCTGAAGACGGCCTCAATGCCAGAAACCGGTCCTCGGAAGCTTGTTTCCGGTCCAGGGAAGGCATGGCTTGGCAGTTCGGGCTGGACTGTTCCCATGAGGCACAGGGTCAGACTGATTTGCATATAGCCATGTCTGAACTGGGGTGGCAGAGTGGGCTAAAGAACGGTGATGGATCAAACTCTGATCTTTTGACTGGGTGAGAGTGTTTGATTGGTTCAGATGCTCCGTCCATCACCACCCCCTTTTGTACCGCTACTACCAATAGCATCTCTTTATATAGGTCATCACTTTTTTTACATTTTTCTTTTTTTTAAACCAACATCTGTTTTCTCATTGGCTGAACATTCATCATGTGATATTTTTTAAAAGTGCTAGACGTAATGTGCAAAACGTAAGGTCAAGTAGACTTCTGAACGAAATTTCATTTTTAAATTTTTGGTTTTTAGACAGAAAGTTAGTTGTTTCGGTTAAAAACATAATCTATTATTGCATCAATGCGCTCAATTTGATGGCAACAGTTAAGAACATGCAATTCATATGTAAATCTCAACATACTGTTGTTTGTCCAAACTTGCTTCATAATGCATGATTTGTACACATCATTTCTACATGGGTGAAGTATCATAGATGCATAAATGCTTGACTGCAATAGATGCACACATTAACCTTTTAAAATTTCATAAGGCAAAATAAATATAGATAAATAATGGAACATTCCAAAATTAAATACATAAATGTATATAAATATATCTATTAAAATGGTATTTTATATAAATAATTACATATATGTACATCTAACCCCTGTGATTGTATACTTGTTGAGCTGTTGTCACATGTTATTCTACTCAAGTATTTAACCTAATATTGTCAATGCCAATATCACACTCGGGCAGTATCCCTTACCCCATCTTCAGCTTACTGTATCTTGCAGGACCTTGTTACCATAAAGTGCTAATGCTAAATTTGAAAAAAGTGAACTGTGCCTATCAGTGCAAACTGACTTAAAAAAGTAGTAAAAATAGAAAGGAAACATTTTTTGGGTTCGAGGGAAAGGAGCAGTTCAAATTTTATATATTTACAACGATTAATAATAATCATCAACTTCATGTTAACTTGGGACAAAGGTGAAGGACATGTTGGGGTAAGATATCCTATTCTCCCCAGTAGGTTTGTTTCAAAACTTCTAATCTCACATGTTGGGCCATTATTTAAGATTTTAATTTTACTGGCTAGTTATATCCTCATCTTTGATTGGCCTACACTCTACTATTGTTTAATCATAGTAAACTAGCATGTAGTTCTTCCGAACTGTTAAGCCCGTTTGGTTGCTTACTATCAAGACTGAGAATGTAACTAATTTCTAAAATTCTAAGGTTCCTCTCTCTGTCTCCTCCTCGTTTGTTTTTAGGGACAGAGTCAATGAGATAGTATTCGAGGTCCTTAGAGTTGCCATTATGACACTCAAAAAAATGTCTGGCCACTGGGTATGCCTGATCGTGGTTCTTGATGGCCCTTATGTGTTGGAGTACCCTCTTGTGTCCAGTCAAGGTGGTACTACCGATATATTTTAATCCACAGGGGCACTCCAACACATATACCACATGATCAGTTTAACAGTTGAGACTCTTGGTGATTTCTCTATTAGGACCTCCAAATGGTGTAGAGAATTCAGTCGTATTTACTCCATGTTGGCAGGCTTTACAAACCATACACTTGTAAAATCCCTTTCTCTGAGCAAGCCAAGAGCCCTTGCCTTGCTGCCCACATGGGTCATTCACCATAAGGGTGTCCTTCATTGATACCCCTCTTTTGTAGGTAATCATCGGATTTTTGGGGACAGTCATACCAATTATCGGATCCTGCTTGATGAAATGCCAGTTTTTTCTAACGATCTTTCTGACTGCTAGGTGTTCTTTATTGTAATCTAGGATAAACCTGAATACATTTGGTGTCTCATTTTTGATTGTAACATTTTTTCTAGTTGAGACCAAGGTTTCTCTTTCAACCTGATTACATGCGGTAAGGGCTTTTTTCAGGCATGTGTCACTATATCCCCTTTCCTTGAATCTAGTCAAGCATTCTCCCTGAGCTATTTCTGCCATCTCGTCATTGCTTCGTAGTAACTCCCCGTAGGGGATGCTATGTACCAGGTGTATCGGATGGGCACTGCTGGCGTGGAGAATCGCATTGCCTGCAGTGGTTATACTCCAACTAGAAATCTTCGCTCACAACTCATGGCAAGAGCAAGAACCACTCGGGTGAAGAGAGCCAGGATGGGAGAGCGAGCCTTCTCTCTTATAGCCGCAACTAAGTGGAATGAACTCCCCGTGGCCCTTCGACTCACGAACTGCCACTTGTCTTTTAGGAAACATCTGAAAACCTTCCTCTTTCCTAAACCAGACGAATCAAACACGATTTATGTCTACCCACCATGCACAATAACTTCTACAGCGCCGTGATATCCTATTCTGGATGATTGTTAGCGCTTTATAAGAAACTAAAATAAATAGATTTGCGATATAATCTTGTCTCTAATCTCTCCTGGTCAATATAGATTTCCACATCGAGAAATGTTATTGATGTGGAACTAATAGTTGCAGTGAAATTTAGATTTAATTCATTCTGGTTCAAAGTTGTAATAAAAGCTTTTGCTTCCAGTCCACTGCCCTGCCAAACCAAGAAAAGATCATCAATAAATCTCCACCAGCATTTTACATGTTTTGCTAATGTCTCTACATGTTTTGCCATGAGGACCTGCTCCTCCCACCAGCCCATGTGTAAGCAAGCATAGCTGGGGGAGAAGCTGGCCCCCATGGCTACACCCCTGAGTTGTTGGTATATGACATCCTGAAACATGAAGATATTGTTAGTTATGCACAATTCGATCATATTAATGAGCATTTTACTGTGTTCATTATAGATGTGTCTTTTTCTCGCCAGGTAATATTTAATTGCCCTCAGTCCATCACTGTGTTTGATTGATGTATACAGTGAGGTTACATCTAATGCAATCAGTAGGTATTCACTGTCCCCCTCAAAATCTTTCATCTTGGTTAAAAAGTCACCCGCGTCTCTAATGTAAGAGTCCAAGTTATGAACAAACTTTTGAAGAAAAAAGTCCACGTAAATGGACGTATTTTCAAAAATACTGTTCCTGGCCGAAATGATCGGCCTTCCAGGTGGTTTCACTCTGTCCTTATGCACCTTAGGAATAAAGTACAGGATTGGGATGGTGGGATATATATATATATATAAAACCAAGTATTCACCAAAGGATTTCATCGCACACCGCTATTAGTACCGGCACCCTCTGTGAGAAGAGTGCATCACCACGTATATGTGTGTGTGTGTGTGTGTGTGTGTGTGGCTGTCATCAGTGATGTAGTCAGTGATGTCCCCGACCATATCATGAGTGATGTAATATGTGAGGTCATAAGCAGTGCATTGCGGGGACTTAAGTTATAGTTAGCTCAGGTAATTATAACTGCTGAATTTCACTGGTTTTGTTTGAGTGAAATCTTAGCCTAACTATAAGGTTATTGTAACCTTTGTTTTTTTCAGTGAATTTCTAAGGTTTTTCAAATTCTGTTTCCTAACTATAATGTCCTTGTAACTTTAGTTTTTTTTATGGGCATTTCTACGGTTTTTTAGCTAGTAGTTGCATTTGCAGAGTGGTGGCAAAAGGGGGTGGGACGTCCAACCAGCTGTTAAAAATCCCACTGTATGGAACTCACTGGGGGTAACAGGAGGGGTTCTTGCCCCCCCCAAAGTCCCTCAGCATCCAAGAGGACTTCATCCCCCAACCACAAATGCTCCAGGAGTTGTGTTTCCAGAGTGACAGAGAAAGGGGGCATGGGCTCTGAAGACCTCTCAGCAATTCCTCTGTGTGGGACTTACTGGAGTGAACAGGAGGGGTAGGTGGCACCCAAGGACCCTCAAGTGCCAAGGGGACTTCATCCCTGAACTAGTAGTGCACAAGGAGGCATGTTTTCAGAGTGGTGGAGAAAGGGGGCATGGCCTCCAACAAACTTCTCAGCAATCCCATTGTGTGGGACTTACTAGAGGTAACAGGAGGAGTACTTGGCCCTTCAAGTACCGTCAGGAGTAAAGTGGACTTCATCCCCCAACCAGTAGTTCACCTGGAGGATCGTTGGCAGAGTGGTGAAGAAATGAGGTGTGGCCTCCAAAGACCTCTCAGCAATCCCACTGTCTGGGATTTACTGGAGGTAACAGAAAGGATTCTTGGCCCCCAAGGACCTTCAGCTTCCAGGGGACTTGACCCCCAGCAGTGCAGCAATAGGCAATTTTGTAGAGTGGTGGAAAAAGGGGACGGGCCTCCAATCACCTCTCAGCAATCGCCCTGTGTGGGATTTACTGGAGGTAACAGGAGGGGTTGTTTTCCCCCAAGCCTTTTTTGAATGGGGGAGCTGCGCTCCGTGCCCCCCACCTTGGGCTGATTTCAGCCCTGAGCACCCCATCCCTGGTTCCTGGCCATTTGTTTGTTTTAAAAAAAAATTAAATGGAGAAGAACTGAGTGGCTCCTCTACCGGACTAATTTCGACCCTAGGGACCCCATCCCCAGGGCATAGCCTTCTTATTTTAAAAAAAAAATAATAATAAGAGGAGAAGAGGGGCCCTGCCCTGCCATTGTTGGCCTTGGCAACCCCATCTCCCGGGGCCTGGGCACCCACTCACCACTGATGGGAATCACAGGGGAGCCAGAAGGCCCTCGCTGTCGCAACCGGCTCCCCACCTTTTGTGAGAGCCGCCATTGTTTTTATAGACAGGGGCTACTGAACATGCAGATCCCTCTCTGTGAAAGCAATTCTGCTCCACTGCAAGCAAGCACAAGCATTTTTTATGCTCCGGGGAGTCTGTGGTCCCCAGGGCTGCAAGGGGATCCATGTGGCGCCCCCACATTAATAGAAATTAAAGCTCCGGGGAGGTGTCACCCCAGGGCTGCAGGGGGTTCCAGGCGGTAAAGCCCGGGGACGTGGTGGTTGCTGGGGCTGGGGGCGTTCTGAGAGGCCCCCCATTTAAAAAGTAAGTAAGCCCCAGAGAAGTTGTGGTCCATGGGCCATTGGGGGGCCATATGGACCTCCCCCGCATTCATTCATTAAGAAGCCCCGGGGAGGTAGTGATTCCCGGGGCAATATTAATCACCACTATAGGGGGCTCATGCACCCCACTCCCTTATTAAAAAAGCCCCCAGACCTTGCCCCCCCGGGTCTCGATAATAAACAAAGCACGGAAGACCGCAATTCCATTTTTATCATATCTACCCATCCCCCTTTTCATTTTTGACTGTTTTTTTCTGGGACTCGGCAAGTGTTGGCAGCCAATCAGATCTTAGCAGAGATCGAGAGGAGTTGTGGCTACTCCACGTCACTATATATACAATTGAAACTTTCTTTAAATATTATAATGCAACTACTGAACGGATTTACGCCAATTTACCAAAAGAGACTTCCTGAACCAACAGCTACGTTCTGCCAAATTTGATGCAATTCTGTGCAGCAGTTCGGGCTGTAGCCATGTCTAAAATTCCCTATGGAAATCAACCTGGGGAAAGCACGTTTTGGGACATCCGATTTTTCTCAGCCCCTGCTTGATGGATCACTATGAAATTTTCAAGACTGCAGCTGACTCATCATTTGATTCATCAAACATCGCCAAAGTTATTGGCAAATGAAAAACTACATCTGCCAGTAGGTAATATATACACACACTCATATACTTACCTAACTATACTTCCCATGCGTGGTAAAGGCTTATGCGTAGAAAAAAGTTGCATGGTAAATAAGGCATGGGAAAAACATTGGGGCATATTATCAAGGGTGGCGATAGTGACTTATCACCGCTTTAGCGGCCGTTTTCGGCCGCTAAGCGATGATAATTCTATCGCCCTATTAGCAAGCTGTCGCTAACAGCAGTTAGTGACAGCTTGTAGGCGGTAGTGAGCGGTTTGGGCCCGCTTTGCATGTCAGCGATATTTATCGCTAATGACATGCAAAGTGGGCGTACCCAACCTGTTAGCGACTAAAAGCAGTCGCTAACGTCGCTATCGCCTATTAGCAAGGCAGGCGTAGCGATGGAAATATTTGCGCGAAAATCTCCAAAAACTAACATCTGCCCAGACCAGTTCTTAGCCATGTTATCCAATGGGAGGTGGATAACATGGCTAAGAGCATTTCGTCGCTAATGCGTGAATATCGCTGTATTCTCAGCAATATTCACACATTTCGCCGCTATTGCCGGAAAATTTATCGCTTTGTAGATAAACGTTGCTAATAGCACGTTATCTCAGCGATAAATTCCAGCGATGCTCAGCGATAAAAAATCTTTGCTAAGCCTATTTAGCGATAAATATCGCTACTTGTTGGTAATATGCCCCATTGTGTGGTAATGCTTGCATTGTAAAGGCTGTTTTCCATACATGACACACTTTGTATTCCTTAGAGATAGAACAAAAATATTTTAAATCTATTTTTGGGTAATTACACTTAAAAGAAGTTTATTGCTGTCACTATAAAAGACTTTTTGACATGTTGAATGAGGAACCTGAATCAGAAAACGTTTAACTATTTTTGCTTATAATTGGTTTCCATTTTACACCTAATATCTCAGAGAGAATGTGTATGTGACTGCAAGAATTCAATCATATAGTAACAAATTGCCCTATTATAATTTTGAAATATTAAGACTGTTCTGCTTTTTAGCCAAAAATATTGTACACATTGGGAATTTTGAGTAAACACTTAGAATTTTGAAATCAAAACAAGAAGTATTAGAATTTAACCTGCAGTTGGCAAAAGTGTCCGCAGTAGCTATTGCCGTCTTACATGACATGTGACTATATAGCAGCTATGCACTCTGAGCCAGGGTGGTGCTACATAAAGATTATGGCGGGCACCCGCTTCGTGGCACAAGTGCAATTGCCATATTAGGGTTGTACATTGCAACAAATTGAAAAAGACCTTTATGCCTGGGGGAAAGAAGATCCTAATGTCAAGGCCGTGCACCAAAACCGCTCAATGCCTACAGGAACACCTGCCTGCAATGCTTTCTATGTCTGCGTCTACATTGTGCTGCAGCTTATAAACAGCTGTACATCTCAAGCAGGCAGGGTTAGCAAGTGACGAAGAGACAAGATTAGTGACAGTTACAAATGGCGCTTTCCTTTGTCGTTGACATCTGATGAGAAAACTGGGAACATGGATGCCTGGGAGAATTATCAGGACAACACGATCTATCGCTGAAAAAACTGCTCTGTCTTTGTGAGCTTGATGTGGATAGATTGGTGTGTTTGTATTCTAATTATCTTTCGGGTAAGCTGACAAAAATAAAGCTCCTTATTTTAAAACTAATGGAACATATGCCATATTGAACAATTACTCATCAGGGATCTTAGTCATTCTCACACAAAAATAGGTTTCACAGTTTTGCTCATTTTCCTGTCAGCAGAATGTTGCCTTTGAGACTGGAGACTTGTGATGTCAGATAACAATGTTTACTAATAAAACGCAATGATAATTATTGCTCGAATTAGTTAAAGTAGGTCATATTTTTCAGCAAAAAACCCTCTCATGAACCGTTTAACAGAAAACCAAACAACATTTTTACAGAGGAAACGATGGGTAGAAATAAAATCGAATCTGTAAAATTCACCAATAGATCAATGTGATTTTGCTCCAGTACACAATAATAATATATGTTTGCATATGCTGCTCATTTGCCAAAGCTACGGGATGCAACAGGTTTTACTATGAGCGAATGTAATGCTTCTCCTTTTAACATCCTCTGGTTTAAAAGCTGAGGATGCTTTAGCACATTTCGCACTCATAAGCTGCAGATTACTAGATGTCAGAGGCACGAGTTAAACGAACTGATCTAATGTCACAATTTTGTTTGGAAACACTGTAAACCAGGAAGTAAAAATTATATTGCAGTGCATTTGCTGTGTTCACATGTCAGGAAACGAAAACATTTATTTTGTCACCTTTTAAGATGTGATAGATGCTAGTGAGTTTGAGTCAAATATCAATTTCTAAATTCCTTATTACAAATTAAGCATTAGTGGTGCATACACCTTTGCTTCATTAATGGATCTGATTTTTTCAGTAAGGTCCTCCTACATCTATTCAACCTTATGCGACCATGGGCCATATCATGTACAGATGTACTGTATTTTCGCAGAGCCCAGCGCCTTTTTTAAGTGTATGCACTGTGTAAAGCAGAAATGTATACCTCATATTTTGCCCATGTTACTTCACGGACTCTGTTTATGTGCTGTCTACAGTACATGCAATACCGCAGGGACATTCAGAGTTTAATACATGTGCTTTAGACAATGCAAATACATCAAAAGATGTGCTCCGATCTGTGCTGAACCAACAACCTCTTCATGATATGGCCAAACATAGTAGAAACACTCCCATTTAAGCCTATTACATATCACGCCTTGGATGATGCAATTAATTATATAACAGACTAATAAATTTGCCTTTCACACTTGTGCAAGCCCTTGCAGTTTGTTAGCTGTTTGTTTTCCAGTATTATAAGTATTGCATTGTACTAGTTTGCCACACCAGTAGACCTGGTTACTGTAGTGTCCTCACCAGCCCGGGAGCATGTAACAGACCATGCCACACATGGAGACATTGAAGCCAGCACAGAACAGGGCCTTAGAGATGGTATGCCTGAAGCAGGTCCTAGCGAACAGCTGACGGTGTTGGGAAGAACTCCATCATAAGCGTCAGCCAGTCTAGTAAATAGTTACAATGCTGCTGCCTTCTTAAAGCCACCAGCACCCTTTCATACAGCCAAAAAGCAGAATATTGGCACCAGGTGGACTGCCTGGACAGAGACATGTGATGATGTAATTGATGCAATTGAAGAAGCAGATAACAAAAAGCTGATCAAGTACATTAAAAATCTTGCTGGTGAAGGTAGAAAAAGAAGTCATAAAGAAAATGCCCCAAGCTGACAAAACAGCATAGCAGTCAAATTAAAGTAGCTTTGAATCTCAAGTTCAATCCAATGCCAAATATAGATTATGAAAGGTACATCTTCATTCAAGAATGACACAAAGCTGGTGAGACCCTTGACAAATTTGTTGAGAGAATGGATACGTCATCTAACACTGTAAGTTCAATTAATTTAATGATGAGGAAGCTATACACCTTAGAGTGATTGACAGATACTTGTCAAATTTGTTCAGACGATGAATGCTGGGAGAAACTCTTAGTCTAGAGCACATTCTCATGTCTGGCCGAGCTGAGGAGTGTGCTGATCGGCAAGCTGCTGACATGGAGTCATGAATGTGAATAGCAAGTCAAAGCACAAAGCGGAAGGATGCAGAGTGAATCAGAAAAAGAAGCTGCGCTTCATGTGGGCATTTTCGTTTCCACACAAAAGTAAATGTCCTGCCATTGGGCAAATCTGTAAAGGCTGTGGACAGTTGGAACAGTATGCAAGGTGAAGCAGAAATTATGTGTGTCATGGCACGAAAACAAAATGGCCACATGAATGTTTCAGAAGCTACGTTCGATGTACGCTCATAAGGCCAAGGGACCACATCAGCTGAGGCAAATCTACACAATACAAAGTCGATCAACATCTATCTAAATCATCGTGCAACAGTTTTTTCATATCAAGGTCAATTAAAAGTAAAGAAGATGGTTGTGCCATGTCGATGTTTACCTCAGATAAAAGTGTGCATGTTAGACTGGCTTCATGTGAGGAAAAACACAGGCCCAAAAGAAGTCAACAAGATCAAGCACCAAAGTCATTCACACCTTCTTCAAAAATCACACTAAAGATCAATGTTTGTTGAATACCTTTAATTATTTGTGGTGGTGCATCAATAAATATCATGCGTGAGGTGAAATTGGATGTACTGTCTCCATTGCCCCGACTTATGCCATCAAAAACTAACATTTATATGTGGTCTGCATCAACACCACTAAATTCCCCAGGTTCATTTGTGACAACGATCAAGCATAAGAAAACAAAGGTACAAGAACCCATTCATGCACTTTATGGTATGGCATTAAGAACTTGTTTACTTACTTTCAGCACCGCTTCTGATATGAGACTGACATCTGTGAACATGAATGTGCTTGCAGTAAGTCAATTCCCTTCGTTGTTTCATGGGTTGGGAAAACTTAAGACTATGAAAGTCCAATTACACAATAATGAGGATGTCCGTCTTAATCCACAAGGACACAGACAAGTTGACTATCACTTACAGGAAGTGTTGAAAAAGAACTTGAATCCTTACTCAAACACAATATCATTGAGTGGTCCACTGGTCCAACTCCATGGTTTTCTCTCATAGTGGTAGTATCCAAAAAGGACTGTGAAGGAGCTGTACGGATCTGTGTGGATATGTGTCAAGGGAACAAAGCAATTGAAAGAGAACAACATCCAAGTCTGCACATTGCCAATATGATAACACAATTTAATGGTGCCAATGTAATCTCTCTCCTTGATCTGAATAAAAGATATCAGTTGGAACTCGAGGAGAAGTGTAGATACATTACATCCTTTTCTAGACATATTAGTCTGTTCCGTCACAAAAGACTATATTTTGGTGTGTCATCAGCTGCAGAGCTTTTCAAAGACGTCATTCGACATATCATACAGTCTGTCATCAATGCTTTCAATTATAGGGATGACATATTCGTTTTCTGAGCTACTCAGCCAGAGCATGACAAAGCTCTCCCCTAAGTGTGCCAGTTGCTCACTGATGCCAGTTTAACTTTGAAAGTTAAAATTCTTTGGCCATATCTTTTCTGATGGAGGCATGCCGCCCAATCCAGCTAAAGTGCAAGCACTGTCAAAAGTCAGTCCCCCACAAGATGTTTCCATGTGGTGTTCATTCCTTTGCATGGCCAGCCATTGCTCGAGATACATACAAGACGTTGATGCTTTCAGTGTACGATTAAGAAACTTGATGAAAAAGAATGTTTCTTTTCTTTGGTCACGTGAAGGCGAGAAAAAGCTTCCAGAAAATAAAATAAGCTATTGAGAATGCTACTGAAATGGCATACCATGATCCCACATTTCATACTGAGATTGTTGTTGAAGCTAGCCCTGTTGGTTAAGGAGCCATCCTTGCACAGCACAGCAGACACTCCAATGCCGAAGAAAGATTGTGGCATATGCAAGTTGAAGTGTGCCCCAAACTGAAAGTGATTATTCACAACTGAGAAAGAAAATTTCGCAGTGGAGTGGGCTTGTGAACATTTCCAAGTATTCTTATATGGGAAGCCCTTCACATTTGTGACAGATTATTAAGTATTGCTAACTATCTTTGTCTAAGCCTTCCTTATAGAAACCTGGCTCAAAGACCACTCAACGGCTTTTCTTGACGTTCTCACCCCCCCCCCCTGGCTTTTCTATCATTAGGAAAGACAGACATGTCAGAAAAGGGGATGAACTCCAGCCAGTGACCTATTGATATTCCCATCACTGAGGTTACCTAGGTCATGATATAATTGCACTCTGAGGTATTTAAATGTGGTGTAGCACCATTGCAGTCCGCCGTCCATCCGGACCCCCTGTTCTGGTTCCGGGACTGGGGCCAGCGGGTATATGCATGATTTGGTTCAATTTACCTTGAGGTCAGATATCTTGCCAAAATTGTCCAATAGCGATATCAGGGCTGGGACCGTGGCAGCGGCTTCACGTAGATATACAAACTCATCATCTGCATGCAGCTACAGCATGGTATTCACCCTGAGCCGTCATCTCCCACTGTTGTGCATGTAGTTGTTAGCTACATGTCAAAGGATCTATTGCCAAAGCGAATATCAATGGGTATAGGGTGCAGCCCTAGCTGTCAGTTTCGCATACAGGAGAAGGTTCCGGGGCTGGCATTGGAACCGTTTTTGGCATTTTAGTTTGGTCTATTTCTCATTCCCCCAAGAGAAGCCAAATGTAGTCCCATTCCAGGGTGTCACAGGCCTATTCTATGTCCAATGACACCGTGGTCTGTCCTCAAGTCCCAGGTTCAGTGAGGAACCCATGTGACTCAAGCTACATATGTGTATGACGGTATTGCAGCCCGGTATAAACTTGGATTGATCCACCTGTACCACTAGATCAATAACAGAAAGCAATCTATTGGCCAACACCTTCCCCAACACCTTACAGTCAAGGTTCAAAAGTAACTATGGGACATGTAAGGGATCTCAACTTGCTATAAGGACCACAATTAACTCCTCTCAGAGGGATTGAGGTAACTGATCCAGCTGTCTGGCTTCAGTGAAAACATCTAGGAATTTTGGGGCAAGGTCTGTGGCATGCACAGCGTAGTACTCAATTGTAATCCAATCCATGCCTAGGATTTTGTTCCGAGCTATCTGATAGCCAGTAGGATTTCCTCCAGTTGGAATGGAGCTTCCAGCTCAGCCTGATGAATTGATGTTAGCCAGAACAGCTGTAGATCTCGCAGGAATTCCTATATATGCGTGGAAGAGGGGGCATGAACTGCCATATACAATAAGCAGTAATGCTCCATAAAGTCAATATTAATTGCTGCTTGTGTATTGACCACTACACTGTTGGGTAATCGATTGGCCCCAATCCATTGATCTTCCCACACCAGCCAAGTTATTAACCTGCCCGAAATCTCTCCCTCTGCGTGCATGAGAGCAAGGCGTCATCTGTAATCATATTTTACTTGCCATGCCTTCGACTCTCTGTGCTCCTTACATCAGGAATGCAACCGTTCAAGTTTGCCAAGTCAGTTGAAAGTTTTGGTCTCCATTGTCTGCATCTCCCGCTCAAGTGTGAGTAGTTCTGTGGCTAAAACCTCACAGCTCACCCACGTTGTCCCCATACAATGTCCTCTCACAACTACTTGTGGGCATCCACTCCACTGCCATAGTTAGTGCTGTTTCCATACTCAGCTCAAAATAGGTAGTAATCTCAGTAGATAGGGCATCTTTCAAGGGAGTGCCCAAGAGGACCTTCATTTAGAGCCTCCATGTTCAGATCCGGGGCTGTGGCCTCAACCAATGGATAGTGACCGGCAACGGAAAATGGTCGGATAACATGCAAAATAATTGTGGAATAACTGTGGAACAGTATTTTAGTTGTTTTTAATGCTTCCATTTAGTTTTATGTTGGCCCGCTAGATTATTTTGGGCTCTTTGACTCTTTCAGCCCTTCCGCTACCGGCTCGTTGGTTTCCCCGGGAAGCGGTCTAGTTTTTTGCTTGTGAGTCAACTGCTGCACTACAAGGCAGATTGGAGGGTGGAGGGGGTGTGCTCAACCAAGCAGGCTGGAGCAGATGTGCACAGCGGGCGTACATAAGGCAAGCCCGTCTGCGCCCGTCCGTGTCCGACCGGGTCCAGGGGCCAGGACCCCTGGTCAAAGGTTGGTTTACTAGGTAGAGGAATTGTTGGAGCTGAAAGGCATGGATAGGTCATGGCACATGCATGAATCAGTGGAAGGGAAGCTAGGGGTGGATAATCGGTTAATCTGTAAGGGGGAGGCAGAGAGGAATCGCACTCAGGCTCAGAAGTCAAAGGGTGCGGGGATGGTCTAAGGGCCATAGTGTTGAACACAAGGTCCCTTCAGAAACCCAACCTGGAAGTTTTCTCATTACTGCAGGAAGAAGAGCCAGATATACTAGCAGGAACAGAAACTTGGCTGGAAGAATGCTCAAGGCCAGATATAGTGGCATTCCTCCCCCGGATTATGATGTTCTGATGCATAACCAGCAGGGTGGGAAAAAGGGGAAGGGTTGGCTATGTTCAGCTGCAGGCATCTGAATACAGAAGGGGTCATAGCAGAAAGCCTGAATGGAGCAGAGGTCCTTGGGGTAAAAATAAGTTTAAAGTCATCCTATTTGATAGTGGTGGTGGTATACAGCCCCCGCCCTACCCCTTCATTTAATGACCTGTTTACCAAAGTGGCTAGCGATCTGTGTTCTAGATACCAACAGGTCATGGTGGTGGGGTACTTCAACTACCACTGAGACCAAGTCACTAGAGAGCCCCAGGCAGTAGGTTTGGATAGGTGTTGACCATGTTGGGGGCTACAACAACAACTTGTGGAAACCCCTACCCATGACAAGGGCCATACTCTAGACCTTACCTTGACAACTTTGCCCCCTGCAAAATTAATAGAGACTACCATGCAGTTTGTCAGATCACTACCGGGTCAGTCTCACGATTCTACTGCCCAGTCAGCCAAAGCACCTACCCCCAGAGTGGAGGACGGTACGGAATTGGAATAAAATAGAAGAAAACATACATGGGGAGGCATTAAAAGAGACTACGCACCTAGGGATACAGGTGGAGGATTTAGATCAGGAGAGTGAGAGGGTCACAAGAAGGTTAAACAAAGCCATTGACAAGGTGGCCCCAGCGCGGAGAGAAAGAGTAAGGAATAAAGGTAAGGGTGTCCCTTGGTATACGGAGGAACTAAGAGGAAAAAAACAAACGTTATGTCAGTATGAAAGGCAATGGCCAAATAAGAACCATATGCCTTTAAGGAGTATAAAGTAATGTTAGTCCTTTATAAAAAAAGCTATCATTGTAAGGAAGTCAGGGTTTTATGAGCTAAGGATTAGGAAGGCTAAGGACACATAGAAGGAGACTTTTAAAGTGTTGAGGGAACTGAGCCAAAAGCAGGAGCCGAAGGCTACTGCCAACTTGGAGGATTGCAATAAGATACAGAACTTCTTTCTAAAGAAAGTTAAGAATATCTTAACAGATATAAGTGAAACCCATATCAGTCCATGCCCCCTGCTAATAAAGGAACCACCTGACTTTGAGAGTGAGACATTTTCAGTATTTCCAACACTAGGTCTAGACTCCTTATCACACATTATGGCTTGAGTTGAAGCAGGGTCACCAGAGGATCCTTAATCACCCAAGGTGTTCAAGATGACCATCCCTGTGGTGAGGATGGAATTGCTCTCCTTGCTAAATTACTCCCTGGCAACTGGGAAGGTCCAACTTGATTTCAAGGAAGCAATGGTGACTCAGTTATTGAAGAAAGCAGGGGCAGACGCCAAAAATCGGACAATATCTAGGCTCCCCTATCTGGCCAAGGTAGTGGAGCAACAAGTGCTCAGAAGTCTCTCCCTGTTTCTAGAGGAACATCTGCTTCTCCATGTGTGGCAGGTAGGCTTCAGGGCACACCGTATTACAGAGCTGGTGATGCTCTCGGTGCTGGATGAGCTCAGGCTTGCAGCCAATAAGAAGAAGCCTTCAACGCTGACCCTACTGGATCTTACAGCCGCATTTGACACGGAGGACCACGCTTAGTTGCTGAACCAGATTCAGAAGTTGGGATTCTCTGGTGTGATGTTTCAATGGATTTCCTCCTTCCTGAAGGATCGGACACAAAAGGTTCAGTTGGGTGGATGTGTGTCCAGCAAAGGAGCACTGTCCTGTGGAGTCCTTCAGGGTTCCCTGCTGTCCCCACTGCTTTCTAACGTTTATCTCCCACCACTGCTGGTGGCATTAGCACAAATCGATTGACAATTGTTTAATTATGTGGACGAAAGATTGAAAACTCTGTGCAAGCACAGTCTAGCATACAGAACATCCTGAGGTTCACAATGAGCTGGATGACTGCTATTTTGCTGAAAGTAAACCCGAAAAGACCGACGTTTTAGCAATCGCTGTGGGTCATAATCCCATGTCAAACCTCTTCTGGCCACAAGAGTTAGGCACCACACCTATACCTGTGCCCGTTGTGAAGAGTCTAGGCTTTAAGTTGGACAGTAAGCTGACATTGACAAGCCAGGTGACTACAGTGGTAGAAGTTTGTGTAGGCCTTCAGAGCCAACTCCGGAAATTGGTACCACTCTTATCAATTCCAATTATGTGAAATGTAGTGACGGCTCTGATTGTGTCGTGACTGGACTACAGCAACACGCTATAAATTGGGCTTCTGGCAAAGCTGTTAGAGAAGCTTCAAGTTTTAATGAACGACATGGCAAGACTAATCTTTAAGCTCCCAAAATAATCAGATGCCCCACCACTGCTGCAATAATTCATTAGCTCCCAATCAAGAAGAGGACTAGGTTTAAGGGCCTATGTATTGCACATAAAGCCCTGTATGGGACTACTCCAGAATATATCAAGGACCGCCTAAGGGGATACCTTGATTCCGATCAACCAAGGCAAGCCTGTTGTCCTGTCCATGGTTTGACAAAGTCATCATGGGTGGACGAGCTTTCTCTGTATTGATTCCCCAATTGTGGAACAAGCTGCTGAAGAGTATGCACAGAGAAGCCACTCTCCTTCCATTCAGGAAAAAACTAAAGACTTTTTTGTTCACAATGGCTTTTGGAGAAGATAAGCTCTGGCCGAGTAGGCATTATGACAGGTAACTGCTGATGTTGTTCTGTAATTTTCCTACAAGCGTTAAGAGTCAGTTATTGATTACACGCTATACAAATGGTATTCAACATAACCTAATATAACTTAAGTGTAAGATACTCTGCTCCTGTAATTCACCCCCCAGGAAGTCACTGTATAGGAAAAGGTCCAGCCTTGAGTAAATACCATGGACCAGGGTATAAAATGAATACTTGCCTTATGTGGGATGAAGCAAGTGCCATACGTCATGCAGACAGTTGCAAGCCATCCATTTCCTAAGGTGTTGTGCATTTCGAACACAGGTGGACGTCTGGAGGAGAGAGACAGAGCAATCCCTGTACATGTTGGGCACGCAATTATAATCGCCACCGACATTCTGGGTGCCTGGGGGTCCCACTGTAGTGCTGATGTAAGAGCATCAAAGAAGGCCGACTGCCCAAAGTGTGGGGTGTATATGCCCAACACTGTGAATGACAGTCGATCTAAGTGGCCTTCCAGAATCGTGAAACAACCTCCCTCATCAGTCCAGTGGGAATCCACCATATATTGAACTCCAAGGGCTATTCAAACTATCACTTCCCTCCCATAGGCTGAGGCTGCAGTTCAATATACTTGTCCCTTCCATTTTGCCTTTACCGTGCCTAATTCCCTATGCATGAGGTTGTTTCTTACAAATATGCAATATGGGCGTGGCAGCACTTGAAATATGAGTGTATTTTATAGCAGATTTGTATATTGAAGTACCCAGGTGTTGCTGTGTGTAGGAGTGTCACCCCTCTGTACCTCACAACTTCAAGGGCCCCATTTGAAGAGCATCTAACAGCCATATAATGAATAAAGATACCCTACAGTAGACATTGTCCGGTCCTGTGAAGAGGCACAGTCGATTCCACTTGCCATGCATAACTTAATATAAAGGAAGAAATATCAGAACAAGAAAAAGAAAAAGAGAGAACAGAACAATTCCAATACCATGCTTGACAGTAAGACTACATGTCCCTGGCCTATAACATCCAAACAAATAACAACAATCCAATTAAAGAGATAACCCATCCAACAAACCCAGTCCATATCGGAAGTCCTACGGGGCATGGCACAAATATGGTTGCAGGTTTCCGTCCATGATGCCCGCCATAGTGCTCACGTCATCTGGCCTAGATCCAGTTGGTGAAGCCATCTCTCATAGGCAGACTAGGTAGCAAATTGCAGGTACAAAACGGAGTGAGACAAGTCAACCTGGACATCAGAGCAGGTCATCTGCCATGCTGGCTGGTATGAATAGACCCCAAGTTATTGTCTTCAAAGAGGTCCCAGACCTGCTGGTCACTGAGCTCGTGTCCAAGAGGCAATGTTGCCTCAAAACCTCAAAGGCGATTGTCCTAAGGAGCAAGGCCTCTGTTACTGCTTGCATTTGCTCCTGGAACACCTTCTCCAGAGTGGGGCTATTGGCCATAGTCCTAGGCCTCCTGGAGCATGGTTTAGAAATTAGCCATTCATCAGACAGGTGGTCTGCACCATTGTCTTTTGCTAAATCTTCAGCATGCAGCCAGGTCTATATGTCTTATGGGGAAGAGAAGAACTGAGTGGAGTCTACATCAACAACTTTGAACTTGGCTGGGTAAAGCAGCGCATATTTCATGGACATGAAGGAAGCTGGCTCTCTATATAGAGCACCAAAACAAGGTACACTGTACAGAGAGTGCAGGCAACACTTATTGGTCTACAGAGGCACAAATAACATGCCCAAATGCTCTCTTTTGTGGTACTGTGAGCCAGCAGTTTAAGCTTATTAGAGGGTAGTGCTAAGCATTTGTTGTACTCACAGAGGCCATAAATGAAACAGACACTCAGGAATAAATCTGTGACCAGTTTAGAAAAATAGCACATATTTCTATATAAATTTCAACACCCAGAACGTTTGGATCAAGTAAGTCCTTTTCGAGATATTGATTTTTTAGAGGTAGGTAAAATGTTCACTTAAATGTGTCTCTCTGAAGTAATGCTTTCCTAAGGGAAAAAGGCTTATACTGCACACAGTTACTTGCAATAGGTTTCAGGGGTCCCCTTCAGGCCTTAAAAGTGGTAGGGGTCCACGCTCCAAAGAACCAGCAGCAGTTAGTCTTTTTCTCTCCTGCAGTAACCGCGTACAATGATGCTGGTAGGGTTGGTAGCTTTGTGCGCTACACCAAAGGAGGGGGGCACCTAGAAACACACTACAGAGGGGGACTTGGGGACATGTCCGAAAGCTCCCAAGGGGTGTTTGGTTTGTGAGGACCCTGGAAGAAAGGAAGCACAGTCGGTTCTCGGAGCCCCAGGCTGGGGTGCTTGTTGCTGAGAGGTTAGGTCTGCTGGGCTTGTGTAGCATGGGCACTCAAGGTTTGGCTGTATCCCCAGTTGAGGGGATAGCTGATGACTCTCGAAGTAGGTCCCTGCAGTGCTAACACCTCTCAATGGCTGCACAGTCTTGGTGTCGTTGGAGTCTGAATTGGACTCAAAGAGGCTTTGGTTGCTGCAAGGGGTCCGGTACTCGAGTATTAGTGCTGCGAGGCTCTGGTTGGTCCTGGCATCTCTCTCTTAGTGGGGAGATGGATTTGACCTTCTGGAGCATGGCTACCCCTTCCTGGGAAGCTGCCACATCAGTGGAACCAGGGGGTAGCAGAATGGTAGACCAGACTTTGCTGTTTGGTGCCTGCAGGCTGCAGGAGAGAAGCTCCTCTACTCCAAGGGTGATTGCTGGCAATTTGTGAAGTGCTTTCAGCCCACCGGGATTCTAGGAAGATGCACAGCAGCAGGACAAGTCAGTTTGTCATGATTGTCGGGACAGGTGTAGGCAGGGTTTGGCACCAAAAAGTCTGCAGCTGGTCCTTAGTTCTTGCTTCCTTTGTGCTCTTCTTTGTACTCTTCTTCTTGTGTCCATCAAATCTAAGTTCCTGATGTCAGGGGTGCCACCTAAATACTCAATTTAGGAGTTTAAAGGGGAGTGTAAGTAGTACCCAATACAGCACTTACATTTGGGGTGCCTACAACCCACATATGACCACTTACTGTGGGGAGGGGGCATAACCCTGACCCAGTATATCTAATTTCATCGAAACCAAGATGGTGGGATTCCATTTTTTGTGTTCACTTCAGGTAGCACATGTTAGGGATTTAACTAGCATGATGGTGAATACGTCTCCTGACTAGGTAATTTTCCCACCTGTCCTGGTGCCAAATGGGCCAAGGGCAGTAGGTGGCATCTCTCCTATCTGTGGGGAGCCAGGGTTTAAATATCAAAGGCAGCAGAGGCCTTTGAAGCCTCCTACCTTAATATGCTGATTACTAGCCATCCTGCTTGGAAGAGGTGACAACACCTCCGGCCGGAGAAGGCATTGTTTCTGTGCTCATGGAGCATCGGATGTCACTGCAGTGGGGGTCAAAAACCCATCTGTGGTGGCTAGCTGGTCTTCACCAGTCAGCCAGTAAACTAGAAGTTGTTAGGTTTTCAGGGGATAATCTAAGGTGCCCGCTGGGTGCATGTTTTAATAAATCCACTACTGGTATCAGCATGGATTTATTAAGACAATGTGTTTGATACCAAACACCATAGATTTCAGTGAAGCTATTATTTAGCTGGGCTTCCCTGTTCATTTGTACTATCTAGTAATTGAAGTGGACAGTACAGGGGCATATCTGTCCGTGCAGATATGACCACACGTAATATAATGCACTCTGCCTTAGGAATGGAAAGCCTGCTGCAGGGGTGACATACATATTTTCCATGCGGTGTCTGCGTGTGCCATCATTTCATGCAGTCTGAATAAGTTTAATGGTGGATCCCTTTCAGTAGTAAAATACATGCTGCAACCCATCGGGACCCTTTTTAGTACCCATGCCCTAGGTACCAGAGGTACCATTTACTAGGGACTTACAGGGGTGCTAAAGGTCTTGTCAGTTTGGTTTTGGGAAAGTCAGTCAAACTTACATCAAACACCAGGCAAAAAATGAGGGTGACCATGTCAAAAAGGAGCAATTTCCTACAGTGCAACTTTCGCTTAACTAAAGAATAAGTGTTGTGTTTATGTTGCACTACTGTCGTGAAATCCGAATACTCCTTTATGGTAGCACTCTTGTACCGCCAAGGGCCTTTGGCGAGGAACAATTGCAAGATCAGATCTCTGTCCCTATAAATTAGGAGGTGGGCAATTACTGGTTGCGGACAAGCTCCAGGAGGTGGCAGTCTTCCTGGTATGCAATGTGCCCGCTCTACAAAGAAGAATTATAGCACTCTGCTTTCCAGAAGGGTTGTCATCAACCAGTCCTTCAAGAACAATTCCACATTAGGCCCTTCAGAGTGTTCGGGGAAACGAAGGAAGTAGACATTGTTTTGACTTGAGCGGTCTTCCACATTTGCCGCTCCTCAGTGACGTGAGGTGACTTCTGACTGCAGGTCTTGTATTTGGGACTGAAGGGTTTGTAGAGCAGGCCACAAGAGGTCAGAGTCGATTCAGTGTCATTCACCCTGTCTACTAGCTTGTGATGATCACCCAGAGTAGGTTGACATTCAGGGAGACAGCATTGATTGTGGCCTCCATGGTGGTTTTTGTATCAAGGACGGCTTGTAGTACCTTTTTAAACTGAGAGAAATTACAACAAAGGGTGGCATTGAGGTGCATCAATGAGCTTATGTTCTGGTCCAAGGGTGTCACTGGTGCTGCAGCATCTATGGGTTTCAGGTTCTGACTCTTAGCAACTGGGCAGGAGGGAGAACTTTCGACGAGCAAGTGGTTTCAGCAGGCCCGTAGAGGTCACAAGAATTTTCTCACGGTCACAGCTGGGAATCAAGACAGGGCAGGCCTTCCATAAATTAACCAGTTTAATCAAGTGTTACGTCCATAAGCTCCCCTGCCCACCACAAGGTCTCGAGCAAGCAGGCCTTTGCCAGAGACAGACCAGGCACACTAGGCAGAGGTTAGGGCCTAAGTAGGAAAGCCCAGGATTCGCACACAAGTATGACATTGACCACAATTCCGGATCCAGGGGAGTTAAGGCACTGCAGTGTGTGCGCACTCACTTGATAGAGCGCGCAAGTCACCCGTCTATGAAATTACCATACTCACCTGGTCCCATCATCAATAACTCATAATTTAATCAGGTAACTTTCGCTCTACTACCAGTTATTTTGACCTACTAGGTCCTATACCATTGACTTACCAATCCTTGTCACTGGTACCTGTAAACCTATTAGATCAGGGTGTTAGCATAATAGGAAAAATAACATTTGCACTCATATAATAACCACAGACTCGGGACGTTTTAAACTCTTTATCTAAGTTTCTTAAATGGTCATGATCCACAAATTAAACACGATTAGACACTCAATAATGAAATTCAGAATCAAAATATAACTATGCAACAGATATATTAAACTGATTTCGATCATTTAGCAATAGGGTAAGTAAAGAAAAGGAACATAAAATACGATCAAAATGTTTAACCATTTAACAAAAGGGAAGGGAAAAAAGGAACATGTCAAACTTTTTGAAATAGGAAGGGTAAAGAGAAGGAACATAATATGCAAGCACTATTATCAAATATGTAACATTTAGAGAGGGGGAGAGAAGGAAATAAAACAATGACGAACCCTCACAAATTTATATTAACCTAAGAATGGTGTGAAGAACTAACCCTGGCCACAGGTCAGTTTATAGTACAGAACCCGGAAAGTTGCAGTCGCCAGTAGGCTTGCAGGTGCAGATTCAGAATCAGGACAGGTAAAACCAGATTTGGGTCAGGACAGGACCACCAAAGGTAAAGACCAGCAGCCGCAGTTCAGTTGCAACGCCTGCGCTACTCCCTCTCTGCAGCTAATAGTCAGAACCCCGATTGGGTTATCGATTTCACCAACAAAGTGCTTCGCCAGCACCTCAGCTTCCCGGACCCCGATTGGGTCACTGAATCAAGTCAAGTCAAATATGCTTTATTTGAGATTTCACTCATAAAAGCAAAAACAATCTAAAAATACGATTAAATTAACAATCAATTACAATAAAAAGCAGATAAAAAGCATATTATTTACAATTCATGACTCAGTTTGCAATCCAAGGATTAAAAATATCATATATCTATAATTGACCATTAAAAGTTTAAAAAATGTTAAATCTTACAGTTTCCAGAAAAAAATATCATGGATGGATTTAAACGGATGGTTTACCTAGAAAGAGAATAGTCAAATGACTAGCAGTCTCTGTCCAGTTTGATCATGCAGTATATCAGACAGAGAATAGTCAAGAGACTAGCAGTCTCTGTCTGATCGGCCATGCCCATCCAAGGTATTTGGCAGTTGCTATTAATATCCACATCTCACTACTGGTGCATAGAATACAAGGCAGCTAAACTACTGGTAGTCCCTAAATTCTTGCACATCGGTTTTAACCATACACGTCTTGGATCCAAATAAGCAGCGCAAGAAAACAAGAAGTGACCCTTAGTTTCATTAGCGGATCCACAAACAGGACAGCTAACATTTACGTTACCTTCCCATTTAGCAGTCAAAGATCTAAGAGGCAAAGAGCCTGCTCTCAATTGAAATAGGAGTTTTCGGTCACCTGGCCTTGTTATACAGTCCCAGTAAGATTCCAAGGAAGGATGCAACTTAGCCTCTAAAAATCCTTCAGTCATAGAGCCTAAGCTAGTACTAATCCAACCCCGGGAAGCTACCTTTTCCCAGTAAATTTCTTTTAAGACTCTTTTAGTAGGGAAGGCTGATCCAGCTGGATCTGACCAAAACGAACCCATTCCAAGGTCATTCAGAATTAATTTCAGGGAATTAAGCCACCTGTTTTTATGAAATGTATCCGCTTTAATAATATCTAAAAACCCCTCAGCATAGTATGAAAGCTCAGGCGTGGTCCAGAGTCTTCTCCAATACAGGATTGGTCGAAGTCTGGCCAAGTCTGTAACCGATTTTCTACCCAAGTCATACCTGAGGGGCACCAGTTATCGACCGGAAAAACTTGTTTTCCGAGATTTGTAAGGCAGCCACCTTCTCAAAGCCCCATAGCTCGGCACCATAAAGTGCAGAGCCAAGAGCTTTTGCCTCATATACCTGCAAAGCAGGCTTAACAGGTTTTGTCAGAGACTTTCTGTGCTCGGAACAAATAGCACCTGATAGTTGCCTATGTCTCAATGTAGCGATATCTATGTGATTATTCCAAGAGTTCTTGTTTGAGATGTGAATACCTAAATAAGTAAAAGTGTTCACCACTTCTAAAGGTCGTCCATTCATAATAATTTTGGATTTAAAACTGGGATGGGTGTTAAAAGTCATAAGTTTCATTTTTGTCACATTGACCTCCAAACCATGCTCACAGCAAAATAAATCAAAAATAGCTAATGCTCGCTGAAGACCACTTGGGGTTTTTGATAGGATAAGCGTATCGTCAGCGAACATTAATATTGGCATTTTAATACCAGCTAGTGAAGGGGCATCCAATTCTGCCGATACCATGTGTGATACGACTCCATTTATAAACAATGTAAAAAGAGTAGGGGCCATTGAGCAGCCTTGCCGGACTCCCCGCTCTACCGGGAAATCCGCTGTCTCCAAGCCCGGACCCCCCCATTGAATTGTAGCGAATGTTGATTCATGGAGCCTCATTATTAGAGTCAGTAAATCATCAGGAACACCCAGGTTCTTAAGGACAGACCACAGCTTCAACCGCGGCACTAGATCGAAGGCAGCCCGTAGGTCGACAAAAGCCGCGTATAGGCTGCCCCCGCCCAGCACCACAGTCTTCCATTGCAATAAGTTGAAGCGGAAAACCTGATCCACAGTACTTGTTAACCTGCGGAAACCCGCTTGGAATGGTGACAAAGCATCATTGTCCTCAGCCCAGTCCAGAAGCCTGTTAACAATCACACGCCCTATTGTTTTTTGTATGGTATCAATAAGGCTGATCGGCCTATAATTGCCAGGCTTGGAGCGATCGCCTTTCTTGAACACTGGTATGATTACTGCTCCTCGCCAGGATGCCGGTACTTCTGCACCCCTTGCAATACTATTAATAAGGAGACAGATGTACCTACACCACCGCTCTCTATCATTAATAAAGACGTCGGCAGGAACACCATCCATACCTTGTGTACGCCCGCTATGTACAGTACTCAGGGCCCCCAGGATTTCTTGTGGGCTGAAGAAATTATCTTTAAAGTGAGTGTAATTAATATCAGCTATAGCTGTAAGCTGATTTGGCTCCGCATACTGCGTGTTAAAAAATGTTATCCACTCATCTTCCGGAACATTATTATTTGGGTGTTCGGGTTTCCCCTCACCACCCCATTTAACAATGCTCCAGAACAATCTAGAGTCTTTCTTATCACTAGCTCTTTTTAATTCGGACCAGTGATACTCATCCCAGGCTTTCTTTGCATTCACTATGCTGTCTTTGTATTTCTTTCTAGCAGATTGAATAGCCATAGTATCCCTACTCTTTAGAGCAGCACCTAAGGAATTTCGGGCGTCCCTGCAGTGGGCATTATACCATTTTGCATTCTAGGGCACTCTCTTGCCCTTGCCCTTTACCGGCTTCAAAAAGTAATGTTTAATTATGGTGAAAAGAGTATCATGGATTTCAGTCAGACCCCTCTGCACTGGCCTAGAGTGGTTAAACTGCTCCATAGCTATTATAGCTGTATCAACTTCAATTTTGATATTATCAATTGCCTGTTGATTAGTTACAATGTTTGACCATCTCAGCCTACGCATATTACTACTAGGGACAATTTGAGGTGGGGCAAAGGCACTGGAACAGATTCGCCTATTTGGTAACGACCACCATTTATGCTTAATACACAGAGGATTGTGATCACTCTCACTTCTCCACACAATCTCCATGTCGCTTAACAAAGGCCATAATTTCAAACAGCAAAGTACGTAATCTATTCTGCTCTTGTGCCGCCCGTTGTCAAATGTCATGGAACCATTTTTGTCACTTGGCGTCCTACCGTTTAATGCTCTTAGACCTTTCTCTAAACATAAGGCATTCATACCAATCACATCTTCAGTCCAGCGCAAAACTGGTTTCAACTCTAATTTCGGGACCCCCCAGTGCCAGTCCTCGTCATCCCCAAGGAAATCATCATCATCTGCCATTAGAGGTTCAAATGTTCGATTAAAGTCACCTGCAATGACAGTCGGGTTGTCCCGGGAGTAAACATCAAATAAGGAACCCAAGGCCGCCAGAACCTCTGACCTCCCGCCCCCAGAACTCCTCATACATACATTGTAGATGTCTAGTGTACCCAAAATATCAGAGTTGATTGTAATTAATTGAATGTCTCTATGCCCGGTTTCTATTACTTTGATATCCAGTTTTGATGACTGTCGAACCCAGATGGTTAGACCACCCATTGGTCTTCCTCTTGGGCCTTTAAGGGCTGGCACAAAGTAGTTCAAGTATCCTTGAGCAAAAAGTGGTTCACATGACCAAGAGTTGACAAATCGAAGCCAATCTCCAGAGTCCAATTTAGAACCCAGGCCTGCAATGTTCCATGAAAAGAATTTCCCCACATTGACCACAGTGCCATCCGGGTCCATCGGTAAAGGATTCATTGCATTTACTTCTCCAACAGAACCATCTACTCGCACAAAGGTATTCTCAATGCTTGAACCCAATAAAGTAACAACAGTACACATATCAGACTCAGGATTTACACCAGAATTGGGGGGTAACTTGGAGGGTTCAATCTTTTTACTACTAATCAGATAGTTTGTATCATTTGTTGGGCTTCCTTGGAGAATATGAGTAGCTTTAGAAAAACCAAGATCCTCATCAATAGGAGTGTAGATTGTATTTAACTCAGCAAAGGCATTAAATATACCACTATCTGCCCTCTCAAGTCAATCACAATCATTCAGGTCTGACAGTGCTGCATATCTATTTTCAACACTAATACCCCACTCACTTGATTGTGGAACCCTACCCCAGTTGTTAGTTACCAAGTTCCATTTTGTTTTCAAAATATTTGGATTCACTGAGCTACTTCTCCTATAGAAAAAATCCAAAGTCAGCGGAACAATCTCAGAACTCCTGCGTTGAGGGGGAAGTATATATCTTAAAAGCTCAGAGAGTACTACTGGACTTAAAAAATGCAGGACTACTCAATCTCCTTTTAGTCTTTTTTGTGATAGTTCCTAACCAGTCCACCCTTCTTGCCATAGTGATCTCCCCTGCAAACTGTTGTTTTCCTCTCGGAGATATCAACATATTATTACATAACCAGTGGTAAGCTTTACTAATCAAGGAAGAAGTAGATTCTGTTTGGCCTGATTTTAGTGGAGGCACGTTTGCCAAGAGCAAAACAAGAGGAGAGGCCTCCACAATGAGTTGAACAGGGCCTTGGTCTACACTATTCCCTATAGGGATTGATGGTATATCTTTATTGGCTGCTACCCTAATACCTTTATCTGCTAACTGCTGAGTAGGAGGCGGAATTGATCTCACATCATCACTATTACTCCCCATCCCATCCCTGAGGGTGTTTATCGATGGTACAACCTGTAACTAAAGTTGGTATATTGCCCACCTCCTCCACTGTTTTGTTTAGCAGTCCCCCTAGTCTATTTACCTCAGCTGCTAATAGGTCAATTTTAGCTACCAAAGGTTTAATTATTGATTTGATCTTTGAGTCAATCATACTCACTAGCTTGTTAATCAAATCATCACCCAATATCTCCTTCTCGCCTAGTTCTCCATTCACTTCAGATATAACAGCGGCTTTCAGTGGAGATACAATTCTTTTCCTACTGGAGCGTAGCCCACCTCGCTTACTCTGACCCTTTCTGCATGCTCTTGTGGCTCTAGTCACAGGCATAGATACAGGGGGAGGTGAATCGACTTCTAGCATATTTAGCTGATCACCTGGATCATCATCTAAGTTAACAGCCGGAGATGTAATCAAGTCAAAATTATGATCCGTCACTGAATCTTCTGACAGAGTGCTCCGCAGCACTTCTGCTCTCGATCACCTATTGAGTGCGTTGGGACAGTGACAGGTCAGCTATTCGGACAAGTCGGACAATTTCTCTAGCTAAACCTATGCTAGTTATACTATTTTCCAGGTCAGTGTACCACCCCCCAATGTTGCAAGTGTAAGGATCCCCAATTTTGATTGGACAAAGAATGAGGAGAGGTCATCACACCACACCAAATTTTGATACCTATGTGTTGAATATTAATTTAACCTCCCCGCCCATCAATTTATTTGCACATGACATCTTTATTCCACCCGACAATGGAGAATTTAACATTGAATACATTGTAATACAATGGGTACAGTTTAGCTTCCTCTAGCAGGGTTAAGGGTCAGCTTCCCAGGCGCATCTTGGCTGTGACTGCCTTTGGCTTGGTTTCAATGACAAATGACTTCAGCTTCTCTCTGGAGCTTGTCACGCGCAGAAGGCCTTTCAAAATGGAGTAATTGCGTCTCCCAGGCCCAAATTTATCGTTTCATAAAAGAATAGAAAGAAACAGTTTTAGAACACAGAATAAATTAATACAAAGTATACCATGTATCTCTACTCTATACCCATTATTTTATATTTAACTATAGCATTAAGATTAGGCAGAACGAACAGCTTGGCAAAAGCAGCAGTGCAAGCTTCTTTCATGTGAAGACATAGAGCAGCCATATTATCACTAGTGCGCAGAAGCGACAGATTCCCTCCCAAGCAAAGAATACGTCATGTCACGTGAGTATGACAGATGCATGCGCAGTAGAAACCCTCGCGTAGCAGCAGCCATCTTAGATGCAAGCGTATTATGGTTAGTAAAACACATAAGCAAGCTTCTCTCGGACACCCAATGTTTATGTAAAATGTGATTTTAGTAAGACAGACATTGATTAGTACTTTTAACGTTATTCGAGGTTCATGAATACAAGCAAGTCACCTCATGTGCGAATCCTTGCTCCATCACACTCAAGGGGCAGACAAGGTTCATATCACCAAAAGAGTCTCATTCCAGCACACCATCATGGGTACACCTCAGCCCAGGTGGTAGTGACGTGTGTTGAAGTGTCAGTAAATGGCGGTGTCTCCCTCCCAGCCACTGGCTCTCAATGGGGGTCACTGGGGTATGGGTAGAGCAGTGTCTCTGGTGCTTCAGTGGTGGGCCACTGTTCACATGGGGTTCCATGATATACACTGCCCCATCAGAGCCATCTCTGGTTCCACTGGCCTCCCTGTGGTCTCTGCTCTGTACCACCAGTAAGTTTAAAAGCTGCAATCCCCGCTTTCAATAATGCCCTGTAGCACTGGCCAGTACTTGCAATAGGGGTGCCAGCAGTTCAATGGTGCATCGGCCCTGGTGGATACTCTGAGCACAAATTCAATCAGCCAGCAGATAATCGTCATCACCCGAGATTCTGGCTTCCACCTCCACAGGACCTCGACGCGCTGCCTTGTCGGCAAGGACAGTTCTATAGGCCTGTTCAGGGTTTTACCCCACTCAGGTGGTGGGCCCACATGTAAGGTACAAGTCAGAGTTTTCAGATCTGTAGCACCTTCAGAGGCCCTCATGACAGCGTCTGGGTTGAAATATTGTACTAGATCAGATGTAAAGGTCAGTTTATGTGTGTACGACCAAAGGGATATCCCTGCCATCCAGG
Organism: Lissotriton helveticus; assembly: GCF_964261635.1. NCBI lineage: Eukaryota > Metazoa > Chordata > Amphibia > Caudata > Salamandridae > Lissotriton > Lissotriton helveticus. Next base: position 1,199,824,623 of record NC_136057.1, on the reverse strand, counting down.
GCTTGAGTTCTGTTCTTTTCAGCCCCAGCTAACAGCACAATTAGCAATGCTGTGTGGCAGGCCTACTACACTTACTGAAGCTGTCTGTGTTCTGCTGACCCCTCACTTGTTCTGCCCACAAGGGGCACAGGGCGATGCTTCGAGGCAGGCAACAATCCTCTCCTCTGGCCAGAAGGGTCACAACATGTAATGACTCTGACCACCCTCGCATCCTCTTGCGGCTGTCTCACAGCCACAGCTTCATGAGGGTCTGGGCACCAAGGCTCCCTAGTTGTTCCCCACTGTCTATGCAAGCTGGACAGTCTGGTCCATGGGCTGGTCCACCACACACCTCGGTCACCTCGGTCACCCCCACAGGTCTCAGGGGGCTTGAGCAGTTCAGGCCTGGCCAATAATTAAAGGATTACAGGCGGCCTTGGATGGAGCTCACCAGAGCACATCTATCGTAGTCGCCATCTTGCCCACCAGTCCTGCCCACTCTTTAATCCTCTCCTCAGTTGTTACCGCGTCTTCTGTATATAAGTCTCTCAAAAAGTTAAGAAAGGCTTTTACAATATCCATGTTGATAGTCAAGGATGAACCTGAGTCACTACCTTTAATTTCCCTGATGATGTTTCTGGCTTGCTCTGTTCTCATTTTCCAAGCCAGTAGCCTCTCACACTTTCCCCATATTCAAAATAGTCCGCCTTGTTTGCTTCCCTCCTTTTTCCTTATTCTAGTCTCCAATAATCTCCTATACAAAGTTGAGTTTCTCTCTCAATTCTAATACCTTTCATTCTAGTACTGTTTTCTCATTTCTCTTTGTGAATTGTGCTGGGCGTTATTTTTCTACTTCCATCAATTCAGTCTGTAAGGCATTGATCTCTACTTTGTGCTCTTTATTTTTCAAGTATGAAAGACTAGATATTGTTTCCCTTAAAAAGACTTTAAAGGTGTCCAATACCATGTACAAAGGAGCAGTGCCTGTTTTAAGTTTAGAAAACTCTACTGCTTTACATTATGGGGATCATTTACTGCCTCTTGATGTAAAGTAGAGTATGAACCAGGATCCATCTACTCACTTTGGGCTTGCAGCAGGGTTTAATTTCTAATACTATTGCAGAGAGGTCTGACAGATGCGCAGCCGCATGTTTGATCCCCTGAAACTGATCCATTATATCATGGTACATTAGAAAGAAATCTATCCTTGAGTGATGACCATATTTTTTGCTGTAAAAGTTGTAGCTCAGTCCTGTTCTGGCCCTTTCTCTCCATAGATCACGTAGACCTAACTGGCCCATCATATTTATAATTTAAGCTTATATTTTAGGGTAAACTAATTAGTTGTCCATTATGACATTGAAATCCCCCACCAGTATAATAGAGAACGGAAATTCTAAGGGATTCTGAACAATCTACGTTAGAGGTTCAATGTGATCTATGTTTGGGCCATATAGCCCACTTAAGCATAGTTATGGTTGTTAATTTGCAAGTACGTGATTATCCACCTTCTCAGTTTATCTGTCACACGATCTTTTTCTGGTGTACTTACTTGTTTCTTTATCAGGACCGCTACACCCTTGATGCAAAATTTCTGATCTGTACAGACCATCTGTTTAACTCATTTTTGTGCTTCACACAGTTCCTTAAATTCTTGTTTACTCAGGTGAGTATCTTGCAGATAATTATTTGTACCTGTACACCCCTTAGATCTGCATTGTCCTGTTTTTCCTTCCTTTTAAGTAAGTTATTATTTTGGGGGTTTTGCATGGCTTTAAACATTGGACTGTGGATTTCTACTCTGGGTTGTCATGGATTGAAGGCAGAAGGAGCACACAAATACTACCTTCATTTGAAGATAGAAGACAGCTCCAGGTTTGGAAACAATAATTAGAAATATTGTATTGTTCTCATGAATGTCTAATATGGTTAAGATTTCTTTTTGTAGATGGAGTGGGGGAGTCAAATTATATTTTTTATTTGCTCACTCATTGGAGTACCGAAAAGTAGTTAGGATTTATACTTGCTAGTAAAGTTCAGAAAGTTAATAAAGTATGTAAACAATATTTTCAAGATTATCTGTTTCCCTGAATATGCCAAATTACTGAACCTTTGAAAGGAGCAATGGTTTCATCTCTTCTGTTTTTAGTACGTCTAGGTTGCAGGCTACCTAAAAAAAGGTTGTGCTTGATACATTTTCTGGAAATGTTGATGGATTTTTTTCAAAATATCCAGAAAACTGTCAACAGTGAGGTTTGACTTTCTAATAGATGAAAAGAAAGACTTATGCAATTCTTCAATGGCAGTTGTATTATTAGCTTATTGTCTAAACAGGTTCAATAGCAGTTCCCCCAGTATTTGTAACATTGTGCAAACCTTCTTTGACCAGACCTGTTTGGATAGCCAGTCTATGTTTCCATGTGGCCTCCAAATTACTTTGCAATGGTGCCATTTTTTCTTCTTTGAGGGACACATATTCTGATTGAATTATTACAGTGAAAAAGATACCTAACTACTCAGGAGCAACACAAACTAAAACAAACAGCTTTTTTTATTCAAATTTCATTTTACTGTCAAGTCTCCAGGCAGGGATATATCTGTATTTTTCACCATATTGCCTGTGTAAATTAGAAAAAAAACTTCTGTAAATGTCAGTGCTGAGGTATACATCTTTTTAATTATAGACAATTTGTAATCTAATATTATTTTCCTAGGTTTTGTTGATTGATTTTTCATTTACTACTGATAAGAATGGATTATAAGTCTGCTTGTTTGGTAGTAACAATACATTAGAAGCTTGTAATTATTGTTTATTTTAACATGCTAACTGTAACTTTGGGTGATGGGATGGGGTTTGATTTTAAATGTGCCATCCATCATTTAACTATCACTATTCAGTAGAGAGAAAAATGTTTTCATTAGCGTAAATATGTTTAAGAATTTGTTTACAATGTGATTTTGATTGTGTTGATGTTTTTAAACTGTTTATCTTTTTTACCTTGTTTAATATGGAAAACTGAATTGGTTCTCTTCTATAATGGTGCCCTTGTTTCCTTTTCTGTAGAGCTTCCGCATTTTCACATACACCTGTAGTATATTAAAATTTAGAATAAGTTATTTTTCATAGTTTTAATCATTTATAATATTTTTTTTAATTTAAAAATATTTAGTCCTGTAAAGAAAATATTTAATCGATCATTTGCTGTATAAGATACAAAACATTAATACTATTTTTTTCTTAATTTCAACATTTATGTTTTGTAACATCATTTTTTATATTCTAGTGACCTGTTGTAAAAAGTGTGTTAAGTTAGCCTTTTTTCTTTTTGGTGAAAAAAATAGTATTTTTTAAAGGATCATGTTTACCGGTTGTATTTTTTGTGCTCTGGGCTGTCTGCAGAATAATATTTATGAAAGACTTCTAATTAATCTCTGCAGTAGTTTCATTGATTTTTTACACAAATATTACATTATTTCACAATGAATCTGCATCTTGGTGGAAAAAAAGATAGATAACTCTTGTATAATTATATCTATTTTCCTTATTGGTTACTGTTAGCAAATATTATCTGTTTTGTATTAATTGTGCTTACCTGTTCAGTCTGATATAAGGCATTGTGCAATGATGCAGTAAGAGCGTCCTCTTACTAATGCTGTTTTCTGGACGGTCCTCATTAGATTGACCACAAAATGGAGGTTGCAGTGTTATGTAGGTTTTTCTGGGTACTACTGATTTTTATTGAAAAATGTTTAATGACATTTCTATTACCCTTTGTTTTAAATTGTGTGAATACAATTATCTTTTAATAGCATTCCAAAATATTTACTTTAAATCTGCGTCCCCTTGTGAGAACAGCATATTGGTTGGAGATGCTTTTGTTTTCCACTAAAGAAGACTTTTGTAAGTGAAAAACATTTGTAAAGAGATGTATTTATGTAACTGATACCTTGAAGACTAACAAGCAATGTTAAAAAAGTAACACAATATAATGACCTACATTGTAGATGTAGATGTAGATTACATCGAAGTACACTGCATTGCATTGTAAAAACCTGTATTGCAAAAAAAGTTATGTAAACGACCATGAGATAATCTACCGTGGAGTAATTGACATTCATCAGCACACTATAGCATGGTTCTCACCCACCACTGTCTTCCCCACTGGATGGAAAGGAAGTAGCACTCAAGAAAGACTTTAGCAGTCACAAAAAGGTATGGGAGTAGGTGGTTGAGGTGACCAACCTAGGAGTAAAGCATCCATAAAACACTATGCCACATTGCATGAACCCTGCTACTGGTACATGCAGTGTAATGGCCAACTACCTCTCCCATCACTTATTGACTTTATGGTTGTCTTTGACCCTGTACAGCACTCCGCTGCATTTTGGATAGGTTTGCGCTATATAAATGCCATATGCATTTTTACATATATAGATGCCTATATTCTATTACAATTTTTTAGTAGTCTCCAACACTACAGTTTTTGGTGGTTGCAGTGTAACAGTATGTTGTGATAGGGAAATGAGCACTAACAATGCACCTGCTTTGCAATTCATGCTGCAATGAGGATGTGGCTCAGGAGGCCCAGGGCAATTAGGATTACTAGACTTCAGTTGTGACCATTGAATCATTTAGCTCAGGTGCCCTGTATGACCTTATTATTGATCCCACACTGAGCAGCAAGTAAACCACTTTAGCACTTGGTCCTCAGGGTAGCCCAATACAGCTCAGAAAAATCTCAGAAGCACACAAAGCACACAATGACACTTAACATATCGACATCCACCCAAAGCTTTTTTTTAAAAAAAAGTAAACATACTTTCATTTACACAGAACAAAGTACTAGAGAAAACATTAAAATATGCAATGAAAAAAAGACCCCGCTAGTTACCATTGAAAAAGAGATATGTATAACAAGGTTTCACTGTGATTAAAAATGTCAATTCAATTCTTATGGTGTTCATCAAGCAGTTCACAATGTAGATCTTCCTATTATTGTATTTGCCCAAATTTACAATGTAAAATCTCTGTATATTGCCTTCATGATGTAAGTCCCTTCCTATTGAGTTTGCAATGTAAAACACCTTACTAGTGATTTGTTCGCAGTGTTACACCATGCAATACCATACCTAATGTATTTTGTATGGTGGTTCACATTAACAGTGACACCTGTTAGTTAAGAGTAATTAAACTATTTAACTGGTGGGCTGACATAACTGGTTTTCAGTCAAATAACTGTCCAGAAGCAAATCAAAAGAGGGGTGTAGCCAAAGACCATCTGTCACCTTACAAGGCCAACCAATCATAGCCCTATGTACACCCCTTCAGCACTCTCAAGATAGTACGGCAGAGCTGGCCTTGACTTACTTAGAGAGGTGTGAAAGTTAGACCTTCAGAACTGCACAAAGCATGCAGTACCACTGAATAAATTAATGTCAAATATGTGATTTTACTTTTAAATGAAAAGATTCTGTAACTCACACACAACTAAACATAAAACTGCGAATGTACACAATGAAAAAAGACTTTTCTACCCCCCATAAAGGTCTGCATAACAACGTTTCTCACTGTTAATGTAAAGCCCCTTCCTTTCGTGTTCGTGAATAAAATTATCTTTAAAATAGCATTCCCAAATATTTACTTTAAATCTGCGTCCTTGTGAGAACACCATATTGGTTGAAGATTGTCTTTGTTAACTTCTGCTATCATTCCAAATCCAAATAACTGACTAACCTATCCACCACTTAAAATGAACTTGCATGTTTCACTATACTAATTCAACACTAATCCTCTATAGGTCCCGGAGTACCGTGCTACTCGCCGAAAAAGCGCTTCAACGCCTCGCCAGGGGTAGTAAGCGCTATATAAATGCAATTACAATACAATACAATAATTGCAACTACTTTATTGATAGACTAACGCAACTGCTGACCAATCACATGCATGAAAAGAAGACTATTAGCAAAGGGGTGGTGCCAAATACCCTCTGTCTCTATAATTCTTTTAAATTCCTTTTTGTGATTACATGAGGTCTAGTCTAAGGATTAAGATGTATCTAGTTAGCTCTAAAACTATTACTCATGAACTCAACGTCACAGAAGTGAAATACAACAATTAATAGCTCACTGACAAACATACACACGTTGTTTTTCAGATATGTTCACTAAAAATGTTAATAATTGAATTTTAACTTTTTGTATCATAAGGTTAACTTAGTTGTAAACTAGTTCATGTTTCTACATAGGTCTTCGGCTTTATGAGTATTATTAAATACTTGTAAATAGCTCCATGTCTTTGCTTGAAATATACAATTGCAATAGTTGCCTTCAAATTAGCCCACAGCTCTAAAACTGTATCAGATGATTTTCCTGCCCCAATGCACTATTTTACCTCATTTTGAAGAAGTGACGCACAGGGACAAGGCAGATGACAGCAAAGCTCAAATATTCTCAGTATGCTTTATTTCATTGCGGGTGCAATTTTCATGTATCAGACATAAATTGCAGACACAGGAAGGATCAATGTTATCTCAAAAAGCCTTTCATCACATGTGCACTGCAGCCTGCAGGTCTCTGTGTATTTACCATTCAGATCGGAGTCTAATTGCCTAAGATTACTAACACTGCTAAAGCTTTCAACTCAAAGGCCTCTGTTTTCACTAAATCTGGTACTAGAGCATGAATTGACGTCATGAAATGCGTTCGTTTTCAATTTGTTTGCAGAAAATGTCCTTGAAAAAGGGTTCTTCTGCAATTTGTACATGGGTAGTACAAAAATCAAAAGCTTAAGAAGCCTTACATTTGTAAACAAGAAATCCTGCCCCTCATCCCTTTGAGTGCACATAGGTGCTAGCATAGCTACTCACATATACATTTTAGTGATTAAGTCGTCTACCTGTGTTACTTAAAAATGAATGCACTGCTTCCTGTATTAGGTAGGGGAAAACAAACGTTCAATGATGCTATGCTTTTAAATAGTCTAGGTCCACTAATTTTCATAGGTCATTGGCTCCACATGGAGTTTCTACAGTTGTTCAGGGGAATTACTATTAGCTACCATTGGTGCAACTAGTGCAATGCATTTGGGCCCAGAGGTCGGATGAGGCCCAGTCTGCCTTGAACAGAGTCATAACACTTCGCAATGCCAGCATCGGACCTGCCTGTCAGGCAACCAGGCAAAGTCGCCTAGAGGGCTGGTTTTATTTTGCTCCCAGGGGTGGCCACACAGGCCGACACGTTTGCTAAGTACTGCATGCAAAATACATTTTACTACGCACCTGAGGCAAGGCAACTACACCCACCGCCTCACTGTAGCTGGACAGAGCAGAGAGTGCACCGAATCTAGGGGCATATTATCAAGGGGCTTTATCTCCGCTTTTTTGGCTTTAAAAGCCAAGAAAGCGGAGATAAAATTATCTCCCTATTACCAAGCTGTCGCTAACACCAGTTAGCGACAGCTAATAGGAGATAGTGACCATCTTGGGCCCCGCTTTGCATGTCAGTGATATTTATCACTAATGACATGCAAAGTGGGCGTGTCAAGATGTTAGCGACTGAAAACAGTCGCTAACATCGCTATCTCCTATTACCAACTTTTGGAGATATTCGCGATAAGCGCGAATATCTCCAAAAGCTAACACCTGCCCAGAGCAGTTCTTAGCCATGTTATCCAATGGGAGGTGGATAACATGGCTAAGAGCATTAGCTCGGTGATGCCTGAATATCGCTGACTTTTCAGCGATATTCATGCATTGCGGCCGTTTTTTATCGCATTTGCGATAAACCTTGCTAATAGCAAGGTTTATCTGCGGTAAAAATCGCCGATGTGCGGCGATAATTTTTGTCTCTAAACAAGTTAGAGACAAAAATGATCTCTATTGGTTGGTAATATACCCCCTATTGTTTATTTTTTAACGATTTGCACGACCTGGCTTATCCAATAGGCAACTTCAGCATTACTGCCAAATTGCTCTGGAGGTGCTGATTGATTTCACTTTGTGGTCCAAGGCCTGTGTTGGGCTGAGTGGCAAGCATCGTTGAAGTAGTCAGCATGCAATGATTTCCCATTCTGCAGGAGGCCCCGTAATCTCCGCAAATGTGTGTGTGTGTGTGTGTGTGTGTGTGTGTGTGTTGGGGGGTGGCGGCGGGGATATAGGGACAGAGTGAAGAAAGCTGTGCAATTGGAGCCTAAAGGCTGGACGGAGTATGCATGCAGTGTGTAAAATAATTAATAAAAGTAAACTGTTTGTGTGCTGTGCATTTTACATTATTCAAAATGTTATCATCTTTCTAGCTTATGCCTGCCCTATGCTTCATCACAGTCGCAGGCCAGTGAGCATGCGCACACAGAACAGACACCCCCTTATACATTTCACTAAGTGGGTGAGCCGAATTAACTGGGAGCACAGACAACCAAGCCAGGGCCCAGACACTAAGAGGCATTGAAGAAAATGTCTGTGCCCTTCAGAAGCAGTTCTGCCTTCTCTGGTGTAATTTCCCGGCAGGGGGTGAAGATGGCATTGTCAGAGGCAGACCGGGCCCTTTGAGGTACAAGGAAATCTCCTCCCTCTTCCCCCATTGCAGCCCAGGTCTATTCAGCCCTTTCCTGACCTACCTAGACTATCGGGAGCCACCCTTGCTTCCTAGCTATCTGTTGTCCAAAACCCAGACAGGCATCCCGTGTGCCACAGCAGAGGCACACGGGATGACTGATCAAGAAAATACCCACTTGTATTTTCTAACACAGAATTTAACACAGAATCTTTACTAAAAGGTGCATCGTTAGATTCTGAGTTCAGGAATACTACATTTTATTTTCCCACCAAGTTCCCAGGGCTAGTTATGTTAATAAGATGTTATAAACAAACTTCCCATTCTGTCCTATGGGGAACAGGTAGCCTTGCAATAGTGAAAAATGAAATGGGCTGTAATTCACTCTCAGGTCTTGGCACACACACCAGGGCATATCCTACCTTTCACATACACAGCACCCTGCCCATAGGGGTACTGTGGGCCTACCTTAGGGGTGCCTGACATGTAAGAAAAAGGAAGTTTAGGGACAGGCTACTGTGTGCACAGGCCAAGTCGACATGACGGTTACAAACTGCGCGCAGACTCTGCAATGGCAGGTCTGAGGTACCCTTTCCGGGCTATTCAAATTGGTGGCCCAATCCATGCTGTAGGCCCATTTGTTGCATTTGTTTCCCAGGCCCTGGCACACTCAGGACACATTACTAGGGGCTGACAAGAAAACCAAACAGCCAATCATGGAAACACCAATCCATAATATACTTTACCACAGGAGTACTTGCACTTTACCATTGATCAGCAGTACAAAAAGTGCGCACAAACACTATGCCAGCAAAAACAGAGTCAAAACGGGAGGGCAGAAAGCAAAACTCAGGGGAAACACTCCAAAAGATGCCAAGTCTAACACATACGCAGTATATTATTGATCAACGTATACTTGAACATACACAAAATTAATTAAAAAAAATCTGTAGTTAATTTATTTTAGACAAACTCGAGACCTTATTTGTAAATTTGCAGACATAGAAGAGCTTACAATCAATGATTTCAATTTTACTGCGTGGTACAAAAGGGGGTGGTGATGGATGGAGCATCTGAACCAATCAAACACTCACACCCAGTCAACAGATCTGGGTTTTATCCATCACCGTTCTTTAGCCCACTCTGCCACCCCAGTTCAGACATGGCCATATGCAAATCAGTCTGACCCTGTGCCTCATGGGAACAGTTCAGCCCGAACTGCCAAGCCATGACTTCCCTGGACCGGAAACAAGCTTCCGAGGACCGGTTTCTGGCATTTCAGCCGTCTTCAGCCTGGCTTGCTTGAATCCAGTGGCAAAGTGAGCAAGGGACTCACGTCTGAGCATACCCTGCCAACTTATGGCGAACAAAGTGGTACAAAAGGGGGTCAATTTTACTGCAGCATTATGATCTCAGTCTGACTAATTATTCAGGATCTTCAAGCCCAACTGATGCCCAAAGAACCAGTATGCGCAAGCAAGATCCAATAGGAATACAAATCAACGACTGACTCATTGGCTTGCTGCTGCACTCGTTGAAGCTATGCAGCAAATTCAGGGCATCTAACAAGCAGAGCTGACATCCTAGATTATAACTATGTATCCTAATCTCCCTTTAATTAAGGTCAGGGTTTTTCTGACCTAACATGCCTTGAAAGTAACCACTCTCCACTTGCAACAGAGTATAAACTTTATGACTGATTTATTGAACCTAACTATGGGGCCGATTAGAATTGCGGTTTTTCCGCATCCTCCGGGCCGGCGGAAGTGCCCGCCGGCCCGGAGGATGCGGAAAAACCACTGCAGAGCCTTAAAAGACCCCCCCCCCGCCAGATTAGGATGGCTGGGGGTTCAGGAAGACCGTCTGCCGCTTTTCCGCCACGGTCGCCTTCCGACCGCGGCGGAAAAGCTCTAACATGTCTGGCGGTGTCTATCAGACACCACCAGGCATATTAGGATGTCTGCAGTTCTATGCCTTTCCACGGCGGCATTTCCGCCGTGGAAAGGCATACAGACTTTTGTTTGGGGGCCCATTGCGGGCCCCCAGGGGTGAAGGGGGGGTGGTGGTTGCATATGCCTTTGCGTGCACGAAGCGGCAGGCACCACGCGTTGCCTGCCGCTTCGTGCATGCAAAGGTAAACATGCATTTTTTTAACTTTGCGGCGGGTGCTGCTTCACGCAGCACCCGCCGCAATGTTAAAAATACAGGATGTGACCGCCAGGGTGGCGGTCACATCCTAATTTGCATGGAGGGACCGCCGCTGCCCCTGCGGGCGGTCCCTCCACCTCTGGGGTGGCGGACGGACGCAGGTCTGTCCGCCATCCTAATGGGGCCATTTATTTTGTCTTCTGTGTTGCACTTTAATATCTGTATTAAACCTACGTGATTTTCCTAATTTATTGATCTCAAACTCCTTTTTTTATTTCTATGCTGTTTTAAATATTATCTTTAGGGACACATTTCAACATCTATTCTTGAGGACAACCCTGTCCCAGATACTGCAATGGGAGCTCGGTTTCAATCATGCAGATTATCTGAGCGATAGATCCCACATTGATCAATCAACAATTTGCTTATAAAGGTTACCAACATGTTGAAGTCAGTATTGTACTGTCATAAAAATCTATTTTCAACTTATGTTATTTTCATGCAGTAAGTGTAGTCTAGGCAATACATCTGATTGTAGCCCTATTCATGGAGGAATTTATGGTCAGTCACTTACTTGGTGATTGGAATGTGAACCTCAAGGTATCAACTCCCTTGTCACAGAAATGAGATATGTGATGCTGCAGAGATATTTTGAAAGCCCACTACCAGTCTATACCTCTTTCCTGTGACATTACTTGAAGTATGAGAGTGACCTATGTCTTCGAAACAGACTACTGTTATCCTTTGCCCTTTGAGGGGAATAAATACTTAAACGTTCAGCTAGACAACTTGCTTATCTGTATCGCTAATACAATCTTTGTTTTGGATGCTTCACTTTCTCTAGCTAATTTCTCTTATGCTTTTGGCAAAATCTTTTGCAAACCAAAAAAAGATGAAAAATGGCTTAACACCCGCCCAGTTCTTACCATTACTTGCCATTTGTTGGCTTTGACTTTGCAGTTTTCTTCCTATTGGTCATCCCCTCCTGCTCGTCTCCTGCTTCCTCCTGGGGCTTTAACTATTGGTCCTTGCCATGGAGCATGGACCAAGCACAGCTTCATATCTGTGCCCAGAGTCCAAAGTCCTTCTATTCCAGCATGTACTTTTTTCATTCACTCTATAAGAGTGCATGTGTCTGCAGTCTGCCCCTTCCCCTGCTGTCTGTCATTTTGCTTGCTCTCTCCCATCTCCATCCCTCCTCCTTTTGTTGGTGCTCTTACCCCATTCTCCCCCTCCTGACCTCACTTGTGTTGCTTGCCCCCTCCCGCTGTCCATTGTGTTGCTGCTCCTTTCCTCTTCCCCTGCCTCACCCTCGTGTTGCTTGCCCCTCTGCCATACTCCTGCTGTCCATTGTGTTGCTGCTCTCTCCCTTGCAACTCAATCATTTTGCTTGCACCCACCTCCTCCTGCTGTCCGTTATGTTGCTGCCTCCACTACAGTTTGCCCAGGTCCCCCCAACCGTCATGTCCACTGCATAAAACATTAGCCAAACCAAAGAATGCTAGCATTCTAAAAAGCAAGCTGGCTTTGTCAATGTATTTTAGACATACTGCACAGCAGCACAGTCTGCTGTGCAACATGGCTTAAAGGAAATGGTATGATACGGAAATGGTATGGTGCGATACCCATGGAGGCTATGATCCGCATCTATAAATCAAAGTGCATAGCAATTGCCTCATATGGGGCCGATATTTGGGGCTATGTTCCAACACTAGGGATCCAAATTATAGAAAACAAGTTTATACGATCCCTTTTGTCACTCCACAATCATCCCCCACATATTCAATTCACTGTGAAGTAGGCTTGGGGTATATTTCTGATTACTTAAAAAGGGCCCCTTTATTACGATGGTTTAAAACCTGGCTAAATGAGGAGATCACGCTTAACCACCTGATACTCAAGGACTGTATGGCCCTGGATAGAGTGGATAGAATACCCTGGCATGCGTGAGGCTGGGGCATCCGGAAATGTACTTATCACCACAGGGTCTCAGGAATGAGGATGTAGGGTGGATTAAGCGCAATTTCCTCAAATTACTGGAGTTAGAAAGGGAGGAGGTTGAACTCAGGAAACCTATGGTGAGATCAATTTATCAACTGGTGATTTCCCCAGTCATGGAACCTTATCTGAAGTACGTGACTAATTCCCACCATCGTTTCCTTTTAGTTAGATTTAGGTTCAACCTCCTCCACCTTACACTTGGTACCTATCTGAAGTGGGGGACCCTCGAAGATACCCCACCCTGCACCTGTGATAGCTTTTCTACACAGGACACACTCCACTTAGTGATGTTTTGCGAGCACTATCTGGTGGCCCGCAAAATATTTTTTATACCCTGTTCTGAAGGAACTAAAATGTGTCCAGGTGAGGCCTGCCCTCCTACATTTACAAATGCTTGATTCTATGCAGGTTACTTACAGCGTAGCCGGTTTTTTCATAGCGGCAGCGCATGTAAACAAAATTAGACTCACCCAGAAGAATTTATTACCAGGATGACATATAACATACTGAGGATTGCCTGAAATTGGGTTGGGCCTATTGATCTATGATACTGATCTTGTCCCTTTTTCTCTTTGTATCAAAGATTGTAACTGTTTTTAGATTGTTTAAATGAACTGCAATCATGTGCATATCTTATTTCTGTATAATGTTAAAGTGTATATTAATGAATTTTGTATTGCTTTTATGGTTTTTATTAACCGAAATAAAGATATTTGACTGACTGGTATGATACAATCAACATTGTCTGCATCATAGCACTTTTTTCCTATATCTTAAGCCATATTGCACTGCTTAGCAGCATGTCTAAAAAAAAACATTTAAAAAGCCAGAAGAACTTGCATAGGACAAACCATTTGGCTTTGACAGTGCTTGTTTAGGTTGTTTTGTATGTGATGTCATTAGCAAAATTAAACATTAAGGCTTTTTGTCCCATAAAGAAATCGACTTGGCTTCTGTGTCAGGTGATTCAAATTCCTTAACCCAGGTTAAATGATGATGATTCCCAGGTTTTACATGGGTGTTAAAAAGCCTGATCTTGGTTTGCACCATTAGGCCTTTGGAGCTCCAAATCTTCTTTAGCTGAATGAAGGCAGTCCTTGCTTTGCAGATTCTTGCCTTGACATTTTATATATGTGCTGCCCAACTTGTTTATGACACTGCCCAGGTAAGTGAAGGCCTCCACCTCTTCCAGTGCATCATCTGTAGGAGAGTAGAATCTGCTTCTTATAGTTACTCCCACTTTTTGCTGATGTTTCACTGTTTTCGACTTAGTCTGGCTGGGATCCTGCTATTCAGTACCCCAGCCTACCTGCTTTCTCCTCTAAATCAATTGCATGTACTTTAGGTACACTTCAGATTGGATTCTGGGGTACCCTTATAAGTCCCTAGTATATGGTATACTATGTACCTAGGGCATAGGTACCCCAGAGGCCTCCCAAGGGCTGCAGCATGTATTGTGCCACCCCTGAGAGACCACTGAAACTGACACCACAGGTCTGCTACTGCAACCTGTCTAAGGTGGTGCATGCACCCCTTACTTAGATATAGGTTCACTATATCTACCATATATCACTGCACATATAAACCTATCAGTCATCCCTATGGCAGGCCTTATCAATTCTGAAGGCAGGTTGCTGGGTTTTATGTGAGAGGGTGCCCATGCATGAGCAGATCCCCTCTGCAGTCTTCGTAACCTATTGTCTGTGGTTGTTCTGTGATGCAGCCAACCATATACTCTTAAGTGCATTATAACCTCGCGACAAATGCTAACTTTAAAAGGGCTGCATGGAAACATGTTGTGTTTAGTGTCAAACACCTTGGAATCATACCTCCACACCTGTAACTTGTATGGGAGGTATGATTGCACCCACCTAGAGGGAGAAATATGACTACACCGGTACACCCGGTACCAGATGTCGCGACACTGGTAACACAAGATGGATGCTGCCAGCCACAGACACGAGTCTGCCCTCTTGCTGCTGAGCCAAGCTTGAGCAGGGGAAGGCATGACAATAGGCATCCTGTCACAGGGAGGTGTAACCACCTCCCAGACAGGTTTTAGTGTATTGGGGCTGGGGGGATGCACTCTGAGAGTGCTTTGATGTCTGCACTGGGGGCACATTTGCTGTCCATGTGCATAGTCCAGCTCAAGCAGGTCGCAGGAGACATTTGCTCCTGCTCTGGTACAAAACTGGACAAAGGACATGGGTATAGCCACTACTCGGTCCTGACCCTCCCATAGGTGGGTCCCCAGAGTTTGTCCTACCCCTTCCTTGGGTATAAAGTAGGAACCCCTTGCTACAGGACTTTAGATTTACCTGGACGAAACTCTGCTACAGAAACCACATACTTCGATGCAGGCACCAAAGATGCATCAGACCGGTTTGCATCTCCAAAGCTCCTGGGACTCTGAAGACTTTTGCAACACAGGAGGTGGGTTTCCAAGTGTCCCTGAGGTCGACTAGTGTTCTCAGTAAACCTGAGACCCGTATCCCACGTGGGGACCGTGCAACCCGTACCCCTGAGCACTGTGTCCATTTGCAGAAGCATCTGCTTTCTGGCGACCCCTGAAGATGTGCTTTGGTCTACTTGTAGTCCAGACCCCGAGCAGTGATTCCCCTGAAGATTACCAGCCTACAATCTATGAGTGTTCCGTGGACTAGTGTTTTGTGATTCCTCTTGAGGTCCCTTCACGATCCCTGGTCTGTTGGCCTGTGGGTCCCTGTGAAGGCAACTTTAACTTTCAGTGGGCTTTCCAGGTTGCTCCAGATGTGCCCTGACTCTCCATTGCTTGGGGAGACACCAGAACCTTGCTGGTCCTCACCGAAGCATCTTTCCTCTGACTGTGTGGGTTGCAGTTGCCAAGGCTTGTCTGTGTTCAATCCGGACACTGACCCCCAGCACTCGACATCCTTTGTGGGACAGCTTGCCTGCAGACTCTGGTTGTCCTTGACATCGCCTGGTGCCCGTGGCTGCAGAGTCAAGCTTCACCTTTTCTCACCTTTTCTCACCTGAAGCACCGACATCGGTGGGCATTCGTCTTCCGAGCCCCTGGTCACCCAGAAGTGACCCAGACTCTGTCCGCTCTGCTTTCAGGTTCCTCTCAGCTCCGATCCAGACTTGGATCACCCTGGACACTTTTCCTCTTCAAGGCAGTAGCACTTTTCAGCATCACGCCATTGAAAACTATTCCGAACACCATTTGACACCTATGCACCCGGATTCCCTGGGTGAGGTAACACGAATACTCCGGTGCTCACATGGGTGATGGCCTTAAAACCTTCTAAGTTTGAAAGGGTTTGCTCAAAGTCCTCTCCTAAGTGTCCTTAAACTTTAAAATTCCAATTGCGACTTTCCCATAGAGTTGTACGGAGCTCGCTCCTGTGTTCTCACACTGCATGCGTCCCCCGTGGGTCCCCACTATCTTGGGTGGTTCATTGGGGTCCCAGCGATTCTACGTGCTCTAGCCACTGTGTCTAGTCATGTTGTGGTGGATGTATTGCAAAAACAACAAGTGATGGACTGAATGTGGATCAATGTCACACACTCCCCCAGTCAAAAGATCTGGGCCCAAATCCATCGTTTTTTTGCACTCCACACCACCCTGGGTTAGACAATGGCGATATGCAAATCAGCTCTGACCCTGTTGCCCCATGGGAACAGTCCAGTCCGAACTACAAAAGCCATGTCCTTCCCAGAACGGAATCAAGCATCCGAGGACCGGACCGGTTTCGAGGTAACACCTCTCTTCAGCCCGGCTAGCTTGACTCCAAGTGGTGTGGATTGCCTGGGACCCACGTCTGGGCATCCCCAGCGCACTTAGGGCGGCAATTGCAAAAACAACAAGTGATGGACTGAATGTGGATCAATGTCACACACTCCCCCAGTCAAAAGATCTGGGCCCAAATCCATCGTTTTTTTGCACTCCACACCACCCTGGGTTAGACAATGGCGATATGCAAATCAGCTCTGACCCTGTTGCCCCATGGGAACAGTCCAGTCCGAACTACAAAAGCCATGTCCTTCCCAGAACGGAATCAAGCATCCGAGGACCGGACCGGTTTCGAGGTAACACCTCTCTTCAGCCCGGCTAGCTTGACTCCAAGTGGTGTGGAGTGCCTGGGACCCACGTCTGGGCATCCCCAGCGCACTTAGGGCGGCAATTGCAAAAACAACAAGTGATGGACTGAATGTGGATCAATGTCACACACTCCCCCAGTCAAAAGATCTGGGCCCAAATCCATCGTTTTTTTGCACTCCACACCACCCTGGGTTAGACAATGGCGATATGCAAATCAGCTCTGACCCTGTTGCCCCATGGGAACAGTCCAGTCCGAACTACAAAAGCCATGTCCTTCCCAGAACGGAATCAAGCATCCGAGGACCGGACCGGTTTCGAGGTAACACCTCTCTTCAGCCCTGGTGGATGTATGTCAGTACAACGCGATCTAAAAGATCGCTGTACTTGACAACGCGGGTATTACAACGCAAGTTGTTACAACGATTTGCGTTGGAGGGCGCAGATTTTGCAATATTTTAATTTTACATTCCAACACCAGTCCACGTAACATTAGAGAAGGTGTTGGAATGTAAAATTACAACATTCCTTGCCCAACAGCACCATCCAGAGCAAGTCGTAGTAACGACTTGTGTTGTAATGGCATTGTTGCAAAGGCACTGCGCTGTAAACACTGCATTGTAAACGATGTTTACCGTTGTGGTTGTTATACCACATTCTTAGTGTATAGTTTGGTCTCCCCCTGGAGCCCACTGTGTATTGTGCTATTTACTATTGTTCTAGTGAATTAATATTGTATGCTTTGTTCTCTCATCTCATAAAAGGTTACTAGAGAGTGTTTAGAAATACATGCATCTATTTTATATATTCCTTGTGTGGTTCTCCTTTCATTTGGTCATTCAGGAGGTCATAGACTTGTAAAACAAGCTGCTTTACATTTCTTAGAGACTTAGCCTGAAGGCTGCTCTCCACAGCTACCACTAGGATAGCTTTCTTTAAAGGTTGTCTTTGACCTAATCATCAATAAGGGTCGTTTGGACTGGTGCAACTTGCCCACTTTAATTAGGGAACAGCATATAGCAGGCCAACTTCTCACATTTAGTGTCAGAAGAGGGATTGCAGTTGTGCTAGCCGTGTAGTCTTCAGGATCTTGTTTTTTCCCCTGTGGATGTTGAGGACAGGTTGTGCTGACATGGCTGTCAAATTGTTGGTCTTGCTTTGCATCTACAGATAGGTATGGGAGAGTAAGACCAAGTCATCTGCGAAGTCTAGGTCGCCGAGCAGCGTCCAGGGTTTCCCCTTAATCCCTTTTCTTCTCCTTTCTGTGGATGTCTTCATGGTCCAGTCAATGGCCAGCAGGAAGTGAATAGGCAAGAGCAAACAACCCTGGCAGACTCCGGTTCTCACTTGGAAGATTTCAGTGAATTGTCCTCCTTGGACTTTCTTGCAGATCCTGATGATTCTTACCTGTTTTTCTGTCACCCGTGGTGGTGGATGAGTTTCCAGAGGGTCTCTCTGTCCAGGCTGTCGAATGCCTTCTCATAGTCAATAAAAGTGACAAAGATGGGGAAGTTCCATTCCATGGACTGCTCAGTGATTATACACAGCTTTGCCATCTGGTCTGCGCAGGATCTATCTTGGCATAAGCCAGCTTGCTGGTCTCTTAACTGAATATTGTAGAAAATGTCAGAGAAAGACGGAACTCTTATGTGACATGGATGATAGAACCTGTGTTTACCAGACTTTACTACTCTGCATAATTCTGGGTAACAGCTAGTTCTATAGATTTTTATTTATTTTTTAACTTTTTTTATTCTCACTTTGATAACACGTTATAGATTAAGTTATGTCCTCCTGATGGTTCTTCTACCATTCTCTCAATATCTGAAAGTATACCAGGTTTCTAGGGGCTACATATTTCACCAGAAGAGTAAAAGGACCTTTTCTCTGAATCAAGTGGTACCGGAGATTTTCAGGTAAATGGAGGTTCATCTCCTGTCTCTGTTAGCTGCTTATCTCCCAGGGACAAAGAATATGCCAGCTGACCTCCTCAACCACCAGATTTCCAACCTATGTCTACATCAGAACTCTTCTCCAGAATTTTTTTTGAATCTTTGGACAGCACACTTCTTTCCTTATACTGTTCAGAAACTTTATGGCCAAAGCTTAGGAGTCTCAGTGGGTGGATGATGTGTTTATCTCCTTTTCTCAAAATCTACCCTATGCTTTCCCTCTGATTCGGATTCTAGCCGAGGAATAATAAAGTTTCTAATGAAGCAAGCAGAGTTTATCTTAATAGAATAAGTTGTTCCGAAAATACCCTGATTTCCACTTATTCTTCCTTTAGTGATGAAACCTTCATGGCTCCTACCAGTAATTTGTTCTCATCTTGGATGTATCACAGAACCCTGCATGCATTTCCCACGCATGCCTATAATCCGCAGTCACTCCCACGACCGCATCGTTACCACGCATTCCATTACCACGTAAGTCATTACTGCTTGCCTTAAGGGGGCGCAGAACTTTGGAATAGGATAAATAATTATTCCAACTCCAGTCAGTGTATCAGTAGGGAAGGTCTTGAACTTAAAATCCAACATCAGTCCAACAACGTGTCCCCTAAAGAAAGTTGTTGTAAAGACTTGCGTGGTAAAGGAATGGGTGGTAATGTCACGGGCGGGGTAGTGACTGCAGAGTAAAGACAGGTGGTGGTTCTGCCTGCAGGGTAAATAATAGTCCCCCTCATCTTTTCCTCACCCATTCTTCCTCTCAAAACCATTTGTTGCCCTTAACCATGGGCTTGGATATTGAGTAGAGCAGCCTATACCAGTTAAGTTGTTCAAAAGAAATTGCTTTTGATCTTCAACTGGATAGACACTTTCAACATTTAAATCCTTTGAGAAACATTGGCAACAATTTTCTGACAGGAATTTCATCCAAATTATTGTAACCCTTTCCATAGTCTTGATTTTTTAAGAGATTGATTTTTACAGGATTTATCAGTATCAAGACCATAACGCACAGGCATTAAGACTTTTAGATCTCGATTTTTCTGATCTATCATCAATTATCTATTTGGCATTAAGTCTATTGAGCAGTTTTCTTAATCAAAACACTAATCCACTCTACGTACCCTTCATGGGACTTATTTAAAATATTAATAGTTCTTTATAAATACCTTTTTCAAACTTTTCCTTTAATTCCTTTAGATTTGTTGTCTGCAAAAGTTTTGTTTTAGTCGCGTAGAGTGGGTGACATAGGAGCTCTCCTATGCCATGAACAATATTATTTTTTTTCTGATAAGGTGATTATTAGGCCTGAACCATCTTTCTGTTGTACGGTAGTTTCTAAATTCCATCTCTCAAAAGAATTTGAATTTTGTTCAAATCTAGCTTAAAATTGAACTTTTTTGCTATACTGTTAAGTCTTTCATAGGTTTCTATCAATTTAGTTAGAATGTAGTGCAACAAAACAGAAGCATTGTTTGTAAAGTTTGGCCCAAGAAATACAGGAGAAAAACCTTCATAAATTATTTTCAGTAGATGGGTATGGGCAGCTATTACAAAAACATTCTCAATAAGTCTGCCAGGTCTCATTCCGCTGAGACCTACCTAAGGAAAGCCACCTATTAGTCAGAATAAAATGCATTTCTTTTCATGAAATGTGTTGCACAGCACCATGGGCTGGTCCTGACACATTTTTAAATCAAACGTACAAAACGTGCTGAGAGTAAAGATTGCCATAATTCTAACCACTAGCATCAATTCAGTACAAAATTCCAACGAATTCTTAATATGTGCCCACTAGGCCACCTCAGATTTGTTCGTGATTAAACTATGTTTCAATACATTATCACATTATCACACTAGCACAAGTATTAACATGACTTTTGTCGCTCATAATAAAGTTTAGCAATTTGTCAATTGTTAGACCTGGGATGAGGAGGTGATGTTACAATAACTGCCCAGCAGAAAGGGCAACTGGAATTATGCAATTCTACGGCTATTTTTGCATAACTATGGTTGTGCTGCATTCGCAACATAATACATCACCTGCTGCATAATCTGCGGATTATGTGTAATTTCAGTTTCCCTGTTTACCAGTAATCTTCATCATCTCAAATTTAGACTTCCTTGTGCCGGTTCTCAGATTTTCCTCTCCTTTGACTTTGGGCTCCTTGACTGTTTTACAGGATGTGACAAAAGTCCAGACAAGAACATAAAGCCAAAGGGTCTAAACCTGGTGTTAAAAAAAAAACAAGCAAGTCTGTGGCATGACTCCACATGAGGGCACTCAATGAGGGGCATATTATCAAGGCAGGCGATAAAATTATTGACGTTTAGCGGCAGAATGCTGCTAAAAAAAACAGCGATAATGGGCTTGATAATATGCTCTATGGAATTCCAATTGAAGCCCATGTTAAATGTGAAGGACATTTAACATGGGCTTCAATTGGAATTCCATAGAGCAGTTTTCTGCCGCTAAAACGGCGATAATTTTATCGCCTGTCTTGATAATATGCCCCTTAGTTGTTAGGAATGGAAGGTATATCATGTGTTTCTTACATGGACATTGTCATTTTCTCTATGTTAGTCTAACTAGGCACGTAGTAGGCCACTTCTGCTTTGCACACATTTTTTTGTTCCACATTGTATTTTCACATATACATGCACATGTTTTAGCATTTTGTTCTTTTCTTGAGATTTGGTCTGCACGACCTAGACAAGGTCAAACAATATTGCTTTTTGCTATTCCTTGTGGTTGTACACTAGCCCCTATGGGAAACAGAGTTTACAACGCTGTCTCCACAATGAGGTACCTTTACAACACGATTGTTACAGGGACCATGTACCTTTACATTGCACGTCGTTTCAATGACTTGTTATAGGGGGCGCGCTGGTGTTGGATTTACAATCCAACACCTTCCCTGAGGTTGCACCAACTAGAGTAGGAATAATAAATTATACTATTCCTAAGTCTAGCGCGCCCCCTACAGCAAGTCGTTGTAATGACTTGCGATGTACTGGTTCACGTTGTAACAACGCGGTCGTTGTAACAACTGCTTTGTAATGACATGCAATGTTTTTGCATATTGGCAGAGAGCGCGAAGGTCCTAAGAAAAGTGAGTTGTGTCAGCTGGGCTGTAGAAATCTCTGAGTTGGAGGAATCCATGATGTCACTCACAAAGTCAAAGGTCAGGGACTCCAGGATGGAGTCCATCTCCACAGAAGATGATTGGTTGATAGCCCAGGTCACAAGTTCCAGAGAACAGATATGATCCCGGTCTCAGCCAAAGCAAAGAGAGATACCGGAGAACCTGCATCCATGTTAGGAGAGCCAGTGTTTAGTGATCCATTTGCCGATACATGCATCTCCGCAAAAAGGAGTGGCCCATATCCCACATGATGGAATAGCCGCAAACCCAAGGGCCAACTTTGATAATGGGTCGATAAATGACTCATCAGCATTTCCATGTCCATGGGAGCATGAATCTGCAAAGCCAGGCAATTATTTAGTGTCCAGTCGAGGGGCCCCAGAGGCAGCAAAACATGAGTTAGACACAGGTAAACCGAGCAGGTTAAAAATCTTGGTGACCAATAAACGTCTAGTTCTTGAAGCAATATGATTCCAAAGCATCAAAGCATACGCTCATTACACTGTTGGAGCGTTGGGAGCTCCAGAGTCCTTGCAAAAGGAACATCCATTGTGGAGAAGCAAAAATCATATAAAAGTGCACTATTGAGGAGTAACAGCAGCGGGAATCCTCCGAACACACCGTAACAAAGAGAATGGATTAAAGTTGGTATTACTCCAAAAATAGTTTGGAAGGAAGTGACAAACCAGAACCTATAACTTTAAAGAAATATGCAAGATGTAATGGGAGGTTTGTTCCTAACAGTGCCTGTATCTCGCAAGAGGTACTGGCCAACTGTAACTCGAATGTCTCGTGGGTAGATGTGAAAGCTACTTCTGTGTGAAATAATAGTGTTTAGTAATCTTATTAAAGTCTGCTTTCAAAGTTGGGATTGATGGCCACAGTGGGCTCCCTACAAGTCCTTGCATGGGGGCAAAGAAGACATTATTGCAACATGTGATGGGGTAAGAAACTGAAAAAATATATAGAATTCCGGCCCGCATCCCACAATTGTCTTGATCATTAAGCATTAAATAACTACCATTTGAAAGGACAGTAATAGGTAAACGTATTAGCTGGGACAGTATTCCCTTAAAAAACAGGCACAATTTGTTACAGAAGCATTACATGTGCCTTGCAAAATAATACGTCCTTGCCTGCACGTTCACCACGATGGATAAACAGAAGTGACCACAATTCATGAATAAAGCTGCCTCCTAGGTGTTCATATATATTGGCAGGAAAATGTTTCATGCAGGCTGTGAATTGAAATGTTGATATAGGTAAAGATATTACATTGTGTATTGACCATACTACTGAAGATGTTTTTGCAATGATAAATGGGAATTGTTCTAACTTCTCTAAATGCAGCGTCATATGAGTTGCATCTTTCATTGCCATTAGTTGCTGTTTGTGTGTTAAATTGAAAGGCAGAAATAAGGTATCAGAATTCAGATAACACCATGGTACGTGCCCATTTTTAAGCCTTTAAAGTGTAATAGATCTAAGCTGACTTTGCCCATGATACAATGTTAACATGTCCCTTTGCATTATATAAATTGCAAATGACACAATGTTTTTCATATTATAGGTGTGAGAAGACACTGTTTTAATACTACAATCGACAACAGCAGGGACTTTATCCAAATTATCATGATCAATTTGTCTCAAAGATGTGGCAGCTTTCACCTAGGACAATTTTCAAATTTCATTCCAAATTTCATTATATGTAGCATAAATACATATTTTAAAACATGGAGATTTAGGACTAATAAAAAATCGGACAAGTTCTTGTCTTCAGACATGAGAAGAAGATGTTGTTTCACTGCAGTCAGTGTGGAATGTTCCAACCATTGTTGACACATTTGTCCCACTGAATAGGTGATAGCATGACCTGAATGTTGTGAATTAGAAAATCGGGGGTCGGGTCTCTTAGATATAAACCCAGGTGTGGGATTAAGGAAATGAACATGACAACCATTCACAGGCCACAGTAACCACCTGTGAGGACCTGAAAGTGTGGAATTGAATGTACCATTCAGTATCATACTATTGAGATGGCACTTCTTGTTGGGGGCATAACTAGCGGAATCATACCTGCGGGGGTCCTGCAAACATCTCCTGCCTTCAAACGCTCTCCCCCGCCGCCGCTGCTGACACCACGGCTGCCGAGAGGGGAGAGCAACTAGAACTACAATACCCAGCGTCCCCTGCTTGCCTACGGGGGCGCAGACTTACCGCATCATACTGCTGCGCCCGGAGGCGCATAAGAACCAGCTGCTCTTGCGGCCGAGTGGGGGCCCTTCTTGTTGGGGGCATAACTAGCGGAATCATACCTGTGGGGGTCCTGCAAAAATCTCCTGCCTCCTGCCTTCAAACGCTCTCCCCCGCCGCCGCTCCTGACACCGCGGCCGCCGAGGGGGGAGAGTGATGAGAACTACAATACCCAGCGTCCCCTGATTGCCTACGGGGGCGCAGACTTGCCGCATCATACTGCTGCGCCCGGAGGCGCATAAGAACCAGCTGCTCCTCCCGCCTCGCGGGACGCACGCGGGCAGAGCCCGGGCAGAGGGCGGGCCGTCTGTGGCCGTCAGGGGCTGGCAAAGGCTGGGCTGGGTCACCCCCCTTGGCAGACCGCGTAACCACGTTACAAGTACCCTTACATTCCTGGACTACCGTGAGTTTGTTACTTTTAATTGGGACACTTTTATCTTGTGGCTAAGGACCATACTGTGGCTAGGCATCTAGGAACTGTAGGTCACGTATCCCTTGTGGGCATATTACACCTGCTCAAATATGGGAAAGAAAACACCTGCTGTGTCAGGACCAAGGACCAAGCAGAATCCAACTACATCCAGCACTACCCCCCTTCCTAGTTTAACCGCCATTGATAGGATGCTGCAAAAGACCATAGGGGCTGGGGTCACGGCCATCGAAAACACAGAGAGACATTTCTCTCTCCCCTCTAGTTTACCCACACTAATGCAACCAACCATTTCCTCACCAGTTTTGGCCAACTCCCTTGATTCACTGCTCGCTGCCTCTTGCTGGGCTGCCCGGTGCAGAGAATCACAGGAATAGCCTAATTGAGTATTCGGCGTCACTAGATCATTCCCGCATGGGCAGTAGGCTTTCATCCACCCCCAATATGAAGTCACTGAATACGAGTCAAGACCTTGCTTCCCTGGCTATTGATGATTCCATAATAATAGAAGGTCCAGAAGGCTTAGATGGCGACCTAAACACTGAATCACCTAACCTGGACAGGGTAATTATCGATAGTCCACCAGCTAGAACAAGGGGTCAGAAAGCAAAGAAAAAATTAAAACACACTCCCAGTGAACAACATACAAGCAAACATAAGGGTACAGGTAGTCTCACATGCCGGAAGGGGGTGAAAAACCAAGCAGGGCAGAGAAAAGATAAGGGTATTAGTCGCTCTAATGATATTGACGCACCACCACCTGAGGCTAATACAGCAGGCGGTAGTGCAGGATTTTGGGTGAGACTGGAGACTCTTGTTTCCACACTATTGAGTCGCATTTGTTTAAAGATAGTAAATATCGAAACACAGTTGTGCTCTTTAGAAGAGCAAGTAGTGAAACTTGTAGGATGCCGAAACACTTCTGGCGCCTTACCATGTTCATCACTACAAATACCAACTCTCAAAGGGCTATCATCTAAGCCCAACCAAAAGAAAGATGAGATAAAACTTAAAGAAGGAGTAGCAATAACACATCAGGGGCCTTCAAATATTGCAAGCAAAAATAAAACTACAGCACCCGCAAATGACAATTCTAACAAAAAGGTAAGTGCCCAGATTCACAGAAAGGGCACCACGCAAGGGAAACAGTCTGCTCCTCCCAAAGAGAAAAGGGCAAACACCCAGGAGGGAAGGGGATACCAGTAAGGATTGGGCCCGAACAGCCGAATGCTACATGTCCCCCGGAAAAACCTAAGCGCTGTGACATACCATCGGTAATGAATTTACCACCTGAAAGTAGCCCCTATGTCACCGTTCTTTGTAATGTACCCAAATTGCGGGAGGGACAAACGGAATCAACAGAAACCCTCAAGAATAAAATCCTCCACTGGTTGACATATAATTGTAGTTACCCCATCACGGGTATGGAACAGATCCTACTTAGCCAAAGAGTGGGATGGATAGGACTAGCACCGAAAACCTTCGACGGGGATTGCATGATTATAAATTTTAGGTCACCAAACTGGGCGCATGCTGCTCTATTAAATGCCCCCCCACCGTCACGCAGAGAATTTAACATGACATTATTGCCTTTGGGGTATTTCTACAGACAATTAGGGATTAATCATCCAGTATCCGGACACAGATTTTTGGCCTCAAATACTATAAAATGCGTACCCCCCCCACGAGTAGTATACCCATTACAAACCTGCATCCCTCTGTTTAATAGATACGAATGCCTATCCAGAATGGAAGAAAATGACTGACATATAATCATGGATAAGGGGCTATCTGGGTTTGAGACAGACGAGCTGCACACATCTGGTAAGGGTTGCGGTAAAATAATTAGACAAAATCCACAAATGGGGAATAACGGGGAGTACAAAGCCGCTGGAATTAGTGAGAATTGTCTTGCCTGCAAATCAGTTTTGGTTATCCCTGCTAAGCCATTGGTAAAGGAGGGTGCTCTCATAAATGTTAACATAAACCCAAAACCTGATTTTAATCTAGAAGTGACCCAGGGAACGGACAGCGTAGAACAGGAGGGGTACACGTTAACCACCTGGAATATTGCTGGATTGAATAAAAAGTTAGACACCCCTTTTTGGCAGGAGTTTACTACCCATGGCAGCGACTTTGTTTGTCTACAGGAGACATGGTGCACCGAAGAGGTTATTGTAGAAGGATATACATCTTACTGTCTTAATGCTGTACCCTCCCGAATAGGAAGGGCTAAAGGGGGGCTGCTGTTACTTATATCAACTATGTTGCTTGGTTGTAAAGTGATAAGTTATACACCAATCGGTAACTATAGTCAAATCCTAAGACTAACTTTTGCGAAGGGTAGGGATCTGGTTTTAATAAACTACTATAATAATATTTTTAATAAGGAAAGAGAATCACCATTAGCACCACTTGAGAAGGAGTTAGATAGAGTCCTGAATCTTTCTAAGAAACTTGTGGTTACCCTGTGGGCGGGTGATTTTAATATTCGGGTATGCCAGCGACTTTGACTAATTCATGTGGTTTGATGAAGACCCATAGTACCACTATAGTAAAAGATGAACATAATATACATTTTCCACACTCCAATTATGGTATGGCCCTAAATATACTCATGGCAAAATTTTATCTTGAGCTGTAGGACTGTTCAATGCAGAAAGGTCATATTAAATGCCCAACATTTAGGGGGAGGACCGGGAATAGTAATATAGACCACATCATAATTTCAGGTAACAGTTGCTTTAAAGATCTTTGGATAGAGGAGCAGGCGGTTAGTGACCACAATAGCATCTCCATAGTACTACTAGATTGGGGCAGAAAAATACCCAATACTGGAGACCGCCTTGTAGATATTATCCCTGTCCGGCCCAACAGGGTGAGAATAAAGTGGGATGGTGTAGATCCCCCGACAATTCAAAAAGAGGTGGTCATCAGATGTAGGGATGCCATCGACTACTGCCTTAAAGAGGATGCTGTTTCTGAAATTTTATTAACAACTTTTTCAGAAATAAATAATGAAATCACAAAACTGTTAACTAAAATCCCAAGAGTGAACACACAGGGAGGTAACCCAAAGTGCACGCAGGCATTACATCGGCTTAAAATAGCGTTAGGGTCTAATCCCCGTAATCAACTGATTATCCAGGAGCTCAGAAAGGTTTATAAGCAAACCCTGCTGACGCATAAAAAAGAACTGCGGCAAGATGCCTGGGATAAGCTAAGCATGGCTGCCGATATTAAAAATAGCAAACTATTTTGGGACACTGTTAATAGTCCGTTTTGAAAGGAAAACTGCATTCCCGAATTGACATCTCATGTAAATTGCACTGAATGGGTCGAACATTTTTCTAAGATTTTTAATCCGGATAGGTTGGTTTTAACTTTACCTTTAGAAAATGATTTTACATGGCCAAGACTACCGTTTCAATTGCTGCTGAAGAGGTGAAGGAAGGGTTAATAAATAGTAAAGGGGGAAAATCACTGCGCCCGGACGGTGTCCCGATAGATCTGTATAAGGACCTGATGGATTTATGGGCACCGATTCTGACAACAATTTTTAACACTGCAGCCCTGGGAAATTTCCCTGTTACATGGACACAATCATTCATTGTCCCACTTTTTAAAAAGGGTTCACGCTCTGAGGCATGTAACTATCGGCCAATCTCCTTGATGGACTCCTCCATAAAATTGATGAGCAGGGTTCTTTTGAAAAGACTGGAAACTTGGGCCGAAGAAAACGGGGCTTTAACAACGGTACAATATGGATTCCGCCGGGGTATGGGAACACTCGAACAATGCGTTAACTTAGATCTTCTCATCAACAAATACACCGTAGCCATAGAGGGTAACTTATTCATGTGTTTTGCTGATCTGAGTAGCGCGTTCGATTTAGTAAACCATTCCCTCCTATGGAAAGTGTTGCTCGAATCTGGGGCCCCGGAGGAGATTGTATTTTTTCTGGCGAGAGTTTATGAGAGGTTGTCATGTAGTGTTAGATATGGGCCTACAGAAGAACGAACTCCTTTTTTTCCAGTTAAACGAGGTATAAGACAGGGCTGCGTACTGGCCCCCCTCTTATTCTCCCTTTTTATCAACCAAATAGCTACAGTTTTAAATAATATCCCAGCAGACGCCCCAATAATTGATGGTACAGTGGTGTCTGTTCTGCTTTAAGCAGATGATGCTGTTTTCATTTCCCGCACCCCTTTAGGTCTTCAGCGGCTCATTGATGAATTTGCACATTTTCTAAAAGAAAGGAAACTTTTAATTAACAAATCAAAGACTTATACCATGGCCTGCGGGAGGTCAAAGAAGACATCAAGGCCTTTTTTCCTTGATGGTTCGAAAATATAAGCTGTTAAAACTTTTTGTTATTTAGGCATTACCTTCGACCAAAACGGTAAATGGGCAGGTGAGCAAGAAAACATAAAATTAAAAATGATAAGGAATACAAATGGGATTTTGCGCTTTGAAAGTAAATTAGGGGACCGAAGGATAAAAGATATGTTGACCATCTATAATGCCAGATGTGTTTCGTCTGCTCTGTATGGAGCAGGAATATGGGGTCACTCCTCTGCAGCCGAACTTCAAAAGAGCGAAAATTGCTTTTTAGAAAAGCCTTTTCAGTACCCCAGCGTCGGCCTCAACCTATTTAGTACACCAAGAAACTGGTCTCAATTATATAGCGGACTTAGCAGCTCTACGCCCATTGCTATTATGGCGTTCGATTTGGGACAAGAGGGAGACTGAGTTTACACAGAGAATAATCAGAGACTGCCTTAAATTAGATTTTTGTTCTCGCATCCCATGGTTGAGCCATATTATTTATTGGTGTAGTATTTTGTTTGATTTTAACATTCTAAAAGAGTCAAAATACGCAATCCCCATTACAAAGAAAGAAATTAAAGACTCATTCTTATTATACAAAAGGGAAGAGCAATTAAATTTAATCAGGCATCAAAAAACTTTTATATTTTATACACAACTTGGACTCAAAAATGGGTTCCAGGCATACCTAACGGAGGTGTCAAGATCTTCACACCGTTTTGTTTTGACACGCCTGAGATTGGGGACCGCTCACCATTTAGTATCCTTCCCAGAAATGGGAGAAAGGTCCTCCACGAAATGTCCCTGTGACAATACTTCCAACCAGAGTTGTTGCCATTTTTTTATATTTTGCAAATTTTATTCCTCCCTTAGGAAATTTTATTTGAAGTCTATTTTTCTGAAATATAATGTACGTAAAACAGTCGATGCAATGAATTTATTGTGTGCTCTCGAGAATACAGATATTTGTTTCCGGGTCGCCTTATTTATATTAAAATGCAGAGCAGCCAGGAAATCAATAGTTTTATAACAACTTGCAGCTGGTATTTTTAGGAAAATATACGCTAGTTTCATTCAAGTGTATATAGTTGGGGTACTAAGTCTAGTTTTGACTCCAACACTACAGCGAAATTGGCTTTCACTTGCCTTTGTCTTTCTGCATGAGAAAATGAATATGCATATCATGCGTTGTACTGTTATAAATGTTAGCTCTCTTTATGCACACGCCACTTTAGAAAATTCTTGGTAAACATGTCTAGCCAGGATACTATTTTAGTACAATGTTTTAATGAAATAGCTGATATTCACATTTTCCTTTTTTAAATATTTCTTAATAATATTTCCTTTCA
Source organism: Lissotriton helveticus (assembly GCF_964261635.1). Lineage (NCBI taxonomy): Eukaryota > Metazoa > Chordata > Amphibia > Caudata > Salamandridae > Lissotriton > Lissotriton helveticus. The sequence continues at coordinate 1,199,794,411 of NC_136057.1, read as the reverse complement.
AGTGCTATCAATTGTTTGGAAATGAATGCTTAAATAAATATGCCATTAGTAAATAATAATAATTTTGTATTTTACAATTTTATGTAATTGTATGTATACCTTTTTTCTGTCTATTGTCGCTTTCATGGTTGTACTATGCAAACCGAATAAAGCTTTCTGAATCGAATCAAGATGTTCCTCAATATAATTTGTCAAACGTTAACAATCACTGAAGAGGGAGATGAAGGGAATATTTGGGGTATTCATTTCTTTAATTGTTGCCAGTCCCAGACATGTAGCCTGCTATATGGTATCATTCAAACAAATCATTTGTGTTGGAATTAAACAGCCTCAAAACAAGTTTTACGTTCCATGAACTTGCAAAGGTTTGGTTCCCCAAATTGATTTTATTACTATTGTGTCTTTCCAATAATAATATCCTTTAACGGCTAACTGGGTCACAAACAAAGCTGTATATATTAGCTTAGTCTGTGTAAGCATATATTTTTTTCAGTGGGGTAGGAACTAATTTGAAATAGAACGTTGTAGGAGCTGAAGTGACATACCCCTAAAAATGTGTGAATTTGTCTTTTTACGTTCTGGAAGTCCCTATTGAGGGAATTGGACAATGTTCCCATTGTGGGTAATTAAAAAGTGTATGTTGGACACTGGCCCTGTGCAGGAAATAATGGCCGTAATGGTGATAAAAGAACATGTCATCATAATTAGCAGAATTAAGGTACAGGTGCTCCGATTCGAAAACAGTGTAATACTCCAGTTCCGAGAGCATAGAATTTACAGTTTCAACATCCCAAACATCTGAATGTAACCCAGGTGTTATTACATCCCCCATAGAAACCTTTAACACCTTTGGTATCTGCAGGATCTGCATTGGGCCGAAAATGTCAAATGAATCCTTATCCCAAACAATTCCATCAGTTACTAGAATGGCTGAAATGTTCATTGAAAAACAGGAGGCTTTTGTTCTGTAACAGGTTCGAAAAATCCCTCAGTGATGGACCCATGAAAGGTGGATCAGTATAAACATCATCAATCACAGAAGATGCAGGTAGAGAGCAGAACTCACTTTGGCTAAGTTACCGATTTCTGACTCAACCTCCCCTCCACCCAGCCGGGGAGAAACAGCTTTGGTGGAGCTCACTTGCAGCAGAGGAACGTTCTGAGTAGTAGCACAAACACCCCATGACCTACTCCTTAGAACTACCCACATAGTAAAATTTGACATGGTCAATAAAGACAAAGCACTTGTCTTTAGAACCGGAAAGCAGTGCTGGATCACAGTCCTTGTACCTTGGACATCAATGACAGGCACCAGTTCACAGTATGATGGCTTAAATTGCTTTTTAATCACCACCTTTTCTCAAACAAGAACACTAATTTGCAGAATCCAGCCATAAAGTTTGATTTTCACATTCTTACTTAGAGAGAAAAATGAGTTCAAGAGTTCACTTGATTGGGCATCACAGCACTTTTGTAAATCCTCTAAGACAGCACAATGATTATCTACATCAAAGGTTGCAGCAGCCGCCACAATGTCTGGACCTTAAAGGTCTCGAACATAATCTGGATGCCAAAATGTATTTTGTATGGGGTTTGCCCACCTAGAAATAATTTAGGGAAGTTATTTATAGGTCATTAAATCCCATATAGATGATGGTTCCAACTACGCTAAGTGCCTAATACTCTAGTAGCTTTTAAGGACTGCTTTAAGTCATGAGTCATTCTTTCCACAACAGAACTGCCCTCAGGCCTATATAGAGAAGAATAATGCACCTGTATACTCAGTGATGCCACAGAATCCCGGTATACATTTAACCCAATAGCCGTGCACTTTTCAGAGTGGAATGCACTGCATGAATGTGTCCTGATAAAGACATGTAGGACTTTAATAACAGTTCACATGTCAGCCGAGCAATGTGGACAAACCCAGATGAACCTAGAGAAAGAATCAACTGCAACCAAAATAAATTAGAATGCAGTGTCCGTACTTAGTGGACCACAGTGATCCAAATAGATGCACCCGAAAGGCCTGTTGGAGATCAACTGGAGCATCTGCAGTGGGTGAGCCACAGTGGAAGCTTGAATTTGTTGACAAATATCACAACACAACATAAATTTCTTGGTCTGTTGATATAAGATGTGCAACCAATAACATTGTTGTGGCAAGGATATTGTGGCCGCCACACCAGCATGTGCCGAAGCAACACTTTCATGTGCCGCTATGACTAAAACAAGTCTGCTGTCTTGGCTGGGAATCAAACGACCACCAACCCGTGGAATTGTTACAAAAGGGATGTTCTCTTCACTGAAGTGATAAGAATATTTAGAAGGAAAACCCTCAGGTAAAGGGGTGCCATTTTATTTGCATGAACAGCAGCCAAGATACCATTATCTACTCTGTTTTTAGAATGAGTAATTGCTGCTACTATAGATGTGCCAACTACAGATTTGGCTGTGTCATCAGCCAAATAATTCCCAACGGCGTGCACTCCCACATGCTGATGACTTAAGTATGTATTACATGAGTCCTTGGCAACCTGTCTCTGAGGACTGCTGCTTTAACCTAAAGCGTCTTATGCTTGAGTGTTACCTTTAGAATCTTTGAATCCATTTTGTTGCCAGTAGTGTAAATTATCATTAAAAGACTGTACACTGTAATGCACTTCACACATAAAAAGTGTGGGGAATTCAATATTCGTATATTCAAGGGCAAGAAGCAAAGTGTTCAGTTTAGCCAGCTGCACAATGCAGTCAACTAAAGACTGTGTGTGAGTTGTTTGTGGTCAGAAATTGCCGTCCAACATAATTGCAATAACTATAGCGCATGCCCCTGAGTATTGCAGTTTAAAACCTATAGCAATTTGAGCTGAACCATCAGTGTAAATAATATATTTAGACTGATCAAGAAGCAAAACAGAGGAGGACATTGGATAAGCATACTGTAGACATTTTTGGGTCTCTAAAGAAGGGTCAAAGACAACGTCTACATCAACAGCTGTAAAGGATGTTGCCCACTGTATCCATCAAGGATGGAGGGCCTTTTCATTTGGAATGCTAGCTTTTGTGACTGCCTCTAAGGCCAGCACAGGAGTAACAACAATAATGCATTTCCACTTGTGTTAGTGGCCATTCTTTAAAGATGCAAAACCAACAGTTGATTGACAGAATGCAGAACAATGTCATACAGTACAGAGATCTGGGCCTAAATCCATAGTTTTTTGCACTCCACACCACCACAGTTCAGACATGGCCATATGCAAATCAGCCTTGACCCTGTGCCTCATGGGAACAGTCCAGCCCGAACTGCCAAGCCATGTATTCCCGGAATCAAGCATCCTAGGACCGGTTTCTGGCTATCAGCCATCATCAGCCAGGATAGCTTGACTCCAGTGGTGTGGAGAGCACGGGACTCACTTCTGAGCATACCCGTCCCACTCGGGGTGACAAATTAAAAAAACAACAGTTGATGGACAGAATGCAGAACAATGTCATACATTCACCCTAGTACAGAGATCTGGGCCTAAATCCATCGTTTTTTGCACTCCATATCACCCCAGTTCAGACCATATGCAAATCAGCCTTGACCCTGTGCCTCATGGGAACAGTCCAGCCCGAACTGCCAAGCCATGTCTTCCCTGGACCTTCTTTAAAGATAGCCATCTGCACCACAGTCAGTATTTTGTCAGTGTTAGCAAAACACATTTCTGCATTGGAATGTAATGCAATTTATATGCAATCAGCACTGTTTCACTTTAGCTAAAATTGATGTAAGTAAATCAATTGCACCTGGCAAAATACAAATTACCAGATTTGTTGTTATTGGCATGTGTATGCAAGTGATGTGTTCCAAGCAAGTCAGATTGTAGTGATCTGAGTGTAATGATGTCCAGCATGCTACAGAAAAATCAGAGCTTATTAATTCATAAAGTGGTTTCATGCATCATGCATATTCAGGTATGTATGTCCTACCAAAATGTAGAAATCCTAGCAGGGACTGCAATTTGTTTAGAATGTTTGGAGGTTGAAACTATGCACATTTGTCAAATAAATGAAGGGCAAGACTCTTTCCCTCATGTGTAAGTTTATATCCTAGAAAAAAGACACGTAGAAAAACGACATTAGATTTTTAAAGTTGAACTTATAGCCCAATTCCGCAAATTCCAATATTATGCAATCTATTTTGGTTAAGTGGGGATTTAATTCATTGTCCGTTAAGTAGATATCATCTACGTAGTACACCATGTCAGGGTCAATATCATGAAGAAATTACACAATATGTGCAACAAATATACCTGGGCGTTGCTCATAGCCTGACAAAATGGGGTGATTTGTCGGGGTTCTGGCGCTTCTCCAGGATTCCCACAGTTTCTAGTACAGATTGTGGTGCTCTGAAAGGTAGGGAGATTCACTCCTCTCCCTAGATATCTTATGATTAGGGATCACAAAAGTACAATAACAATAGAGCCTTAAGCACATGCTATAATCAATATGCCATTACATAAAAATGTATTCAGTACAATTGTTCTTTCTTTGTAGTCTTTTTTATTTCATGGCCTGCTGTCCACTTCTTCGTTTTCAGCCTTAGAACCAACACATGTTTTGTTGTGATGAGGAGTGCCCTACGATATTCTCAGGGCAAAAAAATATAACAAAGAGCAAAACTGGTTGTGGTATACAAATTATAGCCACATCACATCATACCTGTGATACGGTGACACCTACAAATACGATAATATATTGTAAAGATCATATTTGTGATACATGAGTGGAAACCCCTGCACATGAACATCACATCTCTTTTGTTACTAGTTGTAGATTGACCCAGTGAACAATATCCATCAAGATATGAAATGATTGTATTGCTAGTATTCGGCATGTAAATTAACGTGAACTGCCATCAGTGAGACCTCACAATGCATGACACCCTCCAAGAAAAAAAAATAGTTTATATGATCCATGCACAATATTGTGCTTAAATCATCCTAATATAAATCTGCCACCATGTGCTCACATGCACAGTACCTGTTTATGTTATGAACTCTACATAGTAGGTTCAATACTGTGGGGAAAATATGTATTTACCATGAGCACCAAGTCCACAACAAAATTAATGGGGCAAATAAATCACCACTTGGACTTGCTGCCTATCTCAGTCCCAGTTGTAATTCAGTCCCAGATAAAATCCATCATACTCTTGAAAACCTGCCACCTGTACATATATAAAACAACCAATAAGGTGCTGGAAGAGTGCTGGCCAGCTAAGGCTGGCCAGGTCACTCCTTCATTACTAAGGGGACACATTAATGCAGGTGTAGTTACGTGGAGGTGGGCGCGAAGGAACCAATTTTGGTGTTTCCAGATGGTGAGAGGAACCTCTAGAAACGCATACGTTCAATACGCAGTAGGCGTTGGAGGTGTAGTGTTTTTGTGGAATATATTAGATTTACCAACCATAGCTGGAAACGTGACCCAAGATTTAAAAACCTCAAATCGTATGCTGCATCTGCATCGATAACAAAAAGTAATAGTACCACCTGCATTAGGAAGCCCATGTTGAATTAAATATACATAAGCAGTAGGTCTACAGTTGACCGGAAGGCCACAGGCAGTGCCATAAGAAAAACAGAAAATGATGCAAAGTGGTATATAAACTGGGTTCAAACCTTTTACTATTCATGTTTGAAAATCCAACATAATCAGGTGCTTCCAAAACACTGTGGTGGATAAAGCCCCAACACTACGGACGTCACCGGAAAAGGTGTGAGAGTATTTTGGACATGCACACGCACCATTCAGGAGACCAGCAAATAAGTAACAAACCAAACGTTGGAGGCGCCATGTTGTGCAGGAACAGAACTATGCTTGAGACCATAGAATGAGACCATAGAATATCATCATGTAGAAATTGAGCCACCATCCTCCATCAGCATCTATGGGCCCAAATCCGACTAGCTCATAGAGCCATTCCAGAGACATGTCACTTTGCACCCTAGAACACAAAAGTCCCGACCCTCTCAGGATCCTGGCAGCAGGTCACCTCCCTTTATTCCCTCTCTTGTATTTGTCTTCAATACTTAGGAAAGAGACACAAGGAAAGTCTATAAGATATTTAGACTATTGTGCTCTAATGTACAATAGTTGCGGCACAACTAGCAAACATATATAGGTCAGTAATGTCTGTAACATAGCTATTACTACATAAAATAAATGATTATAGATTATAGATCTCTGGGTTTAGGAGCAGACCCCATACCTTAGCATTCATTGATAACGGTTCTACATCCCAGCTGATGCAGCTCTCTTGTCTCGGGACCTGTGCGCTGTCTGCCAGTCTACGCTCTCTAAGGCCCTGATTATGAGTTGTTGGTGGAATAGTGGCGTGGCGATGCAAATTGCTGTGCCAGTGCTCCGCCAAAGCTAGTGCAGCCTGCCAGATTACAACTTTTTCGTAGACTGGCAGGCGGCAGCTTGACGGTCCCAGGGCACTGCGGGGCATATTACCAAGGGCTTGATCGCCGCTTTAGCGGGAATTTTTCCCGCTAAAGCGGCGATAATTGTATCGCCCTATTACCTAGCTGTCGCTAACACCAGTTAGCGACAGCTAGTAGGAGATAGCGGGCATTTAGGGGCCCACTTTGCATGTCAGCGATAATTATCGCTAATGACATGCAAAGTGGGCGTGCCAAGATGTTAGCGACTGGAAACAGTGGCTAACATTTCTATCGCCTGCCCAGAGCTGTTCTTAGCCATGTAATCCAATGGTAGGTGGATTACATGGCTAAGAGCATTTGCTCGGTAATGCATGAATATCGCTGACTTTACAGCGATATTCATGCATTTTGGCCGATTTTCATCGCTTAGGAGATAAACCTTGATATAGCAAAGCTCCTAAGCGATAAAAATCGGCGGAGCTCGGCGATATTAATGTTGCCGCTAAACCAACATAGTGATAATTATCGCTAGTTGTTGGTAATATGCCCCTGCATCTTTTAAATGCGGCAGTGCTATTAAAAAAGGCACTGCAATCGGACCGCAGTACAAGGTTTCTGCAGGGCATGGACTCAAAAGTCCATGCCATGCAGGAACCTTTGTGCATGCACACAGGGGGGCACATGTTATGTCCCGCTGTGTGCATCCACATGTGTTTGAGGCATGGGGGCCCTGTATGGCTCCCTTTGTTTCCTCTCTGCCAGGGTTTTCATGGCGGTGGAACTGCCATAAAAAGCCTGGCTTAGAGGAAATTGTAATATGCTTGGTGGGACTATGGCGATCCCGCCAAGCATATTGTGACCGCTGCTCCTACGCCAGGGAAAGGCAGTTCCCTGGCAGAGCAACTGGTTCCAATGCTGAGGGCAGCTCCTTCGGTCAGCCCTGCACTGATTTCATGGATTATAAATGCTAATCAACAAGGAGCCCATTCCGCTTTCGTCTGTCTGTCTTAGACAGAGGTTATCACTAGCCTCAAGCAATAGAAACATAATAAATACAACATTTAAACAAATCAGAATGGATAATGGGGCTTTTGGTTATCCTTCTTCATCCACTGGTCTGTTCAGCTGGGCATTCACTTTTTGTTTCTACCCACCACAGTTTATAGAATGGTGGTGGGTCAGCCCTCTTCATCCATCGTCTCTCTTGCACTAAGTGATGGCAGTGCTACAACTTATGCTTCTGTTTGCTTAAGTAATTAGTAGTATCATTGGTTGATGCACAAGCAAGCCTTTTTCCAGTCCCATTTCTAAATATCTAGAATGAATAAATATGAGGCGCATTTGTGAACAACACTTTATATCAAAAATTCTCTACCTATTTGTAGCACATTTTGGAAACCCATCTGAATTTTACTATTCCCATGGGGGAAACATCCTTTACAACGCAACTTTTACCACGCAGTGCCTTTACGACGCAACTTTTACAACGCAAACCATTACAACGCATTGCGCTGGGGGGCGTTCTAGGATAGGGAATAGGTTTAATTCACTATCCAACACCTTCCCTACTATCCACGGGGACTGGAGTTGGAATAGTAAATTAAACTTCTTCTTTTGAATCTTGTATAGCGCGCAGTTACCCTTAGGCATCCCGGCGCTTGTTCATGACTCAGGGAGATGGCACAAAAAAAGACACAAAGAGAAACAGAAGGAGAGAGATAAAACAGGAGCCTATAATGAGGTACATCATACCGGAAATAGGTGGGTTTTAAGCAATTTTCGGAACCGGATGATACCTGATTCTGTCCGTAAGTTCAAGGGAAGCTCATTCCAGCGCTTAGCAACGTTCACCGAAAATCTTCTACCCCCCGTTCTGGCTCTTTTCACTCTCGGCACTTGTAGCAAAGCTTTGTGGTCAGAGCGTAAAGCTCTAGTCGCTTTGTAGGGCATCACCATATTACCCAGAATGGGAGGACCCTTCCCATGCAGGATTTTATGTGCCGTACAGAGAGATTTAAATGTTATCCTCTCCCTTATCGGAAGCCAATGCAATGCTTTCAGGGCCGGTTTTGCAGACTGTCTCCTGGGGATATTCATCAGCAGCCTGGCTGCTGCATTCTGCGCTTGTTGTAATTTATTAAGCGTGGCTTCCGGTGCGCCCAAAAAGAGCGCATTACCGTAGTCCAACCTAGAGACAATCAGCCCCTGAATAAGAAGTTTCCTGGACATTGGGGGAAGGAGAGGTAAAATCTTACGAGCTGATTGGAGCAGTGCAAAACAGACTCCAGCTGTTTTCTTTGCGTGGGTCTTGAACGATAATTCTTGTTCAAGCCACACGCCCAGGCTTTTGATCTCCTTTTTTGGGCTGGGAGGATCGCCCAAGCAACTCGGCCAGCTGCCCATCGGCAAGGAAGGTCCCGTTTGTCCCAACAGCATCAGCTCTGTCTTAGAGCCGTTCAATTTTAATGCTGAATTGACCATCCATGTGTGCACCCTGGACAGACAAGAGTGCAACACCTCTGAGCAATCCACCAATTGGGAAAGGGCTACTACCAACTGGGTATCATCAGCGTAGCTGATGATTTTAATACCGAGAGGGGCCACCACCTCCTCCAGTGGGGCCATGTAGATATTAAACAGTGTGGGGCTCAGGGAAGAGCCCTGAGGCACACCACACTGAAGGGGGATGGAGGCGGATTGTGCATTCCCTTCCCATACTTGATAGGTTCGTTGATACAAAAATGAACTGAGCCACTTTAAGGCCATTCCAGTTAGGCCAGCCTCTGACAGTCGTTGGAGCAGCACCTGGTGGTTGACGGTGTCGAAAGCTGCACTAAGGTCCAGGAGGATCACTGCCACTGATCCTCCTGAATCCAAAATGCTCCTAGCCTCTTCAACAACTGCCAGAAGGGCAGTGTCTGTGCCTTGGCCCGGCCTGAAACCCGTTTGGGAAATCCGCAACAAATTGTTGGATTCCAGGAATAGTGAGAGTCGTTTATTCACCAGTCTCTCCGCAATCTTACCAACCCCCGGCAACAGGGAAATCGGTCTAAAATTGGCCAGGTCTGATGAATCGAGACCAGGTTTTTTCAAAAGGGCCTTTACGACCGCCTTTTTCCAGCTCAAGGGGACTACTCCCTGCGCTAAGGAAGCATTGATAAGATCTGTCACTGGTGTAACAATAGTAGCTGCTATCTGCTTCAAGCATCTCATCGGGACGGGGTCCCTGGGTGAGCCACTTTTTATGGACCCTAGAACCAAACTAACTTCATCGATGGACACTGGGCCGAAAACATCCAGCTTTTTCTCTACCTCCCCTCCATGTTCACCTGTATGAGCCACCAAAACAGGCTGAGGTAAGGAGCTTATGATATTTTCCACTTTCATGTGGAAGTAGTTGGCCAATTCCTCACATTTCTTTAAGGGATTCTCATGGCTCAGTGATGGTTCTGGGATTTTCAAGAGGTCTCTAAAGATCTTAAAAGACTCTCGCGAGGAGCTGGCTGCATTGCAAATTCTCTCATCATAAAACTTGGCTTTTGCATCCCGTAGGGCGACTTTATATCCTCTGATAGCAGCACGACATTCATTCCGGTGTGCTTCTCCCCAGTCCTTTCTCCAAATCCTCTCTAGCTTTTTACAGCCTTTCCTAAGGGCTCTTAATGCCTGGGTGTACCAAGGGGCAGAGCCCACTCTCTTCTCCCTCTTTGGCATTCTCTTTTTTGGGAGAATAACATCCAAGGAGCTAATTAGCCACTTGTTCAAATTCTCATCGGCGATTACGGGGTCCACCACCGGGCACGGGCACGTGGTATTTAAGTTAGTAATCCAGCGCTCCAGTGGTAACCTGGACCAAGCTCTATCAACCGAAAAAACTTTAGGAACCACCCCCTCCTTTGATTCATACTGCCAGTTAAAAGGGACCAAAAAATTATCCGACCATGGTAGAGCCAAAGGGGTCAGGGACTCAGTCCGGTCCATATTTGAAAAGACCGGATCCAGTAGATGACCCTTACAGTGCGTAGCCCCTGAATTAATTAGAATAATGTCCAAAGCTTTCAGGTCGCCCTGCAGGTCACCAGCAAGTGTATCCTCAGGGTCATCGAAATGAAGGTTAAAATCTCCTAGTAGGAGAAAATTAGTTGTCGATGATGCCAGAGACGTAACCGTTTCCATCAATGGGCCGGGAAAAATACCTGCACCTCCCGGTGGACGATATACCAAAAGACCTGACATGGAGGACGTGGCTGATATACATAGTGAGAAGTAGCAACTCTCACACTCACGTACCCCCCCGTCCTGGGCTCTACAGACCAGTGTGTCCCTATAGATTATCCCAATACCACCTCCTCTCCCCACAGGTCTATCTAGATGATAAATGAGATAGCCAGGGGGGAGTGCCTGCACCATATCTGGGCCCGAAGTGGATGTGGTCCAGGTTTCAGTTAAAAACAAGACATCCAAGTCATGATCATGTATAAGACAGTTAATTTCAGTTGAGTGGCTGGGCAGGGATCTACAATTCAGCAAAGCTGAATGTAGAACCTTGGTTCTCCCAACTCCCTGCTCCTTCATGCTATACTTGCACGCTACATATGGAAACTCACTTGTGTGGGTAACCTTACAGGATTCATCCACCGGGCGTAGTGATAGCAAATCATTTCTAGTATATGTCTTCCTGATCCTACGACGCAGAGCCAGGGTGTATGGCCCTGAGCCCGTCTGGGCCCGTCCGGGCCCAGACGGGCTGAACTCTGGCGTAACTCCGGCGGACTGACGGCGGACCCGCTGCGCGTGCCCGCTGCACGTTAGTATGGCCGCCTTTTATAGGAGGTCTAGCGTCCTTCTGACGACTAGACCGTGTAAGGGGAGGCGTCCCACTCACCCCCAAGATGGCCGCCAAAGTCGACATCACGAGGACCAAGAAGGAAGGGCAAGGACCCGCCAAGAGCGGTGGTTTTTACTATTTAAAGTGCAAGTAGTTGGGTTTTAAATTCAGGGGATAAAGTAGAACACAAATAAAAATCAAATAGAGCAAAAACGGGCGCTTTTAAAATTAATCGCGAATATCGCTTAAGAATTGCACAAATGTGCTGCACACTTCATTCACAGCAGCGCGTCCTCCCTGCAGCCACTGCCCCCTCAAAATGAACAAGAACGATTGCCTAGTTTGCCCGCCTTTTGAAGGAGGTCTAGCGTCCTTGTGACGACTAGACCGTGTAAGGGGAGGCGTCCCACTCACCCCCAAGATGGCCGCCAAAGTCGACGTCACGAGGACCAAGAAGGAAGGGCAAGGACCCGCCAAGAGCGGTGGTTTTTACTATTTAAAGTGCAAGTAGTTGGGTTTTAAAATCAGGGGATAAAGTAGAACACAAATAAAAATAAAATGGAGCAAAAACGGGCGCTTTTAAAATTAATCGCGAATATCGCTTAAGAATTGCACAAATGTGCTGCACACTTCATTCACAGCAGCGCGTCCTCCCTGCAGCCACTGCCCCCTCAAAATGAACAAGAACGATTGCCTAGTTTGCCCGCCTTTTGAAGGAGGTCTAGCGTCCTTGTGACGACTAGACCGTGTAAGGGGAGGCGTCCCACTCACCCCCAAGATGGCCGCCAAAGTCGACGTCACGAGGACCAAGAAGGAAGGGCAAGGACCCGCCAAGAGCGGTGGTTTTTACTATTTAAAGTGCAAGTAGTTGGGTTTTAAAATCAGGGGATAAAGTAGAACACAAATAAAAATAAAATAGAGCAAAAACGGGCGCTTTTAAAATTAATCGCGAATATCGCTTAAGAATTGCACAAATGTGCTGCACACTTCATTCACAGCAGCGCGTCCTCCCTGCAGCCACTGCCCCCTCAAAATGAACAAGAACGATTGCCTAGTTTGCCCGCCTTTTGAAGGAGGTCTAGCGTCCTTGTGACGACTAGACCGTGTAAGGGGAGGCGTCCCACTCACCCCCAAGATGGCCGCCAAAGTCGACGTCACGAGGACCAAGAAGGAAGGGCAAGGACCCGCCAAGAGCGGTGGTTTTTACTATTTAAAGTGCAAGTAGTTGGGTTTTAAAATCAGGGGATAAAGTAGAACACAAATAAAAATAAAACAGAGCAAAAACGGGCGCTTTTAAAATTAATCGCGAATATCGCTTAAGAATTGCACAAATGTGCTGCACACTTCATTCACAGCAGCGCGTCCTCCCTGCAGCCACTGCCCCCTCAAAATGAACAAGCAAACTATTCACTATCCAGCGCCCCAAAGCACTATGCGTTGTAAAGGCATGCGTTGTAAAAACAGCGTTGTAAAGGCATGCGTGGTAAAAGCATGCGTTGTAATGTCATACATCCAACACATGGGCCAATAACAAAGGCAGTGATGCAGTTTTCCTCAATATATTTTTACTTCAACATCTGTTATTCCCAACCAGCTTTTTTTTCAAACATATTGCACAATAACTGAAATAATACATCTTAGAAGATGGTTTTCACCAAGGTTGATGCACTGTGACCTTAAGAGACAAGTGAAACACTAGTACAATGCCTTTATTTGGTCAGATTTTACATTGCCGCGCACCCTGCAGGCAGAACGTATTTGTCTCTCCCAGTGCACTGTAAAATAACTGGTTTTATTTTATTCTATTCTACTTAGTTTATCACCGAGCTTCCTACTGCCTACTTCGCATTCAGAGAAATGCTTCAATGTCCTCCAAAAGGCGGGCGCTATGAAATAGCACAACAGCGTGAAGAGGAGCGCGCCAACATTCTGAAAGTTCTCATTATGATCAATACAGAAAACACATAAATGTGAAGGAAATCGCAAGGAGCAGGTCGGTCTGACATTTCCCTCCGAAGGCTGCTTTGCCCATTGTGTCCCTTCACTGTTAAAGAGAGGAAAATTGCAGACTCAAAAAGGAAGCGATTTTATTTTCTGTTCCCATAAACAATAATCAGAAAGCTCATTCATTATGAGGCGTAATTTTTGTGCTCTATTTGCGGGACTAAGAAGTATTTTTAAACAGGCAGCCTTTATTTACAAGGCCGAGCTAAGCGAGCGTGGCATGCCACTTCCTTTCAGAATTTATCCGCGGGAATGTAAAAAATGCAAAATATGCTGCATGTGATGCTTATTTCATCCGTCCACGTCCGGGGAGGATCACAGTTAGGTCTTTGTTGAAGAAAATCTCACGAGGTTGTGAAAATGTGCTAACCTATTACTGGAATGCAGCTGAGTCCACGGTGTCTAGAGGCTCTTGCTTATGCTGAAGCGACACGTGATAACTTGAGACATAGTGCTGACATCTAGGGGCAGATTTATGAGGCACTTGCGCCACGTTTACGCCGCTGTTGCGTCACGCAATGCGGCGTAAACGTGGCGCATCCCTACGAACGATTTACAACGTGACGCATCTAGGCAGATGCGTCACGTTGTAAAGCCCTGCGCCGCTTGTGGGCGTTCCGGCGCAGGGTGGGCGTTCCGGGGCAGGTGCGCCTCGCAAAAGTGGCTGAGTGAAATCTATAAGATTTCACTCAGTCACTTTCAGGCCAATGCTGCGTCAAAAGCCTGCGCCTGCTTGAAGCAGGCGTAGGTCTTGATGCAGCATTGTTAAGATGGGGCACCCCCGAGCCTTGCTGGAGCTGCGTCGCGCTTGCGACGCAACTCCAGCAATGCGTCACCTTTACGGCACAGATGCGTCACGCATCTGTGCCGTTTTTGCCCCATGGTGCGCCGCATTATAAATGCGGCGCACCATGGGTGGCGGAGCTGTGGCGCACTGTGGCGCACATTAACTGGCGCATCCCTGGGGATGCGCCAGTTAACATAAATCTGCCCCCTAGTGCTGAACAAATGACCCTGGTCGCCACACTGAAAAATGGTTTACCTTCATCAAAGTCACAGCATAATTGCACTTTTCTCAACAATATGGCGCTATGACAGGATCCGTATCTGCAACTTTGTTACAACACTGGTAATTTAAGCGATTTCATCTCCTACAGTAGATATACTTCTGTGAACACTGAATATGTGTATAAATTCATGCTTTTGTCACTGTATCCTCGTTGAATTCATTACTTGGCACAAATTGTGGAGGTACAGTTTTTTCCCATATATGTGTATTGTTGTTTGGCCCTAGGCCCAAATGCTCAGATAAAGAACGAATACATGTGTGGGTGTACGACTGGCCCAAGGCCTTTTATTGGCAGGTTCACCTGACTGGTGACATCTGTGATGGCTGGGTGTGGTTGGTGTTAAGGCAGCTTGGGGCGGGGGGCTGGGGGGGAGGTTGCATTATTACGTGTCCAGCAGAGCACTTATGGGCATATTATCAAGAACTGTGATAAAATTATCGCCGCTTTAGCGGCAGGAAACTGCCGCTAAAATGGCGATAATGGGCTTGATAATATGTCCTTGTGAATTCCCATAGCAGCCCAGGTTCTGGTGTTGACCTGGGCAGCTCCTCCCAAAATCCAACTGAAAGGACAAGTCCAACCTGTTGAAACAAAACAGAATAAACTGGGCACCAGTGAGTCTACAGGTCTATAGAGTCAATTAGCAGGACAGCATCAGATGTATGTATGCAATAGGACATCTGTGCTCACCTTCATAATTTAACCTGTGTGAGACTGAACATGAACTCTGGTTCAAAAAAGTCTAAAACCTTCTGGCAGCATACCGGCTTAAGTCATGTCGATAGTATGGAGTTATTCTTGTCTGCTGACCCTCCAGGGGCCGTATTACATAAGATGCCCCGGCAGCGCAGTATGCGTATGCGCCCGCTTTGCATGCCCCTGGGGCACTTTGGTATTATAGAAGGGGGCGCAGATTCTTGTGCATCCCCTTCTATAATACCAATAAGGCGGCGCACTTATTGCCCCAGCGTTACTTTCAGAGGGCATTCGCTCATTTGCATAGCGGCGTTCCCTACGCAAATGAGGGAAATCCTTTGACCGCGCCATATTACAGATGCCGATACAGAAAAGGGGGTGGTGAGAGTACTCTGCTTAATTCAGAGACTCTGTCCATCACCACCCCTTGTTGTAAATAATTTTGTCCACCCTAAGCGTGGAAGGGTATACTCAGATGTGAGTCCCTTGCTCATTGCACCATCAGGATTCAAGCAAGCCGGGCCGAAGACGGCTGTAATGCCAGAAACCGGTCCCCGGAAGCTTGTTTCCTTCCCAGTGTAAGAATTGGCTTTTGTAGTCTGGTCTGCCCTGTTCCCATGATGCACTGGGCCAGGGACAGACTAATTTGCATACAGCCAGGTTCTGAAACTGGGATGGTGCAATGAGCTAAAAAACGGTGTTGGATCTAGCCCTGATCTCTTGACTGGGTGAGAGTACTCTGCTTAATTCAGAGACTCTGTCCATCACCACCCCTTGTTGTAAATAATTTTGTCCACCCTAAGCGTGGAAGGGTATACTCAGATGTGAGTCCCTTGCTCATTGCACCATCAGGATTCAAGCAAGCCGGGCCGAAGACGGCTGTAATGCCAGAAACCGGTCCCCGGAAGCTTGTTTCCTTCCCAGTGTAAGAATTGGCTTTTGTAGTCTGGTCTGCCCTGTTCCCATGATGCACTGGGCCAGGGACAGACTAATTTGCATACAGCCAGGTTCTGAAACTGGGATGGTGCAATGAGCTAAAAAACGGTGTTGGATCTAGCCCTGATCTCTTGACTGGGTGAGAGTACTCTGCTTAATTCAGAGACTCTGTCCATCACCACCCCTTGTTGTAAATAATTTTGTCCACCCTAAGCGTGGAAGGGTATACTCAGATGTGAGTCCCTTGCTCATTGCACCATCAGGATTCAAGCAAGCCGGGCCGAAGACGGCTGTAATGCCAGAAACCGGTCCCCGGAAGCTTGTTTCCTTCCCAGTGTAAGAATTGGCTTTTGTAGTCTGGTCTGCCCTGTTCCCATGATGCACTGGGCCAGGGACAGACTAATTTGCATACAGCCAGGTTCTGAAACTGGGATGGTGCAATGAGCTAAAAAACGGTGTTGGATCTAGCCCTGATCTCTTGACTGGGTGAGAGTACTCTGCTTAATTCAGAGACTCTGTCCATCACCACCCCTTGTTGTAAATAATTTTGTCCACCCTAAGCGTGGAAGGGTATACTCAGATGTGAGTCCCTTGCTCATTGCACCATCAGGATTCAAGCAAGCCGGGCCGAAGACGGCTGTAATGCCAGAAACCGGTCCCCGGAAGCTTGTTTCCTTCCCAGTGTAAGAATTGGCTTTTGTAGTCTGGTCTGCCCTGTTCCCATGATGCACTGGGCCAGGGACAGACTAATTTGCATACAGCCAGGTTCTGAAACTGGGATGGTGCAATGAGCTAAAAAACGGTGTTGGATCTAGCCCTGATCTCTTGACTGGGTGAGAGTACTCTGCTTAATTCAGAGACTCTGTCCATCACCACCCCTTGTTGTAAATAATTTTGTCCACCCTAAGCGTGGAAGGGTATACTCAGATGTGAGTCCCTTGCTCATTGCACCATCAGGATTCAAGCAAGCCGGGCCGAAGACGGCTGTAATGCCAGAAACCGGTCCCCGGAAGCTTGTTTCCTTCCCAGTGTAAGAATTGGCTTTTGTAGTCTGGTCTGCCCTGTTCCCATGATGCACTGGGCCAGGGACAGACTAATTTGCATACAGCCAGGTTCTGAAACTGGGATGGTGCAATGAGCTAAAAAACGGTGTTGGATCTAGCCCTGATCTCTTGACTGGGTGAGAGTACTCTGCTTAATTCAGAGACTCTGTCCATCACCACCCCTTGTTGTAAATAATTTTGTCCACCCTAAGCGTGGAAGGGTATACTCAGATGTGAGTCCCTTGCTCATTGCACCATCAGGATTCAAGCAAGCCGGGCCGAAGACGGCTGTAATGCCAGAAACCGGTCCCCGGAAGCTTGTTTCCTTCCCAGTGTAAGAATTGGCTTTTGTAGTCTGGTCTGCCCTGTTCCCATGATGCACTGGGCCAGGGACAGACTAATTTGCATACAGCCAGGTTCTGAAACTGGGATGGTGCAATGAGCTAAAAAACGGTGTTGGATCTAGCCCTGATCTCTTGACTGGGTGAGAGTACTCTGCTTAATTCAGAGACTCTGTCCATCACCACCCCTTGTTGTAAATAATTTTGTCCACCCTAAGCGTGGAAGGGTATACTCAGATGTGAGTCCCTTGCTCATTGCACCATCAGGATTCAAGCAAGCCGGGCCGAAGACGGCTGTAATGCCAGAAACCGGTCCCCGGAAGCTTGTTTCCTTCCCAGTGTAAGAATTGGCTTTTGTAGTCTGGTCTGCCCTGTTCCCATGATGCACTGGGCCAGGGACAGACTAATTTGCATACAGCCAGGTTCTGAAACTGGGATGGTGCAATGAGCTAAAAAACGGTGTTGGATCTAGCCCTGATCTCTTGACTGGGTGAGAGTACTCTGCTTAATTCAGAGACTCTGTCCATCACCACCCCTTGTTGTAAATAATTTTGTCCACCCTAAGCGTGGAAGGGTATACTCAGATGTGAGTCCCTTGCTCATTGCACCATCAGGATTCAAGCAAGCCGGGCCGAAGACGGCTGTAATGCCAGAAACCGGTCCCCGGAAGCTTGTTTCCTTCCCAGTGTAAGAATTGGCTTTTGTAGTCTGGTCTGCCCTGTTCCCATGATGCACTGGGCCAGGGACAGACTAATTTGCATACAGCCAGGTTCTGAAACTGGGATGGTGCAATGAGCTAAAAAACGGTGTTGGATCTAGCCCTGATCTCTTGACTGGGTGAGAGTACTCTGCTTAATTCAGAGACTCTGTCCATCACCACCCCTTGTTGTAAATAATTTTGTCCACCCTAAGCGTGGAAGGGTATACTCAGATGTGAGTCCCTTGCTCATTGCACCATCAGGATTCAAGCAAGCCGGGCCGAAGACGGCTGTAATGCCAGAAACCGGTCCCCGGAAGCTTGTTTCCTTCCCAGTGTAAGAATTGGCTTTTGTAGTCTGGTCTGCCCTGTTCCCATGATGCACTGGGCCAGGGACAGACTAATTTGCATACAGCCAGGTTCTGAAACTGGGATGGTGCAATGAGCTAAAAAACGGTGTTGGATCTAGCCCTGATCTCTTGACTGGGTGAGAGTACTCTGCTTAATTCAGAGACTCTGTCCATCACCACCCCTTGTTGTAAATAATTTTGTCCACCCTAAGCGTGGAAGGGTATACTCAGATGTGAGTCCCTTGCTCATTGCACCATCAGGATTCAAGCAAGCCGGGCCGAAGACGGCTGTAATGCCAGAAACCGGTCCCCGGAAGCTTGTTTCCTTCCCAGTGTAAGAATTGGCTTTTGTAGTCTGGTCTGCCCTGTTCCCATGATGCACTGGGCCAGGGACAGACTAATTTGCATACAGCCAGGTTCTGAAACTGGGATGGTGCAATGAGCTAAAAAACGGTGTTGGATCTAGCCCTGATCTCTTGACTGGGTGAGAGTACTCTGCTTAATTCAGAGACTCTGTCCATCACCACCCCTTGTTGTAAATAATTTTGTCCACCCTAAGCGTGGAAGGGTATACTCAGATGTGAGTCCCTTGCTCATTGCACCATCAGGATTCAAGCAAGCCGGGCCGAAGACGGCTGTAATGCCAGAAACCGGTCCCCGGAAGCTTGTTTCCTTCCCAGTGTAAGAATTGGCTTTTGTAGTCTGGTCTGCCCTGTTCCCATGATGCACTGGGCCAGGGACAGACTAATTTGCATACAGCCAGGTTCTGAAACTGGGATGGTGCAATGAGCTAAAAAACGGTGTTGGATCTAGCCCTGATCTCTTGACTGGGTGAGAGTACTCTGCTTAATTCAGAGACTCTGTCCATCACCACCCCTTGTTGTAAATAATTTTGTCCACCCTAAGCGTGGAAGGGTATACTCAGATGTGAGTCCCTTGCTCATTGCACCATCAGGATTCAAGCAAGCCGGGCCGAAGACGGCTGTAATGCCAGAAACCGGTCCCCGGAAGCTTGTTTCCTTCCCAGTGTAAGAATTGGCTTTTGTAGTCTGGTCTGCCCTGTTCCCATGATGCACTGGGCCAGGGACAGACTAATTTGCATACAGCCAGGTTCTGAAACTGGGATGGTGCAATGAGCTAAAAAACGGTGTTGGATCTAGCCCTGATCTCTTGACTGGGTGAGAGTACTCTGCTTAATTCAGAGACTCTGTCCATCACCACCCCTTGTTGTAAATAATTTTGTCCACCCTAAGCGTGGAAGGGTATACTCAGATGTGAGTCCCTTGCTCATTGCACCATCAGGATTCAAGCAAGCCGGGCCGAAGACGGCTGTAATGCCAGAAACCGGTCCCCGGAAGCTTGTTTCCTTCCCAGTGTAAGAATTGGCTTTTGTAGTCTGGTCTGCCCTGTTCCCATGATGCACTGGGCCAGGGACAGACTAATTTGCATACAGCCAGGTTCTGAAACTGGGATGGTGCAATGAGCTAAAAAACGGTGTTGGATCTAGCCCTGATCTCTTGACTGGGTGAGAGTACTCTGCTTAATTCAGAGACTCTGTCCATCACCACCCCTTGTTGTAAATAATTTTGTCCACCCTAAGCGTGGAAGGGTATACTCAGATGTGAGTCCCTTGCTCATTGCACCATCAGGATTCAAGCAAGCCGGGCCGAAGACGGCTGTAATGCCAGAAACCGGTCCCCGGAAGCTTGTTTCCTTCCCAGTGTAAGAATTGGCTTTTGTAGTCTGGTCTGCCCTGTTCCCATGATGCACTGGGCCAGGGACAGACTAATTTGCATACAGCCAGGTTCTGAAACTGGGATGGTGCAATGAGCTAAAAAACGGTGTTGGATCTAGCCCTGATCTCTTGACTGGGTGAGAGTACTCTGCTTAATTCAGAGACTCTGTCCATCACCACCCCTTGTTGTAAATAATTTTGTCCACCCTAAGCGTGGAAGGGTATACTCAGATGTGAGTCCCTTGCTCATTGCACCATCAGGATTCAAGCAAGCCGGGCCGAAGACGGCTGTAATGCCAGAAACCGGTCCCCGGAAGCTTGTTTCCTTCCCAGTGTAAGAATTGGCTTTTGTAGTCTGGTCTGCCCTGTTCCCATGATGCACTGGGCCAGGGACAGACTAATTTGCATACAGCCAGGTTCTGAAACTGGGATGGTGCAATGAGCTAAAAAACGGTGTTGGATCTAGCCCTGATCTCTTGACTGGGTGAGAGTACTCTGCTTAATTCAGAGACTCTGTCCATCACCACCCCTTGTTGTAAATAATTTTGTCCACCCTAAGCGTGGAAGGGTATACTCAGATGTGAGTCCCTTGCTCATTGCACCATCAGGATTCAAGCAAGCCGGGCCGAAGACGGCTGTAATGCCAGAAACCGGTCCCCGGAAGCTTGTTTCCTTCCCAGTGTAAGAATTGGCTTTTGTAGTCTGGTCTGCCCTGTTCCCATGATGCACTGGGCCAGGGACAGACTAATTTGCATACAGCCAGGTTCTGAAACTGGGATGGTGCAATGAGCTAAAAAACGGTGTTGGATCTAGCCCTGATCTCTTGACTGGGTGAGAGTACTCTGCTTAATTCAGAGACTCTGTCCATCACCACCCCTTGTTGTAAATAATATTACAGATGCCAGCGCAGAGTCAAAGAAGCCCTCTGGAGGTGCACTGACAGTGCGCCATTTAAAAGGTGGCACACTGTCAGTGCACCCCATGAGTATAGCCCTCTGCAGGTGGTAAAGGGGGTTCCATGGACCCCCCAAACATTCCCTTGCAGGCGGGTACAGTCACTGACTGCACCCACCTGCAAGGGGATCTCTAATCCCCTTTGAAAGTGCAGGAGGTTGCCCCCTGCACTGTGAAAACATGGGGCGGCCCCTCCGTGTTTTCACATGAATGAGCTGCCCCAGGGCAACCCAAGTTCGCAGATGCCCCAAGGCAGCGCATTCACCATAATAGGGGGCATTGTTTGTGTACCTTTTTAAAGGTACACAGGGTGCCCCAGATGATTTGTGGGTAGTGTCAACAGATCAAAATGGGTGCATCAGGAGCATTGTTTGAGTACATCACAAAGCATGACTGGTGGTGTTGCTTGTTTTGCTGGAGACAGTCTTAGCATGCTGCAACCTATCTACATTTCTGTTCTAAGACTCTACTACCTCCTGCAATCCTTTGAATGGAGCGGTGTCAAATCCATATCTCATGCTTGTGGAGGCCATTTGGCTGGGTTGCTGCAGGACTGCGTGTGGTCTGCGCTGGGGCTGTGTGTGTACTGCATCTGGCCAACAACATGACCATCCAGGAGCCACTGTTAATCACTAATGCACCCACTAGGATAGATGGGTCATGGCCAAGGCAAGCTCCTGCCACCGGGATCAGGATGCCGTCAGGGTCAGGGTGAGCAGGTAGTCACTGGTTGAGTGATTCTTCAGAATATAATTGCCGCTTCTTGCCTTTTGTTGTAGTTATGGTGTTAGGCTCCACTCTGGTTGGTCGATGCTCCACTATTGGCAGTGGTGATGCACTAGACAGGGACTGGAATGGTGGAGTTGCCAGCCATGTGATAAACCTGGACGATAGGTGGCGATGACTGGCCTTGTTGATAGCAGGCATTTCTTCTTGGATCGTCTGCAACTTGGAGTGTTGGTAGCTGTAGGTTTGCATCCTTTCTAGAAGCATCTGCATCCTTCAGCGTGGATGCTCTTGGTTGCTGAGCCTCCAGTTACTATTTCTGGAGGTTGTGCTGGGAAGCATTGGGGAGAGACTCGGTTCGATCATGCTTGCGGCTTACTCTCGGGTCTCCCGCTGTGCTGTTGCCAGGTCATCCTCATTTCCCCTTAGAGGCTTGTTTGTGTGGCTAGATGCATACCATCACCAGCCTGAGTCTTCTTGAGTGTGCCTTTCAGGCCTGGTCACTCTTGATCTTGCCTCCTTCTGAGCTTGGTCGGTCGTCAGGTTTCCCATTGTGCACTGAATGGTCACATTCCCTTCTCTTCTTTCTTCTTGGTGCTGCAGCCTGCATCTTCTTTTCACTTATGCTGGCAAGACTTCTTATTGCTCGACTCTCTTCTACTTTTTCAGGGTGCAGCGTTGTGCATCTATTTCAGAAACAAGCCAACAGGGCATCTCAGTGGTCGACTGCCTCTGTAGTCGGGGCACAATCCTCTGGTGTTGGATTTTGGCTTGGAGATGATTGGGGCAGTCACTGATCCAAATCTCCTCATCTTCTTTAGTGCTGTGTGGCATCTGACCACATAGATGCTACACAGTGACCTTTTTTGTTGGACCTTTTATTAGTGGGAAGTATGGAACTATGGTTCTGTCTTACTTTTTCGTGATGGTGCAGTGCTTGCACCTTGAGGCTTTTATGTGGGCTTGTCTTGTGTGGGTGGGCACTCGCTCTCTGACAGTACTCTAGATGCAGCGCTATGCAGGGTTTGTTCTTCTGCGGTGTTGGGCCATATCTCGAGGTTTCTGGGGCCAGCCGCTGCGGTCTGTCTTTGCCAGGTGGCATTGCAGGCTTTTGCCACTTTGTTTTGCCTATTTTCCCTGGGTGTGATTTACCTTTTACTGTCTTTTCTATGGCCTGTTCATGCAGTCCTGCTTAGAGGATGTTAGGAGGTCTTCTATTCTTTCCTTTTTTATCAGGTGCTATGTTAGTGCTCCGGGGACCAAAAGGTTACCATCTGGGCACCTCCTTTCTTCTCTACCAGAGGGTGATCTTCTCCTTTGGTGGCAACATGGGAGTGAGGTTGTCCTAGTGTCTAGACCTTTGTTGCACTGTCAGGTGTTTATGTTCACTTTTTAGTCTGGCCTTGCTTTATTTGGGCTTCCCACTGCCTGTCGTCATGTTCACCTGGAAAACGTGAATAATCACAATGGAGACTCTGAGGTATATACACTTCACCAATTTAGTGGGGGGCACTTGGTGGATAGCATCTCGTGCTTCAGGTTTCCTCCTGAGATGCCTTCACGATTCTCTGATCCCTTTCACTGCTCAGCTTCTCTGGTCCTCTTCACCTCAGGGGCATTAGGCAGTGGGCAGGGTTATGGAAGGGCTGGCGGCGACCATACGGTAGTGTGGTACTTCATGGCATCCATTTTGTGCTACCAATACATTTCTGAGCAAGCTCTTGCAGTGCTCTGGCTGCCCTGCAGGCAGAGTGGTTCCTGTTCAGGCCATGAAATGGTGGGGCTAAGCCTCTAGCTCTACTCTTACTTCCATTGGGGTCTACATTGCCGTCAGTTGGACTTTTTGTCTTGGGACCATTGACTTCCTCCACTTCTGCAGAGTTGTGCCCATCTGTTCTACGGACTATGTTTTGGTGCTGAGCCTGCTGAGGGTTGTTTGCTTGGTTATGTTCTGCATCTCTGGGCCTGGCTCTGTCTCCTCTTCCCCTTTGTCAGTCTGTGGGCTCTGAGTGTGGTAGACTGGTCCGGCAGCTCTGCTTCGAGCTTGTTGGCAGGTGGTGAATTGGGGCAGTACTTGTTCCTTGCAGTGTGGGCAGCAACCTCGAAGACCTTGCTGAAGCTGATGGGCTGTGCTTAGGGACGTGTGGCGATGGGAGGGCTATGGAGCTGTTTTAGTTGGGAACTTGCCAGAGCAGAAAAATGCCCCTGAGTTTTCAGATCCTGCAGCTGGGTTTTGGCCTCTTGTAACTCCATAGTATATTTAAAATGAAGTGATAGAGTGCAGCGTTAGGCTTCCTGGCTTAACACTGCACCCTGCCACTTCAGAAACGCAGGGCTGCACCATATTTTCAACCGTATTGTACAGCCCAGCATTTCCTCCTGCGCTGAGCTGAAATTAGCAGCCTAGTGCCAACGCAGGCCCCCTTGCACCATAGTGCATTGAGGGGAAGATTGTTTATGTGAAGGACAGTAAAATAATTACTGTATATCTGCCTATCCTAATTAGACTGCCCATACTCCAGAGTAGTCACAGCTATAGCCAAATCTAAGATCTGTCCACATTTAATTTGGTCTACGGACCATTATTTTGGACCATTATTTTGGTGGTATCCATACTCCGTCACAGTTGCGATGGAGTATGCTTTCTGCCAAGATATAAATTGGGCCCTCAGTCTTATATAGCATGAGAAGCACCCTGAGCAAAAAGATGGGTTTGAGTGCCCATGAAGTACTCATGTGGAGAGCCACTAGATCTCCTGTTGTTCCATCTTCTCTTCAAGCTGCTCTTGTGAATATGACTGATGACCCATGGTCTCTTTTATAATTGGCAAACAGCTCCATGTTCCACCAGGGGGACAGAGCAAATTACTCTGCCCCCTAGCAGAGGTACTTCCCGCCACACTTATGAATCACTGCCAAGAAGGCAGTCATTCATAATTCATTGCCAGGCACTGTCGTCATGGTGCCATCATGGTGGTGTCTGCCAATGCATTTCACTGTTTGGTGAATGGCTGCATTAGCTTGATGCAGCCCTGCACCAAACAGTTTTCTTTTTTAACCCCTACCGCGCTACCGCGTTTTCCCGCTGTGCGCTGAAAAAAAAAATGGCTTGTTTATGACAAAGCCAGCTCGTCATCCGCGTAGCGCAGGTAACGCCCATGACGAGCTGGCTTTGTCATCAGCACTGAAGGGGTTAATTTAGAAAATCCTGAAACAGAAATATCTTTTTAAAAATGAAACATGTAATGATCCTGCCACAACGGGGGTCATCTCCTATGGCAAGAAGGGCAGTATTCATGGTGGCAGCGATGGACAGTAAACAATGTCCAACTGTCCATCCATCCTGATTGGATGGGTGGACATCTAGCCATTTCTCTGATATGTTACCCCTTACTACGTCGGGCTGTCAGTGTGGTTTGGCTATGGCAGTGAAGGAGTCGTCACCACCATAGCCAACCCTATGTCCTGCCAGTTTCTAAATCGAGTGGGTGGACATTTATGTTGTTGGTAAGGATACTCTATCGCCGCTGCAGTGCAGTATCCTTACCGCCAACATATGAATCAACCTCTTGGATTACTGAATGTGTTTGCCTGGAACTCAGGACAAACAAATTCAGGAAAATCAAAGTTTGCAAAATCAACTCAGGATAAATCTGTGAAAACACCAAGTACAAGTTAGAAATGAAACAAAACTCCACTCTTTGCAAATAGTGCAAATCAGGAAGCACAAGAGAATCAGGCATATAAGGTAAATTAAACTGAAGATGCAAGCGTGATTGAGACTGAATGCCAGCCTAAAGGAGAAAGAAGCAGAGCATTGCATAACACAGACAGCTTGAAAGAAAATGATGGAAGTCCTACTGAAGACATAATAGAGATGGCTTTCAAAGAAACGAATGAAGCAGAAAAACGTTATCAAGAGTAAGAGTGCCAAACAAAAAACATTTAGCTCCTGAATGGGCATGTATCACAAAGATTGTGCCAGAAGAACGAGACATTGACCTGAAATATTTTCAATTTGTGCTTGAAGAAGATCCATGAATTGGCAAAAAAACAGGGAAATTAAATTGCTGGTTCTAAATAATTTTCAGATGACAGAGTAAACTTCAAACGTTGACATTGTTATTGATACTTTTGAAAAGGCTGAATCAGTTTTCAGAATACTTTTTATGCTTGTATACTTTTGGAGAATTTGGATTTTAATTTCTGCTCCAATTAAGTCTCACCTTTCTAATTGTCCACATTTATAATTTAAGATTTACCTGTATTTAACATTTTTATAAGTCTATTTTCAAGGTTTTCTCTATATGACACATAAGCTGCCTCTTGAATTTTTTGCATATATTAATTTTTTACACTTACATTATTGAAGAAATACTAAATGCTTGTAGGATGTTTGACTGTATGAGTTTTTAATGTATTACCTTATTGAGAGACTATATTTTTTATGAAATAAGATGGCTTTAGTTAGAGAAACTGTTTGTCTGGCTTTTAAAACAATATTTATTAATTTTATCTCAATACCCCTCATAGGAATATTAGTGCAAGTATAGTTGCCCGCTGGATATTATCATGCTCCAATTCAAAACAACAGTTCAACGTATCTGTATATCACCGAGAGGTGTAGGTTAGATCATGGATATAATTATAGTGAAACGTTTGGAGAATAGTCTTATTTAGGTTTATGGGGATATGACAAATGTATCTGATTGTTATGCTTGTATGCACTTATCCACATTTACTACTGAAGAGGTGACTTATGTTCAGTTACCCCTTACATATGGTTTGTCTGGTTCTGCAATATATTCTGTTATGAATCATAAAAAGTATTTAAAATAAACCAACATAGATTATGAACTTCCTATTGATAAATGATCTGTCCTTGACAACTTTGAAGTAACTGAGGAAATGTAATCGAATTTAAGAAAAGAGATAGTGATCGGGAATTCACAGATACATCCTAGTTTTAGAGTTGGAAAGAGAAAGGAGGAAATGTATATGTGACACAAATGAAACACAATTAATACGATAGACCTGATGAAACAGGGAATAGTGGGTGATTATAGTTATATTGTAGATAGGTTCTACATGGTAGGTATATTTGATATTATGTTTTAAGCTATCTAGGAATACTATTTAACACTTCAGCAAGCTTGAGTAAGTTTTGTCATTTAGCTTTGATATCCCCAAAAGTATTTCATGTGAATAGTTTGAGGGAAGTGAGTGAAATGAATCATAGACGAGTAAAGAGAGAACATGTTGTTCAAAAGTTATTAGATGTGTTTGAGGAAA
This sequence comes from Lissotriton helveticus, assembly GCF_964261635.1. NCBI lineage: Eukaryota > Metazoa > Chordata > Amphibia > Caudata > Salamandridae > Lissotriton > Lissotriton helveticus. Next base: position 1,199,767,308 of record NC_136057.1, on the reverse strand, counting down.
TGTTTCCTCCTGTTGGTGTGGCTTTGAATGATGCTAAAACAAGCAAATTGTCTACACTTTACCATACGCTCAATGGTTATGCAAAATCTTCTTGTCTTAGATATATCCCCTAGCAAAAGAAAATTGTGCATGTTGTATAATTAGGGTGCAGTAATGATTCATCTATATTCATGATAACAAAGAAAGTATTAATAAATATATTGATAATATAACAGAGAAATTAGATTTATCCTATTGGAAAACCTAGTATGTTGGAGTCGATTGGTGAATGACTTGGTGAATTGAGTAAGGGATTAGTATGAAAGTAATAACAATATTAACAATATTAATAATAATCGTAATGAGTGTCATACACATTTTTAAGGCTTAAGAAGTAAATTGTATTAGCGGCTTCACTTGTAACCGCAGGAAGGCAACAACAATACGAAGGAAAAAGGAACATGCTCGATCAAATGAAAATGAGAACGTATGATGACCTGAAGGCCTTACAGAAAAAGTTGACAAAATCACCAATAATCGAGGAAATGTAACATTAGTGTAGTTTGATAAGTGGTTTGATAAAATTAGCAGAAGGGGGAATTATAGGCCAGTTTTTACTTGTATGATAATAACTCCTAGTTTAAAATGTGTTTCATTGAGCATAACTAGGTCATAGTCAGCTTGTATTGACAGTTATCCATATTTTCATAATACTAGTGCACGCTTATTTAATACAGTCCCCCTCCCAAATGTTTCCTAGCAGGTCCAACCCATCCCACCCTCCTAAGAAATAATATGTCAATATACTTCCTTATGTGAAAATCAGTGTTTCGCCTCCACCAGTGGCAAGCTTTATTTTTCAACTGGGAGGTGGTCTCCTCTGTGTTGATGCGTAAAACTGGTACCCCAGGCATAATGGCTATATAGTGGTAGGATGTGGTTGGGAAGTATGCTGTTATTTTATGGGCTGTGCTCTGAGACCCCCCTCCCCCCTATCGTTCCTGGTGATCTCTAACTCCCGCTCAACACCCATCTGCATTAATGCCTTCTCAATTCTAACAGTGGGGGATGGGGTTCTCACCTCCCCAATATAGACTTCGGGGTGGGGTATGGAGAAGAACGCATGATTTCAGGGGGATGGTTCTGCCCATCCACCACAGAGCAATGTCTCAGAATTGTCTTTTGGCCCCCTGGGGTTCTAAAGCAACAGGAGGACCAGTTATATTTTCAAGTTTATTTGTTAAAGTAGCAATATTAATCTATTATTATTTTAGGACAATACATTGTTACCACAGGTTTAAACGTATCCAAAATACTGTAACAATTTGGTATTACCATATTTCATGCACCTTTAGCAGGCCCAATTGAGTCTTGGTTCTTTACAGTGTCTCTTATTTATTAAAATTTTGATTGCTTTACTTGTTTGCAACATTGCTAGTCTACCCTGTTATGTTATGTCATATCATACCATGAAATGCATGTAGTTTCTATACCCTGAAGCATTATAAGGCTGCTTTATTTTAGAGAAGAGCCAGCTCTTTCTGGGTTTCTATAGAAGGCAGACAGTTCGCCAGTCTGTTTATTGATTTATACTTAGACTCCTTTTGCATTTCTAATTGAGCAGTCTCTATGTCAGTCTGTTTACTGATTTGTTCTTAGTCTATTCTTGGGTTTCTTTAGTGGCCGACCTTATGTTAGTCCACTTGCGTAATTATTCTTTGATTATTTTGTTTGTGGTAGTTCCTAACTATCTTGCGAAAAACACTTTTTTTCTGTAAGGATCATATTTTTTAATAACCCAAGAGGTTTTAACCTGGAATCTTTTCTCACATAGGTTTGTTCATTAGTCCTAGATTAAGGGTCTGAATATGAACTTGGCAGAAGGGATACTCTGTCACTAACGTCACGGATATCTCATCTGTCATATTACAAGTTCTGTAGGATATAATGGAATTGTAACTTGGTTAACAGGATATCTGTCACATTTGTGATGGTGTAACACTGTCCGCCAAGTAATTAGGCTCTAAATCTTTTGAAGACTCACAAAGTCTTATGAAGACTTAGATACTCCTGATCTTGTGCATGAACCCTGGATTGAATGACCACTATTAAAGTTTATTTTAAATTGCACCTATAGTGTTCATGGGATTACCACTGGGGGGATACATAGACTAGCAGATTGCTGCTCACTTCAGGCCCTAAAGTCAACCCCGTCTGCGTCCATCCGTGCCCATATGAGAGCAGAGGCTAGCCAATAAGGTCAGAATCAACACCTACGTGGCTAATTCATTTTTTGCTCTGAGACAGGCTAGCACCAACATAAGCGCTGAACGTCTCGGTCAACAAGAAAGATATGCCCTTTTCTGCCAATATATATGCTTGAGCACTGTGGAGACCAATCTGAGCAAAATGACTTCAAAAACTAGGTATGCAGCACCTGAAAGTTTGCAAGAAGCAACTATTGTGGCTCATTTAAATACATATTTGCTAGGGAAACATGAAACTGACATTTTTAACTCACTAGACCTCGACAAGATTGACATATTGTTTTAATTGCAAACATGGCTCTCTGATTAATTAAGTAACTGACGTCATAGCTGCCCTTCTCCACAAATATTATATTTTTTTATAAAAAAACATGCCAAAACATAAAAAGGTGGTGGTAGTGCATCAATACCTTCACATCTATTCTATTTCAAGCTAACCTATCCCTGATGTTGACATAATACTGCTAAACATTGGCTTTACTAATAGGTCTCTGGTCTTTCTGTTAACTTGTCTCCCCCCTCAATATATTACCACCTTTCCTAGTAAATGTTATGGGCTAGTCTGCTTATTGATGACCATCTATTCTCAACTGTTGATTGTTGGGGATTTCAACTACTACATAAATTATCCTAACTCATGCTCCAAAGATCAGGAAGTTTTTGAGCTAATGTCCTTGCTAACCCTCCAACAACACATATTAGGCCCTACACACTTTAAAGTGAACACATTAGATGTAGTTGGACCTCCAATGTTAAAATTGTTAATCTTACCATCTCTCCTTGTAAATGGTCAGACCATTATTCAATCATATTCGACCTTTTTATCTTGCAACATAAAAATATGATCCTCTCTAACTTCAAAATGACCCACAACTGGCCATGTAATAATTTGGATGCCAGGCTAACCACACTGAAGGCTACTGTGACTGGACTGAGTCTGTTGGTTCACAAAGCTGAATCCAAATTCTCATATTTGCTCCAAGATGCAAGTAACTTGCATGCCCCATTAAAATATAGAGTAACCAAGTAAACGAGGCATGGGAAGCGGGAGGAGGAGTGTTACAGCACTCAACTCCCTAACTGCGCATATGTGTTTTGGCTGGCCGTCTCAGGCTCAATGCAGCCTTTGTTTATGCCGGCCGCCGCTGTTCCCTGGTTTACCCCTGAGGTAAAAGAAGCTAAAGTTCAATTACTCTGGCTTGAATGTCATTGACATGAAGTTTATAAAGAAGAACTGATTACATTCAATGGTGGAATGACAGAATACAAACCCTTTATTGCATGGAACAAGAACAACCTATTACTCCAGAAAAAATGCAGAATCACAAAATAAACAAAAAAAGATGTTCCTCCTCCAAGAGAGTGGCTCTAAGCTTGGCGCCATCTCAAGATTTCTGTGCCCTACTGAATGCATTTTTATATAAATAAAGTAGAGTTATCAGAGAGAGTATTGCCACAAATCCCATGTATATGCTGACTGCAGCAGAAGATAGGAGCCTTCACTGCCTTTCATCTTTTTACCACAGAAGACTGCATACAAGACCCCTGGCTACCAGCAATAATGAGGAATATAACAACGGTAACAGGAGCTCCACTTCTAAATTTATTAAATAAATCCCTAACTCAAGGCTCATTTAAATCACTCAAAAACTCTATGGTTATGCCACTATTAAACAAAAAAAGAAAGGAAATAATCCTAAAAACTACTGCCACAAATCATTGCTCCCTTATTCACCACAAATTCATTCTGGAGGGACCCATAACTCATGAATTATACAGCCATCTTCAAATTTCTGACTACCATGAACCTCTCCTGTCCTGGCGACAGCTCCGAATCTGTGCAATAGGCTAAAGTGGATAACCTAATGCTTGACAGCGATAGTGTAATACATGCATATAAATGCTCCTCACAGATGCTGTGGACAAGCTTAATTAATAAACCTACCCTGAGGAAATGCAATTCGACCTAACCCACCTATCCAAAATAGAGGGCTGAACACTACATATAAATCGCATCACACAAAACAGTACACTTAAATGCAAAATGAATCAAACTGTATTAAGAAACATAAATTTGCATTTAGTATTTATATCCAGTGGTTGCTCCAATGAGTACAACAGGGTGCCCAGAAAAAGTGCTTGTGTTTCATAGATGACAAAGAGAGGGACAACATAGCATATTCCATTTCATTTGAAAATATATATGTCTATACAACAATTTAAAACAGTCCAGAGTTTGTAAATTGTTGTACGGACAAGCCACTCATTGGAGCAACCTCTGAATATAAGTACTATATGCATATTGGTGTTTCTTAATACAGTTAGATTCTTTTTGCATTCAAGTGTACTGTTTTGTGTGATGCAATTTATATGTACTCTTCCCTCTTACTGTTTACCTGTCTGTTGGATTGATGGCTTAGGTCTAATTGCATTTCTTCAGGATAGGTTTATTAATTAAGCTTGTCCACACCATCCATTAGGGCCATTTGTGGCATCTCAGAACAGCTCCAGAGGTCTCTAGAAAATGAAGGGCTCCGATGGTGCCCACGGAGGAGGTCATCATACCTCAAATTGTCTAGGACCATCTACAGGCCGGATACATTGTGGGGCCTCGGCAATGGTGCAGCTGGTGCAGATGATGCAGGTCCTATAGCACAGCCTACAAACTCTGACAGAGTTCCACTCTCAATGTCAGCCACACCCATACATAGCTACAGTGTTGCTGCCTTTCTGAAACTACCATCTCCTTTTGATAGCGCCAAAAAACAATATATTGGCAATAGATGGATTGTGTGGGTAGACGCACTTGAAGATTTCATAGAGACACTTGAAGAGGCAAATAACAAGAGATTATCAATTGACTCACAAACCTTGCTGGTGTAAAAGAGGTCATAAGGAAAATGCCACAAACTGAAAAGATCACTTACCATCAGATTAAAGAAACTTTGAATCACAAGTTCAAGCCAATGCCTAATGCATATTATAAAAGATACATTTTCAGTCAAGAACAACAGAAAGTTGGTGAAATCATTGATGAATTTGAGGAGAGACTTGACACACTCATCCAACACTGTAAGTTCAATTAATTTAATGATGAAGAAGCTATACCTCTTAGAGTTATTGATGGATGCTTTTTAGATTCACTCACTCAATGAATGCTGAGAGAAACTCTTTGTCTGGAGTGAGTGTTAGTGGCTGCCACAACAGAAGAGGGTGCTGATAGATAAGCTTCAGACATGGATGCCGGAGGTGCCCAGAATAAATCAGTCATGAGTGTGAAAAGTAAGCCAAAGACAGAAGGGCACAAGGTGATATCTACACATAAAAAGAAGTTGTGTTTATGATGTGGATTTTTCTTTCCACATGAAAGCAAATGTGCTGCTATTGGAAAGATATGTAAAGGTTGTGGTAAGGAGAACCATTTCGTGAGGGTTTGCAGAGCTAAGGAAAAAGCAAGTGCATCATAGCGTGAAGATAAATATGGCTGCTGGAACATTCCAAAAGCAACATTCGAAGTTCACCCACAATGCCAAGCGGTGACATCAGTTAAGGCAAATCAACACTATACGAAGTTGATTATCATCTAAATCATCATCAAGCTGTTCTTCTAATTCAGTATCAAATGAAAGTGAAGAAGATGCCTGTGCCATGTCGATGTTTACCTTAGAAAAGCTTGTGCATGTTGAACTGGCCACATTTGAAGAAAAATGTCAGTCAAAGAAAAGTCAACATGCTAAAGCACCAAAGTCATTCAAATATCGTCCAAAGATTACACTGAAAATAAATGGTTGTTCAATACCTTTTATCACAACAGTGGTACTTTGATAAATATTATACCTAAGGAGAAATTTAAGGAATAGTCTCAGTTAACGTGACTTACAGCATCAAATACCAAAGTGTATAAATGGGCCACATCGATGCCCTTAAAATGTCAAGGTTGATTTGTAGCGATGATTAACCACAAGAAAACGAAGGTGCAGACATTCATCCCTGTGCTTGCAAGTTACAGCGTCAAGTGCCTGTCTGCTCATTTTCAGCAGAACTGAAGATATGGGACTGATTTCTATAAATGACAACATGAATACTCACCATGAAATAGTAAGTCAATTCCCTTTATTGTTTCATGGTTAGGAAAGCTTAAGACTATGAAAGTAAAGCTGCATATAAATGAGGATATTCATCCTGGTGCTCAAAGACATAAAGGAAATTGCTATTCATTGACAAGATGCTGTTGTAAAATAAATTGAATCATTAATTAAGCATGATATCATTTAGTGATCTACTGGCCCCACTACATGGGTTTCTTCCATAGTGGTAGTGCCCAAAAAGGACAGGGAAAGAGCTGTAGAGATATGCGTTGACACGCGATAGGCAAACAAGACAATTGAGAGTGACATCCAGGTCCACACATTGTTGACATAATGACACAATTAAATGGTGCAAACGTTTTCTCTCTTCTTGATTTAAATAAAGGTCATCATCAGTTGGAATTCAAAGAAAATTGCAGGTATATCACAATCTTATCTGAAACATGTTCGTCTGTTTTATACAAAACACAAAGTTTTGGTGCATCATTGGCTGCAGAACATTTTCAAGATGCCATTCAATGTATCATACAGCCTGCCATGAATGTTTTCAGTTATAGCAATGCAATGTTAGTTTTTGGAGCTACATAAAAAGGGCACGTTAAGACTCTCACACAATGATGTTGTTATTTGATGATGCAGGTTTGACTTTGAATGCAGATAAATGTGAGTTCTACAAAACAAAGTTAAAATTCTTTATCCATATATTTCTTATGGGGATATGGCACCGAACCTGCTAAGGTACAAGCGCTGTCAAATGCTGATGCCTCACACAATGTTTCCATGGTGCATTCATTTCTTAGCATGGCCAGCTACCCTTCCAGATATATACAAGACTTTGCCACTGTAATACTCTATCGAGAGAGCTGAAGACGTTTTAAGGAAATCAAACAATCCATTGAGAATGCGATTGAAATGGTGTATTTTAGTCTGAAGCTTTATACAGAGGTTGTTGTCAATGCTATCTCAGACGGGTTAGTCGCCATCCTTGTACAGCACAGCAGACACCCAAATGCTCAAACGCATATTGTGGCATCAGCAAGTAAGAGTTTTTTCCAAACAGAACGTGCTTATTCACAACCTGAAAAAGAAAGTTTAGGTGTGTTATGGGCTGGTGAACATTTCCATATATTCCTGAATGCAAAGCCTTTAATGCTGGTACCTTGTCATCAAGCTTTACTAACTATGGGGCCGATTAGGATGGCGGACGGACTTGCGTCCGTCCGCCACCCCAGAGGTGGAGGGACCGTCCGCAGGGGCATCGGCGGTCCCTCCGTGCAAATCAGGATGTGACCGCCACCCTGGCGGTCACATCCTGTATGTGTTAACATTGCGGCGGGTGCTGCTTGAAGCAGCACCCGCCGCAATGTTAAAACTGCATGTTTTACATTTACATGCACAAAGCGGCAGGCACCGCGCGGTGCCTGCCGCTTTGTGCATGTAAATGTTGGGGGGTACCATAGGTACCCCCCATGTGCACCCCCCACCCCCCGACACCCTGGGGGCCCGCAACGGGCCCCCAAAAGCCAAAGTCCACATGCTTTTCCACGGCGGAAAAGCCGCCGCGGAAAAGCATGTGTTTGTGCAAATCCTGATTTGGTTGACGGTGTCTTGCAGACACCGTCACCAAATATCCCTCCTTACACCGCGGATCAGTGGCGGACGGACCTGCCGTCCGCCGCTGGTCCACACGCACTCCCACCGCCATCCTGATCTGGCGGTGGGTCTTCCAAGTCACTGCGGCGGATAATCCGCATACTCCGGGCCGGCGGTGGCTTCCGCCGGCCCGGAGTATGCGGATTATCCGCTATCATAATGAGCCCCATAATTTGGAAATCCAAAGGCCAAGATGCCCCCTCTCATTGAACAATGGGAACTACGCTTACAAGAGTGCAATTATAACATTGTGCATCACCCAGGGAAGAATCAGAACCCTGCTTACAACTTTCTCAGATTGCCGGGTTCCAAAATCATGGTTCCCCATCCGAAATGGCTAAAGCCTATATCAATTTGATTGTAAAATCAAACACACAGCTACTATTTAATTAGCCCAAAATGTCACTGTTACAAGCCATGATAGAGACATTCTAAAGTTGAAAGATATAATCACATATCAGTAATGGAACCAAAACCCTTGACCTCTCACGGGTGATGGTGAATATCAAAAATATAAAAATGTCAAAGGTGAACTGTCTATAACTCAGGAAGAAGTTATATTGCGAGGTTCAAGAAACCTAATTCTGGAGAGTCTGAGGCCTAAGATGATTGAAGTGGCCCAGACATCATCGAATTGTTGCCAAAAAATGAGCTCTTTGAGACTGAGTCTGGTGTACGTATCTCAATGAGCGTGTTGAGAAGGAACTAAAAGCATGTCATCTGTGCAACTGCCTTTCAAATAAAGTTGCTCAACACCCATTAAACATGTTAAAACTCCCAAAGCATGCCTGTAAGAGAGTACCATTGACTGTTTCAGTCTACTTGACAATGAACATCACCTGATGGTGACTGTGGATGAATGCTCACAATTTCCCTAGACTGAGGATCTTTCATATGACACTCAAGAGCGAGTAATTGAGAGACTGGATGACATCTTTGTGACATGGGGTGTTTCAGCTGAGTTGAAATCTGATGATGATCCACCATTTAACAGTTGTGAGTTGAAGATTTCTTAAAGCATCCGAGTATAAAACATCAGAAGAGTACACCTCTGTGGAGCAGGCCATCGGACGAGTTGTGCGTTTTATGAGCACACACTAAAGAAAACAGTGCAGCATGCTACTCTCAAAAAGCTTGATTTAAAGAAGTTGTTAAATTCTACCTTGAAAGCTTATCATTCAACAGCTCTCTCAACCACAGGGGAAAGTTGTGCAACATTAATGTTGTGGCGAGCAATGGCAACCAAAATACCTCAGTGGACCACTCAGAGAGAGAAAAACAAATTGCAACTTGTGAGAAGGACTTGGTTCAGAAACAAAAGATGAAAGAGTATGCTGATGAATGATGACATGTGAAAAACATTTTCTTTAGGAGAAGGGATTAAGTGCTCACGCCCCAGATGCAGAAAAGAGAGTCTGATGCTCCATTTGATGTAGACCCTTTTCAAGTGATGTCTACAAAGGGACCCATGGTGACTGGCCAGCGACCTGGTAAGAGTATTATCAGAGACTATTCTCACTTTTGGCATTTAACGCCTTGTTCATCAGATCCACGTGTTGAAGAAGATACTGCATCTGACGCACCAGTGATTGCTGTTGCCTTTCCATCATCAATGCAGATCTAGAACAGTGATGTTGACAGTACCCAGTTTCCAGGTACAAGATCGAGTAGAACAATTCAAGCACTAAAAAGATTGATTGGCAAGATTTAATTGTGTGTAGGTATATATTGTGTAAAATTAAATTTTTTGTTGAACAGAGTAGGAGATGTAGTGTCTTGTGAGTTAGAAATGACAGAACACTTTTGGCTCTGAAGTAGGTGTTAGAGGGGAGTTCATTGAAGGCTGATTTAGAATGTTGGGTTCACAGTTCCATTCAGAAGAATAAAGACGTGTAATAGTAAGCTCTGAGTGGGGCGTAGTCATTTGCGGGTACCCTGGCAGGAGGAGACGCTACAGGTAAGACCTTCAACTGGATGGATTCCTTCCTGGAAGATTGTGCTCAGGTAGTTCAAATGGCAGTATTTGTAGCACCTGCTACATACGTAACCTGCAGAGTCCTCCAAGGATCCTCCTTATCTCCACACCTGCTTATTGTGTAAGCCAAAATCATAATAAAAGAATTGACATAAAGAGGATGCAGACTGTACACTTACGTGGAAGACTCCCAATTTTGTCTCACCTAGAGGGCATTTTAGCTACACATCAGGAATTTCAAAACATCACGAGATTCATCTGCAGTTGGATGTGCAATCACAAACCAACATTAAATAGGCAATAAATTGAGAATGTGATCCTAACCAATCAAGTAGACCTTTGGTATAGCCGATACTGGACTTCAGAAATGGGAGACCCACATATGCCGAAGAAATTGGCAAAACGCCTAAGTATATCTGTGAACACCTGGTTGATGATGATGTTATCTCAGATAGGAGCAGTGGTTTTAAATGTATTGGTCTGTTGAAAATGATTGGAAAACTAGTCCCCTCCTTCCAATAGAAGTCTTAAAAATTGGAGTAATGGTAACTAATAAATAGAGACCGAATTATGCAAATTCCATCTATTTATGTCTCCCCAACAATGTTGTAAACAAGCTGGAAGTGCTAAGAAATGAGGAGGCATAACTCGTTTATAAACTACCTAGGAATTACCATGCAATACCTTTATTGAAAATGCTGCATTGGCTGCCTGTAAAAGAAAGGATACACTTCAAGATCAACTGTATAACCTTTATAGCTATAAAAGAATTGGGTCCCTGCTACCTGGTAAAGAAAATTAAGAAATATACCCACTTATGTACTCCAATATCCCCTTTCCCAAACTATTTAATGATCACCAGGTATTCAAAGACATTTGTGCGTGATGAGAGCGTCTCTGTGCAGGCACCCACTCTGAAGGACTACCTCCCAGACCATCTGCAACTGGAAACTAAGTTCAACACCTAGAAAAAAATCTAAGACTATGGTTGTTTAGAGAGGCTTACCACTGTTAGATAGTGAGACTGCACTCTCTCTGGTTACCTTACACCACCCTTCAGTCTGTTCAGTGGCAAGAAACTACTGGTAAATCTGCTCTTTATCAAGAATAAGCAACAAATATCAATATGAACACCAACCCCCTTCTGCCAGCCCATCATGCAGTCGTGCAAAATCTATATTTCATTATAACCTCAGATCTTGAAAACTACAAATGTTATCCAAATTAATTTTTTAATTTCCAAACCCACAGCCACAGATAGGAACATTCAAATTTGACACAATCGTTATCACTTATTGAAAGAGTCAAACTGCTCCCCTGCTCCTGAGCAAAACAATACTCAGAAAAGATACCTTGTATTGACAGGGATAATATTGTACCACACCCCTGATATGAGTGCTTCCCTCATACATGTTTGCAATGGAATATAGGAATAGTTTGCACATTGATTTATTGTTGAAACCCAAATTGTAGTTCTAAAAAAACTGCTTCTGATAGAGCGCGTGAGGTCACCCAGCCAATGATTTCGCCGTTTCCGGCTTCAGGGCCCATATACTTTCAATTCACACTATTCATTGACCAGGCGACTTCACGGGCTGCTACCAATTGTGTGTGTTCCCTACTGTTATTACTTAGTGTACCCGACTTACCATCCACCGACACGGGTACCTTTGACTTCAATGGATCAGGGGCCTAGCTGTGAAAGGAAAGGCAGCAAATACAATTTCAAAATGACATTCAATACTGTTGTAAATGACCACGGACAACTGGAAGTTTTAAAATGTTTATCTAAAGTTCGTTATCATCAAGCATCAGACTTACAAGAATAAGGCAATCAATGACCAAGATAATGAAAAGTATATAACTATAGAGAAATAAAGTCAGGGTAATCATTAAATGCAATAATGAGATGCAAAGGAAATATGCTATGCATTCAAGGCAAGAATTCTTTAGAAAATCTAAGTAAGGCCGTTCTAGACCATATCAGAAAATGACAAACTGCAATGCAAAATATGATTTCTAAAAGGTAGGGTAACATGGGAACATATCAAGAAAAATTATGCAAATGACTTTACGTTTCAAATAGTTTGCGGCAAAAACATGGAAAATCAACATGTGCAAGATGTCTTTTTATTTAAGCAAAAAGACAGAAATATAGAAAGGTGCAAGTTTTAAAGAACTTAGAGCCAGTATTTACCTAGACTGGTGTGGAAACCAAACCCTGGCCACGGGTCAGTTAAGGACAGGAAACCCTCAAGGAAGGATACCCCTCAAAGGACAGCAGGTGCAGAATGGACACCCGGACAGGACAGGATACCCTCAGATTAGGAATCAGGACAGGACCTCAGGACAGGACAGCAAACCCTCAGGACAGGACCGCTCAGGACAGGACCGCACCCGCAGTTTGGAAGCAACGCCTGCGCTCCACCCTCTCTGCAGCTATCGATCAAGACCCCGATTGAGTCAGCGAACTCCCAGCAAAGTGCTTCGCCAGCACTTTAAGGTTCAGTAGAACCTTAGTCTATGGTCAATTTCGGACAGAGTGCTCCGCAGCGCTCTGTATCTTCAGTCACCTATTGAGTACGATGGGTCAGTGACAGGTCAGCTAAACCAGACAAGTCGGACAAATTCCCTAGGTGAACCCAGGGTAGATATACTCTTTTGGGTCAGTGTACCACCCCCCAAATGTTGCAAAGTGTCAGAATCCCCAATTTCGATTGGTCCTAAGGTAGGATTTGGGTAACACACCAATCATAACAGTCTATTTGGATACTACATTTACATATTTGGGTACCGCCTAGCGAGATTGGGGTTCCCATGAGAAACTGTGCAGAAATACGAGTGACAATTTACATTGTTGCCGAGCTAGGACAACTGGCTCCGCTTTCCTGGGTTTTCAGGTCAGTTCTCAGGAGCATCTTGCCCATCACTGCCAGCTGGCTAAGTTCCATCAGCCAAAGTTGTCAGTGCCCTGGAAAGGCGATCATGCGCAGAAGGGACCTCCAAGATGGCTCTCGGTACAGATAGACCCCCATTCCCCGCGGTACATGAAAAGTAAGCGAGAACAAATTAATACATAGAAATAACGTTATGAAAACACATCACAGGGTTTTGTACTTTCAACTTATCACTAAGAAATATACTTATGCAGTCTAAATGTTAGCTACATATATACATACACAAGAGCAGTGGCACGAGCAGTACCACGTTGTAGGCAAAGCTATGAATTACGCATGTGCATAAATTTCCCTCCACTTCTGCAGACCCGTCAGGACACGTGAGTGTGGCTGACGCATGCGCAGTAACTAAATACAAGCGGCGGCCATATTTTACGGACACGGATTAAAATCATTAGGAATACACATAGGCAAGCTTCTTATTCCTTATTCAAACTTAATATAAACGTTAGTAAGACGTACACTTATTACCTTGTTACACATAGACGAGGTTCATGACTTCGGCAAGGTCGCAAAATATGCGAAGCTTTGCTTCATCAATCCCCTCTTTGATGATATTTACTATCATCACAAAATAAAGGGAACCAGATGCCAACTTTTCTTTCACACTTTATACAGTTCTATCTCTTCTAGCAATCGCTCCAGCTTTTCTCGTTCAGTTTTGGTAGGGTGAGAATTCTTCACCTTTTTATAGATCTGATTATTCATCTCTTCTAATTCGAGCTCATCCACACTCCGTTTCACTCCTCTTGTATTTACTTCTCTTGCATTCACTTCATACTTCTTTGTGTGTTTACGACACTTGCAGCAGACAAATATGAAAAATAGGATGAGACCTATAATTCCAATTGGCATCAGTACTTTGAGCAATAAGCCTTTACCTATACTAGCGAACCAATGACCTACATTTGAGAGACCATCTACCAGTCTTTTCCAGGCACTATCAACCTCGAGTGGTCTGAGTTCCTTTGCCAAATTAGTAATGTTTCTCACATATCTTTTGAGCTGCACACTTTTGTCCGGAATATAAGTGCAACAATGTTGCGCCTTCAACATCCGGCAGACTCCGCCCTCTTTCGCTAATAAGGTATCAAGAGCAAGTCGATTCTGCAAAACCATTGATCTGATCGCAACCATTTCGGTGTTGACCAGCAGAAATCCATGAGCTGTCTCAGTAGACAATACATCACCTATAGTGGACAATTTACAAATTCTATGAGTATTCAGAACTACTCCCACTCCAGGTATCAGTGCACTGAAAATACTACCCATTATTTCACCTATGCTTTCTCTTTTACTACGCACTAAGCCATTAGTATTTTCACTGCTTCCAGCAACTCCATTCACATGGTATATTTTCGGGAAGACAATGCCAAAGTAGCAACTTCCATACCAGTGATCCGGCAATTTGAAATAAGCCTTGTCCCCACAAATATAATAAATTCCAGGAAACACAGGCTCTGACCCATTTTTGAAACCCCAACCTCCAATTACCTTGTAATTATGTTCGCATTCACTGGAACCAATGAAAATGTTATTATAATAGCTAGTCTTCTCGCGGTGAAGACATAGCTTGCCTTTCTTTTCAAAATCCAGCAACAGAGCAGGACCCGCCCCACCAGTTGAGGTGCCTTCCATGTTCTCTGCCCACTTTGGCTTTTTCTGACTTTCGTCATTAGCCTTCTTTTGTATTTTAATTCTCCTTTTCTCTGCCATGTTTAGGAACATCTTTTCCTGCTCATGCAAAGAACAAGTCAAGTTATCTCTGTGTGCGTCAGCTATGTCGATATTACCTATGGTTAGGAAGTAATCTCCCATGTATCGTATTGCGTCACTTTTGGTATGTACAGGATTCAAGTTCCCACGTATAGGAAGCTCAGAAAAGATCACGTCATTATTAGAGTAATAGTACTGTAATGGTCCTCTTTTGTAAAATAAACTAGCTAAAATGCTACAGGAGATTCCATATGTCAGCGGTAAGTGATGGTATGTCACGCCTTCAGCTACAGAGGTAGGTAGCTTCATGCAGACATAGCAATCTTCAATTTCCATAGTCTCTACATAGTGTATTAACAAGTTTGCAAAAACATTTAAGCGTGTCCTGTTTTTAATTCTATGATAATGTAGTTCTCCCTCATCTGATGCTTCTAAGTTCTGTTTTGTTTGTCTCAGTGCTCTCTCATGTCTTGCTACACTCTGTGTTGTTAGCTCCTCACTGTCAGTATTTACAATTTCAGTAGGGACAATATTAGTATCTTTGCTTACAGCAAAGGGAATGAAAATTGTTAGTCCTATCCAGAGTAATATCAGGACAACTATACTACAGACACATACCTTGCAGCATGTTTTGCAACAGCTGCGACTAGGTCTACCACTCACGTTTGAATCAGACATTTTAGGCTTCAGAAGAAGTTTCTCGACCCCTCTTTGTGACTTTACACGAGTATCTTACTTTGTGCAAATTCACGGTGGCTCGTCTTCTTCTTCGTCAGAGTACTCGGGGACGGGCTCTCCGTCGCTTACGTCAGTGATATCGAGATCTTCAAGCTCTTCTAACACAAGTGTCCATTCAGGTGCCTTGTACTTTTTGTTTTGTCTCTTTATCCGATCACTCCTTCTTTTGGAAGTGTCTTCTGGTTGTTCTGCTATGCGAGCACTTCTCCTTTCTTCTGCACGTTTTTCTTCTACTGTTTTTATCCTTAGTCTTAATTTCTTTACGAATCTGGGCTCAAGATGCTTTCTTTTCTTAAGTCTTTTAGTTGGTACTTGGACTTCGTTTCCTTCTCTGGCCCTTTTGTTTTCATTTACTGTTGGTAATTCTGTTTCAGTTTCTTCTTCTTCTATCTGACTAATACCAGGACTCGTATTTATTTCTTCTGCCTGGTTACTAATCTGGCCTTGTTCAGGTAAATTATGTGTTTGCTCTTCAAGTGTCTCTGATTCTGTTTCCTGAACACGTTCTTCTAATTCTATCTGATCCTGTTCAAGCACTTCGATCTCTGGACTTTCTTCTGCTCGAACTATTACACTATGTCTAGTCTGTCCCTTCCCGATATCAGGAGTCAGTGGAGGAGTATCAAACACTTGTTCTGTATCCTGCACTTGTTCAGTATCGGGCACTTGTTCAGTCTTATTCACTTGTTCTGTATCAATGACGTGCTCTGTCCCTGTCTGACCTTCTCCTTCCTCAGTTTTGATGTGAATCTCAAGATTCTGAGTTTCTTCGCCTGTGCCTTGCTTTTCCTCACTAGCCCACTCTCTACCTTCTTGTAGTCGCTCACTCGTTCGAATGGGGTCCTCAGTGAGATCAATCAATGGAATCCACTCTTCTGGCCATATGCTTGGCAGCTCGTCTTCAGCTACTTCTGGCTCAGCTTCTTGGACCCCCTCAGCAGGCTGGACTCTTGGTAGTTCGTCATCAACTATCCTTGGGCCAACGTCTGCTGATTCTGCAGCTCGACTGGTACTGGGCTGCACGTCGTCAGCTACTTCCGGTCTGGCTCCTGCAGAGTCCTCTGCTGGACGTCCTTCTGCTTCAGGCACCTCGTCTGGTGGTACCTTCTGGGTGTGGCTGGCGTGTACACAGCGTGGAACTCCTGCACACTTTACTGCTGTGGTAGTTACCAAGATCACCTGACGTTTTTCTCCCCACCTTGGCTCCAGGCAGCTCTTCCGAGTATGCTTCTTTATCTTCACCCAGTCCCCCGGGACCAGTTTGTGGAGAGGAGTCGTTGGATTGAGGATGGCGTCTTCTCCGATCTGGCGAGAGATAGAACGCACTTGGTCACCCAATCTCTTGCAGTATTCAAGCACCAAATCATCAGTAATACTCAACAGTTTGCTTCCTGGTACCCATGCTTGTCTCATCACTCTTCCCATAATGATTTCATGGGGACTTAGGCCTGTCTTGCGATCGGGAATACTTCTGAGTCCCATCAGGACCAAAGGCAGGGCCTTCACCCAGGTCAATTTAGTTGCATCACACAGTTTTGCTAGTCTGTTCTTGATAGTTCCATTTATTTGTTCCACTACTCCAGAAGCCTCTGGACGGTAGGCACAGTGAAGCTTTTGTGAAATTCCAAAGGCCTTACAGAGTTCGTCGATCACTGCATTCTGAAAATGTGAGCCTTGATCTGATTCAATAGTGACTGGAGCCCCGAACCTAGGTATCAGTTCTTTTAATAAACACTTAGCTACTGTTTTTGCGTCATTTTGGGGAGTAGGGAAAGCTTCCACCCACTTTGAAAATAAACAGACCATGACAAGGACATATCGTTTCCCTTCACAACGGGGCATGGTGATGAAATCAACCTGTATCCTTACAAAGGGACCCCCAGACCTCCCAATTTTCCCCAGTTCCACCATAGTCCTCTTCCCTGGGTTCATCTTTTGACATGACAGGCACCTCTGGCAGAGGGACTCTGCTACTTTCCTGAACTTTTTACTGTACCAAGTCTGTTGGAACACTAGCATCATGGCGTCCCTACCAATGTGTGATCCTTCATGTATCAACCTCGCCATTGTGCTAAGTAGGTGTCTAGGCAACACAGGCATACCAGTTGGACCTAAAATGACACCATCCACACGTCTTGGTCTACACCCATCGTCCTTCCACTTCTCTCTTTCTTGCCAAGGTGCCGCCTGCTGCCACTCTTTCACTTCATCCCATGTAGGCACTTCTTCAAACACCTGAAGTTGGCAGCTGGTTCCTGGCCCCCCTCGTTTTGGATTTACGATATACCGATCTCTTGCGCACCATTGGGCCACTCGATCAGCATAATCGTTTCCTAGTGATACCTTGTCCATGCTCTTCTTATGAGCAGCACATTTTACCACTGCCAGTTCCTTTGGTAACTGGATTGCCTCTAAAAGGTCCTGAACAACCTTTCCATTTCGAATAGGGGTACCTGATGAAGTCAGGAACTCCCTCTGTAGCCACAACTGGCCAAAGTCATGCACGACCCCATAACAGTACTGACTGTCAGTATACACTGTTATGCGTATGTTCTTCCCAATTTGGCAAGCTTTTATCATAGCAATCAATTCGGCTACTTGTGCAGACTTGATGTGATATAGATAACCTGCTTCCTCAATTTTATCTAGGGACACTACTGCATAGGCAGCACTCAGGCCTCCTTGTTCATGCCTTAGACATGAACCATCTACAAATAGTTCTTTATCATGCACAGGCAATGGCGTTTCTTTTATGTCTGGGCGTGGCTTGGTATTGAATTCTGTTAGATCAATACAATCATGTTCATCATCCACCCCCCCTTCCATATCCTTTGGGTCAGGGAGTAAGGTGGCTGGGTTCAGAATCCTGCACCTAACAATGTTTACATTTGCAGCACCCACAAGAATCCTCTCATATTTAGTCAGCCGACTAGGGGTGAGATACTGAGTTTTTGTTCTGGTCAACAAAATTGCCACTCCATGCGGAACATACACAGTTACCGGATGTCCCATGACAATTGACTCACTCTGTTCTAAACTGGCACAGGTAGCAGCTACTGCTTTCAGACAACCTGGTAATCCAGCAGCCACTGGATCTAAGGTGGCAGAGAAATTTGCCACAGGCCTTCTCGTTGTGCCATGTTCTTGAGTTAGGACTGACAATGCGCAATTATCGCGAGTGTCACAGAATAGGGCAAACTCTTTGGAATAGTCTGGCATCCCCAATGCAGGAGCAGTACACAGACAATCTCGTAGTTTGGTGAAGGCTGTTAAGCTTTCATCATCCCATTCTACAATCTCGGGTGTTCCTCTCTTAGTCATTTTTATCAAGGGCCTGGCTAGGACTGCAAATCCCAGAATCCACTGCCTGCAGTATCCTATCACGCCCAGGAACATTCTGATCTCTTTCTGAGTACGGGGTAACTGCATCTTTTGAATTATCCTCACTCTCTCCGATGTCACTTTTCTGACACCTTTTTCTATCTGGTGCCCCAGATATTTCACCGATTTTGCACAAAACTGTAACTTGTCAGGGGACACTTTATGTCCCTTTTCACACAGGTGATTCAGTAGGGCAATGGTGTCAATCACACAATCCTTATGACTTTTAGACGCCACCAAGAAGTCGTCTATATATTGCACTAAGACAGAGTTCCCAGGTAGGACTAAAGTTTCCAAACATTTTTTCAAGATCTGATTAAAGATAGATGGGCTCTCTGTATACCCTTGAGGGACCCTGTTCCAGCAATACACGTGACCTTCGAAGGCAAATGAGATAAGAAATTTGCTATCTGGATGCAAGGGAATGGAAAAGAATGCATGACACAGGTCTATCACAGTGAACCACTCAGCATCCCAGGGAATCTGATACAGAATCACTGCTGGGTTCGGGACAATAGGGCAACAGGGAACTACTATTTTGTTGACTTTTCGTAGATCCTGTACTACTCTGTACTTGCCACTAGGCTTCTTGATGCCCATAATCGGAGAGTTACATGGGCTACTCATCACCTCCTGTATGATGTTTCCTTCTAGCAATTTCTGTATTTCCACAGTAACACCAGCTTTCACTTCTGCATTCATTCTGTAGGGTTTAGTATTGGGGTATACTGCATTGTCCTTAATGGCTATCTGTATGGGGTCCACATTTTTCATTAACCCTACATCTTTCCCAGTAAAGTCCCACACCTCTGGCTTCACTGCTTCTTGGAGTTCTTTGGGTAATCCTGCATGGTCATTCGTTTAATTTCCGAGTCAGGGCGGACTAACATTAATTTATAAATGCCGTCTTCATCTGGGGTCTGAATTTCAACACCCTTTGGTGTGCAAAAGATGGTACAGTTCATTTTGCACAGCAAATCACGTCCCAGTAAGTTCACTGGACTGGTGTCGCAAACGACAAATCTATGCATTTCCTTAAAATTTCCAATTGAGATCTCCATGGGCTTGGTAACAGGAGTACTAATCAATTGATTAGATACACCCACTACTTGGATGGCTTCTCCCGAGAGGGGTAGGTTTGGAATGTCCACTGTTCTCATAGTAGAACGGGTAGCACCAGTGTCCAACAGAAAGGTGACATCATTCCCGTCAACCTTTCCTTCAATGTATGGTCCGGACTGGTCCACCGGCAAGGAGGCGCCAAGTACGCACTCCTCGTCCTCCCCTCTCAGGCCCCGTCAGTACTGGTCATCACAAAGGAAGGTATCATTTAAAAGATACTGCGAAGTTGCTTCATTTCTGTTCTCATTGCTTTCCCAGACGTCTATCTCATCTCCCTCTGCCTGTTTTCCCCTGTATACTTGCTTTGGTGCTCGGGGCACCTGAACTGTTTTTACCTGTGGTTGAGTCTTTGTTGGTCTCTCTTTCTGCGTCTGTGGAGTTAAATCAGGAGGTTTGGGGTTATCTTCGGGCAAGTAAGGACACTCGTTACGCCAGTGTCCAATTTCGCCGCACTGATGGCAGGGAAATTTCTTCATAGCCTCTTCCCTGCTCATTTTGGGCCGGGGCTTTGCTCCCCCCCCCTCCCCCAGGGCCTTCGTTCTTTGCATTTTTGACCATGTTACTCAACTGCTTTTCCTGCTGTTCTGCGAGCTTCACCTGAGCCCACATCACTTTTTCCTTGAGAGCCTTTTTCTTTTCTGCCATCTCGTCCTCGCAATACTTTGCGTACCGCAGGACCTCGTCTACCTTTTTGGAGTGCCAACAGATTTTATTATCTTTTATCCACTGACAAATTTCAGGTCTCAAACCGTTTACAAACCTGTAAATAAAGTGCGTCATATCCTTCATCTCGATGTTATCTATACCACTGTATGTTTTAAACACCTGCAACAGCCTTTCATAATAGGAGTGCACTGTCTCCTCTCTTTCCTGCGTTGTTCTATCTATCCTGGTCCAATCAGTTTCCTTAGCTGGCACCTTTAGTTTCAGATGCTGAATTACTTGTTCATACTTTCTCATGACTTCCTTCGAAGGTTCCCCTGTTTCTTTATCTCTTGTGTACTCTTCACTGGGCCATGCTATGGCTATTTTACACTCGGTCCATAGATCGACCGGGACCACAATGTCGAAAAACCCATCCAGGTCTTTCCACAGGCATTTCTGCACCTTTACGAACCTTTCCACTTGCCGGTACCATTCAACTGGCTTCTCACGCAGTTTCGGAAAATCGTTAGTAAAGGACACAATATCCTGTCTGGACCATGGAACGTGCACATACCTCCCACCTGGTACTTCACGCATGGGGCATAATGTTTCGGGCTTGTCTACTTCTCTCAGAGGGAACTCAGGGGTAGCTTGTCTCGATCGGGCCTCATCTTTCTTACGTGCCCACCTCGTTTTCCACCTTTCCACGTCTCCCCATTTTTGAAAAACTGCAAGCAACTCTTTAATCTGCAACTTCCTCCCTGACACATTCAAGTTCTCCAAATCCTTATCTGAGAACTCAGCTCGGTATGGTTTCTGCAAGGGCTTTGATCTGGATATATCTATCCCCATACTAGCTGCAGTGTCGGTCAGTTTTTCGTGGAGCACCCTAGTACTCCGGGTAAGGCTTTTACACATGAACAGCAATTCTTCTTCAGAATAGGTGTTTAATCTGTCTAATCCCACATTTCCTGCCATTAATTCTTCTATTTCTACTCTCAGTTTGTAGAGGTCTAAAGGTTTCGTTTGCGGAGCCTGTTTTTCTAACTCACGACTCCAATTTTCAATTTCTTCCGGCGTTACCAAAGAGACACTCCTGGTACCCGTTGCTGATTCTAATTTAATTTGTTTTGTATCAAAAGGATTATGCCTCTTCTGCACTCCCTTCCCTGCTTGTTTGTTTGGCAGGTCCAAGAACACAACTTCGGACTCGCACTCACTGGACTGGTCGTCTATCAGTAGGGGCTCTTGCCTCGGCGGGGCCATTATCGGGTTCATAACTGGAGGGTTCGGACCTTCTTGACTATTCCCGTACAATGGAACCACGGGTCCGATTGTTACCGGAATAGTCAAAGCTTCAGGACTGGTATTTAACTGGGAGATCTTCTGAATTATTTCTGTCCTCTGTCTAGCTAGGACTTCTTGCTCCCTTTCATCTAGTACTCTTCCTAATGTCCGGTCAGGTATCATCTGTGGGGTCAGGTGAGGGGTAAGACTCGGGGCAGTAGGATGCGTTTCACTTGGTCCTCCTCCATAATTTGGTTTTGGGAACAAAGTTCCTGTCCCAAATGACCTGCGCTCCTCCCCATATGGAGGCTGCAAAAAGGGTACTCCTGAACCTACTGGCTTTTCTTCGTTCTCATAAAGAGGTCTGGGGTAAAAGAGCTTTTCACGGGAATATTTTTCCTCCGGGTTCACGGGCATACTGGGATATATAATTCGTACTTCCGGGGGCTCGGGCTTCTCAAAATAGGGCAATACCTGGCCCCCTCCCCCCCTACAAAGGGATCTGTCCTCCTTCTTAATAGTTGGACGCTGGAGATTCTCTCCTGCACTGGAAGGTCGGGCTCCTTCAATATAAGGGGGCGGACTTCTCGTAAAGATGTCATCTAACAATTCATCGTCTGACTCCCCAAGGCCCCCCCAATGCTTACTCTTTTCTGTCCTTTTCTCTCCCCCAGAAGGGTTTCCTGCTGGCATCATTGGAAAAAGACCCTCAACAATCATGCTCTGTCTCCACTGTTTCATCCTCTTGTCCCTAGTCTCCTGTTTCAGCCTTGGGTACCACTTGGTCAGACCTTTGTCCATTCGGGGTTTCTCTCTTTCAAAAGCCTCAATCTCCCATTCCTCTAATGCCTCATACTGCGTTAGTCTTGGTCTGGGATGCAATTCATTCATGCGGGTCCTCAAATTAAATAAAATTCTGCCATTGAAAGTACCGTCTAACGGAAAAGCCAATACTCCGTCATCTTTTGTGTACCTTACCCAATTCTCCAACCACACACATGTATTGTACCCTCGGTCAAACATCATGAATGAGGCAGGAGTATTCGGTGGCGGGATAGTAACACCCTCTCTAGATTTAATCGGTTTGTCCGTTTTGAAGAAATTCTTTACCCTACTTACAAGGGACATCTTTCTCTTTGCTCCGTACATGATATCGTATCTATTAGCTTTCCACTGATCCCTCTCGAACCCTTGGTTTCTTGGATCGGGTCTAGTCTCTGGACTATAAGAGTGCCACATACGTTTTCTACGCTTAACTCTGTTTACAAAATCACCTCCAATCAGAACGCGTCTTGCAATTCCGTGCAACCAATGAGGTGCGCGCGTTCAAATAATTTCGGCCAATGGGTGCGCGGCCCCTTCGTGAGACTGTCCTCACTCCTCGGCGCTTCACCCCTCCTTTACAATTCCAGCCCCGCTACCCGCCCGCTGCTTCTACCAATCCCAGCGCGGCACGGAGTGACGTCAGAGACGCTTCGCGGCTGACTCCCTCCCTTCACAAGGTAACGGAAACTTTCTTTCTTTCTAAAGTGCTCAGTGCTTGGTTATTTTACAACAAATACACATTCGCCACAGTGCTCAAGTGTCTAGACAGGATAGCTTTGGTTTACTGCAAGTAAACTACTTCCATTTACTTTTCACGTGCTGCGGGTAGATCTCTTCCGCCTACCCTTCACTCTAGCATCGGTGCACCTGTTATTCCCCTAAACTCATCCACTTCTTTCCGGGATATATCCGAGTCTAAGGTTTCCCAGCGGACCCCTCTGCTTTCACCCAAGCTCCGAGGAACCTGCTACTCTTCCGATGTGACCCTCACTAGGTTACGCCACTATGGGAATTTTGCCAATGAACCTCGTTACTGACATTTATTCACACACGTATTCAGAAAAAACCCTAGTTAGTGCTTCCCGGTTATCCTAACCTGCACCTAACTTTCCTTAAGCCTGTGACCTCAGGACAATGGATTCTATTCACCACTTGCCCTTTCAATTCCCCGGGGAGTTCGGACAACAAGAAACAATACGGTTTACAAATGCATGGATTAATACATATAACAATATAAGAACAAGAATAATAACAATACAACAATTCATGAATTTCAGCAGCGTATTCACAAGAGAGTGATCAGTCCCCTCGGAACAGCCGCTCTTATAGCAGCATTAATGTACTAGCAGCTCCCGACTTAACTAGTCTAACTAGTTCTACCTAACCTTTAGCTAGTCCCTAACCATCCTCTGATCTACCAGAAAACTGATAGAGCGCGCGAGGTCACCCAGCCAATGATTTCGCCGTTTCCGGCTTCAGGGCCCATATACTTTCAATTCACACTATTCATTGACCAGGCGACTTCACGGGCTGCTACCAATTGTGTGTGTTCCCTACTGTTATTACTTAGTGTACCCGACTTACCATCCACCGACACGGGTACCTATGACTTCAATGGATCAGGGGCCTAGCTGTAAAAGGAAAGGCAGCAAATACAATTTCAAAATGACATTCAATACTGTTGTAAATGACCACGGACAACTGGAAGTTTTAAAATGTTTATCTAAAGTTCGTTATCATCAAGCATCAGACTTACAAGAATAAGGCAATCAATGACCAAGATAATGAAAAGTATATAACTATAGAGAAATAAAGTCAGGGTAATCATTAAATGCAATAATGAGATGCAAAGGAAATATGCTATGCATTCAAGGCAAGAATTCTTTAGAAAATCTAAGTAAGGCCGTTCTAGACCATATCAGAAAATGACAAACTGCAATGCAAAATATGATTTCTAAAAGGTAGGGTAACATGGGAACATATCAAGAAAAATTATGCAAATGACTTTACGTTTCAAATAGTTTGCGGCAAAAACATGGAAAATCAACATGTGCAAGATGTCTTTTTATTTAAGCAAAAAGACAGAAATATAGAAAGGTGCAAGTTTTAAAGAACTTAGAGCCAGTATTTACCTAGACTGGTGTGGAAACCAAACCCTGGCCACGGGTCAGTTAAGGACAGGAAACCCTCAAGGAAGGATACCCCTCAAAGGACAGCAGGTGCAGAATGGACACCCGGACAGGACAGGATACCCTCAGATTAGGAATCAGGACAGGACCTCAGGACAGGACAGCAAACCCTCAGGACAGGACCGCTCAGGACAGGACCGCACCCGCAGTTTGGAAGCAACGCCTGCGCTCCACCCTCTCTGCAGCTATCGATCAAGACCCCGATTGAGTCAGCGAACTCCCAGCAAAGTGCTTCGCCAGCACTTTAAGGTTCAGTAGAACCTTAGTCTATGGTCAATTTCGGACAGAGTGCTCCGTAGCGCTCTGTATCTTCAGTCACCTATTGAGTATGATGGGTCAGTGACAGGTCAGCTAAACCAGACAAGTCGGACAAATTCCCTAGGTGAACCCAGGGTAGATATACTCTTTTGGGTCAGTGTACCACCCCCCAAATGTTGCAAAGTGTCAGAATCCCCAATTTCGATTGGTCCTAAGGTAGGATTTGGGTAACACACCAATCATAACAGTCTATTTGGATACTACATTTACATATTTGGGTACCGCCTAGCGAGATTGGGGTTCCCATGAGAAACTGTGCAGAAATACGAGTGACAATTTACATTGTTGCCGAGCTAGGACAACTGGCTCCGCTTTCCTGGGTTTTCAGGTCAGTTCTCAGGAGCATCTTGCCCATCACTGCCAGCTGGCTAAGTTCCATCAGCCAAAGTTGTCAGGTCCCTGGAAAGGCGATCATGCGCAGAAGGGACCTCCAAGATGGCTCTCGGTACAGATAGACCCCCATTCCCCGCGGTACATGAAAAGTAACCGAGAACAAATTAATACATAGAAATAACGTTATGAAAACACATCACAGGGTTTTGTACTTTCAACTTATCACTAAGAAATATACTTATGCAGTCTAAATGTTAGCTACATATATACATACACAAGAGCAGTGGCACGAGCAGTACCACGTTGTAGGCAAAGCTATGAATTACGCATGCGCATAAATTTCCCTCCACTTCTGCAGACCCGTCAGGACACGTGAGTGTGGCTGACGCATGCGCAGTAACTAAATACAAGCGGCGGCCATATTTTACGGACACGGATTAAAATCATTAGGAATACACATAGGCAAGCTTCTTATTCCTTATTCAAACTTAATATAAACGTTAGTAAGACGTACACTTATTACCTTGTTACACATAGACGAGGTTCATGACTTCGGCAAGGTCGCAAAATATGCGAAGCTTTGCTTCATCACTTCCATCTTGTGGATTTCGGCTGGTAAGATGGGTGGAAGACATAGGAGTGCATAGGGCCACTGTTTTCCTTTGCACTATTTCCATTTTATTCCGTTTTCTGGGCCATCTCCCTTTAAGTGAAAGGTAGACAGTAACCCGTAAAACAAATCAGCAATTTGGGATTTACTATTCTCCTATCTCTCACAGACCTCCATCTCTGCATTCCTTGCCTGATTGGTAGAATTTGTAAACAGAATATTGTCACAATAATAATAAAGGATCCGGATTTTCAATTCTTATTAAAAGATTATCTCTGTCTGCAATCAATCAATTCTTTGAACACAGTGTAACATAAACCCTGGGTTGCAAACCAGTGATTAAGCAAACACAGCAACTGCTTTGAGACTTTATACACAAGGCCAAAACTCTCCTGGCACTAATGAAGATCTTATGAGGACTGTACCTACTATCTACAACCTGAAAAGATCCCTGGAGGACTGGACCTGCTCACTCTCTCTCATACCTAGGACAAAGAAGTAGACTCCAAGAGTCATAAGGTGGCCTCCTGTTAAAGCTTCAGGAGCACAACAAGCTACAAGAGGCTTTTCAACTGATCTCGACCTATGCCTGCCACCCTGTGAGTCAAAGTGCTTCCCTTGAAGTCCTTGTGGGCTTTAGAGGAGTACCCCTGTGGTAGATTTGGATTTAAAGGACTAAAGTAAGAAAGTAACAATTTTGACAAGGATGAACATGGTTAGTGTTTCCAATCCCCGCTCCATTGCATTCAGCGTTACATTGCATGTAGATTCTTTTCTACTGCAACCTATTATTGGCACCTTTTGTTCCTAGCACAAGTTCTGCTTAAAACTTTACAAATTCTTAACTCCTGTTTCCCTTTTTGGATTTTAATAATTTTGGTGTCCTTTATTAAACTTTTTTTACACATTTTTTATGTATTTTGGCCTAGGAATGTTATTGCATTTCGACTTTATCACAGGTTTAGTACTGCATAAATACTTAACACATTGCCTCTAAGTTAAGCCTGTCTACTCTGTGTCATAGCTACCAGGGGTTTGAGCTCAGGTTTATTTACTGACTTTAGTGGTTTACCATGCTAAATAATGAAATTATTATTTGAGATGGGTACTTACCCCCTCAACTAATAACCCAATTTTTTTACAATGCCCATCAAACTTGTAGCAGTTCTGAATCTCCAAGAATGTTCTTATTTCTGGACAAAGAAGAAGCTGGTGCGTAATGGGACCAGTAAGACCAGAGGAGCCAGACATTGTATTATCCTCTTCTTGTAGTACATTTCCTCTCTGAAGTCCTTTGCCTGGCTGTATGTGGTAAGAGTGAGATTGCCCTATGGTATCCTGTGGCCAGATGGTGTATCTGGAAATTTTTATTTGATAACCAGACTAAAATAATCCAGCTTAAAATGAAAAGCAAACCGGCTTGGGCAACTTTTTTCTCAAGTTTTTAAGGACCCTGTGCTATAATATTCACACTACCTGATCTTTATTGATCATGGGCCAGATGTATAAAATTCAAATTTTGCATTTTCTAAGTAGCGACTTTGTAGAAATCGCTATTTAGGAAATGCATAATGAATGATATGTACAAAATTTGCAATTCCCTATTAGTGATTCTTACTGAGTAAACCCGGAATAGGAATCGCTAATAGGGAATCACGAATAGGAAATGCCATTGCAATCCCGCCTAGGGGCAAAATAGGAACTGGTTTGCATTTCCTAAATTGCGATTTAAAAAATACGAAGCCAAGGGTGCCTCTCTGGTTAAGGCCCCCATGGAGGGACTCCCAATTTCCTAGTGCACATGTGAGTGCGTAAATGCATTAAGGGCATATGTGCACTTCATGTCAGATTACAAAAAATGATTTTTTTTTATTTGCACATGGTTGCCATCGACTTTGAGTCAATAATAACTGCATTTCCTAAATGCCTAATGCGCATTTAGGAAATGCTTTGTACATGTGCTTTGGGAATCACAAATACGTAATCTCTATTTGCGATTACCTAAATCGCAGTTGCAATTTGCAATTTCCACTGGGTAGAAACTGCAAATTACGACCGCCATTTGGCCTTTGTACCTAGGAAAAGGCCATTTAACATGTCTTAACGGGCTGAAATAGTAATTCTGCCCGTTAAGAAATGCTGAATGGCTTCCTACATCTGGCCCTAAGAGTACACATGCTAACACACGGTCCAGTATTCATCCAGTGCTTCTACTACACCTGGGCATAGATTAATTTGTATCGCCAAGTAAGCAATATTTCATTTGTAGTTTATGTAATCCCCTAGGGAAGTGCAAACACACAGTACATATTTGAAAGTCTGAACATTATTATTAGGAGTGGGCAGAACTCGTAGAGTTTAACCCTGTGGAATTCTGCAGAGTTACATAAATAATATGTGAGATTCTGCAAAGTTCCGAGTTCCACTAGCAGGAGGAATTTGGCACATTGTGCTGCTTGCGCTGATTTTTAGCACAGGGAGCTTGGTCCGCACAGTAAAATCAGCACAAATGGCACCACGCCGCATGCCAGTAGGTGCTGCTTGTTTCTGATGCTCGAGTATATTTTCTACTCGAGCGGCAGCTTTCTCAATGTGATCAGATGTGACCTGCTATGACCGGCAGCACTGAGAAGTCTCACCACGAGGCATTCTAGCCCCCATAAATCACATGACTGGATGCAAATTCTCAATCGCATGCTCCAACTTAACGTTGATAAGCCGTACACAAGGAAAAAACTCTGTCATGCGGTGGTTGGCGGATATTTTGGTCACGTGAAACTCAGCGGACTCCACCAAGGCCTAGTTTCGGTGCTCATGGTCATTACTGCAAGAAGTATCAAAATGATGCTCGCAGACATCTACATTCATTAAAAGAAACACACAAAGGCCTCATTTGTCCCTGTACACTGGGGTTAAATGAAAAAGAGAGGCTTGAATGCAGCATTACTTAGTACAACTACTGCATTACAAAATACTGAAATTCACCCACAAACCAGGGCCTCAGCAAATGGGATCAACGTAAGCCAACCCCTTCTGTCAATAGGGTGGTGAGACAATAGATGGTACCCTAATCTCAGAGAAAACCTTGGGTACCACTGGAGAGCACCAGTTTGTCTGCTTGAAGGATCAATCAGCATCAGGGACCTGCAAACTTTGCTAAATAAAGGACAATTTCAGGACAAAGAAAGACAGTGTGAGTGTAGCACAGCTGTACAGAATTATGGAAACTTTTGCCCTTACAGTGTGATATTGTGTGCTATATAAGTGCTAGTTAACAAAAGCAACAATACATATAGAGTTGCAGGCTCTAACAGCACTTGCAGGGACCTGGGGCTTGCTGTGTTCTTCCTGGTGTCCCGTGGCCCTGGGCCACAAGACGCATTTTGCAGCCTGCAGGCAGATGGTAGGATGTATCCGCGTAAACACCTGGAGAGTAAAGACTGTGTACGCTCATATTATGCCTTGGGTGGAGGAGGCAGGCAATGGTGCATGGAAAATCCAGGCACTGGGCCAAGTGCAGAGAGTCATTCTTGAGGCGTCACACTTCCTCCACCAGTTTATACAATCCAAATTGTTGATGACGACTGATTAGGTGTTTTGTTTTTCTTTCCTACTTCCAGATCAAAAAAGGCAGAAGCAGGATAAAGGCAGGCTTCCAACAACGCCGTATTGCCTAGCAACATTGCAAAATGGTGCCTTTCCTGATTCTCTGTAGGCACTCGGGCCATATTATCAAGAAAGGGTGATACATTATCGCCGCTTTTAT
This sequence comes from Lissotriton helveticus, assembly GCF_964261635.1. Lineage (NCBI taxonomy): Eukaryota > Metazoa > Chordata > Amphibia > Caudata > Salamandridae > Lissotriton > Lissotriton helveticus. Next base: position 1,199,737,459 of record NC_136057.1, on the reverse strand, counting down.
CGGCAGGAAACTGTGGCTAAAGCGGCGATAATGGGCTTGATAATATGCCCTTGTGAATTCCCATAGAAGCCCAGGTTCTGGTGTTAACGAGGGCTTCTAGGGAAATTCACATGGGCATATTATCAAGCCCATTATCGCCGCTTTAGCGGCAGTTCCCTGCCGATAAAAGCAGCGATAATATGGTAATATGGTAATTGATAATATGGCCCTCGGTCTCTTCCCTGTGTTCACCTTATTTCTTCTCATATAGGTATTGCTCTTTTGAATGTTGAACAGGGCCAGAGAGGACCTTTATTCCACCGGACATTTCCCCGAGGGCCCGTCCTTACCCAGATAGTGCCATGGGTGGAAAGACATTTGCTTCGCTACTAGTGAATAAAATGAGGCAGTAAAGGGCCCGATGTGTTTGCCCAGGTCAGTCTTTGGCTGATTACATAAGAGCAGTGACTGCTCCTTTAGCACATCTTCTTTGCACCACCCGCCCAAGCCCCCATTCACTAATAGGTTGGCTCAGTCACTCTGGTGCCAAATTGTCTATTTTGGGTGAAGGGAGAGCCATGTTGGTGTTTGGAAGCGGTGGGTGAGAGAGACATGTGATGGCAAGGAGGGGGCTGATGGAGTGTTAAATAATCAGGTGCAGATTTACAGTCCCCTTGCGTCATTTTTGGTTCGCTGTTGCGTCACTTTTAGTGATGCAGCTGTGTTGTAAAAATGCGACCCATTTACAATGTGACACATCTAGGGGGATGCGTCACGTTGTAAAGCCCTGCGTAACATTATACCTGCGTCAGGTGTAACGTATGCAGGGTGGGCATTCCCACGCACGAAAGCCTCATAAAAGTGATTTCACTGCACAACTTTTAGGACACCACTGCGTTGAAACCTTACACCTGCTTCAGCGTAAGGACTGACGCAGCACAATGAAGATAGGCTTCCACATGCATTGCTGGACTTGCGTCGTGCTTGCAACACGACTCCAGAAATGCAATGCTTTTGCCCCAGCAGATGCATCAGAAGTTCCTACGCATCTGTCAATCCTTGCGCCATGATGAGCAGTATTGTAAATAAGGCGCATCCATGGAGGCGCAAGGGTTTCTCAGGGTGGGTCAGGGAAAGTGACGCATCTCTACAGATGCGTCACTTTCTTGTAAATCTGCCTCCGTGTCTTGGTGGTGTTAACAATAATGAAAAGCAGTTTAAAGTGTATCCCTAGAGCCAATTGAGATGGCTACTGCTGTTTGCATGGCATAACCTTAACTTAGACAGCTCTGAACATTGGCACCCTTGGCCTCTGCCCAGCTACCCAGGCCAAATACCAGCCCTGCCTTGGAGGCTGGTTTTGAAATCCCAGGGCGGCTCCTAGTGCCTTTGTCTTTTTTTCAATCTCCCCGTGGTTATTTGCAACAGACAGAGGGAGGCTTCAAAAGAAAGAGAAAGGAGAGTTAGGGAGGGGGGGAAAGGGTACAGAGAGAGAGAGAAGGAGAGAGATCACGCGGGGAAAAGAAGGGAGCAGGGTAGCTTTGGGTATTTTTTTTTTTTTTACTCGAGCTGCTTTTAGTTCCCCAGTCCAGCTGTTGGTGTGTCATTCTTTTGTCGCCTCTTGCGTTTTTTTGTGGGAATGCCTTTCTCATTCCAGGGTTGGGCAGCTCCCTGACACCTCATGGACAGTAATACCTTATCCTAATGGTGGTCAGCGTTTATATTTTAATAACATACACGTTTACATTTTTATGATAACTCACAGTATTTGCAGTCCCTGGTACCTTCCCGTCTGTGTTGTTTATCTCTGCCATTGCTTAACCTTTTTTTTCCTGGTGAACAGATTTTCCAGTGTCCCTTATGTAAAGAGTGCTAGAAATCTTGTGTCCATTTCTAGTGCTTGGCCTTGGTTACTACCATGTTCTTCTGTTTCTGTAAGAGTTATTTTGTCTTTTGCTCCACTATCTCAATTGTAATTCCAGTGGTGTTTGTTGATTTTAAGTACTCGAACCCTGACTACATTTTACCACTACTAGTATTTTAATGGTGGGAATCCAATTAAAGGTTAGACCTGCTCCCTGCTTGGTTCTTGTTCTTACTACTAATAACAATTTTTTTTGGTTCGAATCCATTTAAAGTTTAGACCTGCTCCCTGCACACGTCAAATATATATATTTTGCCCCAGCTAAGGTGTCCTACACCTGTTCAGCTTCCTTGCCTAACATACTTCTGCCAGATGACATTTGCTCCATTTTCTTCTGCAAAGTACGGTGCTTTATGTTTCTGCGTTGTCGCAGAAATATGCGAAATGTAGCTGCAGTCTTTAGCCATTTGGTTGGTTGTTTACACATAGTATTTGTTCAACTTATGAAGTGGGTCCTTTTGTAGCCCTCTACAACGTTATCAGTGTGTGTGTAAGGTTAACCTTAATTACCATCAATTACCAGCCACTAGCAATGGCAGCAATCGTGTAATGATTATATCATTTGGCGTGAACTTTCCTCTAGACAGATTTGGCTTCTCCATTGGTGAAATCAGTACCTAATTTGCATACCAGTAACACGTACTGGTGCCCCAGGTTTTCCTCACAATCCTCGCTGAGTCTGATCAATGTTGGGGTTGCTGAGTACCAAGACTGCCCAGTCTTGATTCCACCTCATGCTGCTTTCTTACTCCACCAGAGGCTCCTAGCCCCTGCATCTCACTCCTGGCGGTTCTTTATTATCCCTGCTTTCCGCTTTTGTCACAGATTTTCCATGTTCCTGTTCCTCCACCTTTCCTCCTTTTGTGTTTTTCTCCCTTTTCCTCTGGGTCAAAGTCTGATGAGGAAAAGTAAGTGCCATTCTCCAAAATGAGACCCAGTGTATGCCACCTGCAACTACCAGCTCAAAGTAAGGAACTGGGTGGAATATGTTTTCTCTGACAGGAATTGTGTTAACTTACCTGGTGCTCAGACAGTCATTTCATTTCCAGGTTTGGATTTTAATAGATTGACAGAGCTTTTTTTATGTAATGGAAAACATGATACTACTTTCGCTATGCATTCAATTCCACATGAGGTATCCATTTAAACTATTTCTAAGTAATGGCCAAGCTTCCAGATTAGAATGTTACACATTTCTTCTCAACTATTCAGAAACCAACGCATTTCCCTCTTGACCTTTCCCCTTTAGAAACTGATATTTCACAGAAAGAGCTGCTCACTGCACTCCAACGTCTTAAACTCAACAAAGCTCCTGGCCCAGACGGTTTCACCGTTGAATTTTACTTTCATTTTTCCAAAATACTCCTTCCAGAGCTATATTCCCTTCTTCACTCCTTTGTTCAGTCAGGTGCCTCCTCAGGGACTTTTTCAGATGCACACATCTGTTTTAATACTTAAACCCGGAAAAAATGTGCAACATTGTAAAAACTACAGACCCATATCTCTCGTCAATATTGACTATAACATTTTTGCTAAATCTTTGGCAATAAGATTAGATCATTTACTCCCTGACCTCTTAGGTGAGGAGCAGTCCGGCTTTGTTAAAGGTCATTACATCACTGATAATACCAGGCTTTTATTTAATATTTTATCAAAATCCTCCCACCTCCAACATTCCCTCGCAGCAATTGCCCTAGATGCCGAGAAGGCGTTTGATAGGGTTGAATGGCCTTACCTCTTTCACACTCTTAGATGGTTCAGATTTGGCCCTAACTTTATCTCTCTAATTTCACTACTCTATTCCCACCCAAGAGCTGCAGTTTATGCTAATGGTCAGATCTCCCCCTACTTCGATCTAGGCAGAGGAGTTCGCCAGGGCTGCCCTCTCTCCCCTCTTCTTTTTAACCTTGCCTTAGAACCTTTCTTGTCCAGGCTACGCCAAAACCCTGACATCCACGGTTTTCAGACCGCGGAAACCTCCATCAAACTTGCCGCTTACGCAGACGATATTTTACTCTTCATCTCAAACTCATTAGTTTCTATTCCTGCCTTCCTGGAGGACGTTCGGCAATATTCCTCAATTTCTGGTTACAAACTTAATAATGATAAATGCGAGATCCTTCCCCTAACAAAATTCACTTTTAAGCCTGACTTCAGTGCCTCCAATTTTACTTGGAGCCCTTCCTACATTAAATATTTGGGTCTGTACATTACTCCTTCCATTCCTGACACTATTTCTCTATGCCTCTCTAAGTGCACTCAGAAATTATCCGACCTTTCAACCAGGTGGCACCCCCTTTATTTGTCCTGGTGGGGTCGCTTGGACACTATTAAGATGATGTTATCCCCCATTGTTTTGTACACACTCTCCAATATCCCGGTCTCTGTTCCGGCAAAGTTTTTAAAGAAAATTAATTCAATTTTATCCTCCTTTTTATGGCACAACAAAAAATCAAGAATGTCCCTTGCTAGACTTATACGCCCAGCTTCTGAAGGTGGAGTTAATTTTCCAGATTTTCTAACGTATCATAAGGCCTTTCTGTTACGTCAAGCTTCCTTTTGGCTACAGGACCCTGATTCCCCTGGCCCTTTATGGACCAAGATTGAGCGTCTTTTTCTTTCCCCTTTCTCCTTTGCTGAATATCTCTCTTTTTCTCGTAAGCCCTCCTTGATTCCTACTCTCATTCATAGATACACGGTTAAACTCCTCCTATCTTCTAATCCCCCTCCCCTACGACAGTTGCTGATTTTCTCTCCTCCCCCATTTGGCACAATAAATCTCTTCTAATTCGAGGTAAACCCTTTTACTGGAAATCTTGGAGGTCCAAGGGATTACTCTGGGTATCGCAGCTTTTCTCTCATTCCGTTTTTCTACCTTTTTCTGCCCTTAGTTCCACTTTTGATTTACCTTCTTCATTTGCTTCCAAGTATCCTCTTCTCAAAACAACAGTTATGGAGGTCTATATGAAGCTCTTGCAGGCATCCTCTTCCCCTACTCCACCTAACCCTGCCCTTCATCTTCACTCTATTCTACGGGCTACTCCTAAAGGTTCTGATATATACAAGCACCTTCATACGCACACACTCCCTAGACCCAAATCCAAGGTGGAGGAACAATGGGAGAATAATTTTTCTACATCATGGCCAATATCTTTATGGGACAAGATTTGGACAAAAATTCGTAAAACTTCTAGAGCGGCGTTCTTGACGCAGTCTATATTCTTCATTTACAACAGATTACTTCACACACCTACTACTCTTCATACGCGATTTCCTGCCACTCCAGATTCCTGTTGGTCTTGTGCTTTACCTAATGCTAACCTATTTCATATGTTATTTCTTTGCAAAAATGTACATGCTTTTTGGTTACAGGTTTGGGCACAAATTAATGTTATATTTCACACCTATATTCCTTTTTCCCCCACCCATGTCTTCTTGGGAAGCCTTTCACCTTGTTGGGATGTTATTGATTCTACTGTTCATTTGGAAGTCTCCCTCAACTATTACTTTTCAAGCATGGTGGTATAATGTTTGTCACAATCATAGGCTTGATACTGCTTTTGTATTCCCTGCCCAGATGGCAGCTAAACGTGCAGATTTGTGGCTTCCTGTTACGATGTATTTAGATAATTGTACAACTCGTTCTTTTCGTCCTCGACCTGCCCAACAGGAGGTTTCCAAACCCCCTTGATTCCCCCTTTTCATTCCACTATCTATGTTACCATACTTATCTGCATAACCTTATTTGCATTTGCTGTTTATTTTTAATGATTATACCCTTCTTATTACTTTTTTTTATTTTTTTTTATACATAAACTGCGTTTATTGTCTATTCTTCATCCTCCTATTGTATACTGATCTTCCTTTATGCTTCCCCCCTCCA